>NC_064472.1:56824688-57424688 GCF_023343835.1 Lagopus muta | reverse complement strand
GACTTGGCCTCAGGAACTCTCTCTCTCCTATCTCATTTGATTTATTAGTCTCAATTTCAATTATACTGTATTATATTGTGTTATCTTGCATTCCGATATCATAGTGAGTAAAATAAGTTTTCCTCCATAGATTGTTGCCACTGTTTTTTTTTCCTTCCTTGAGTCCAACTCCCATCTCCCTATGTCTTTTTCCTTTCCCTTCCCATTGCGTGGGGCTGGGGAGGCCCAGGGGCCTACTGCCCCCCTGTCACAGGCATAGATTGATCTAGTTAACTCCGTGAGAGCTTATTAAAAAATGACCTTACTGCTTGCATCCCAGCTTTAAGAGGGATGAGATCTGCTGAATGGCAAGAGGCTACTATTTAACAGTATTCCACATGCTCTTTTTTTTTTTTTTTCACCTTCTTTACATGCTATTTATGTGTCTGAATATGTTTGCTGAATCTAATCAAGGTGTTGTGCTGAGCTTTCCTTCCACCATCTTCCCCAATATTACAGAGAAAATTAGAAGTATAGTAAATAGAAGGAATATTATTATCATTAGGGGAAAGACCCAAACTATTAATCTGAAATATTATCAGGAAACTACGTTTCAATCTCATCCAGCACTTAATTTTCCTTACTGTTACTATAAATGTTACTCCCAAAAAAAGTTTAAAAAACTCTGCCACCATTTAAGTGGTTTAAAGAGAGATCTAAATCTGTAAAACAGTAGTGATAACTAAATGCTACATATTATTTATAGTTTAAAGTGAAGGCAATTTAGCATATCTAAGTACAGCTCCAATTTCCTCCTTGAGTAGCAGAAGAATTGTACATAGAGAAAAGGGGGGAGAAGGAAGAAAATAAATAATTTGGTAGTATAAAAACCTGTCAAAGTGCTAACAGAATGTAACCTGGCTAAAGTATGTGGCTTTATAATCTTATGCCAGGGCTACCCTTCTGCAAATCACAATTGTCCTTACATCCTCTGGTTAGGATATAGCTCTGAAGTAAGGCATTTGTAGTGACTCAGAAGAAATGCATGATGACTGGATTGTATCAACATCTCAAAAGGGATGGAATAACACTGCGCAATGAGGTAGTAGAGTTATGCTGTAGTGTCCCCTGTACTTGGCTAGCCTCTTTACATATAAATGATGGAGAAGGAAAAGCAGGATATTAGAGGAGCATAACTTTTATACTATTTCTTTCTGTTTCATTTCATCCTTGAGGAAAGAAACTCTTTTTGACTTGTGGGAAGAAATTACAGACCTTGTCATTGTAAATGACTCTACTAAAAAAAGTTTCAAGAAAGGGAATATTGAAATAAGAACTCAGAGACTTTAATTTTCTGTAGGGTCCAATCCCACAGATTTCAGACTCTAATTTTACTATTCAGTACCTTTTTAAAAGAAAACATAATATATTCTGAACATTATTCATGTTCAGATTGTGAAAATGAACTCTTCCAACTCACTTCCTAGGCCTCCTTCCTTTCTCTTCCTAAGAAATTAACAGGAGGTATAGAAGCCATCCTGGATGTTCAAATCCTGATACTGACACTGGGAATCATTTTGATCAAAAATAGTTAGCACATGCTTTCAAACGGTACTAGAGATTTTTATCAAAATTCTGAGAGTGGCAATTGGGACAGTAAACATGAATGGTAAACCTTGTGATCTATAAATAGTCTGAGGCTCTAAACTGAAAAAATCCTCCATTTTACAATGATGGCAATGGGCATATGCGATACTGACTGATGTCAGTGGTCCACAGCAGTGGTCCGCAGTACCCTCTGAGTTTCTCCGTCTGAATGTGAGAATAAATGTGCCTGTTTGGCCACTTTTTTCTTCAAGTCTGCTCTGTCATTTACAGAGAATAGAATATTAGAACAATGGTAATTATCAAAATCAATTTCCTCTTCAGTTTATAACACACATGTATCTTTCATTGCTCCCTTTATTTGCCATGATTGTTGGAAAGTAAACATTACTGAAACAGTAAGATCATTAGATAATGCCCTTCACAGTATAAGGATTACTTTCACGCATTACCCCAAAACAGTCTTTAGAAATGCTTCGTGCTTAGTTATTAAGTGCTGGTTCTGGTTGCTGAAACCTCTTCTAATGAATGCCTGATATCTGATAGACTTTAAACCATTCATTCTAATTCCCTCCTCGTGCACCCTGGACATATTTTTTCTCTGCCATTCTTTCCTTTTTTCAAGTTGTGGAAATCTCTTATTCTCATCAAGCTTTTTACCTTCTGAATGTGAACCCTTTTTTGCTCTCCTTACCTCTTTGCATAAAAAGTCCTAATGGTCCTTGTAATCAGGTACTGTCAAATTCTTCTCCTCTTTTTTTTCATTTTCATTACAAGTTTGTCATAATCTTTGATCATCAAATATTCTCACAAAGATACACAAACACACATTTTTTCTTCCCAAATAATTTGTGAACACAGATCACTTAGCATTTCTGAACTTCAAACTGTTTTGTGAATTTGTGGGACAAAAATAATCCTTTTAGTACAGAACTGTATTCACTTGGCCACAAGTTCCAGGTTGCTTTGTGCTTATTTTCTTAGACATGGTTTGCTCAAATCACATCTGTACTTTTAAAATGCTTCACAAATACAGAGCTCTAGTATCTGACAATTTGCTAGTGAATTCTTCACTGTGCTCACTAAGTGAAACACAATGGACTACACCATGTTCCTTCTCTTCTTCTCCCTCCCTTCCCTGCATATTTTCATCTGACTCCTTACCCCGTAATTTCTTAAATGGTTTCTATACAGTCCTGCTCCTTATTAAATAATAATTTTGTTAAAATGATTAATACTTCTCATGAATCACAGAAATGAACAAAAATAATAGAAATTCACAGGTTTTCCCTCCCTGGAGTCTCACAGTATGCTTAGCCAACACCCGGAGACAGGTAGGAGAAGAAATGCTTAACAGAAAGATAAGAGACCTTACTCTCTTCAGTCCAGCTCAGGACACGTGTATAGTCTTCCAAATGTTAACAATCTGAAACCACATTCTAAACATCTTGGAATTAAAAAGAGAACAAAGAAAATCCTTTGCAAAATGTTCCTATGCACTTGAGGTACTTCCAGTAACTCTTACTAATGGCCTGAGAGGACAATACTAAACTTTTTCCCCCAAAAAAACTTTAAAACTCAATAGATTCTGCCTCTCTGAGGTGACATCTGAACTCCTTTTCAAAATGACAATTTGGAAATACAGTACATGTTGGACTTTCCTTGTATAACTCTTCCTGTAAGCTACCAAGAGGGGTCACACTGTTCTTTGACTGTACCAGTAGAGAAAGCCACAGTTAGATAACTAGAGAAGATACTTATCAGGGAATTTTTTATTTTTTATTTTTATTTTTTTGTGGGAGGCCTTGAATCTGTGTGTCAGAAAGCCACTTTGCATGACTGAATTTTGTGATTTATAGTTTCTTTGTTTGTCAAAGGGAGAGCTTGCAAACCCTTCCCTTTGAGCTATCACCTAAAACCTCTCAGTTCCTCTAAGTACAATCCATTTCTGCAACAGCAGATCTGAAACCAAAGGAACTGAAATGCTTGAGTTTCAGAGCATGAAGAGTCACGTAAAGAGGACAGTCAAAGACAGCCCAAGGGGCCTTAGTTAACTTGGTGCCTCGAGTTTCTTCCCTCAAGCACCAGTAATTACATTTCTGATTAGATTATTTTGAAAAGCAACTGCAACCTTGTTTGAATACAATTGTTGGTAACCTGTTATAGTTCCTCTCCATGGTCTGCAGGCATTGGTTTGCAATGGCAAACCAACAAATCTTTGCAAACCAACAACAAAAAAACACATATGCAGCTGTGTTTTGAACACTTCAAGCCCATTTTAAAATAAACAGACAATATTCCACTTGGGAAAAGAACACATCAACACTGACAGGAAATGCCAGTTCCATATTTATGCTTTAAGGCTTCAAAATTCAGCATAAAATTTAAACAATAACAAAAACACCAAAAAAAAAAAGCAAAGAGAGTGTTAGAACATACTCTCTTATGAATCAATATAATCTGAGTAAGATGAGGGTGAAGGACTGCTCAGTATAACAAATGTTTTAAGAAATTATCTAGTAATAACTTGGGCTACATTATATAAAGTAATTTTTGATAATATATCTTTAAGTTTTCCCCAAACAGATGATAAAATCATAGCTTTTAACCAGACTGTCCAGAAACCACAACTATTACTATACCAACCATTCCTCTATCAAAATGCATGTGTGTATATTATACTTAAGAATAAACAGCTGAGTAGACTGTTTCTTGATCTTCACTAAATGCTACATACTGATCTGAAATATTGAGGCATCATTTGTTCTTTGAGAGTGGAAAGGAGCAGAGCAGGCTCTTCTCAGAATAATCATGAATGCATGCATGTTTTGATGCACTTACACATATTTCCAATTCACCCCCAAAGTTTTAAACAACCCAGATGGAAATCAACCTCCTACACAGCAGCAGAGAAAGTACGCTGAAGGATTTCTTCTTATTCCATCCCTACTGATAATTAAAATCTTAACCAAGCAATAATTGAAGACCAACAAAGATCTTTTTGATAGCTGTATTTAAACTATTGCTAATACCATACATTAAAGAAATAACAAAACACAGCTATGTATGCTGAAGGCAAGGGGAATTGAAATATTTTTAGTATAAAATACCAAAAAAGCACATCTGCTGAGCAACTGATCTTAAATTCTATTTCTGATTGAAAGAAAGCATTAGATGGTGTTTTGACTTTTTCAAAAGTGTTAAAGAAAAACAGAAAGCAGTAACTTTTGTTGACAAAACACTTTTTTCCTCAGATTTCTCTGCTACTTAGATGCCATTAGGTATCTGTTACATTACATTAATGAACAGTGTCCATTTTGGTTTTCTAAGCTTGTTAGCCTTCAGAACAATAACAGTTCACTAACACAAAACCCGTTTTTCCCATCTTGGTCTTTGTTACTTTAGCACTCAAGCAGAATAACAAAACATAAAAAGCGAAAGGAAGCAGGAGCAAAAAGGAAGAAGACAATACATTATAATATTTATTAGCAATTTATCTTATATACTTTCAGAAATGTGTGGAAATAATCCAGAAGCATTCTTCAGCTCAATTACTTACAAATAAGTTATCTGTAGAATCAAGCAAGTCTGTCAGCTGTGCAAGTTTATTTTACCATGTGCTATCTCAAGATAAGCAGGTCTGTAATATTAGATTTCCACTGACATAATTGTGCATGAACTCTGATCTGATTTAGTATTATATGGTGCAAAAGGTGACACATTTTTTTTACTATAGCCCATTAGAAAAGGAAAGGAATTGTCAGCGTATGAAATCTGAGGAGTCTGATTGAAAGACTGGGAGACTTTGAGGTCAACTCAGTGGAAAAGTAACTAGCTCAACTACCCCAGGCACTAAGCACAGTGACGAGCAAACCGAATACCTGGTGTAGTTACTCAGCTGGACAATCAATAACAACACTGTATTATCAGACTGCTACAGCTGTATTTTAACCTATCGTATTACCTCATCTGTTCCCAAACCAGTCAAACATATATTTTTGATCGTGCAGATAACACAGATACCACTCCAGTCCTTAAGTCACACTTAATACTAAGCCAGAGGTGGTAAAACAACCATTTACTACTTTTCCATATGCCATAAATTCTAATTTTCAACTCTGTCCAAACGGTACAGTAAAGGCTATATTCAAAACATTATAGAGACAGTAATGCCAAACACTCCACGATTAGGCTAATTGAGATTTGAGGCTGGCTCTGGACATGCCCATGCAACCAGCCTTTGCTCCCCAGCGTGCACCTGCTTGAGGCCTGATGGCCTCTCTCTGCCTCATGTTGTCTGTGTTTTGTTTTTTTTGTGTTGTCACATCTGCTTCTTCCTGTCCCAACTCCTGCTGCTGAAGGCTCTTCATGCAGAGCTGCTCCCACAAGGTTCACACCTGAGCACGTGTCTTCACAGAAATGTTGGGGAACCAAAACAAGAAACACGTCCAGCAGTTAGGCCACACTGGGCCCAGTGAGATTCAACACCAGGCCAGGCCACTGCAGCCATGGCGGGGCTGGTCCACCCGAGGGATGCTCTAAGGAATCTAGATTCTCCCAACATGCCCCTAAACAGCCCATACAGAGACGCAGTTTCACAGGAATCAGGAAAGTCTCATCCTTCACATTAGTCATCTATCTGCCAGCCTATTTTCAAGCCTCTGCTAGCCATGGTTCTGGAGGGTAGATTTCAACAGAAAAATGTATTTTTTTCACACTGAAAAAGCAATATATTCTTCCCTACACTAACTCTTTGAAATCTACAGAGCTGTTTTAATGGAAAGACCCCAAGTTTAAAGAATTGGTTGGCAAGCTTTATTACACTGAACTGCGAGCACAACTGATCTCACAAGACACCAAAACCAAGAAGCTACAGAAACAAAGCACCAAAGGGTTGCTTTATTCTCTATCCCTCAAAAAGAGAGAAAGAGATGCAGGACGGAACAAAGGACAGAAGCCTTCTTCTTCAGAGAAGCTGTCTGACCTGCTAGTACTCAAATATGCTTTTTTTTTTTTTTTCTCCAAAACACAAATGTACTGCAAGGCAGTAGAGCAGAAGACATCTAGTAGAAGAACTCCAATGGGAAAGTCTCCAGACATGTAAAGTCTGTCACTAGGAGCTATATGTCCATGTGCATCTTCTGGAATGGATGAAAAACATTACCCCTTTTCTGAATGGAAACATATCTGATGGTCTCTAAAGTAGATGGCCACAGCAATTCATTTAGATAATCATCTGTTCTGCTAAACTGCAATACATTTGCATCTTTTACAGTAGGAATCAGTAAATGCATAACATCTGTATCTGCAAAAGTAAAAGAAAGAATAAAGCCAATTACATGCTCCGTTTGTCCACAAGCTTTATTTACATCCAATTTACCTGTTTCTCTGCCACAGACTGCTCCCTATTGCACTGCATTCCGCCTCTGAGCTCTGCTGCACACAGCCAACTTTGTCCTTCCATACCACACACATATGGGAGAAGGTTTGCACTTAAATTCTTTGGGACAAGGATGCCTGTTTTATTTTGCCAGGATTATATTTCTTGGATGATTAATCCAGCACATCCTTCACTGATCCACACATCAACATTAAGAAAACAATGTAGAATCCACTGACTCATTCATATTTCAAACCGCACACAAAATACATTCATATTATTTGCAAAAGTCTGTGATTTGTTTTCCCAGAATACTATATCTGTCTGCAATATGTGATCAACTGTCCTTCCAAATTTTTGTAGCTCACATTGCCATTTTTCTCACAAGCATTGCAGTGAAACAAAAATCACTGACTGGCTTTAAAGGCAGATTTTCAGCTGTGCTGTATAAACGCAAATTTTCGATTGTGCTGTGTGCAATCTCCCTCCAGCTGCAAATCACATCTGAAAACATGGACTCTGACGTGCTATCCATTTTGCAGGGAGACACATTGCTGGGCATCGCCATGTTCTGCCATTTCATAATTTACACTCATGTATGCTGTGTCAGGCACTTATCCCACTACCAGGGACAGGGTCCACACTGCATTCACACTAACACATCTCAAACCATCTCACTCTTCTACCAGGCTTCCAAATTGGTGTCTTACCCATTACCATCTCTGCCCTCTGTGAGACTTGGATGAAGACCTGTTCATACCATGGACAATACATTTTGCTGCAGAACAAGTTCAAGAAGTGTCTCTCTAAAACAGCCATTTAAGGCTGGTCTTTGATGAAGTAGAAGACTATGAGTAAACTTAATGAAGTATCCAAGGGGCTGACAAATACTCATGTACAGGAGGTAGACAGGCTTGCCTGCAGTTGTATGTGGTTTGTGACAGTGGCCTAAACCCTCATCTCATGAGTCTGCATGGAAAAATACATTAAAAAAATATGTTAGAAAATGAGAAATGGCCTGTTCTCCCTCCATATTACAAATGAATGCCTTTGCAGCTAAGGAGCCAAACAACAGAATCACAGAATCACAAAATCTCCAAGATTGGAAAAGATCTACAAGACCATCCAGTCCAACCATCCACTATCACCAATAGCTCCCACTAACCCATATCCCTCAACACAAAATCCAATCATTCCTTGAACACCCCCAGGGTCAGTGACTCCACCACCTCCCTGGGCAGCCCATTCCACCGCCTGACCACTCTTACAGAGAAGTAGTATTTCCTAATGTCCAGCCTAAATCTCCCCTGCCGTAGCTTGAAGCCATTCCCTCTAGTCCTATCACCAGTTACACAAGAGAAGAGGCCGACCCCCAGCTCACTACAACCTCCCTTCAGGAAGTTATAGAGAGCAATAAGGTCTCCCCTGAGCCTCCTCTTCTCCAGGCTGAACATTCCCAGCTCCTTCAGCCGCTCCTCATAAGCCCTGTGCTCCAGACCCCTCACCAGCTTTGCTGCCCTTCTTTGAACCCGCTCCAGGGCCTCAATATCTTTCTTGCAGTGAGGGGCCCAAAACTGGACACAGCACTCGAGGTGCGGCCTCACCAGAGCTGAGTACAGGGGGACAATCACTGCCCTGTTCCTGCTGGCAACGCCACTTCTGATGCAAGCAACCTGCATGATGACAAAGCTTCGCTCAGCAGTGACTCTTTCCTGAGTCACTGAGAAGACCGTACAGATGCTTTTCTTACACCTCATTTCATACAGACACCTTTTGAGCAACTCGGTAAAATCAAACCTTTGCCTAGTTTCAAACCATTCAAATTGGCTTAGTTATGTTAAGGAGTAATATTAAGGCTAGAGGAAAAACGTAGGACAAAATTATGTCACATTCTGAAACAGCTAACATAATTAAGACATGGTCTTCATTTGATTTAATAATTTACTGAATTATACTAGGATTACTTAATAAATGAAGAACATTACCCACACTATATCTGTCACAGGTGAAAAAAACCCACATATATGGATCAGTGTAATTCATTAAATAGTTTACACAGACTCACAGTCCTCCAGAGACAATTTCACACACCTTGGGCACCAAAGACAAATCTCAGATTCTGATCTCATTAATTTGTTTTACTCCACTAATTTTGATAGCATTGCAAGAATGCACTGAGAGAAACAGCCTGATCTTGCTAAAACTCAATTTGTAAGGTGGCTTTCAGTCATGTGTTTGCAAAGGTGCATACTCCGATCACGAAGTCTATTTGATGCCCTTTCCTGAGTAGAATGAAATTGATTTTTGGGGAAGTGCCTATATGAAAGGTCCACGTGATATAAGGTACATCCAGGCTATGGCAAGCTCAGAGGTAGGATGACTGAAAGATCAGAAAACAGAATCAGCTGATATTCCAGTTTATGCCCTGAAGAAGCCAACCTATCATCCCTCCTTCATGCAACTTCATAGAACCATGATACAAACACCACAATCTTTACCACTGCCTCTCTGTGAATAATTAAACTGAGCTAAAACAAACTGCACTGACTTTTGCTGCTTTTTCAGGCTGATCACTTCTAGGTTTGTTTCTTAAGTACTGACAATCTAGCAAAGTTTTCAGGGGACTGCAGTTTCATATGCCGTTACAGTTTGAATGGAAACTCTTAACATTTCAGTATTTACAGTTGGTGTTTGTATGTTTCATGAATGCATCATTCTAATGGTGGAATAAAACTGCAGCTTAACCAATGTACTTATATGTTACATTTTGGAATTTTCTCTTTTTACTTCACTCGCTACCTGTTCCTTTATTGTTTTTCCACTATTTATTTTATAGGAACTGACTATGACTACAATAAACTGCAATCTTATCTTTTATAGGATACAATCTGCTATAGTGGAGTTACCTATTCTTCGTGATCTAGTCATGGTAAAAAATGCAGGAGATGTTTTATGAATGTATCTTGCCTTGAAAACAAGGCTGTTACCTCTTGGCCAAGATGATTACAAGTTTTAGAAAGACTTTAAGTTGACTTAACTTTTTTTCATTTACAAAAGCTACAAAAGTGATCTTGAAGCATAAGAACATTGCAAAATATTTCTGAAAGAATGGAAGCCTAAAGAGAGAATAGCTGAAAGCGCAAATGATTTGCATATTCTGTATTAATAAAATATTGTTGCTGTCAACCAAATGTTAAAATAGGATAGGGTTTATATCATGAATCTTCCTCCATTAAAATCCACAATAGTAGTGTCTCTTGCTGGATCAATTCTGTGGCCTGCTGTGTGCTTCCCACAAAATGCTGAGCTGAAATTCTTTGTGAATATCTGAAATCTTATGAGGAACTTTTTCAAAGAATAAAGCACCTGAACTTCTAAAATGACAAACTAAAATCTTTATTACATATATAGATTATGCCTACTGACCATTACATTATTATTATATAACTGTTTAAAAAATTTTTGGTAGATTGTTAATAACTTGACTTCCAGTAAATCAGCTACCCTCTGTGCTAAGGTAGTGTGAAAGCCAGTGTTTGGAAGGGAACCAAAAAGTAAGGAGGGAGAGGAGAAAGAAATCAGATTAAACTGTAAATCTGCGGTTAGCACAGGTTTAGCAAGACATATAGAACATATGGAATGAAGAATCTAGTGCAATTTCTTTGGAAACTAGTATTAAACCTATGACAAATGCCTGAGCCAAACAAATCTCAGTTCCTAGACACATGATGTGACAAACAAAATTAGAAAAAGAGTATTTTCCACCTTAAACACTACTTTGTAACTGATACAGCAAAAAGTACACTATCCATTTTTAACTAGTCATATTGAAACTGAAGATGAAAATTAATATTCCCCAGTCAAAAACACATTCTGTGACCTTGAATTGACAATACTGTCTAACTTAATTGCAGCAGAGTTTTTTTTTTTTTTTTTAAAGTTAATAAAATCCAGAATATTAGAATGAGACTAAGCAAATTGCATGGTGTTTATCTACCCTGTCAAACTCCTCTCAGCAATACATACAATACCACTGGAATAACACATTACTTTAACTAATTACATGCACTCCACTATATATCATCCTCAGTTTATTACTTTTGTAGCTGTGCAATTTGGAGTGTCAAGTGATAGCCCTCTGTTGCACGTCCCACAACCTACATCAGCGCATGCTCATGTGGACCTCATCAAGTAGCTGAGGAGCTGCCCTTTCATTGTGAGCAAATGACTAATAGCTAAGCTGGCTCTAAAGAAAGACACTTTTCATAATCACCCAACAATCTGCTAAGTGAAAACGTATGGATAGGCTTAGGTAAAGCCTGGCAGGGGTCTTTGCTGAATAGAAAACAGGTGCTCCTGTTCTGTGCCACGTAAAACCCCATTTACCATTAAGTACAAAGGTTACAGGACTAATAATTCCCTCGTGGTAATCAAGGAAAGCTAAGACACTAGCCATGGTCAAACATCTGGGACATATTTTACATACTGGCAATATATGCTTCATTTTCAATTAAAGTGAGGCTTAGGCACATTTATTAATCTACTTACTTTTATCACATCAGAAGACTCATTGACTTAACTTTTCTATTTTACCATATGAAGAAACAGAGAAATAATAAATGCCAAAGGTCACTACCAGCTGGTGTTACAAAACACGTGTGTGTTTTCTCACCAAATTTTGTTCTGCATGCAGCTTTAAGACAACACAGAAATAAATTAAAATAATATGAAATGGCACTCTTTACGTTTTGACAGAAGGATGCAAAAGGACCAGCAGTAGTTGACAGGGCACATTTGAGTGCACCACAAAGGAAAAAACCACTCTAACACACATCTAACCACAGAAAGCTCAGTTTGAATGATGCACTTATAATCTAGCCCAGTGCTAAATAATGCCCACTGTGAGGAACTGTGAATATACATGGAAGTCCACACATTTTTAAGAAGTGTAATTTTCTGCTCATACAGTGTATTCAGTTATGAGAGCTCAAAATGTTTGCAGTAATGGAGACAGCTTTGAATTCATAAAAATATTCCTAAACACCTTCTGCGTAGAAAGACACTTCTTAAATATTCAGTAAAAAAGCTCACTAAATGTACATGCCAATGCAAGTACTTACTTTTATTCAGTGTTGGTAATTGTATCCAGAAATATATACAAATTCTGTTGTCACTTTGAGAAAGCTAAATACTTGATCATGACACTGAAACCTCGAGTGGTACTTCCAACTGGGTATGACTGCCTGGCATCTGCTGATAGCCACAAAACCGGATGGGCGTGCTAGTGAGAGGGGGCTTGCTCCCACCCTCACCATCCTCTCTTAAGGAGTTTGTTTAGCAATTTCTAAAACAACTAGGCTGTTACTACACAGGCTGACTTAAACTACAGAAGCAGTCAAGCATTATTTTTTGTGAACTAATCACAGTTATTTAAAATATCCAGGAATACACACACTGCTGGGACTGTACTTTTGCACTAGCTCTAATAATAAAGCAGGAGCAAACAGGAGAAAATGGCCTCAAATGGATGGCAGATCGGTGTTTATCAGAAGAGAAATGATGATTCAAAGCCAGCATGTTGCGTTAAAATACAAGCTACACAGCTGACCTTTGCAATAAATCATATATTTTATTGCCAGAAGTGCATGCTCATATCATTAGTGTTAAAAACCATCACCTACGTGTTTCGTAAAAGAAGGTTTTGTTGCTGCAGTGTTTGCCAATTGTGAAATGATGTAGCTAACGATTTAAGTGATGTATAGAAGAATTTCACATAATATCTTTCTGTCAGTTGTAAAATGTTTGAGCTGGCAACAGAATGAGGAAAATACATTCTTCTTTTTTTATCATTTCTCAGATCTTAGGTGTTAGCTAACAGAAAAATAATAATTCAGGGGATTAACTAATCACAATGAATTTTCTGACATTTCAAATGCTGCTGCCAGCATATGAATTCTTGGTATATAACTGTACATCTCAACTAGAAACAAAGGTCAAGGACATAAATTAAGATACATTGTTTTTTCTCCTCTAAAAAAAAAAAAAAAAAAAAAAAAATCATTGCATTTTTATAACTTTCTATAAGTGGGGAAAAATCTATGAAGGACAAAAAAACCTTTATTTTAATTTAGAGTTCTTGTAAAATTGTGGGTTTTTTTTTTTTTCCTTTTCTTTTTTCCTTTTCTTTCACAGATATCATCTTACTGGGATGAAAATACCAGAAACGACAGGACTCTGCTCTGTACTTGTTTTGTCAGAAAGCTGTCCCGCCAGTGCTAGCCATTGCTTTCGTGGTGCAAGGTCATTCTAATTTCTTCTCTCCGTTTTTCCCTTCTCCCTGGGGAACAACCAATCCAAGCAGTCCCATAGCTTGGCTCAATAAGATGTGGAAACGAGCTGTTATTTACTGTGGTTGCAATCTTCAACCCAATCAGCAACCTCCAAAGTGAACCACGTTTCCTCAAATAGCCAAATGATCTGCAATAGTTTCCCAGCTTGCTAGGCCACAACTCCAGTTTCAAATCAAATGGACGCCTATGAGAATTGTGATTATTTAAATGTCATACAGAGTGCAAGACATTTCAGCCATTCTTCTACCAAGTAATCCTTTGAAAATTATAGATGTCAATATCCTGTCTTTAACCAGTATGGAGTTGCTATTTTTACACCACTTTCCCCCTGAAGTGCAGCCCTATTTGTAATACTCAAGACAGGACAAATTTTTGTCCTTCAAAAACAGTTGTCACTGCAGTTATCTTCACAAGAGCTATCAAGTTCCAGACAAGCTGAATTATTTTTGTTCCTGGCAGAAAAAATATTTGACCCAGCTCTGGACCAAGAAAAAAAAATAAAATAAAAAGGGCAGGATTTATAGTCCTCTATCCTTTCCTGCAATACACAGTAGCATTGTTAGGATGATAAACAGCTCTGTCCAATTTTCTGGACTAAAACACTTCAACTCCTCTTTTAACTGTCTGTAAAAACAGTGTCATGTCTAAATTCTCCCATCCCCAGGTACCCAAGTGCTAGGAAAGATAATTACCTTGTCATCTCTGTCATCCTCTTCTTCCTCGTCCTCTAGCATGTCCTCCACTACCTGCAGACAGAAACAGTAGTAGTTGTCATGATTTAAAAAGGAAGAGTTTTGTTCTGTCAATTCTAACCCTTTTGTAGATGAAAACTTTATTAACATTTGAAATAAATGCGCAGAAGGAAAATGTACAACTAGGAAAATACACTTCATCTAGAGACTCAAATTTAGGAAAGTGTTGTAGCGTTAACTGACATACATTAGGGAATTACATATTGAAAACCTTTCCTATACAAAATGCTTGCTTGACAATTTAAGTATTTAAAAGGTAGTTCAAAATTCAATGTATGATAGTTTTAACTAAAGGAATCCTTTTTCATCTCCACTGGTGGCTGTACAGTACACACATGCTCATTTTAATTTACTGTTACCTAGAGAAACACAACATTTCTACTAGAATTTACAGTATACATCAAGAGATTTCTGAAAAATAAAAAAACAGGAATAAATTCATATTAGCTTGTCTCCTTGTGATTTACAACAATAACACATACCATATGTTCTATTATCTCTATGTTTCTTAATAGCAATTTTATACAATCTGTGCATCTAACTTTCTGCACGTTAATCGCTAACTAGTTGCCACATTTATACATTATGTATTTTTCAATTTAAATAGTGGAGAGAGTTCTAATTAAGTTAGTATTCTCTCATATCGGGAAAGGGTGTAGCTACTTATATAATAACTTATATAATAACTATAATAACTATATAATAACTTATATGCAAATATTTATTGTAATACAAAAACAGACATAACGAAACTCAGTAAAGATCCACCTAGCCCAGTGTCATACGGGTGCTTAACAAAAAAAAACTATATATTATAAAACATGCATTAAAAGGTAAGCAAAATAAAAATTCATTGGTATGAAATCCTACTCTATCTCTGTTACAGATTGGTCACCATATGAAATAACCATGTATTTTGTTACAAAGTAAATTACAAATAACTTCAGTATACTTGTCATTTAGGATAACACATTACAACTGTAACTCCATAATCTCCCCTGAAAGACAGCAGTGATTCTCAGCAGATTCATACCCACGTCCAAGAACTAAAGGACTTGAACATGATCAAGGAGCCAAATTTGGAAACAGAAAAATAGAAAAATTCAGGAAAGAGAAAGAAAAAAAGTGCACATCAAAGGCCTTTCTCAGGGTAAGCTCAACTGTCATGAAGATTCCAGATAATCATGACAGCTCTGCTTGTGGCAGAGAGTGGGAACCAGATCTTTAATGTACTTCCAGCCCAAACCATTCTGTGATTCATTCTGTTTTTCCATGTTACTGGGTCCATTTGGAAGACAAACATATACAGTGTTTTATCACACCTAAGATAAAGCACTCCGCCTGCATGCCAGTCAACAGCACAGTTCAAAACAATTCACTTCAGACACTCATCCTCATTTGAATCCATTGCCTAACAGATCCTTCCTATAACAGATGTGGATTTTGTTTGGGAAGGACCTTCCCTCATCAGTCTCTACTTCCCTTTAAAGTCAGCACTGTTCTATTAAAGAAAGAGGATCAGAGACAAGAACAGGAGAGTTCAGGACAGTGACAGGCGAGTTGAACCTTTCAACAAGATTGGCAAGGGTTGAGAACATAGTTTTGAAATGCTTATTAGCTGCTGCTTAGCTCACTGTACCATTTTACAGACCCCATTTGGAAGTGCCTCAGACACCGTTTCATGGACCTTGCTGTAGAGCAGAAGGCATTTTCAGTTTCCCATGGACCTGCCTCAACAACTTGCTCCTCTGTTTGCAGCTCACTGTTGTCTTCCCAGTGGTTCCAATTGCTTGTGGAGATCAGCCGTAACTACACCAACAGCGTGAAACAAGTCCATCCTAAAACTCCTAACATGGATAATTTCACAGACCCAGTTTAGAAAGCATCTCTGGAAATGCTTGCATCACTTCTTCTGAGGAATAGGAGAACTGAGAGGGTAAAAACAAACTCTTAAGGGCTAGAATGGGATGGAAGCCCTTTTGCCACACTGAAAAAGATCAGTAATTACATCATTAAGTGTCTAAAGCCCAAGATATATGCCTGAATCTGTTGATTCAGATATTGTCTATGCCTGGAGCTGACTAACCTCACTAGGTCTCTTACTTTTTCAATATTAATATTCCCAAGACACTTAAATAACTTTTCAAAGTACATCCAGAATTTCCTTGTCTTGACAGAGGAATGCCTACTTCACATTAGTGCTAAAGTTAACTTGGAGACAAGTAGTTGAATTGGAAACCTCTGAAACTGTTGCAAATGATGACATCTCATTGGGATCACTTACACAACAATAATCATCCTAAATTATCCAGATAATAATACTTCAAAGTCATTTTTTTCTTCCTCATCTACTGATTTTAAAGTACTTTACAAGCTTCTACACAGTGGCAAAATGTTAAATTGTTTAAAGGATATAGAAAGTCCTTTGAAATCCCTTAAATCCCCAGGACTGAACCCAGATTTTCATCTCAAGCATTCCATTTTTCAATTCAAAAGTCACTACCAATCTGTGTTCTTGTTCTAGGTTAGTCATACCATGAATTACATTTGGCTTTAGAGTACTGAAATATCTGGAAAGGAAAACAGAATTCAATTACTGTAGTGAAATAAAGCAATAGTGTTCTCAAGCCCAAGATACAGACTCTTTAATGTAAATGAAACTTAGTCTATGCTTTTCATTAAAGCACCACAACAGTGGTTTTTCAGAACTTTCACACAAATTAAAACATGAACAGTAGACTATTCAGACTTACTAGATATATGAAAAATATGCTGAAGCCTTATAAAAGCTGTATATGAAGAATGAGCCTGCAACCAGGAAGCAAAAAAACATATCCAAAGAAGATTGCTTCTTTTGGGAAGGTGTTGAAGGGGTCAGGAGCACAATGGTGTTCTTCACTGTCCTCCCAGTGGGAAACAGGGATCTGAGCAGAAGGAAGAGAACTGACCAGTTGAACGACTCCTTCAGGAAGGCATTGCATCCAAAAGCATAGTTGAAGAGACAGTAGACTAATGAACACAGCATAGGAAATAATCAAGGAGAGTTGGAAACTGTGATGCACTCTGAAAATGTTGATGTTATTGCCATCACAGAAACATGGCGGGATGATTCACATAACTGGAACTCCACCACTTACGGCTATAAGCTTTTTTGAAAGGAAAGGCAAAATACAAGGGGCAGAGGAGTTGCTCTCAATGTTAAGGAGTGGATAGACTGCAAGAAGCTCCTTCAGAGAAACAGTTAGGAACAGTTGGACAGCCTGCAGGTTAAAATTATGAATGAGACCAATAAAGGACAGTGGTGGTTGGGGGTCTACTACAGGCCAACTAAGAGGCCAACCTGTTGATGAGGCCTTCCTGTGTCAGCTACAGGAAGTTTCATGCTCACAGGCTTTCATCCTGAAGAGGGATTTCAACCACCCAGCTATCCACTGGCAAGACAGCACGGTGAGCTGCAAGCAATCCAGCTGAATCCTGGAGCCCATTGACAATAACTTTCTGGTTCAGATATTGGATAGACCAATCGGAGGTGAAGCATTGCTGGACATGGTGTTCACCAATGTGGAGATCATTAAAGATTCAAGATTGGAGGCAGCGTGGGCTGCAGTGACCATGCCATGATTGAGTTCATGATCTCAAGAAACATGGGCCTGGCAAAGAGTGGAGTCAGGACTCTGAACTTCAGAAAGCAAACTTTGGGGTGTTTGAGGAATTGTTGAATGAGATCTCATGGGAAGAAGTCCTTAGAGGCAGGAGTGGAACAAAGATGGCTACTCTTTAAAAATGCCCTTCTGATAGCATAAGAGCTCTCCACCTCTCAGAATAAGAACGCGGACAGTGGAGACAGGAAACCAGCATGGCTTGGCAAGGACCTGCTGGTCAAACTGAGGGAAAAGAACTCAAAGCCTGTGAGTACAGATATTGGAAGCAAGGGTGTGCCACCTGAAAAGAATACAAGGATACTGTTCAGACTTGCAGAAATGGGATCAGAAAACCAAGGCGCAGATGAAACTGAACTTGGCAAGAAATCTTAAAACCAACATGAAGGAATTCTATGGGTACATAGGTAGAAAAGACAGGCCAAAGAAAGCATACTCTCTCTGCTAAGTAAGAAAGGACAACTGGATACAACAGATATGGAGAAGGCTGAGGTACCAATGAGTTCTCTGCCTCTTCACTGGCAGCCAAGATTCGCACATCCCTGAGCCTCATATTTCTGAACCTGAACCTCTAGGTGGGAAATGGGGAAGAAAATTTACTTCTCTATAAGGGCAGAGCAAGTCCAAGCCCTATTCATGAGACTGAAAGAAAACAGTTCCATGGGGAAGGACAATATATAACCCAAGGTCCTAAGCAAGTTGGCTGATGTAGTTGCTGAGTCACTTGCCATCACATCTGAAAAGTCGTGGCTGTCAGGTGAGGCCCCTATTGGACTAGAAAAAGGGAAACACCATTCCCATTTACAAAAAAAAACCCAAAAAACAACAAAGGAGGAGGGAGAATTCAGGGAACCAGAGGCTGGTGAGCTTCATTTCTGTGCAGGGGAAGATCATGGAATAGATCCTCCTGGGAGAGATGTTAAGACACATGAGGGACCAATGGGTGATCTGAGACAGCCAATAGGTTCACCAATGGATGGTTGTGTCTGAACAAACTGGTGGCCTTAAATGATTGACTGTCTCTGTGGACAAAGGGAAGGCAACTGATGTCATCAACCCAAACTTCTGCAAGAAAGATATTGAGGCCCTGGAACGTGTTCAAAGGAGGGCAACAAAGCTGGTGAGGGGTCTGGAACACAGGCCATATGAGGAGAGGCTGAAGGAGCTGGGAATGTTCAGCCTGGAGAAGAGGAGGCTCAGGGGAGACCTCATTGCTCTCTATAACTTCCTGAAGGGAGGTTGTAGTGAGCTGGGGGTCGGCCTCTTCTCTCGTGTCATTAGTGATTGGACCAGAGGGAATGGCTTCAAGCTATGGCAGGGGAGATTCAGGCTGGACATTAGGAAGTATTACTTTTCAGAAAGAGTGGTCAGGCACTGGAATGGACTGCCCAGGGAGG
Organism: Lagopus muta; assembly: GCF_023343835.1. Lineage (NCBI taxonomy): Eukaryota > Metazoa > Chordata > Aves > Galliformes > Phasianidae > Lagopus > Lagopus muta. Next base: position 57,405,566 of record NC_064472.1, on the reverse strand, counting down.
TGGTGGAGTCACCGACCCTGGGGGTGTTCAAGGAAAGGCTGGATGTTGTGTTGAGGGATATGGTTTAGTGGGAGCTACTGGGAATAGGTGAATGGTTGGACTGGATGATCTTTTAGGTCTTTTCCAACCTTGGTGGTTCTATGATTCTATGATTCTAAGGCTTTTGACATGGTCCCCCACAACATCCTCATCTCTAAATTGGAAAGATAGGACAGATTATTTGGTGAGTAAGGAATTAGTTGGAAGGTTGCAGCCAGAAAGTTGTGGTCAATGGCTCTACATCCACATGGAGGCAGATGATGAGCTGTGTCCCCCAGTCGGTCCATCTTGGGACAGGTACACTTTAACATTTTCATCAATTACATAGATGATGGGACTGAGTGCACTCTCAGCAAGTTTGCTGGTGACACCAAGATGAACACTGCGATTGATAAAGCAGAAGGAAGGGATGCCATCCAAAGGAACCTTGATAGACTTGAAAGGTGGGTTCTTGTGAAACTAATTCAACAAAATAAAGTGCAAACTTTTGCACCTAGTTAAAGTAATCCCAGATACTAGGAAGAACTTGGGGTGTCCTGGTTGATGAAAAATGTTATATGAGCCAATAGTGTGCACTTGTAGCCTGGGAGACAAATGGTATCATAGGTTCCATCAGAAGAGAGGCGGCAGCAGGAAGAAGAAGGTGATTGTCCTTTTCTACTCTTCCCTCATGCGGACCCAGCTGGAGTACTGCATTCAAGTCTGGGGCCTCCAACATGGAAAAGATGTGAAGCTTTTGGAGAACGTTCAGAGGAGGGCCATGAAGATGATCAGAGGGCTGGAACACCTCTCTTATGAAGATAGGCTGAAGGAACTCGGCTTGTTCAGCTTGGAAAAGAGAAGGCTGCAGGGACACTTCACTATGGCCTTCCAGTATTTCAAGGGAGTTCATAAACATGAGGGAAATCAACTTTTTACAAGGGCAGATCGTGACAGGACAAGGGGGAATAGTTTTAAACTAAAGGAAGGAAGATTTAGATTAGATGTCAGGCAGAATTTTTTTATTGAGAGAGTGGTGAGGTGTTGGCAGTGGCTGCCAAGAGAGGCTGTGGATGTCCAACTCGTGAAAGTGTTTAAGGCTAAGCTGGATGTGGCCCCGCGCAATCTGATCTAGTACTTGATCTAGCAGCTGGCAGCCCTGCCTGTGGCACATGGGTTGGAACTTGATGATGCTTGAGGTCCCTTCCCAACCCAAGCCATTCTCTGATTCTAAGAATACTGCATAAAAATCCACAATGGATTTTTTTTTCTTCTTTGATAGAAGGTTCTTGCTATTCAAATAAAGCATGAATGTGCTTCTTTGGTTTGAAGCAACGTAGTAGTTACTCAGATCTCTATATCAAGCCTTATACCCTGGGGAGGTATAATGGAGAGGAGGAGGAGAAGGAAATAGAGGGAGTTGGAGAGAGAACAGGAAAAGGCATATGAAGGTAAAATGAAACATTAGAGTTATTTTGTTAAAAGTTCTATGGCAGAAATCTTAGATTGTCCCTAGAACACTCACTTTAAATTATGCCTTCTGATAGCTTGCTTGAAATCAAGTAGTATTAATCAAACAAAGGAAGGGCACCGGGGAAATCAGAAAGATCTAATGCAAGCAGTTAAAAGTGACATGACCTTCTGTAATGTCACTTGTCACAGACTTATGTGCCACATACTGGTAGAAGGTCTTGAAAGAACCTAATTCTTGGTACTGTTCTTTGAATGTAATACTAATACAGATGACATTTTAAAAAACGCATGTAGATGTCCTCAAAAATGGCATGTCAGCTACTCCACAGACAAACAGTAAGCAGATGTTGTTTAAATGTAGCAAAACTAGATTGTTTCTGTGCAAAATAGACCTTTTGAAAACATACTAATCACAAAAAGCGGTCTAATTCCTGCATGCTGCCTTTCCTATTGACCCATTCCCACCTTCGTTGAGGTAAAAGAGTTTTGTCTATAAATATTGTACAATTTGTACTTTATACAAGATTACAGGAGTACTTGTTCTGTCACAGCAGCAACTATGTGCAGTTTTCTTGAATAAGGTTACTGCAAGGCAGCACAAATACCGTATTTGCATCATAGAAAAGACCCAAATATTTATGGACTAGAATGTTGTCTTTTTAGTTAGTTGACAACTAACTGCAACTTGCACTTATTCTAAAAATGATCTGCTGACTAACAAACAATATAGGATTCATGAGAAAATAATTTGTTGTGACTTCCAACATCAACACCTGCAAAGCACGCTTGCATTCTAGTTATTTAGAAGCATCTTGAATCAAAAATCAATGATTGCAGAGAACTTTACAATACTTCTTGAAAGCACTTTGTGGAAAAGTGGCACACTGAAACTCAAGAACACTTTTAATGAAAGGCCCTAGTCTCTCGTTACCAGCCTGCTGTTTTTCACTGCAAACAGCAAGTCACTTCATGAACTGTCTCCAGTTCTAATTTCTTCAGCTAATCCAACAACATGAAACATACAACACTTCCGTAGATTTGCTTAAATTTTACTTGATTTAGTGCTTCAAACATAGTTGGGTTAAATGAAGAGCAAAAGAAAATAGTTTATGCTGTATCTAATGCTACAGTGTCACAATATCTGCAGAGATTTTGATTTTCACATGAAGGTATTAATTTCTGGAAGGTAAAATAAAAGAGAATGAGATTTGGTTCTGAATCACATACCTTTTACATATGCAAAGAACGTAGTCAGAATTGTACTGCTCAAGGCTGTTTGGATTTCATGTAATTCATACTGCCTACATATAGACTATACCACACGTGTGTCTCACAATTCACAGTGTTTGTGTGTACAGTATAAAATTATATGCAGAATGTCTCAATGAAGTAGGATGCACAAAACCAGTTAGGATTTTTCAGGTAGTTTTGAAATCCTTGAACTTAAAGCAATGGCATCCACCACCCACAAGCCCACGACAGGAGTGTTTCTGTGGTCATTTTCACAACATGATGTCTGCTCCTTTCATTGAATTGTTAAGGAGAAACTTTCTGGGAGATACAGCTTAATTAAAATGTCCATTTTTTTATACCAAATTTATAAGAAAAATAAAAATAAATTAACAGATTCTGATTTAATATCATAGTAGATCTGGAATACTACTGATCCTGATTTATTCTGCTAATGTTTGACCTTGGGGTATTTCCACTGCAGTTATCATCAAGATAACTGAGCTACTAGATGTAATAATAATTAGTATGATAAGCTTGCCAGTAAGTTCAGAAGACAGTAGACTAAAAAGAGAAGTATTAGTACTTTACTGCTAAAATACTTCCTGATTTTTACAGAGACACTCAAATACGATTACTTCATCTCACAGAATGCATTTTGTTAGCTTGTTCTGGGAAGTGCTCATGTTGTAATTTAGTCTCATTGTTAATAGGAAATGAGACTTTAATATGGCCATCAGATGCTTTTTGATACATGTTACTGATTACACGTAGTTCTGTAATGTCAGCAACAGAATTTTTATTTGCAGTACAATAAATGTCTTGGTAATATGCTTGGGCAGTACATACAGTTTATTATACAAGAACATGTAACCTTTCTCCTGGTTACAGTGTTGTATGCCCTCAATATTCAGTTGTTAATGTAGCTAAGAATATGTAATTTTTATTATAAAAAATGGCGTAAGTAGAAGCCTTGCTTCCCTCTATATATTTTTTCTTCAATATGTGGTTATTTTAGCTTTTTCTTGCATTTACATAATGCACTGTGAAGTGAATATTAGGTGTTTGTTTGAAGTATGTCTCCATCTAAAGGCTTCAACTTGCACTGTACATTTGAAAATGTCATATCTCTGATTTTAGAGTGGTTCATTTTCAGTTCAGTTCAACACCATAAAAACACTCACTGTATGGTTAACTGTCAGTGATAAGTTTACCATACAGCACTAATAAAAACTGCTTAACAAATTTTTATGATAATTCTCTACAATAAAATAGCTTATTATATTTGTTAACAGCATAAAGGAACAATGGTGCTTTAAACTGTTATTAACTTTCTCCAAGTAATATTAACATTCCAGTAGGAGCAGATACCCTTCTCTTATAAACTAGCATTTAATTCGAGCAAATCTAACCTTGTGAGCCTAACATTATGTATTACATTACAATTCGGAGCTGTAAGCTTTTCAGTAGGAAAAAAAGTGTTACTAATTTTATGGGATGTTGCATATAATATACATATTAATGCAATTTCAGTAAAATAAAAAAAATAATCAGATATTGGCATATTTTGATTAATACATTAACACTGCAGAATAATTCCAAAGTTATATTAGTCTAGACTGAATTAAAACATTTTTAAGGAAAATACAATCTCAAAAAGAATTAAAAAATTCACATGACTACTGGAATTTTTACTGTGAACTAAGCTGATCTTAGTTCATAAAACATTATTTATAATAGCCACTTTAACTTGTCATGCCAATCTTGTTGCAATTTAAATCCTGATGCAAATGGAAACAAAAGTCATTAAAACAATTTCTTAGGAAAAATGCCTCTATGTGCACTGAAGTTGAATTTTATGCTAGATGCCAAAAATATAGCAAGATGTAATTGAACAAGTGTTGCAAAACTTACATTGACTAATCAGCTGGCTTAAAAAAAAAAATTTCTTTTTTTTTTTTTTTAATTTATTTTATTTTTAATGCTGAAAATGTCTAGGGCTGGATTTTGACATTTTGTCTTCAAGTGACATAAATCAGACATAATATTCCAATTCTGCAGTGCAACTGTTTTTTGTAAACGCTGCTGGGATGAGAACAGCTATACAAAGTTTTAGCACGAGGTTACTGCATTCTCAGATGTTGTAGATGAGCCTCCATGCAGGGATTGCACTGGCCATGCGGGCAGCCTCGTCTAACCGTAGCTCAGAGAGCTAACTGCAGTATTACATTCTATTATGCTGCCAGAGAGAAACGCTTCCAGCCGAACTTATATCCTTACATAGTGTACTGTGTGACTGTTAAATTAGTGCATAATGCATTTAAAATATTTATAGTGCCAACATTTAGTTAAATAACCTTTATGTAAGATTTATGTTGATTTGCTCATTTCTCATTTAATGGCAAATTATGAAGAGCATGTTTCATAAAGATAATTCTCCATTTAAATTCAGCAGGCCATTAAATATTAAAATTATGTTTCTGATGCAATCTAAAGCAAATTTGTCCAGCTTCAGCGATTATTTGCACTCATAAAAATTAGACTTGATTAATAAAATTTAAATGCTTGATTAACCTGACATTTTCATGTTTCTTTTCTGATTTATTAAAAAAGCCTCTGTCCCACAGTGGGGCACTCTCGTGTGTTTTTCCTCCCTGACTGTATGGATTGTATAGAAAGAACAAACAGCTGCATGAAGACAGCGACAGTTCTCAGCAGACTGCTTAATATTCAGGCACGTGTTGCCTGTGGTCTTTGTGCTCTGACAGCACCCAGGCTGAGCACACAGGCAGGCGATGACCTATTTACAAAAGCCTTTCTAACTTCTTTTACTGACGATAACAAACGGAGAGCAGGTTTGAGATTCTGATTAATTTGGCCATGGTAAGAAGGGCTGCCTGGTTGAAAAAAAAACCTTCTGGACTTGGCTGCACTGTTCAGTGCTGTGCTGATTGCTATCTGTAACAGAATAAACATCTATTTCCAGGTACAGAGTATTTGGCTAATTAGCAGCAGTCAGCAAACACAATGTGAAACCCTTTTAAGTAATGTTTTAAACTGTTCCAGGAAAAATAACTGTTTTTCTGATTAGTGGCACCATAATTTAAAAATTTTTTATATTCTATCCCCAACTCTGTATTCTCCCACTAGCCCTCATACACTGGAGAACTTAAGGCTGCTGCTGTCATATTGGAGGCCAAGTTCTCAGAGTCAAAACAGGAGGCCAAGATGTAATGGCCAACATGACTACCTTCTTTTGTACCACACTGTGCAAATGACGTATTCTAGACGCAGTCTAGCTAGAATACAGGGACAATAATTACTTTTGCCATAACTTCAAAAAACTTCAGTCCTCAGCTAAAGTTCCCTGTTGTCTCCTTGGAATAAGAGGCACTGGAACTTCTAGCACAAGCATTTCAATGCTGCATCTGCAATGGATCTAAACTTGGTGTTTGCATTGTATTAATCTGCAGAAATCCTGCTAAACTTTGGAGTCATTTCTGCACACTGTAAGACTATAGTGGGTAAAACAAAACAAAACAAAAATGGTAAAGTGAGTAACTGTCTCATTATCTGCTTGCTAACTCACTTTTTCCAGGACAAATAACAGAATGCTAAAGTCAGCTCCTTTTTTGGTGGGGTTTGTTTGTACAAAATGGTGCTCTTTACCAAGGAGAAGCTGACCCAAATTCACCAAAGGCTCTGACACACTGCTGCCTTGCTCCAAAGAGATAATTATTTGGACATTAGACAAAAAACCTGCAACTGAATTGGGTGTTACGCTGCTAACCCAAACTCATTGCGTCTTCTTGAGGAAGCAGGGAATCCAGTGAGACGGATATACTCATGAGCATCCTTGTTTCCAATTCCATTTTTGTTTTTCTTATTTCCAGAGTACATATGAAGTCAAAGAACAAAAAGAAAATCTGAGCGTACAAACAAAGGTTAAAATAAGCTATCAGATAAAACCCACATATACCATAAATTTCTTTGAAGATCAGAGCAAAATTCTCTTTTTGTCCTTTCAGAGGACTATATAAAAAACATCCACAGAAACTGGTCAAAGTCTGAAAATGAAATCTAGTATTTTACTAAAGTTACTGTTCTTCTGTTCCATAATATAACCCTAAACGAGTCCATCTCTAACTCTTAAAAGAAACATATATTCTAGAAACATAAGTCATCAAAGCTTATTTCATAAAAAATCTCCACTGAAATTAAAGATGTATCATATCATTTTATACCAGTCTTACAAGATTAATAATACGCGTATATACTCTATTATACAGATTCCTAAGAATTTGTGTATGGCACATTAACTCCCAGCTGCTCACCATCATTTTCTATGCAATGACGTGCAACTTGAAACTTCAAGAGGAAATCAGCTATTTAATATTTCCTTTAAGGCTCTAAGTATTAACAATAAATAGGATGTGAACTGAAGTGATTAAAGTACTTTTCCATAGGGGTATATGTGGCAGAGGAACATTTATAGGTAACTCCAAGCATGTGCATTATCCTGCTTACTAAATTTTAAATTACTTGGGAAAAAAAAAAGTCTAACAAATTATAGACCAAAAAGGCGTGTAGGATTAGTATCCTTAGTTAGAGAATCACAGGATGGCTAGGGTCTGCAGGGACTTCTTGAGTCTATCTGGCATCTGGTCCAACCCTCCTGTTGAAGTAGAGTCATCTACAAGCAGGTTGACCAGAACTATATCAAGTCTGGTTCTGAATATCTCCAAGTACAGATATTCCTCAGTCTCTCTGTATATCTTGTTCCATTGTTGGGCCACCCTCACTATAACTGTCTTTCTGGTGTTCATATGAAATACCACAAACTTCGTTTTACGCCCACTGACTCCTGTCCTGTCATGGGCACCACTAAGAGAAACTGGCTCCTTCTTCCCTTCCCATCAGTGAGTTAAATACATTAAGATCCTTCCAGGCTTCGTCTTCTCTTGGTTGAACAGTCCTAGCTCCCAGCTTCTTCCCCAATTCCTTTATCATCTTCCCTTTGCTGAACTGCATTATCTTGACTTCTTGACTTGCCACAACTAAAAATCTTGTATTCATCCACTGTACTTCAGCTATGAGAACAAGCCCACTGCACCTCCACAATCCTGCACGCATACAACAGCACCCTTCCCCATTACTTCAAGTTTAATACTCTCTTTATGTTAGCCAGCCTTCTGGGAAAGGTGAGAATAACCAACTTGGTGAAGTGGATCTAGTTTCTTCCTATCAGTCCTCAGTACTCAAAGAGGACCCCATACCTGTGAAAACAAAGTCCCTGTTGATAACAGCTGTGCAACTGGTTGTTGACCCACCAGATACAGTTGTTCCTCTTTCAACCTTTCTACCTCAATGGCAGCACTGAGGGGAAAACCACTTAGGCACCCTATCTGTCACTTGCACCCTATCAGTCAAGGGAAAACAGGAACAGATCCAACATGCCAGCCCAGCAGCTGAGAAAATGTCAAAGTCTGTCCTAACCATAGAACAAAGAAATATGTGCATAGGAAAAAAAAAAGAGACCAAACATTTTAGTTGGTAACTCATGCAAACCATGCTGCATTTGCAGTACGTTTTCTGACCACATAGTCAACTACTTTGTCTTAGAGAAGGGGACAACAGCAGCTGGAGAGCAGGAACAGTTCTAATTACTTTGAGAGATTATCTGCCCATCCCTTAAGTCAGGAGCTCTAGCAGGGAATCAGAACAGAACCAAAGTAGAATTTTTTTTTTTTCCCCACCAGTTTCATGAGATCCTAATAATTACTGCTTAGAAATAGACAGAAATAGAAGTGAGAATAAAGATCCCAGACAGAAGTGAGAAAAAAAATTCCAGACAGCAATGCTGCAATGCTGCTCTTTTTGCAACTTCACAAAGGTGAGATCTTTTTTTCCAACATACTCGAAAACATCTTATTAACATTACTTGCACATTTCTGAAAATGAATGAAAAGAAGCTACAGACCCCATCACACTTTCTGCTAATTTGGATACAATTCTTTCAACTGCAGCCAGGTGAGGATGAATGTATCTGGTTATACAGTTATTGCAACTCAATTTAGGTTAGCAGGTAAGGTGACTTTGTATTGTTTGCCCCAAGCAGCCCAGGCAGTCTGTCACCATGACACGTTTGGTTGCCCTATACTTTTGATGCGCACAGGGCCATGAGATGCAGTGGTAGTACTTCCCTCAGCAGGTAAAAGGTAATAGGAAGGGCTGCTTCCAACAGCATGATGATATGAAGCTATGGCAGTGGGGATGGGAAAGTGGAAGCAGTTGGTACCTCTGTTCTCCCTCAGAGAATGTGAAAAAGACACTGGAAAAAAAGTGTGCGCATGCAGAAAGCACTCAGATCCAATCATTTCCAACCTTGTACATTTTGGTGGTGATTGCTTAAGATCAAAACTGCAGTCATAATGGAAATAGATTATATGGTGAGATCAGATACTTAGGAATATGCCTATTAGGAAGTTCAGGAATTTAAACACTATTTTCTGAAGTCAAGAAATATCCTTGGGGAAAGAAGCTAGGTAAGCTTCAGGCAAAAATGTTGCTGCAAAATTCAGAGGAAAGCATTAAGAATGCTTTTTCTGTGTTTTTTCCTAGCTTAATACTGGAAAGAAATATTTATTCTGTGATTTTTACTTCCTGTCGTATGAGTCAATGCCAGGAATTTATTTGTTTTAGATCAGTTCTCAATTCTCACAGATTATTCAGAAAACCATCCACTAAATCTACATCTGTATTGTTTCTCCTACACTTTCCTTTGTTACAGCACAAAACCTCACCAGTTACCCCAGTATTTCATGCAAGAGTTTCCCGATGAAAACTTGCCTTTGAGAAACACAACTAATATTGACCTTCATGTACAATAGAGAACCCAACTTTTTTTTTAAATTTGTGCCAGCATTTGAGTAAAACCACAGTAACAATCAATATTACAGAGTCCAGCTGAATCCAGGAAAGAAATAATACCTAATATGCACCTTCATCTCTCCACTGGACTTTCCATCAGACTTGCATTAGATAGATGCACTTAGGGCTCTCCCTTGCCCAGCTTTGTTGCAAATTTAATTCAATAAAGAACTTGCACATTAAACTTATAAGGAATCAAATTAAGTGGCAGAATAATCACACACTCTGATGAGCAGCAGCGCCTTTTTAGGAAGGAGTAAACTAGACCACTTTGCAGGTGAATTATACCACAAGCAATTAAGTTACAAGCTGCTTCAAAGAAACCAATGTACAAGAGGACAGACTGAAAGAAACCATGGCTGTTGAGAGAGATACTCAAATGTGAATGAGTTAAGGCTGATCCAAGGGGAGAGAAACCTACTGAATCATTTCCTTGATCTGAAGTGAAGCACAGTCACTAAAATTTTCATTGATCAGATAATTTATAATTATTTTCTTGCAGAGATATTACAATGAAAAAGAACTCTTTGGAACTTCTTTTCAAGGCCCAAAATCTAAGTATCTCCCATTCTCATGAAACAAGTTCGAAGTACATACACTTTAACTACAGTTCTCCACGGAGTAAGAAAAAACAGCAAATATATTTATCTTCTTGTGTTAACTTAAGGATTCCAAAGTAACATTTAAAGGTAGATGTTATTTCAAAGATAAGTATCAGTGATTCACCGAGGTATAAAAGAAATCTCTACAGACCTGGAAACAGAAGCGAAATCAGATGAATCCTGAAGCATTCTCTAGCCACCAGGAAATACTGCTTAATTACTTTAGTTCATATTTACATTTTGCATAAGAAAACAGAAATATTTAAATGACTCCTAATCTAATGATAGTGTGCTAATGACCTGAGCTAAGCACTAGCGGTATTACTGAAGATTTGTGAGTTAATTAGAAAGACATTCAATAAGTCAGCAGACCACTTCATAGAAGACAGATGCTCGCTATGATGTTATAACCAAGCTCAATTCATTAAAAATGAGATCCCAACTTCCTTGTAATAAATAAAAAGTAGTAATTAGCAGCACAGATACCAAATATTTAGGAAGAATCTGACTAGTTGATACAAGCCATACGGCTTGGTCTGAAACAGTGTCAGCAAAAGGAACGTTTTCAGAACATCGCTTGGTGTTCTCAACAGAGAGCCCATCAGTAGCTTCATTATTTTGTTAACAAAGTTATACGACTCAATTAATCTTCACAGGCAGGTGTTATTTCAGAGAGAAATTAAGTGTATTGCAGCTCACAAGCAAAATCTCTCCTTTGATAAGGGATTTCAGTTACTCATAAAATCTCAGATGGAGAAGCTTTAAGCATTTGAGGCAGCAGGAGACAAAGGCCTGTGATTTAAGAAATATGCCTTTTCAAGCTTGATCTTAGGCTCTTGCTAGAAATGACAATTTCTGGGATTAGGGAATATCTCTATCATCCCCACCCTTTATTTTAGATGACCCTTTGAAGCCTAACAATCTTAGTGATGTGGATAGGTAACACCAGTGCCAGGATCAGGGCTATATTAGCTCCTCCGGTTACTATTAATTGCAGCTACTAGACATTAGGGCCATATGACCATTCAGGCTCGAAGAAACCTGAGAAAGGGTTTAATCCAACCTCATGCCCACAGCAAGGTCAGCAATGAGGTCAGGTCAGGTTGCTCAGGGCTTTAGCCAGCCAGGTCCTGAAAACATGCAACAGAGACTGCACAGTCTCCCTCGATAGGTAATCTATTTCACTGCTTAACTGCCCTCACAACGAAAAAGATTATCCAGCCTGAACCTCTTTGGTTTCACTGTATGCCTTTTGCTCTCCCACCATCTGCAGGGAGCAATGAAAAACCTAGCTTTGCCTTCACAATAGCCCCCTTGCAGATAGAAGAGGGCTGCTGTCTGGGTCAGCTGAAGCCCCTTCTCCAGCTTATTTTGAGCCCACTTCCCTCTGTCTCTCCTGTGGGTCAAGTGCCTCCGCACATAGCTGGCCCTCCACTCTACTCACTCCAGTTAATTAACTTTATTGTTGAATTGGGCTGTCCAAAACTGAACAGTATTCCAGATGTAATCTCACAAATACTGAGGAGAACAATTGCTTCCCCTAAACAACTGACTGCGCTTCTGGGGTTAACATAACCCATTATGCTTGTGGTGATTCTTGCTGCTGCCACATTTACCTTGCTGTCTACCAAGATATCCAGGCGCAGTTCAGGAGAACTGATCCCCTGGCAATCAATCCTCAGCCTGTATCTTTGCGTGGTATTATTCCATGCAAAGAGCAGGACTTCACATTTTTCCTTATTGAACTTAATGAGGCTTCTATTTGCTCATTCCAACAGCTCAGGTCTACCTGACACATCCACTGTATCAACTGGTTCCACTGTCCTGGTGATGGGATTGCTGTCTGTCACTAGCTACTGGACACTGATGAAGACATTAAATGGAACAAGCTCTTGTATGCTTTGATACTCCACTTATTACCGACCTCCAGATGGAGCGTGACCCATTAAACCCTATTCTCTGAGACCAATTACACTCCTTCCCCTTTTTTCTTCTTTTACTCCACCTAGTTTTCCATCCAGCTCAGAGTGTCGTAGACAGCGGACTGCTTCTGTGGAATGAATACTGAAACAAATATTAAACTCATAAGACTGAGCAAAATCCTTAAGCTGCTTGGATACTAGAAAATTTGCATAGCACAGAATACAACTTCAACTTTTGATATGTACTCCTGCAAATGTGAACTATGCTTTTTTTAATTAATAAATGTCAGTTATTAGTAAATGTTTGCTATTCTATATCCCAGATACAAGCAGTTAATTATATAATGGCATAGACGAAGAAGAAAAGGTTTATATTAAGCTTGATGAATGGTAACATACTAAAGATAAACTGTAAAATCTAATAAAGTGTGATACATTCTGAAACTGTTGACAATTTGTAATCATTTTAACCTTTAACTTCAGTATCTGAAAGAAAAAATGCAACATAAGGACACAGTCTCACACAATCGTTTCCAAAGAATTTGGCTTCCCATGACCTATAAGCCTCTCATCTCCGCTCCCACACAAACCCTATTCTGAGGATAGTATGTGCTCTATATCTTTTAAATGTATTTTCAGCAAAAATGGGCACATTCCTTGGACAGCTGGAGAAAAATTAAATTGCCAAGTGGGGAAACTGTCCACTGAGTATTCAAAAGAAAACAATTTTTGAAAAATGTCATATTTAAAAATAGTTACAAAGTTGTATCTGTTATAAAAAGAAAAGAACATACATGTGCTTGAAGTAGAGAAGACTTACTGTATCATGTTGCCTGTTATCTTTCCCTGATATGATCAAGAAGTAGTTCCATGCCAACAGCAACAACAAAGCCAGTGGTATCATGTAGAGCTCAAAGTTCCAGACCACAAAAAGGAAAAGCTAGAAGACAGAACAGGAAGAAATGTGATTCAGCTCAGCATTACACTAAGCTCTTCAGGATGGTTAAAATCAAGACCAACAAATTAAAATGATTCTAAAGTAATGATTCTAAATCACATCTATTTAGGCAGGTAAATTGTTTAAACATTTTGCTGAGTGGCCACTTACCTGTGTAAAACAACTACTAGCTATTTTATAGCTTTGTAGTTTCATTTTTGCAAAGGAATGTTGCTATAGTGTAGCCTGAAGAAATGTTAATTTTTTTCTCATTAAAAATGCTCATTTGGACAAAATAAACCAAAATGGCATAAAAATAAGATCTCAGCATAATAAAGAAAAGGTTGGTTATTTCTACAGTTAATTTGCTGTTCAAAATACAGAACTCGATAACTTTGTAGTAATGTCACACAAACAGGAATAAACAAATCTGAAAAATTCCTTTGTACAGAAAAACCATGCCAAAAAATCACAGTAACAGGGAAATGGTGTTCAAGTATTTTAATCAAAAGAATGTAAAATAGTGATGATCTCAGTATCACAGGAAATGGGACTGAAGGGCATGCTAAGAAACTGCCCATGTCTACTCGTCCAACAACGTTTACTTGCTCAATTTGAAGTGTTTCCTCAAAACATCCTGAATGTTGTTCAGCACAGTGTGGCCAGGTCACATCTCCCACAGATGTGAGCCATGACATGCAGGGCTGCCTCTGGCACCGTAGCATGGAGATTATGCTCCAGCAGGACCCATCTCCACCGCACAACTCCCAACACTGCAGCTCTGTTGCAGGGCTGTGACGCGCTCCTTAGGGTGAGCTTTAGCCTCAGGTCTGTCAGATATATCAAGCAGTACAGAGATGACTTTGTGGAGCCTGGAAACCCTAAACATTTGTTAGATGCTGCAGCCATCTGTCATCTGGACAGATACTGTTCCTTTTTGATTCTAGAATGAAATCATTGGTTTTCGAGAAAGAATTAAGAAATCTGGATTAGACAGGGTGAAGCTAAACACAATTCCACATCTCATTTCACTTATGAACAACCCCCCTTTTAATTTTAGACAGCTATTGCCATAGCCTGGGGTTGTTCTCTTAACATAAGGCCAAAAAGCACAGATGAAAGTATTATAGCAAATTACGTTGCTTACTGTAGCTGGACATACACTTAAGTTTCAGAAATCTTGCTAAGTCATTTTCATCCAACTAGATAAGCTTTGGAATATTTCTACTTTTATTATCAACTGACCAAAGGTGTTGTGTCACGGAATTGCAAACCTAAAGCCATGTTGCTCATTCTGCTAAATCACTCATGAAGATGTATATACATTTAAATAAGAAGAAAATAGGCATTTCAGTATGTATCCCTATTTAACAGCCTTCTGTTGGATTTCTGTTTTGAGTTAGAAAAAAATCTTACCAAATACTTGCACATTTAAAAAATAAAATAAAAATCTGTATTTTAAGTAATTTTCTGTCTCCAGATCAACTAACCTATCTTACTCCCCAAATTTCTATCACTGAATGCTGTACGTACAGAAGTCCTGTGAGTCTGCAAGAGAAATACAATAAATACTGAAAGGACTGAAAAAGCTCTGTGTATGACATATGTAAGAGGATACTGGCACTTCTAACAGTTAATATTTCATTTGAAAGAAAACCATCTTTTTTAGGTTGTTTAGTTTAAAAGGAAATCTGTTAGGAATGGTAATGAATAAGAAGCAAACAACAGCTCACAGATTTTGAGAGTTCTTCCACTAGCTTTCTAAGTACCCTTTTGAGAGCAAGATCTGCAGGGACTTGATGCTGTAAATTTGATATAGCCAATTTGAACCAGAATTCACATCTCAAAAGCAAAGCAAAAAATCCCTGCACCCATTAACCCCAGAAATGCCCTGAGTCAATGGATACATGCTGAAGGGGGCTTTGGAAGTCAGCAAACAGTATCCAACCACCATTAAAGAGGGCCCCAGAGATTAACAGTTCAGGAATGGCAATACATAGAGTCCTCCTTATGTTCCCATCCTACTTTTGTTGAAAAGCTGGGAAAACAAACAAACAAACAAACTTCAAGTAATATTCCAGGCTCCAGAGAAATAAAATCAGCAACCTAGATGGTCTCAGGAGATACTGACCAGACTGGAGACTGTGGAACATGGTGATCATATAGCTTGTACTTCAGAACATCAAAGAGTTCTCATTCAAATACTCCTCATCTGAGACTTCTACATGTGAAGTGATCCTTAAGGTCATTAATTCCTTCAAAAACTGTAATCTGTAGGCTAGTAAGATATTATACTAAGATACTACCTTTTTATGACTTCTATGGACACATCTTTCCATAACGTGACTATTATTCCCGCCGTTTCCTTCAGATGATTTCGTTGACCTACCAGCCTCATTTCCACTTAGTGCAGATGAATTTTAATCAGTTTTTCCTTTTAGGCACCTGTCTCAGCCAGACACCAGGAAAACAGAGAATCTGTATTTGCAACACAAATGAGGTATGTGCTGCAGGAGGCTAGCACAGTGATGGCACTGCAAGTGAAATAGGCTCACTATCTTCCCAGAACAAAACTGGATTCACAGAAATACACAAGGGAGAAAACAGGAAGATTCCCAGCCGTAAATAAAAGTTTTCTGTGAACATGAATAATCCCAAAATCTATTGCAGGACAGAAAGAAAATCCAAGGGCTTAGCCATAACACATAAAGGACCTAATGCTTACGGGGAAAGGGAAGAAGCAGTGTGTACTAAACTACTTCCTTAACTTCATTTCATCCATGAAGGCAAGGAAAGTCTACATATCCATCCAATGAAGACATACAGGCAAGAAAAATAAATAAATAAATAAATAAAATCCAGGACAACTAAGAACAGATATAAAAGGGCTGGTCAGGATTTGTCCATGCCTCTAAAACATCCACTGGAACATGGATTCTATCTGTTTCACTCTCTACCAAAGAAATAATGGCTCTAACTTTGCTTAAAAAAAGATCCGTATCATAACTGAAACAACCCAACTATTTTAAGGGAGGAGTAGGTGTCTCAAAGGTTACGGTTTAATATAGCTGCCATCTCCTACATAGAAGACGATAAGGGAAGACTTTTTTCTGAGATCAAGATTTTTATAGTCGCAGGCATGAACTGGCCATTTACAACATCACATCAGTTGATAATCTTAGCGAGAGACACACGCATTAAATGATCATTCAGGGAGACACATGACACTATCCCTGGTGTACAACACTTCAAAAAATAATTTAAGTTGGAATATTGAATAACCTATTCTTTTGCAAACTACGGTATATTTTAAAAAGAAATCTCATCCAAAGTGATTAACACTTCCTACTGTTCAGAAAAAAAGCCTGCCCTTTCAGACTAGCAGCTGTGGATCATTAGCTTTCCAGTGATGAGATGTGTTTGATGAGTATTTTTCTTTCTAATTAAGAGATGAGATCCTCTATTTGACTCTCTCTTCAGACAGAAGTGAAGAGAAAAATTTCTGCCTATGTGGAAAGGCCATATTCTACAGAACAATCATTTCAGATTTCTTTTTATCTACCTCCACCCAATTTCATTTCATTTTTCACAGAACCCTGTTTGCACCCGCAGACTTCCCAGCATTAACCCTTGTGTTTCCTAGCTCCTTTTATGTTTCCTTTTAACTACCAGCAGAAAAAAAGCATAAAAAAAAAAGAGCATTCCAGACAAGAGATATGCACACACCTTCAGGTGCAGCAGGGAGTAGCTCACAGCTGAAGGAGAAGGGCTGCAAGCACAATTGTTAGAGAACATTCTGACAAAAATTAAGAAACTCTCTCTTCACAGAAAAGCCTGGCTTCAGAGAAAATCACACAACAGAGCATAAGATGCTTCCAGTTGACAAGCTGGAAGCTTTCCAGAACCTGCAGCCTTACAGCAACCTTGATATCTGGATTACCTTGTAGCAAAGAAGTAAATGGAGCTCAACAGCATGCCAGCCTTCAAGCTTTGAGGGCTTGTCACTGCCGTGACTGGGAACTGGAAGCCTAAGGAGATGAATCACTTAGTGAGTCCCAGGCTGACACTGCAACCATGCAAATCTGCATTCACAGCACCCAGAGTCACAGGCTGTAAGGTGTTCAGCAGTGAGGTGAGATATGGCTGTTGTCGTCACTGCCAAGTCAACAGTGCATGTCACTCAGACCACAGCCCCCTCTTCTAGTTAGAGCTTTCTTCATCTTTTAAAGAGGATTCTTACAGCCTCATTTATTTATTATCTATATCCATTCACTGTCTACTTTACTCAACTCCTGATTATCCTCAAAATTCAAAAGTTGGCTGTATGGAGTTTTGGCACAATCACAAACAGAGCCTGTGCCTGCAACTCCAGTGTGCTCTAATCACAAGATCATCCATTTACCCTTTAAGCTTAAAAGGACAATTGTATTTCCTGAGGCTTTGTCCCTTGGATGTATTCTCAGAAGACTGGGAAGAATAAAAGATAACCTGCATATCTGCATAGTACAGACTTCCTATTAAGTACTGCAGGTTTTAAGGCTCCAGTAAAATTCTGCATTATATTTACGCTACAAAAAACTTAAATATAACTTTCATTGTAACTTCAAGACTCAGACTCAGCAGCATCTTCTAGTAAAAAAATCAGTCTGTCATCTCTGACGATGATGGCTTCTCATCTTGTATGACACTTCCATTTAAATAAATATAGCTATTTCACATCCTCAACATACTAGTATTAATGTAAACGGATACAGAAGTTCATTTAGACCATGATACCCTTGCGACTTCCGAATATATCATAAAGCATCTTCCAGCAGTTTTTTCTTTTAAACTTTCTTTAAATTCCATTTCCAACTACTTGGGTGCTGGTAGAGATAGGCTTTGAAAGATACGAATCTAAAACACACATTACTCAATTTTTTTCAAAAGGCAAAAGTCAACTTATGTCTACGCTATTTTGACAAGTACACGTTGGATTAGTAGTGGTTCTCCTTTTCAATTGGCAGAGGCCTTAGAAGTCTGAGAAATTGTGAATAATTATTATTTTTGAACCTACAAGAACTTTTGATGGGACAGACCAAGAGTAAAAACGGAATGCAAAATTTTAGGAAAGCCAAATTCCATCTTTCCATAGTGAGCAACACCCCCTTGCAATCTGTCAATCTGTCCTTTGCAAAGACAAAGAAGCAAAGCAGAGTGGGCAGATCTTTAAGGAAACCTTCTTTAATGCACAAGAGCATAGCCCTGCTGAAAGGGTTTTGGGGTACTGGTGGAGATGAGCCAGCCCAGAAAGTCATTTGTGTCCTGCACGACAAAAGGAGTAGACAGCAGGTCAAAGGGGTATCCTGTCCCTCTACTCTGTGCTGGTGAGACCTCACCTGGAGTACTGCATCTAGATGTGGAGTCCTCAGTACAGGAGAGACATAGACTGTTGGAGCGTGTCCAGAGCAGGGCCACAAAAATCACCAAAAGGATGGAATGCTTCTCCTACAAGGACAGGCCTAGAGAGCTGGGGCTGTTCAGCCCGCAGAAGAGTAGGCTGCAAGATGACCAGATAGTGGCCTTTCAGTACCAAAAGAAGGACTGTAAGAAGGAAGGGGACAGACTCTTCAGCAGGGTCTGCTCTAATATGGACAGAAGGAATGGTTTCAAACTAAAAGAAGAGAGATTTAGGTTAGATATAATGAAAAAGTTTTTTGCCATATGGTAGTGAAGCACTGGCACAGGTTGCCCAGAGAGGTGCTAGCTGCTCCATCCCTGGAGATAGTCAGGCTCAGGCTGGATGGAAGTCTGAGCAACCTAACTGAGCAATAGGTGTCCCTGTTCGCTGCATGGGGGTTGGATTAGGTAATCTTTACTGGTACCTTTCCACTCAAATGATTCTAATAACTTTAGCTAGAAAACACACTTAAATGATTTCTTGCATCTCCCTTTTCACTTCTAGAATTACACAATGTGATTGAGATTTTAGTCACATCAGATCTATTTAATTCACGTTAATTCATCTTAAAAAAAAACATAATTACAAGATAAAAATTAATACTGGATTAAGAATTATTTTAACATCAGTCTTCATTAGGTTTTTTGGTACACTGAAAGATCTAGAACAGTTCTTGTTAGACCATTTTAATCCCATTTTCCAGAAGAACATTCAGGGAAAGAATTTCCATTTCTTACTAGGTAGAATGCTTGTCATATTTTTTTTCCATGACAATGTATACCACAAATCCAAGCTTCTATGACACCTCCGTTCTTTTATCAAAGTCTGGTGTAATGCCAATTATTAAAGAAGAAATTCTAACAATTAGGAATGACTCACTTGATGTTCCTTAAACCACCCAGGATGTTTTGAAACACATCTACAGCTGCATTGACTAATTAAATCTGAGGAACCTTCATGATTATACTATCATCCAATGACACTGCAGTGTGAGCTACCTGAGTTTTTACAAGCTTGTCAGAACCAATAAAACCTCCTAGTTAGAAGCTTAAAATTTTTCATTTAATTTTTTTTCCTTACAAGTTGTAACTGACATTTCATATCATTTTCCAACAGCATTAGATTAAAGTGCTAAGACTTTGCTCTGAGAATGCTGACAATTCCAGGAAAGTGAAGCCCAGAGCATGAATACAGCACTATTTTAAACAGCACATGAATTAGTAATGTAAAATTCATGTCACTGTTAACAGTTGCACACAGTAAAGGTTGGTGGAAATAAAAAAGGAAAAAAAAAAAAAAAAAATGGAAAAAAAAAGTAAATATTTACAAAATGTGGAATCTCTTGGGTCATTTCATCTTTACTTACCAGTTTCCGAGCTGCAAAGTTAGTACTCAGGTTAAAATTAGAAAAGGGAAATATGGTTCACTAAGACCATTACGATATCAAACTGCCTACTGCCGTTGTTACAGCAGTTCAACAGATTTGTTCTCTCTGACTATTAAGATGCGGACAAACCCAGAGAAATTGATACTATTTTCTCTATGAGCAATAATGCCTGATATCAAGTAACAATCTCCCTGCTAGGATACGCTAGATGAAAGGAATGTCTGGGAATGGCTTCGTTGAGCTCTGGTCCCATTCTAGTACCACATTTTCTGAACAATACCTAACTGTTCTCTGAACAACCCAGGTCTTTGCTTTAGCTACGTCACCACAAACACAAACACTTTAATTATTTTCTAACTTGAAAAGTGCTTTTAATACCTGTCCTCAGGCTGATTCTACTTTCAAATAGAACTCTTACAGTGACCCACACTTCCTACTATGGTTCTGCTGTGAGTGGTGATAACTAGTCACAAGGCTCAAGCCATATTATAACTCAGTATCTGATTTTAATATGTGCTTTTAGAAAGGACACATTTAGTCCTTTCCCCATTGTTTCCTAACTTAAAAATTCCTTAAAAGTTGCTTAAGTTATAAATAGGAAGATGCCATTTCTGTAGCAAATGACATATATATAAGTGATAAGACATTTCTAAAAAGTACATTTCAAATAATATTTGACTTTGAGCATACAAATTTATATTACAAATCATGTTCCTTTTACACAAAAATTTGAAACCAAGCAGATTTCTATTCTATTACAATTGCACTGTTAGGAGGATACGATGGTTGAAAGTGTAAATGCATGTGTCACTTTAGAAGCACAATCCTTTTGATTTTGTGAGAAATGCAGAATCATAGTATGGCTCATACTCGATAATTACAACTACTTGTAAAGTAATTGCATGTGAAAGAAAATCATTCAGAATTTTAAGAGAAACACTACGAAAGTGGAATAAACAGAAATAGTCATCATTTTCCAAATGTTGAAAAAGAAAAAAAGACTTACGGATTTATTTTTTTTTCCCCAAAGAAAAGTAGGTCATGGTGTTTAAACTTACCAACTGAATGAGAGCTACTTTGACTTCACAAATGACTAAACTGTGCTAATCTCTACTGCCACCAGAGAAAATCTACACAACCCCTCCCAACCAGGTATTCTTAATCACCACCAAAATAAATTAGGAAGCCAGGCTTTTGGCTATAGGAAAACCTATAGACTGGCAACAGTCTGTCAGAAATGACAGAAACAGAAATATAATTTAAGTTGCATGAATAGTCTGAAGTCACCTGGTTAAGAAGCACACTGTAATTTCCGGTAATAAAAGGCAAAAATACTGGTTTGTATTTTGATAACCATACTCATGTTTGGAACTAACAGAAATGGTGGATTCCATAGAACCAAAAACAATTCCACAAGCGGTTCTGGAATCCCGCTTCAGGAAAAATGTACAGCCCGCATTATAAGGAAGACACTTTGGCTTAAACATTTAATAAAGGCTAAACCCTGTAACTAGTTTCCACATTTATTTGGAAATAACTGCACAACACACTGGTTTCTCTGATGTCCCACAGATGTCAGCTGGTCACACAGCGATTGCTCTTGCTGAATCCGTACCTTCACTCAGAGGTAAAAGTGATAAAGAATCATGGAACAGGAAGAAAGGACAATTATCAAAAGTCAGATTCATGCAGTAGTACATGCAGACAAACACACGTTTCTCTACTGATCTCCTTAAAATCCTTTTTACATATTATGGTCTATTGTGGAAGATGCCACTTGCCATCAACTATCATTTGATGGCAAGTAATTGGTCTAACGCTGGCTTTAATGTGCAATGAATTAATCAATCAATCAACTTCAGTGAGCTTTTCAGGTCGACCTTCGCATTAGAGACTGATAACTTGTTTCATTTTATTGTTTTATGACATCTGGAGTACTGGCAGTGTGTAGCTGTAGAGGATTAATAAAAATAAAGGGCAAAAATATGATGAAGGGTTTGGAGGGCAAGGTGTATGAGGAGTGGCTGAGGTCCCGGGGTGTGCTCAGAGCAGGGCAGAGGAGCCGAGGGGAGCCCTCATGGTGGCTGCAGCTCCTCACAGGGAGCAGCGCTGAGCTCTGCTGTGTGTGACAGCGACAGGGCCGAGGGAACGGCATGGAGCTGCGTCAGGGGAGGGCAGCTGGGGGTCAGGTCTGCAGCACAGGGCGGTGAGCATGGCCCCCATGCCAGAGTTTAAGGAGGGTCTGGACAGTGCTCTCAGACACAGGGTTTGGATTTTGGGTGGTGCTGTGTGGAGCCGGAAGTTGAACTTGTTGATCACTGTGATTCTATTCCACTTAATCACTTCTTCCCCTGATTCTATTCCATAGACTCACTATGATACTTTGAAAAGCTGAAGATTTGTCTTTCACTGTCCAGCTTTCTTTATCTAAACAATGGCTTAGATTACAACACATTTACAGTGTAAGATAATGTCCTTCTACCTATTAATTTACTTCATTGTAAGTATATTTTAATGAATAATAATAGATTTCAGTTACCTTTCCACTTTCTACAACATCAATTCTCATTCTGTCTTGTAATTTTCTAATTTTCTCCTTCACTGATTGCTAGACTTCTCTTCAGTTTCAGTTCTGAAAAAACTTACAGTTAGGTTTAGTATCTCTAGCAATGTGCATCTGTTTCTATTTGCAACTCTAATATTTATCCAATGCTGATAACACTGACTTCTCATTTCTTTAGTGTTTTATTCTTTCCCCATAGACTCCATGTAGTACTACCTCCTTCCATCCCAAGTGATCAGCATAAACTTATTTAGATGCTAGAGATATCTGGAAGTGATTCTACGTGCGTATTTTCCTTCAGTGTTTACCAAGTCTCTAAACTTTCCTGTGCAGAATAAGATTGTAGATTGCAGAAATGAGAAGTCAGCAGAGGATGCTTGTTTAGACAGGAGAGCTGGTGAGCTCCATGTGTTAGAACAACCTGAATTCTATAGTAAAAGGATTGTCCCTGGGCTAAGGCCACTGAGATAAGTGAGTATTTCTAGTTCCCTGGTAGGGTATCTGTATTCCATATTCTGTAATGCTTTCTTTAAGCAAAATGTAAAATAAACATCAGTTCATTTTTAGCTGGCAGTGTTCTTTAGAAGACTACAGTAGATCTCAAAAAAGGTAAAATATGTTTATCTCCTTACAGGTATAAGTGAAAAAAATACACAGTAAGTAAAAGAAAGATAGCTGCTTTTAGCATAAACAGCACAAATAACTTCAGTGAGATAGTATTTTGAATACAGTTAGTGATATCTTGTATATTTGCATATCAAGACTCCTAACAAAGAGAATGCAAACGAATGGAAAGATGGCTATAACAATTCCAGTTTGCTAGAAACAGACACAAATAGGATAAATAAAGATTATTTAAAGTAAGACCACTAACGTATCAGTCATTATTTGGCTGACTTCATTTCCTCATGACTTTGCTAAATATCTCAGACTGGCACCAGATTAATACAGCATTTCCTACAAGAGTAGCTATCATCCTGAACTCCTGGGAGATGTACAAGAAATGAAATCAGATGCTTGGTTAAGAAATAGGGTGTCATACACAGTGATGGGCAGTGCACTTTCACTCTTGTGAAAAGTTCACTCTCAGTACCCACTGAAATGCCCACTTAACTGGGACCAAGAATAAATCTTCACATTTTACTCTATTATAGAGTAAGCAACAGAGGACAATGTCTCTTTGAGATACCAGAGATGCTACCTGAAGCAAAAGAATGTCAAGGGTAAACTTGCAAAAGAAAGATGACTTCATTTTGTTAAGAAATTACAAAAAAAAATTCCCTCAAAACCTGGCTACACAAAGGTAAGCATTCATATAAGATGCTGGAAAACCAGAAATGGGAAGACTGAAACAGAAAAGAAGGTGGACAATATTTAGAAGTTCACAGCAATAACAACAAGCTCTATGGACATCAATACACCAGGTAGTGGATAACCCAAATAAAAAGAGAAAAAACATACTCTGGGGCACACCTCACAATTATAGAGACTAGCCTACAAACATTTTCTGAGATTGTGGCACCTGCTTTTTGAGATTCAATATTGTTAGCTCTATTGATAAAAGAAATTTTTATCTATATCTTACAATGTTATTTCTCAAAGAACAAAAATTCAACAAAAAAAGATTTTGATTTCTTATGATCGTAAGTGGAAGACTATTTCCCACTGCTTTTGTTGATGCTTCTTCAGGGAAAAATATATTTTCATGCTATTAAAAAAAAACCAAACATGCCCTTTCAATTTTTTATATACAATAAATTTAATTACACCTGTATTTCTGCAAACTACATTAGATCATATTTAGCACAGAGAGGTGTGCCCTGGAAATTTTCCCACTGTTTTTATAGTTATTTTATCCAGCAAAAAAATGCTGCAGTCCAAACTGTTCCTCTTTCTACAATTATCTCTCTCCATACTGCAGGAGCTTGCAGGAATTGTGTTTGCACACTCCAAAGAAAAGATGTTTCATAGACTTTTCCTCACTTTTCAGTTGATAGCTGTTTTAGGAACATTACCTTCATTTATTCAGACATCTGCTACTTATATGTGCTTAGCCATACTTTAACACAGAAATGTCATACAGCCCAAAAAAAAGATTTAAAAATTACTGAGCTATTATCATCTTTAATAATGCTTACTCACCAGTGAAGAATACTGCAGTTTACAGATCCTCATTTCAATGCATATCCTTAAAAGGTGAAAGGGGAATGCAGAGTATTTTATTGCTACCTGCACAACACTATGCCATCATTCTTAATAGTCATTGCTACACTTGCAATTATTTTTCCTTTCCAGAATAGCATAGCAATAAGAGTAGCGGTGTCAAAGCAGAGAGATACATATTTCTTTATTTCAATGTGCTACAGATACCAAAACTGACAAGATCAAAACCTGAAAACAGAGATTTCATAAATTTAAGTGAGCACAAGACTTACAATTATGTCTATGAGGCCTACTCTGAAAGTAATGCCTGCTATTTTACGATGTTGGCCCATGATGTCAGAGGCAAATGGTGCTGAATACAACAATGTAGATGTTGATGTTGAATCTTCCCACCAATATTCTGTTACATTTTGTTCCTGTGCAACAGATGGCAGCAGAGGGGCACTCTCACATAAGAGCACCTGTTGTGGAAGTGTGCATGCAGCAAAGGTGTGTTAATTAATTCCTCCATGCTGAAAAAAAGGCACTCACTGACATTTAAGATGCTTGCTAAATATTTGCAGACATCAAACAGTGGACTGGAACACAGTGAGGTGGTGAGTGGCGTGTTTCAGCAGTGGCAACAGCAATGTGAAAGACAAGCCGTATTTTGGACGCCTGTGCAGAGCTCTCACATCACAAAATGAAAACTGTCTTGACCAGCTCATCCATGCAAATAGGCAGATTATGATCAGGGAATGTCATATTCTGCCTATTTGCAGATAGGATCCGTGTATGGATCTGAATATCAGCCTTAATACAACGGAAACAATGCTGGCAGTGCTGGAATATCACAAAGTTTGCACCATGAATATTCACAGGAGAACAGAAAGAACATGCAAGTTTGTCAGTACTGACTGAAACAATATGTGGCTGAACGGGACAGTTTCCTGGACTGCATCATTACTATTGATGAGATGTGGTGTCACCACTACAAGCCAGAGTCAAAATACAGTCCATGGAGTGGTGACATGCAAATTCCCCATCAAAGAAAAAGTGCAAGACAGCCTTCAGTGGGTAAAGTCACATACATTGTCTTTTGGCATGAGAAAGGGGTGATCATTTCAGATTTACTTGAAACTGGACAAACCATCAACTCTGACTGCTACACCACGACACTGATGAAACTGAAGGCTTGAACTTCCAGTTAGATGACGGTCTTTCTCCTGAAACATGATAATGCCAAAACCCATACCAGTTTGAGGACCATGGAGTACATTGCCAATCTTGGGTGAACTGTCGTACCACATCCACCACATAGACCAGATTTGGTGTCTTCTGACTTCCATCTATTTGTTCTGATGAAAGATGGACCACATAGGCTACATTTTCCTAGCAATGATGCTGTCATAACAGCTGTTAAACTGGGTCACTTCTGCTAGTGCAGATTTTTACAAGTGCGGCATATGGGCTCTTGTTCATTGCTGGTGAAAGTACACATCTAGTAGTGGTGACCATGATGAAAAAAAAGGGTTTTAGCTAAGAATTTGCTCTATTAAATAGTGTTGTTCTCTTTTTATCTGTTGTAGTTTCCATGGAATTAAATAGGAGGCATTACTCTCAGCGTGACCTATATATATGTTTTCTACATCTTTCAGTCAAAATTCCAATAATTAAGTGGTCTAGCACTTCCCATTCTAAAGGATTTTTTCTAACTTTAAACAAAGTTATAATGCATTTGTTAATTAAAATGCACCTTTGAAATGTAACAAGAAATCTTCCTAGTGTAAAACGATTAAACGATTGCATTTTGGCTTTCAAACACAAATTCACTAATGTTTAGTTGATTTAAGCAAGCTTTTTCAACTTCCCTAAGCACTTCTGCATTGCTAGAAGGCCAACACAAAAATGACCTTGAAAATCTGAGAGTAAAGTTTGACCTCGTGACTCTCTAAGATGAAGCATGCTGTAATTACTGACCATTTACACATTTTCATTTTCATTCAAGACAGTAGGCTTGAGCAAGCCACCTTCCTTCTTTCCTCAGCTCCTGAGCACCCATCTCCTACCCAAGGTTTTGAGGGAGAGGAAGGCTGATTTTTTCTAAAAATCTTGCAAAGTACTGTGGAACTGACCTCCTTCACTAAGGGAGCTGATGGTTTATGTGCAAGCCTAGACTCTTCAGAACTGCACCATACTGCTTACTACTCAAGCTAATGCACTGCATAATAGCAGCACTTGGTCACTATCTTTGCAGTGACAGATGAAAGTGGGCCACACGTTCTCAGAGACATGCTTATGATAGCTATTTGCAAGACTCAAGAATTCAACTGCATGTTTTCCAGAAAGACTAATGCTGCAGGTGCAGATCCCTCTACCCCACTATTGCAGACTCTCATCAGATCAGCTCTGAATATATACTTCTCATCTTATCCCCTCATTTTCTACATTAACCTAACTTCTGCTGGAAGGAAACAGGACTCACATCCCACTGCTCTGTCTCATCTCATAAACTGTGTTCTCTTATCTTTTTCTTGCTCTCCCAGTTTTGCTTTGATGTTCAGCAGAATCCTGAATTGTCTTCTTTCCAATCCTTTCCATTCACTTCCTGCTTCCCTCCAGAAAACATCATGAAGTCAAATCAGGATTCCAATTTCTTTACAAAGATACCAGAAGAAGAAGAAAACACATGGGATTGCACAGCCCTCAATTTCTGCAGGCAGCTCTCCACAAATGTGGCTTTGGAGAACCTGGATAGAGCATGGGAGCTGCTAACAGAGAAAAGCACTGTATGGGTGAGGATGGTAGCCAAGGTGGCACATTTAACTAGTCTCCAAATATACAGAGCATCTTTCAAGAGCTGGCCAGTATGTTCCAGTGCACTGTCAGAAATCAATGTGCAAAAAAATGAGCATGCTTTCTTAGGAAGTCTTGTAAAGTTTAAAAATATAAGAACATATCCTGAACATGACTGTAAATATTTTAGAACGATCATAAATTAATAATCATATTCAGAAAAAGAAATTAACTACATTACTACTTTGGCCCAGTGAAAAGCTTTAACTCTAGAATTTGAAGACTGACAAAGTCAAATGCAGCCAAGGAGATTATAGACAGATCTCAGTTGCAGACAGCACAACCGAAATAACCTACAAGAAATATAAGGCAGAAAAAAGGAATTTGAGTGTATAACCAGAACAGGATCTGAGTTATTGGAAAAAGTCTCTGTGGAGATCTAAGATAATCACAAAAGCTGTTTTCCTCATTAACAGTTTCACAGTTGCAGTGTTCGTCCACAGTAGAACAAACTGTCTAGAGTGCCTTCTTACAGTTCCTATTTCCGTCTTAAAAGAATGCAGCTTCTTCTCGGGTCTCTGAAAGCTCTTAGTGGAATTTAACTAGTAAAGATGTATTTCTTTGAAATATCAGCAAAGTGGAAATCACAATAATGGAAGTTACCAGTCATGGCACCTAGCAGTATATTACAATTAGAAACAGCACTGAATGAGTTCCAAATAAAAAGATGAATAAATATTATAGGCATGCATAATTTTATATGTATGCCCACACAGATAAAACTACATATTCACATAGCACATTAATATTTCCTGCATGTATATTTTAATTCAATTTTTATACATTTTACAGAGGTCCTTTGGACTCTACCCAGCATTTAGAAATCTCATTATTGGCATGATGTTTTATTGCTTGGTACCTGATTTGATAATTTACACTTTGATTAGTTATAATATGACATAAAATAGAAAAGCAGTTTCTATTATTTTGTATTTGCTCTGACCAGAACCTGCTCTTATTGAAGGGGAAACAACCTTCAAACTGCTGTAACATTTTTAAAAATTTTCTTGCAGAGCCAGGATGCTCTGCAGTGCCTTGGGTATCTGCTCAAATGGTGCAAAGCAAAATCAAAAGTAGTAATTTGTCTGGTGTTTTTTGAAAGTAGAGATGACATTCCAGGCATTAATTTGCCATTTTTTTCGAATGCATGGCAGATCAAATGGCAGAACTGAGGCTACATCCACCCGTCTGATGAGAAATCATGTCCTTGTGTTGCACATGGTTATGTATGGTGCAAAGCAATGACAAATCAATAACATACTTTTTGAAAATAAGCCAACAATTACTCACAGGTTACTACAAAATATTTTTTATATTTCCCATTATTTTGGCAGAGGCTGTCCTTTACCCTGTGTGCTTATCATCTATCACAGCTTTATTTACATCACAACTTACGTCACAATCTTCTAAGACTCAGGAGAACTGTTCCACTTGCAAAGCCAGATGTATTTTATACATGTTTTTTTCTCTATTACTTCATTTTCACACAGGCACACTATGTTCACAGATAAATGAACAGAAGAAGGCGCTGGCAGGTAGTTAAAGGCCTGCTTTCCATGTCAGTTGGGAAGAGTGAGAAACTAGAAAACCAATGCTTTCCACTTGAAAAAAATCTTAGACTATGAAAGGCATCCTTCTATTATGCCCTCCAATGTTAAAGGCAATGCTGTTTCACTTTCTTAAAGTTTTATTCCTTTTACTTTACTACAGCATCATTTCCCCCCACTCCCTTGTGATTTCAGAGTGCATAAGCTTGTTTTAAAAAATAATGGGGCTTTGTTTAATGTTGCACCCACAATTAAGTAGCTGTTGGTTTTTGAAATTTCTATGAAAACATCAAGAAATAAACAATATACGTGTGGGTAGGCATAGATGAAATTCCAAATTTAGTGACAAGCAATCATCATTTTACCATCTTCTCTGAACATTAGAAGTTTTTTATCATGCTAAAGGCAACAAATTTCTACAAAAATCTAAATGAATATTCTTTAACTACTGCAGATTGCTTAAGTGTAATGGTCAAAAACTATGTGAATTTCTTAAAACTATTTAATCACTTTATTATTTTTTTTTTTTTAATGAAGTAAAATTCTTGAAATCTTGTGAAAGTACTACTGAATTTTTTTTACCCTTGCTGCCTTGCCTACACTACTTTTTCTACCTGAACTTTCCCATCAGTGCTTCTCCACTGGGTTAATAAGTAGAACATCTTTCAGGAAGCAAACTGTCACAATGTACTGACCTCTACTGATCACCAACAGAGGTCAAATAAAAAAATCAAAGAAGATGGTAGGCTACACCCCTAGACACAGTCCTGCTACAGTAGTAATAGATGACTAGGAAATCCTTAACTTGCAGCACCTGCAAGAAGGCATTTTCACAAGATGAGTGATAGGAGTCTCAGCCATGCGCTCCAAGAACCTCCAAAATGTGGATTCCTTTGTTTATTTCTGTGTTATAGTGACACAATTTTGCCCTGCCTGTGAATCAAGTCATGCAATGATGAGACAGCATGCTGTGAGTTACTCACCTTGCCATCCCATCACTCAAGACACAGTTATACCTCAGCAAATCTCTACACCTAGAGCACTGTTTCTCAAGCTTCTGAAATGATAGGGCAAGTTATTACAACTTCTTCCAGACTAACACACATCCTTATCATCAAATGTTTAAATATATAGTCTTTAATATGGATTTCTAACTGGGAAGCACTTGCTGTAGAAGCAACTACAAATCACAGTTTGAGAACTAGTGGTGTAACAGATTGTTACATAGCATTATGAAAGATAAAGGCATAGAATAAATGCAATCTCGAACAAAGGAGGACAGAATAATGAGGGAAGAAAAAAGTAACACAAATACGTACAAATGTACAAGATCAACAGACATTTTGGAAAGCTGCATGTACTCCTTATGTTTCAACACTAATCAACCCAGGCAGTTACAAAAATAAAGGCAGTGTCAAAACCCCACCAGATAATTATATCACTTATTTCATTCCTGTCACTTTATTTCATGCTATTCAGGTCTACTATATGGTGTTCATTATTTGTGAAATAATATTCAAATTGATGGGGTATGGTTTGTTGAAAGAATCTCAATTACGAGGTACTTTAATTCTCTTTAATATTACTTCAGAGCAGGTAGCATCAAGGAGGTAAACAAGATTTTACATTTTGTAACTACATCTACACATAGGTTTAGCTATATCTCTCCATATGAATAACAATTTTGTTCCTAAGAATAAAAAGAAAGACAATTGGTTGAATTACTTCCATAGAGTATTTTTATACTTGAATATATTAGTATTAGTTTTACAGAATTTTTCTCTAGCCGTGATGGCAATTTTTTGCATACTTTTGTAGGTGGGTGTTTTTTCTTGTTTTTCTTCTCTTATGCACACCATCACCACAAAACTGTCATTTTCAACTGAAGAAAAGAAGCAGAACAAGTTTTCTAATAATACACTCATGTAAAAAGTAACATGACGATACGGACAGCTTTTTCAGCCCCCAAACCAAGACAAACAAAGATGAAAAGAGGAAGAAGGGAAAATGTGTAGAATCCCAACTTACACATACAAGTAGACCAGGAATTTCAGAGAGAGAAAAAAAAAAAAATCATCAAAACATGAATGCACAAGATTAAAACAAAAAAAAAACAAAAAAAAAAAAAACAAAAAAACAATTTTCTGTATGAATTCTCCATCTTAAAATCTTTTTAAAATCTCTCTCCATGTTTATGGGATCTTTATTTTAAAATTCTTTTGAAGAGGGATTTTTTTTTTTTGCTACTATAATTTAAACATATAAAGCAATGATATTGAATGTTGGTTTCACAGAGACAAAGGAGAAGACATATGTCCCACCTTCCATATGGGACAAGGATGTAGTTTTTTCCAGCTGTAAATTCTTTCAGAAAGATGCCTGCACAGAGATGGAAGCACATACACAAGAAGAGGAAAGGGACTGTGAATGCCCTTGCCAACCCACTTGGCCTTTATTTCAATATCTACCTATAAATTTTGGGGTGCCTACATTTTGGTTACTGCCTTAAAGTGCATAAAAAATAATACAGAAAATTTTAGCTACTTTCAGCTCTTCCAAAAACTGTAACACCAGTGAGAATTCATTTCAGCCATGAAGATTGTGACATATCTGGAGAAAGCTCTATTTGCAATCATTGGAATATCATTTGCTCTGACTGTGCCTGCTTCAAACATCAGAAAACAAAGCTTATTTTTTATGCTCTTGCTTCTCACTACCATATGAAGGCACAAAACCCCAAATGCTGTAGAATTATTTTCAGTGTCAATTTCTTGTTTATCATATTTTCCACCCTATCTATTTTTCAGTATCTGATAAGTCTCCCTGGGATCTAGCTACATCTCTGATAAAGAGATGTTTGACGACTGCATTCTTGACACAAGCTTCCTTACACACATTTTATCCGTATGTAAATACACAAAAAGAGCATAAAACATATTTACAAGCATAGGTGCTCCTGATATCCTATTCAAACACATACACGAAGCAACTGCATGTATGCACTCATATACATACAGTAATACAATGGCATTTCCATGGGGAAATGTGAAAGTCATTGTTAAAATGTTTGTCATCCATGTAAGAGAAACAGAAATGAGCTGGGCATTAAATTTGCATACAGCCCCAAGCGCCGAGGATCCTGCATGTGTAGTGTTCTCCTCTTCTTGATGACGGGCATATCTGGCAGGAAGAGTCTGTCAGGATTAGCTCAGGAAAAAACACCCCCAAGGAGATAATTTGAAGACATACTGAGCATTTGCCTCAGTACATGAAAATAAACATGAAATCCACTGCAAACTATGCACACTAACAGTTACTGCAAACACTACGCCTCACACCAGGGGATAATCTATTTCAGCTAATTAACACACAGCCACACACAACACTGTGCAAAGTGGTTGCCACTTAGGATTGATTTAGGTCTTGCATTGCTTAAGCAGATTGAGAAAGAAAAGGTTTATTTAAACTTTCAGACAAGGGAGAGAGAGAAAAAAAGGTAAAATTAAAGTAGCTGTGAAATAAACAAGATCAGATTTATTTCATTGCTTAGTTTTTCAGTCAGAAACAACATTATGTAAAGACATTATTACAACTGTTACACTAAATATCCAAAAGGTAGAGTACCCTTCTTCATTTTAAAGCTGCTTCTCACAAAGTAAATACTTGCATTCTTTGCTCCAAGTTACAATCAGAATAATACTGGATGTTGAAGTAAAACTATTCCATCTTAAAATCAATGTAGAAAATTATTACATTAGATGTGTTTTAAAAAAATTCTCTAGTCAATGTGTGAAGACAACCTGAAATCATCTAAGATAAGGAAGGCAAACATTTCTGTCACTTTTCTTCATTTTCTTCCTGAAATGGTTTCTCTTTTCCTCAAAATTTCCTTGCCCAGAGAGAAAGTCTGAAGCCATTTCATACATTTACATCCTTACATGCTTAAGGCATGCATGAAGGAAGTAACACAATACCATATTGAATTATGGTATAAATTCATGTCTCTACAAGTTCCCAGCTTCATTTGTTATTAAGCACCTTTACTACAATTAAATAGCAACTCAAATCATGCCAAAGGTCTCAAGCACTGCACTGACCTGATAACTTTAGTTACTTAATGGACAGTTCACAGATACTACTCTGAAAATAAAATGAGCTGAAGACTGCTCACCTACCTAACAAAGGTTTAAAGTGAGAATACAAGACAAGGAAATAGAGGGGCCAAAGAAAACCAAGGCTGTGCCCAGAGTGCTTTCATGGCACACTCTGTTGCGTTTGACTTCTGCTCATCACATTGCTCAGGCCAGCTGCTCTCTACTGAGACATCAGTAAGTGTCAGAGCACCACATGCATTTGTGCTAAGGACAAAGGGAAAGAAGACCATAGGAATGTGAATCGAACCTTAATACTGACAGTGCTCATTAGTTAAAAAGGGTATCTTACAGTATAGATGTACAGCTCCCAAACTTAACATGAACTGCCTGTATCCAACATGTTAAATCTCAAGGTTCAATAAGATGAGCCTCAAAATCTACAACTCGAACTACAACTTCTGGAAGACACTGGATAAATTAAAATATCTCAATTAGATTTACCAAGCTATTGTTTGTGAAACTGTCCCTAACCACCAGACACCTAAATGTATGCAGGGTTCAGGGCCTTAGATGTACAACTTCCACATTCTGGAAAAGGGATGGTTTCCAGTTGGTCATGAACAACTAGCAAAAATCTGCAAAAGTCTGTCAGAAACAAGGGAATCAGTGTTTGGGTAATGCCTAAGCAATACATTTCCTACCTATTGTACAAAATTGTTACCACAGTAAGCATTCAGATGACTATTGTTTTGTATTTACTGCATCTCTAAAGACTAAAAGCTGCCAGGGGGAAACACTAGTCATTCTACTTTAGTACAGCATATTAAGTCCACCAGAATCTGAAGCAAACAGAATTGCCCAAGATGAGGTAGAAATTAAACACTGACCTCCTGTGCTCACACTTGGGAGCACCACTGTATAGTTGCCTTTCACTTTCAACTCCTTATTTATGCAGTTCCTCACAACGCTTGACATTTCCTAAGAAAAACTGTTCCTTTACCATACATGGTCTGAGAAATATATGGGCAATGGAATGAATGATGCCTCACCATTTGGTCAGTTACAGACAGCAACTAGAGAAAAAGGTGGAGCTTGCTATGGGTAACCACGATGATACTGGACTTCTTTCCCAGTGAAAGGTAAAACTAAACAGAACTTATTACTGGAAGGTATACTTGATCTTCCCAGTACATGAGAGAAAAATGTAAGATTTACATTTCATCTCAGAATAAAATGACTGCTCCAGTTTGCAAGCAGAATGATGAGTCGTAACATTGAACTGTTGTTGAATGCTCTTTTTGCAGGGGCAGGAACAAACTGGAAGGGTACACCCATTTAAGAAAACCAAAACCAGAGCAGCACTTCCACGCTGCTTTAAAATAGTGTTATACTAAAACCAGAGAATTAAGATCACAAGAACTGTCTGCAATTCTCTTTAATTCTCTTGAATCTTTACATCAGTACACTATAATTTCAGGCACCATCCTTCCAACACAGCTGAACAAGAAACCCTTTTCTTGCCAGGAATTAAACACAGAAATGAATGAAATACACGTAACAGCAGTAATGGAGCCATAGTCCCTGCAGTGTCAAAAAGCTAGAAAACAGTGTATTCTAGATCCCATCAACAGCAATTCAAGCTGAATAAATGTGTTAGTAAAACATCCTTCTTTCCCTCCTTAAAAAAGGAAGTTTTCAGCACTCTACCCCAGTCTCTGCAACAAAATATCTGAAACTTGATCTAAAAATGGTGTACACAAGTGGAAACCCAACAAAGTAAAAGTCTTGATGTAAAAAAGCCTAATGAGAACAGAAGCTGGCTTCACATTTTTCAGATCATGCAATGAAATATTACGCATAATCCCCTAAAACAATACTTCAATAATGTTTATCTGTGTCAGATTTCAAAGGGAAAAACACATTAAAAGCAGGACCACAGTACTCAGTGTATGCTTTGTGAAAGCTTGTGATTGTATTCCAGGTTTTTCCTTTGAAAATTTGATCTTGTTTCTTGACAGTGACAAATCACTGGTCCTTTGCTCAATGGACCTTCCTGATAATAGAAAATATTTTTCCCCAAGATAAGGAATATTTCAGGTAAACACATTCACATGGACAGGGTCTGCCCTTTACTGAAAAAAAAAATTGTTTTTTGTTTTAATGACTTGAATGTCATAATAAGACAGAACATCTTAATACTCATTACTATGAAAGCTTCAAACAACTTCAAACATTAAAAATACCCATCTTTCTTAAGATATTGTTAATATCTGTGATACAAAAGTTTTACATTGCTGTAATACCTTATGCAAAATGTGAGCAAAGTGGTTTTCATATTCTGAAAAATTCTGAAAGAACTGTTAGTGGACTTCAAAAGAGCAAAAAACAGAAAAAAAAGGTGGAAAAAACCCAATTGCACTACAGCAGCTTTAGAGTAAGTTTATTACAAAATACTATTTTCTCACTTGAGATTTTCTTTTAAGTTTAGAGGAATCTACAATAGTGGCAAGTAACTATATTTCTCTATAACCTTTCTTCCACAGACCTCAGAAGATTTTTACCTTCTTCTATCTAACTATGAAAACTTAGACAAGATAACTTACAGCATATCCTCCAGACAAGCACTTAAATGGTTTCCTGTCATGTTTAGCATGGTCTTGTATTTGCTACACTCTGAGAAAAGAAATATGGAGAATGTAATACAGAGAAACAGTGCCAGCCGTGTCTGTAGACTGTTTTCTCTTGCTACACAAACTGATACTTACGTGTGACCTTGCATATAAAATATCTAATGTGAAAAAAACCCAAAATGCTGGGGAACGATGCAATGGGAGATTAAAAAAGCAGGATGTTTCTAAAAAACATGTTGATGGAGAAGTTTCTTCCCCTCGTGCCATTGCTTCGTCCACCTCCTCCCTAGGAGCCACTCCTGCCTGAAAGCACCCAGCAGTGAAGAGCTCCTCCTCCTCCTGGGCTTCCTGCTTCACTGAGGGACCCCCATGCTGGAAAATGACTCTCCTGTCTCATCAGTTAAATATGAAGATTTGCTGCAAACACCTTTCTAACCTGGTTACTGCATGACAAATTCACTCAGGGTGTTTAAAAAAAAAAAAAAAAAAAAAAAAAAAGCTTTTTTTTTGTTAACCATGCTGTACATTCCCATGCAAAATAACCAATTAAAAATAGTCTCATGCCATTTTTTTTAATGCTAGAGTTTCTTCAACAATTTGAAAGATGAGGAGATTCATATTTTGGAAAAAAAAGCAAACAAAAGTGAGTCTGTGTGTGTGTGTGTGTGTGTCATCTCAGCCTGCGCCTCTTTACGACAGAAGTGTCTCCTGTTCTGGAGAGGAAAGGAGAGGCTGTGCTCACAGCCTTGATGTGTCCTTTTCGGTGATGCAGTGAGAGGCTATTTTCCCAGCCACCTGCACCACACCTCGCGTGTCAAAATGCACTAATATTCAGACAATATGATTCAAAAACAATATGACTCAAAAACTTTACATATTCTCTACTTATTCACACACAGACAAAACAACGACCATGTATATTAACAGGAGCTTTGTAAGCTTTTTTTCTTTTTTTGTCTTTAAACACAGCTTACTGAATCTCTGTAAAATTAAAAACTTAGCACGACGGAGTAAATATCAATAGTTACATTCAGTACACAGTGGCCACAGCTTACAGTGGTGACCAGAAATTCTTTGGCATGACCTCTTACAAGGAAAATGATAAACCTAGAAACATTCTGCATTAAGTGACAAGAAAGTAACTCCAAAGGAGAATGAACTATCATTTTAAGAGATGGCTGCTATTGCTGAGTTCTGGAAATGGAAGCAGTGATACTATGCAGCACATATTGAAGGGGAAAAAAAATGTTAAACTCTGAAGATAATTTGCAGAACAATTTTCTATGTGAACAACCCTGGCTTTAAAAGTAATGCTTGTATTACATCGGGTTTTTTTTTTTTTTGCCACCGTTTGTTTCTGAAGTTGCAAGAGCAGGAATAGTAGCATGGGTATGTGGTCACCTCCCCACAGCAGGGATGGAAGGAGGCTGGGAAGGGCTGCTCCCACATGCTGACACGGTGCAGCTCTATCACGCCAGAGACCTGCATTGAGCAGGCCCACGGCAAGGGGATGAATGGCAGTGCCCTGGAGCTTGCTTGCAGCCTTGGAGCTTTCCTTGCTAATGTGCTAAAAGAGATTGTGTCCAGTATTTTGCAGAACAGAGGAGAAAATTTAAAAATGTATTACTACCTGATGGACAGTATGTTAAATAATTACGAGGATGTTGTGTAAGACTCCTAAGCAGAGTGCCTGCCTGCCTTCCCTCTTCTAGTCCCACGGAAAAAAAAGGATCCATCTGAAGAGAGAAGTGAATCACAAGGCCAAACAACTTAATGCGTAATCTTTAGGCTACTGTTTTAAGATCGCAGATTGTCATCAAAGTCTGGAAATTATGCAAATAAAACTAGCTACATTTAGAGGTCTGCACAAGCAAAGACTTCCCGACCTAAATAGTAATTGTGTCTCGGAAACGGCAGTCTTTTCTTCTGCGATGCAAGGGTGCTACCTACAGGTGTCAGTGGAGAATGGCATTCAGGGAAGAGAGCTAAAAAGAATGCCCACTTCTATTGAGAAAATAGCATAGAGCTGGCATTATCACTAAATTAAATTCCTCTTCATTTCAGGCTAAAGAAAACATGTTCTACTGAAACTTCTTTGGATTCGTACAACCAAAGATTTTCAGAAAACCCAATTTAATCCTAAATTTAATGGTGCTGCTGATGTTTTTCTATCTCTATTTAAATAATTTATACTGTAGGCTTTTTTTAATTTTATTTTTAATCCACTGAAGTTACATAAAACCTAAACCCGACGGAGACACATTCCAGACATACAATTTTGACGAGCAATTTTGGCTGTAACTATCCAAAATCAAGATTCAGTGCTTAGTCTTACAAATACATTAGGTTGGTCGGCAGTATTTGCACTGTATTGAATATACTACTGCTATATCTCTTGTGAGTCAGTGCTTTATTCAGTGCAGCGCAACTACATTGAGAATTAATTACAATCATATAAATGCAGTATTTCCAATATTTTCAACATAATGAAGAGATGCGTGGGAAACTTCGTTAATCTAAGTGTATGCTTTTTCTTCCCTGCTTCTTTTGCATGTTCTTCTTCCATATGTAGGTCAAATAAAGCAAATACCTTAACACACAGATGCAAATTTACTCCTGGGACAGCAACACTGATAGGAATCAAAATTAAGGATATACATTTAATTGCACAGCTTTTTAAATGTTCAGGACAAGAGCCCAGCAATGTGTGTCGTACTCTACAGATGCCACTGCTGTACTTATCCAATTGATAAACACAACGGTAGTAGCAGCAGCGTTGTCTTATGCTCGTGTTCAGCTGAGAATCCAGCAATTGTGCAACTCAAAAGTACATCCTGGTTTTTAACAAAATATCATACCGTTTCTGTCTCTCTTTCTTCCCTTCCATTCCTTCCCCTCCCCCCCCATTTTGGGGGACCATTTTCCTAAATAGTATAAAAGCATTTTATATTACATAATACAGTAATAACTGAGGATATTTTTCCTTCTAGATACAGAATTCAGCACTTCTGTATTTGAAGTCTGTATTTTTATATCCTCAGTGACAAAAGAACATCACTAAGCCAGAAGTACAATTGGATTTATTTTAATATCCCTGCAACGCAGTGAAAGGGGTTATTTTAAAATCATGTGGGTTTTGCACCCATTTTTCCAAATCCTGAATGCTTTTCTGGGACTAAACATGAAGATAGTTTCTACTGTCTTCAATACTTACAACATACGAGACAAATAATCTGAAGAGCTGAAGAATTGCTCTGTTTTACAGCTCCAGCTGAACAGAACACCTTAAGCATGCCTCTGAAATACTTAGGATTGATTATTAAGCACTCACACCTCAGTAAGAAAATGTATTAGAAAAAAAGAAGAGACATATAAAATGAGCTTTCACTTAAAAAAAACAAACATAATCTCAGAGAAGAAAACAACAGTGCTGATCTGAGCTACAGTACGATACGTACAGCACTTATCAGCTGTACATAGCACCATTCTATGATTCAATGATTCTATTCTCAGGCAGCTAAAATTCAACTTAGGAGAAAAAAATACTGATCCTGCTAATATTGTTACTGATTTGAAGTTCAAAACATTTTGCAAAATACTAAATTTCTGGTGATTTTTAGATGAAAGTTTGAGGACAGCTTTACCAAAAACTACCAGCTACTTTATCCTCATTTGAAATTACATTGGGAAAACCTTGTTTATGTTATTCTAATGACACGTATATTAAACGTATATTAAAATAATTATTATACGTATATTAAAATAATTACATCAGAATTAAATGAGTACTATTCTATTTCAATTAAGAGGATAATCCTGAATCATTTTTTAATAGAAATGTCTCAGTATGATTAAACTGTTCAGAGAAGATTTTAATGAACATTGAAGACAGAACTACATAAGCTGTAATAGTATATTCATAACAAATTTGCTCTGAAATTAATATTTAATTTACTTAAAAATACTTTATGCCTCCTATATTGTTATCTGTAAATTACTTTAAGTTGCCTTTCCCATTGATTGAGCATATTCATATTTTATTCTGTTCTCCCAATTTTTAATTGCATCAGAAAGCTCTGTGAGCACAGTCAGTGGTAATGTTCATGGGCTGCAGGAGAAAAATGTAATAAAGGGGAAAGTTCCTACTAGTTGTCTCATTAGGCTAACTAAATTTTGTATCGTAAGTCCATATCTTTTTATTTACTGCTTTTCTGGGGCACACTATTGTATTAAAACACGTAATGTCATTTTTGTTGCCCTTTATTGTTTTACACAAAAATATGTGTTTTATTTCCTTATTTGATTTTCTTAATTCACACCCAGTATTGTATTTCTCAAAAAAATGAGGTGACAGATGACTGAAACAGCCTTCCTCATCCTCCTGCCTCTATTTTATGGCTAAAGGAAAGCAACAGC
The DNA here is from genome assembly GCF_023343835.1 of Lagopus muta. Classification (NCBI taxonomy): domain Eukaryota; kingdom Metazoa; phylum Chordata; class Aves; order Galliformes; family Phasianidae; genus Lagopus; species Lagopus muta. Next base: position 57,365,379 of record NC_064472.1, on the reverse strand, counting down.
TTTTTGGTCACAGAAGAAATATTTCTGAAAAGGAAAAATCAAAACGAATCAGCCACATACAAATATCACTCTTAATTTTGCTGTATATGTGTGCAATGTCTTTCTAACTTTTAAAGCTTAACCTCTATAATAAAAATCATAATAGTCTTCTAATGCAAAGTAACTCTGGTTAAGAATTTGTATATGGCTCCAGTACTTAATTTATGCTTTAGCATTCCTATTTTTCTTCAAGTCATAATATTATGTAGCATAAAATTTTGTCCAGGAAAACTGCTACTATTTTTTTTTTCCTTGTACTCTTCCCTGAAATGTTTAAAAAGTTCTTCTGAACACCAATCAAAACTTGAAATATAAAATAAAAACATTTTCTTTATGAAAGCTCAATGACCTTTGACATCATTCACTATTTAGAAACCCATGAAAGAATAGATAACAAATATATGACTCACAAATTATCAATTATGAAAAATAATCTGGGGTAGGATGCTACACTAATGCAAAAAGATGGATTACTTGTCATAAACCAATAAAGCTTTTGTTTGCGAATCCAATATTTCATTTCTTTCCTTTCTGTTGGAAAACTTAAAATGATTTTTAAACTGCATTAACTTAAAAAAATGCAACTATCATAAAGGTGAACATTGAAAACGCCCCTAGAAACAATCTGTCATTTTTTAACCAATGTATATTTTATTTTCAACAATCAGTTCTAAACATCAAAAGCCAGCAGAGACTAGATCCATCACAGAACAACCAGGTAGTCCTGTACTTCAGGGTTGTATGGGGGGTATTGGTTCAAACATCCAAGCCTTAAAGTGGTCTCGCAGAAGTGCCATATTTATCTCTGCCAGGCAGACAACAGAATTTAATTAGTCCGTAACTATGTTTTAGAGCACAGACTGTTTTGAAGCAATCCTCTTGCATTAAAATTCTCCAGCTTCTGGGGTTTGCATTACTTTCTGTATCTTGGGGGAGCAGGAAAGGAAACACATAGGCTTTTTTAATCAGGGAAGTTAGAGAAAAAGGGGGGTGTCCAGGGAAAACAAAATAAACACCAGCCTGAGAGTATGACAATGCCTTGTCATCAGCTGTCGTGGGGCTACCTGTGACAAATCCTGACTGGGGATGCAGCAAAGAATTCATTACAATCTTTGACTGGCAAATTGCAGGACTGCTCAAATCAGGAAATAAATCAAGAGGAGCTTTATCTCCACCCAGAAATCACAAACTCCCTGCACAGCCTGCTCAGCCCTTTGCCTCCTCTGAAAATTGTGAAGCCAGCCTGTGTGGCACAATTTCAAGAAAAAAACACCAGCAGGAATGCAGCTGCTGTGTGCATGTATAAGAATAACCAATATGACTCTTAGTTCCAGCTTAATTTGTGACTATCCTCTCACAGTTTGCTTCATCTGTGCCAGAATTTACAGTCATCTTTGACTGCCTAACTTCAGGCTGGTCAAGTCACAACTCCTGATTTAAACACAATCATCTAGAGTTCCTAACTGTCTTGCACTGTGAGAAATAGTTGAATAATTTAATTAAAATAATTTAATTTAAATTAGGCATATTAGAGATTCTAAGCAAAGGAGCAGAAGGGCAAATGCAGTGATCCGGAGGCAATGAAGCGTACTAACCAGAGATTCCCAGGTTCAGATCCCGGGGTCAGACATTCACTGCCTGCTCTCAGCCTGGGTTGGGAGTGTGCCTGGAGGTGGCTTTCCCTGCTTTTGGGAGCAGGGCTGTACGTCGGGGGGGATTAACTACGTTGTCACTCACTAATGACAGCTGCCAGCTGATTAGAAACCACATTAAGTTCTTAACTTTAACTTTGCTAATCAGTAAGATCAAGCTCCTGGAACTGGATTGAATTTTTTTTCTATTAAAAAAGGGGAAAAAAAGAGAAAAAGGAAGAATGTGAAGCAAACAGTTTGCACGCTTACCACTTAATCAGGGCATAAAGCATTGAGTAAGTGCACAACCGCGAAAGTAAGGCTGCTGGAATAAAGCACTCTGGCTGATGTGCAACAGCTTCACTAGCACTGTTTGGAAGGGTTGAGTGCTTCTCAGGACAAAGGTTTAAAACAATTAGTAGTATTACTTCCTATCAAAGGTTGATCATCAAGAATGAACCAATAAAAGAGACATTTTATGTAAGTATTGTGACATCACATTTTCAAGAAAGCAGAGCTTGAGAATGTTATGCTGCATTTACTGAAAGAAAGGGAAAAATAACGGATCTTGCAACACAAAAAAAACACAAAACCCCATGGCAACTTGAGTAGTCTAAACTGCAGTCATTCACCAAGAAGGCTGTTGGTCAAGGCAAAGTAAGTGCCTTCAATTTCAGGAACTTGCAATTTTGCTGAATTCACCACATAAACAGAAGCCTCGTTTTTTCAACTGTGCTTTTAAAGTAAGGACTAAACCTGTCTAATGCAAAGGTTGTGATGAAATTTTCTCCTTTATAACCCACGGCTCCTGAGGAGGCTGCTTTTGGAAACATAAGGGTTACATGTCCCTTTCATGGCTTTAACAAACCCTTACTTCTGCCTGGCATTCTATACCATGTAGATCCTGTTTGCACCCATTCAGTACTAAATTACAGATAAAGTTACAGCAAATTTGTTTTCTCAGAAAAGCAGTGAGGCCTAATATCCCTAGAGTAACAACAGCCTTGTCTTTCATTCAGAAGTGGAGCGGGCATAATTTTCTCCCGGACACAAACGATTCCTGCAGTGACAATGGGCCCGTTCTTGCAGCACTGAATGGGACACGGCTCAGCTTGCGGGCGCTCAGGTAGCGTGGCGGGAGGGCACCCGGGTAGATAACTTCAGGGGGCTGCAGCTCTCAACGCATCGATAGCTTCCAGAGCTGTATCTCGTTCATAGCGACGTAACCCAGATGCCCCACAAAACTGGGCGCAGCTGGGGACAAAGCAACAACGTCTGGAAAGGTTAAGGGACTGACCTGCACCCAGGCTGGTTCCTGTACATGAAAAGAACACCTAGATACTGGTGACTACTAGTGTACTTCAGTTGTTTTCCAAATGCTTTAGATAACAGACTGTGGCAGATAAATCATTTTTAATGTGTTTCAATGAAGATGCACTAGCAAATAATAATAACTAACAAAAAAACCCCCAACACTGCTCAGATTGCATGTTGTAATGCTAAGAATGCAGTGACGTAATAAAAAAAACCAAAGCTCAAACAAGCTCAAAAGAGATTTCATTAGTTGCCTGATCTTTGACATAAATTCCTCCAAAATATTTACGTTGCAAAATTATGATACTCTTCCTAAAATATGAAAATCAAGCACATTTAGGGAACAGGCGTTCTTAACATGGCCTTATGCTATTAATCATTATCTTGGGAAAATTAAATTGTGTTTTATATACTAATACTGTGACATTTTTATTAACTCATAATCCTTCTGCTAACAGTGGTGCTTTTAGCAAGTAATAATTAAGACGGTGGCAAATATTAAAAATATCTGCCTTTAACTCCTTCAGTCATGTCAAAGGATTACAGCATCTGCTAGCACTCGTGGTACTTGAAGGAAAAGGCCAAAATAATGTTGTGCAAACAAATACAACTGTTCTTTCTCCATTTTCTTAAAACTTTAATAGTCATTAAAAGTAGCCTTTACAATCCTGATTACCTATCTTCAAAGGAATTCACTGCTTTTGATCATTAAAAATACATTTCTCCTGGAAATTGAAGAACTTAGTATACGAAAGTAGGCTTTCAAATTTGTACACCTGCGCCATCTGGTCTACAATAAAGAAGAGATTTTCCCTCTGTCTTAAAAATGAGCATCAGAAAGAAAGAGACCTCATGAGAGGCAGAGAAAGAACAGAAATATTATACAAGCTGACTTTATTAAAATGAGAATAGTTCAGAAAAGAGCATTTCAAACCAAACAGATACCACGCATTCATATATTCAGAGAATAAGAAATAAAAGTAAACAGCAAAATCTCCTGCATTACTACTGCCCTGGCTACTATTAAAGCAGAGATTTACCTCCAGCTTAATATGTTTATCTCTCAAGTTATATTTAGCAGAGACATACCTAGGGTAGAGAATCACAGATATGCACAAATATTAGCTTGCGTTGCTTTTTTTTTTTTTTTTAATCATAGCTCTCCCAGGCATCCAGTGCCACTTCCTTTAACAATGAATGCAGAATATATGTTCAGTATAACAAACCAGAATTAATTTTACTCCTTTTTGAGCACAATTCCTTGCTACCTTTCTATTTTTCCTTAATAGGGTTAGGAAGTGTCTGTCTGTATTCATTAGTGAGCAGTGTCTACTTACAGAGGCTAGTCAATTAGAACTGGAATACAGGCTCATCTAATCACAGCTACTATACGGCTGTGGAAAGAAAATCATGTCTCCTATTCACTTGGTGCTGTACACTAATTGCCCAAGAAGTTCCCATTGCATAATATCAGTTTTAAAAGACAACCCTTCAGTGTTAGTAATAGCTATGAGAGCAGTAGTCAATGTCAAATAAACAAGACTAGATTATGACAATCGTTTTTTGCTTTTGCTTATCAGTGGCTTTTTTTTTTTTTTTTTTTTTTTTTTACCGTACTCGTTTCTTCAGAAAGCGGTTGCTATATTTCACCAGAGACTCACAGAATGGCTTTAGCCTACCGTTAAAGCCTATCCAGTTTCAGTTCCAGGCCGTGGGTAGGGCTGCCACCCACCAGATCAGGACATACTCATCTCCAGCCTCCACCTCACAATCTTCTGGTTGTGACAATCCAACCAATTCCTCATCACTGAAAAGCAAACCCTTAAAATCTCTATATGCTGGAACCAGTGTATAAAAATAACATGCTAGGCAGGCCATAACTAACACCCAACCTTTGCCAATGGTTAAGGCTGCTAAGGTTAAGCAGGACTTTCCTTACAACTTTGCAACCATTAGTCTGGCCTTAAATTAAGAAATTTAAGCAAATATTGAAGTAAATATTAAGTATAAGGGCTTTCTTCAAAGCAGGGATTTACTACTAGCTCTTCAAGTTCAGAGAACACCTGCACAGAAACAAAGATTGACCAGAGTAAACGGTAAATAACGTGCTGTACACCTTAAGCCCAACTGAAAATAAAAATGAAAAATTCTAAACTTAAGTATTCTGATGCACCATTCTCCAGTGATTTGACCATTTCAAATTTCAAGGTCTACTCTGTCCACAGACACACACTGCCCAAAGCAACGGATACTGTCTAGTACTACTGCTTTCATCCATTCTACTGAAGTTTCTCTAACTGAGAAAACAGGGAGTTTTTCCATGTTAGTCATAATTGTCCAAGTGCTTCATAGGACTTTTCTACATGTATCGTACAGGAGTTCAAGTAAAAATGAAGCTTCTTGGATGGGAAGGACACCTTACAGTGAGCAGAAAGGCAGAGTGACTGCAAAAAAGGGAACAGCAGAAAAATGTGTGCCACTTTCAGCTTAGAAGGAGCTAGGAAGAGCCGAGCAGCATCACCTTGAGACATCAACCTTCAGGCCTGAAGCACAGAGGTTTTGGAAATGATGGCTCTCAGGCAACTGCTGTTACAACAGCCTCTCACTGTCCCAAGGGGAACAGATCAATCTCCATGCCAGTACTGGATACCCCATGTCACATGTACCTACACCTCCCTTATTCTACTATGGGAAGCACATAACAGCACTCTTTTTTCAAAATGTAGGATAAAGCTGTGAGTGGCAGACTGCCCCATTTCAGGAATACGCTGTAAAGCCTCCTGGGTAATTTTTACAATTGTTACTTAAGGGTATATTTCTTTTGAGGCTTTATTTGCAACACCAATAAGACCAATTACTGTTAGTCATTCAGCAGGTGCTGTGCTAGTAGAAGCAAGGTATTTATGTTCTGATTAATGTTCTTTATTTCATTTTTTGCATGGATTTCAGTTTGTGCAATCAAAATCTAAACAATAAAATTGCATGCTGAAGAACGAAAACAGGACAAACATCTTAATTATGTATATTTGAAACACTATGAAGTGTTTTCTCTCCAGTAAAACTGAGCACACTGAAAATATTTTTCTTGCTCTTGATTCTTCCACCAAAAGACAGATGTTTGTGCCCACCATCTTCATGACTACTAAACAAAGGAACTTCAGCTTCCCATAAGGAAGAAACTGGTCACTTCATTTTTGAACAAGTTGTTTTTCTATCCCTACTGCATGCTGGTTTCAGAAGATTTTAAAACACTGCTTTTCTGTTCCATTTCCCTCATTTGAACTTCTCTTGCTATATCACATCTAGTTTCTATCTTTTTTGTTATACTTAAACCATTCATAAAGTACTAGATTGTATTATTTTAATTCTTGCAAGGTCCAGCCAAGTTGATATTAACTACAGTTCTTTCATTTTAAGCAAAAATAAAAATTCCTAAAATAAAAATTTATTTTCATTCAGGGGAATGCTGAACACTCAAGAAGAAGGAGACAACAAGAGCACGATAACTGCTTGCAGTGGAACTCCTATATGGTCATGCCGCCATGCAGTGAGAAGCAACCATCCTACAACTCACTCTTCCAGCAACATTAAGCAGCTGAAGCCTCAAGGGGTTGTCACCTCACTTGTCTTCAGCAGTTGGAGGCAATGGAGGCTACACACAACAAAATTCCAGACTGGCTGATGTTGGCAGGACCTCTGGGTGTATCTAGCCCAACTCCTGATCCAGCAGACACCCAGAGAGGGGTGCCCAGCACCATGTCCAGTGTCTTGTGGAGACTTTCTGGGTCCCAATGGAAGTGCTTTATCAATCACTGGCACTATGACATGATGCATTATTTTCATATGCATGGCATTAAGATAAAGTTAAAATTCCCAAATCCATCTGTAAAAAAATTATACTAGTCTTTCCCAATATTGTCTGCGTATTGTTAACAGCATATCACTATATTGATAACTACAATTTCTCATTTAGCATTAATTTTAGCAAATTTGTGCACTCAATTTCTCCTGTTTTTGATTTTGAAAAAACTCTCCTAGTTGCTCATGAAAGCAACATCATTTCAAGGTATTGCTATATGGAACTTACTCTAGACCCAAGATTACAAATCACATAACTTGGCTAGCTAGTTTTTTGAATCATAGAATTGTAGAATTGCAAGGTTGGAAATGACCTGCAAGATCATCTAGCCCAACCATCCTCCCACTTCTGCTTACGTTACTGCCTGGTGAAGAAATTGAGGCATGATTTAAAGTCTTTCTGGATAACAACTAAATGTAGGATGGCAACCACTTTTCTTAATTTCTATAATTTTTTATCTAATTTTAGTGAATTGGGCTTTAACAGCATTTTAAAAGTTTTGGTAAGCAAATAGTTTACAGCACAGTTGTCAGTCTTCTAAGAAGTGAGACAAGTAAAATGAGTGGGAAGAATACTCTGGTAGTTAAGGCAAAGTCCAGTAGGGATACCGGTGCCTTCATCTGCTGTGTGTTTCCTGTCTGAGAAACAATAAAGGCTCTTCACCTCAACTGTGCATGCAGAATGATGGAAGTATTTCTATACAATATAAAGGAATTTTTGAAATGAAACACTTCAAAATTATGCAAAACTCAGTATGGAAGCTAGATAATATCCATGACAGATATGCAGATGAAACAAAAAGCTGTGAGTTCAATTCAAGTACTTAGAGGTAGAGATAGTACCATTTACAATGTTCTGGGGTGGGTATCCCAGTCACTGGGAAGGTGATTAAAGATATGACACAGACCCTAAGAAACTTGCCCTGGAACAGCACCTGGATGGCATGCAGCACACATGATGTTATCTACAATGGCATCAAGTCTGCACTCACACAATGAATCACGCTACCAAACAGGTTCAGCAAATATGAATTCACTCTTTGAAGGAGGTAAAATGAAAGTAAACATCAAAAAGAAATACTAGAGGAAATTATTAAACACACAAACATTCCCAGTCCTTCCATGCATCAGACTTGCAAGTACACAATATGCCAAACACATCACACCTCAGAAGTCATCTCAATGCTGGAGTAGGCATGCATTGATGACAGCAAGTTTTTCCACATCAGCATCTCTCCTCAACTGCTACAGTTAAACACACTAGGATTTGTAATGGCTGCTGGTGATGAAGTGTTCAGTGGTCATATACACCAAGATGTGGTGTATATACATGTTTCTGTCCTATCCTACTGCCCAAAGCCTGGCATACAGCCCTTTTTTGCTTTTTATTACAAAGTGTTGAAGAAAAGTCAACCTCTGCTATGTATTTGCAGCAGTCTCACACAGTTCTGCTGGTCTACTGAAAACCAGGAAAGGCAAACAGGATTTAGATAGCTCTTCTTTCTGTCTGGCTTTTCTTCTGGAAAAACAGAATGACAACAGTCTGGTATATCTCATTCTCTTTCCTGTTCATGGGGATAAATAGCTGAAAACTCCTGTATGTGTGCCTTGCATCAAAAATAAATCTTGTATCTGTACGCTTATATTCTTGAAGTCTATTGTTTGGGTGCAAGCAGTTTCGACACCAACAAGAATTTTGGAAAGGCATCTTAGGACCTTAGGACAAAAAAGTTTTCATTTTTCATTTTTTTTTTTTTTTTTTCCTTCACAACTATCTTACCAGCATTCTATCCAATTTCAAATTACAGGCAACAGGTGGCAAACTGGCAAAGACAACCCATTCCACCAGGTTTAGTAAAGATCAGATTGACAGTATTTATATGTTAGATCCTCAAAAATGGTATTCACAAAAACAAAATCTTATTAATGTTGTTAGATATATCTCATAAATTTCTCATAAAATTACAGTTTTTTGGTTTTTTTTTAATGTTTAACACTTAAACACATTTCTACCCTTAATGGTATGATAATTTTTTTTTCTTCAGCTTTTAGTGAAATTCACTTCTGAAATACATGATAAAGAGTATTTCCCTGTTCAATAGGAAAAAGCTACTAAAGTTGACTAAATTATCTCACAGTCTCATTTCCTGCCAGTTCTTTTTTAGTTGTTTTCTTCTTCATTTCCATTAACATATTTGACACCACCACAACTAAGTGGTGCATGTGCAAGAGAACTAGCTCTTAATCAAAGGCTAGGGACTAATATGTCATTTCTGCACAAGAATTGTGTAACATTAGAAGACAAAGAGAAGGTGAGTTAGACCTGACAAATGACTCAGATGCAGGGTGCATCATTTTATCAATATTTCAGAGCTTAAAAAAGAAAATACTTTCTGTGTGCCTGCATACACATACATAGAAAGATTCAGAGGAATATGTTCACATAAAACTTTAATTTGAGGACATACTGAAAAGTCTGCGTGTGATCAGGCAAGGGTACTCTGCTTACAAATTGGAAAGGAAAGAAGTTTATTTTACGAGTAACAGTTATATGTTCAAGCAGGCAATTAAAGCGCTTTACAGAGGCCATTTTGGGATACCAAATAGTTTGAAGATTTAACATTCACTCATATTTCATATTCAATATTCTTCTAAGTAAAATATGTATCTCCTTTTAGCTACTCAGTTATGAATTGTACTTTAAAGGCAAGGGGACATTTTTGATAATGCACATCTTAAACTTTTCATTAAACTACCAAATTTAAATTCTACCTTTTTGTGCACTCTGACATTTTTGTCTGGCATTTTCATTAATTTTGCGACATACATAAATGTAGCTGAAATGTTAACTGATCAATACTTTGTCTCTCTCATGTAGCACTAGAGCGAAGCTCCCCAAGGACCACGCAGCAGTACAGAAATTAAATGTGTAAAATATCAAATGCTAATGTTAAACACAGCAGCACTTACTGTATAACGACTGAAAAGGCTAAAAGAATTCCAAATGGACAGATGGTAGTACAAATTATCTACAATCACATTTAAAGATTAAAGTTTGTCCCGTAAAATAATTCATTGACTCATGTTGAAGTGTGTCCTTTTACTGATAGCACAGTTGTCCAATTATTTTTGTGCTCATTACGGTGAGAAATGACAGTACTGGAAAAAGAAGAGTACACACTTTTTTCCCCCTACGTTGCATGCACTGACATCTGCAAGAACACAAATGTCTGGCCAAGAAACTGATGGAAATTAGGCCCAATTTAGTGGACATTTCTGTGCCCACAGTAGATTAATCTAAAGAAAAACACACAACTTTTGCATATTCTCATACAGTTTTTCTGCCTTAAGCATAGTGCATTAATTATTAAGGGCAAAAATAAACTTCCAAATTAATCTAGAAATTTATTTTAAAGTGAATTTATGCAAGGGCTCTCCGCATGCATTCTGTTCTTTTGTAATGTATTTAGGTGCTTCAGAAGTGTTAAGTTCAAACTGGTAACACACTCTGTTATTTAATATAACATCTGGTAGTTCAAACCCAAAGTCACGTAAGTCCTATGTCTCAACCATATCTCATCAACCTATGTCTCACAAGCTATTTGTAAATTTGAATATCTGAATAAAAAATAAGTCCATGACAATAATATGTCACAATAATTTCAGCAACAAAAATTTAAAAATTACATCTAGATGGTAATTATTTTTCTCCTGTGAATTACTGAGGCACAAGGGGAAAAAAAGGAGAGGAGGAAGAAAAGAGAAAAAAAGAGAAAAAAAAGTCATTCAGGCAAAATCCCCTGCGAAAGCAATGAAGTAAAACAAAAACAGACAAAATACTGTCTGAGATGGGAAATGTATAATTCAGAATGTTGAAAACTTCTATGTGTAGCATGTGAAACACCAGTTATTGAGCTGGTAGGTTTGGATAGCACTAAGAAAGAATGAGCGAAGAGCAACATGATAAAACACTAATTTAAATTTTGAGTAATATAAGTTCTACAGTGTAAGTAACAGCACTCAGCACTTTTCAGTCTCTTCTACTAACACTGTGACTCTCCAAGAAGAACGATTTAAAAAAAAACAAACTGGTGAACACTTCAGCATGCAAATAGCATAAAGCAGATAACTGCGATTTATTATAAAGTCATCATATTAATCCAGGCTTTCCAAGTGTAATCCTGCTTTCCAGGGCTTTTATTAATCATAATTAAACCATTATACTTATGAAAACTGAGCTAGTAAAACAGAGCTTCTTCATATATTGTCTTCTTTAAGAAAGGCCCCATTGGAAAGCAAAGAGATGGGTATGGAAAGCAAAGAGATCAGGTATGAAGAAAGGGTATCTAACTCCGGAAAATCCAAGGTCTGAAAAGTCAACCCTCACATACTTCGCTCATGAAATGACTGCAAGTTTGTACTGGGATATTATCTATCAGCATGTGTCTTCAAATTCAACAAGAAGGAAGAAACAGCTAGTTTAAAAGTTTAATTTTAACACATTATTTATCTGTCTTCAGGGCTGGAAACTTGCAAAATGGCCTATTTCTCATCTTCTTTCTGGAGATTTCAGTGTGACATTTCACTGTGACATGCTCTAACCTCTGGGAGACAACTTCAAGAGGAGACACAATGTGTATAATAGCAAAGAGATGAAAATGATACATAACAGTATAGCTTTTTAATAGAATCTACTGAATTCCAGTTTAATCTGTGTGCAAGCACAACTCAGCATTACATGTGCAAGTGAACCACTCCCAAGATGGATCACGAGATTCCTTGTGGACCAATGATAACTATGAATCTCCAGAAAACAACTCAGTTCAAACTTCACAATCATGATGAAAGTTCATGTAGATTTGACTCAGCTAATAAAAAATATGCTGAGTATATTTTGTTCTACAGTAGGATGATGTGACCCTTGGACAAAATTCCATCAGAATGAGAAGCAGAGATCAAGCCTTTGGAAGCAGATCTACATACTACCAGTGCAGACAGAATGTACCCACAACTACCACACGGCAAAATAAGTACTAAAAGAAAACTGAAAAGGCTCAAGCTTTTATCAGGAAGACATTTCTACTGCAATGCTCTAAAACTACAGTAATCAAATAACAGCTCTTCATGAAATTTGATGTGTTTCCAACTATGCTACCAAATGCATTCTGTGATTGGAAATCAGCATGATTTAAGAGCAACACAACTTTTTTCATGGCCACAATTGTGCATCAAGGGAAAGAAAGAACATCATTGGACAAAGAGCACAGGATGTAATTCCGTTTTTCTTTCTTCAGTAGGCATCAGGTAAGTATTCCATATGCATATTAACCTGTGAATAGCTAAATATGTATAGTTCAGTAGCTGTATTGTGTTGTATCACATTTTTTATTTGCATATTTGTATATATATCTAGAAGACTATATTGTTTGTGTGACATTATACAATTACTTCTTAAAAACATGAATAAAAATGATTGGTGATATCCTTAGTTTTAAATAAAACTTCAAAAGAAACAAGCAATCAGATACCTCCACATGAGCACTGCACCATCTGTCAGTCTACAATGTAAATATGCAATGGTGATTAATAGCAATATAAAGAAGAACTTACCAAAAAAGCAGCAAGACTTCTTGGGGGTGAATCCCAGTCAAAGCAACTGTTAATGTAGTAGGCGGCATTTATGAGCACCATGACACAACGCTTCATGCGAATGAAGTTTCTTAGTAGCAGCTATTAAAAAGATGAAAGAACAAAAATATTTCAAAACCCCAAAAGCTTCAGAAGAGGTCCGTCCTTATAATATTCTCATTATTAATTTGGGCAAAGATTGAAAAAAGCTGTCCAACTCACACAAAGAGAATACTTAGAGACACTTGGGAGAGTTTTAGATAAATGTGTAAATTTTTGTTTGTTGGATTTATTTCTAACTGATATACTGCTTGTTCTCTTTACTTTCACAGCTTAGTGGCAGCTTGAGATTTTACAAAAGCCGCTACAAACATCATGAACAATTTTGTTATCAGCATACGAGAGTCTTACTGAGCAGGTGACACTGTCCATACTCTTAAGTATTTAGAAAATTCTTACCTTTTGAAAAAAAAAGATGCTGCAAGATGCTAACCCAAAACCATGCAAAATTACTCCTCTAAAATCAACTGTTTCCATAACAAATTCTCATCACCCTGTGTTTTTAAGTGTTTTATGAAAATAACTTTAACTGCATCTACATCAAAATAAAATATAATGGGTTTACGTTTAATTCAGGAGATTACCCATAAGTCTACTAAAATGGCAGAACATTTGATAAAAATAAATGTACACAAAGAGGTTATTCATTCAATTTCTGTGTTGAATAGCATAGAAAATGCTGTAGAGATACATTCTCTCCCAGAACTTATGGATCTTTTGAAATGCTATTGCATTACTGATATATAAAGAATTCTTTTTTTTTTTTTTTTCCCTCTAGGTGTTACTGTGGTGGGATATGCCATGTAAGTTAAAACAAAACAAAACAACACCTAAACAACAGTTGGATATTTGAAGTGTTTTCCTCCTGCAATCTTCAGAAACAACGATGATTTTCTCTTATAAAAGTGGGCAGAAGAATGAACCTTGAATAAAATGCCTTCCTGTTTCTTGACTGACATAACATGAAAAATGTAGCTTTAGTAACATCAAAAAAGAGTACAGAAAGAAATATTCTGCTTTTTGAATAACATAAATGAAATATATTGAATAGCTAATCTACAATTCATCCAGCAGACAACACAAATTATGCAAGTTTTCTTCAAAATAAAAACCAGTTCAAAGACTTCTGTCTTTGTTAATGAACAAAATACCTTATTACTACAATTTAACCAAAAGCTCAGTTCTCCCATATAGAATAGATCATTCATATTAAAGAAAAATTTAAAATGAAAGTAGTTCAGATGCAGAAAAAGGCAAGATGTGTGTTTAAATAACGTTTAACAAACATTAAAACTATCAGTGGAAAGAGCATCTAGGAGAAAAAGAAACAAGGTCCACACATTTCTTACCCAGATAGCTAGGGTATAATGAAAAGTTAAAATAAGTTTTAGTTTGCCTCCAACTGGGATTCAAACTTTACTCCATGAACTTGTTTAAAATTTGGGATAAGAATGCTTAATGCCTCTCTACCATGCAAAAAAATGGAAGCCTTTCAGGTCAAGGTTAACAGCAAAGATTTATGCAAGACTTAGCTTACATGCACCTGCACTATAATCTGATATGTGTGGAACCTGATGTTTTGAACTGTGTTCTTATTCACTTATTTCACGGAATTTAAGTTGCAGTTTATAAAGAAGAGATACAATAAAACGACGTATTTTGTTTCTGCTTCATTCTACCTATCATATTCTTTTGTAAACAGGTAATGAAAATGTTATTCTTTACCCTCAGCAGTGCGATACCAGATATTTAGATGTGCACACTTGATATTAAGGCTTTTAGATAGGATTAGTGTTTCCTTACTCTTTACCTGTTTAGACAGTCTGTTTTCCTCTTCAATGTACTTCTGTTCTTTGGGCATTAAGGTTCGCACGCTGGCTTTCACCTATGCATTAAAATGTATGTCAATATTTCAAGCTTACTTGCTTCTAACTAAAAGCACATGCTCCGACTTGCAAAAATTACGAAGTTTCAAAGTCACAGCTGCCAAGCCCAGGACACACAGATGCACACAGAGGCAAAGGCTGCTGCTTCGTGCGTTAGCAGCAATAGTAGCAGTGGCAGCAGAAACAAAAAGAGTGGGTGTGCCAGGCAGTGGCAGAAGAGTATTCTGTGGTATACATCAAGGTTTAGAGAAAATGAGGAATGACAGAAATTCTCTACAAATCAGGAACAAAAGCTTTCATGAAACTGAACTCTTTAGCAGTACAAAAAACCCAAAGTTAAGACTTACAGCATTAAAAATCACATCTATTTCAAGATAGATGACCCCCTTTGTTGGCCCTGTCAGCTGCTTGTTTTTCAAGACGTAGGCTTTCTGTTCACCATTTTGAATCTGCAGGAAAAGGACATGACAGCCGTCTGTCTCGCGGTCTCCGCTGAATACCCCCCCCTGGTGACCCCTGACCCCCAGCTGCTGAAACTGACAGAGAACCCAAAACAACTGTGGCAAGTCTGACAAGTACCTGTTCATTACCAGGACCGAGTCTGTCAGGAAAAATTAACTATCATGGGATTCAACATGGCCGTGAATGGAGTATGTTAAAATTTTAGTGTTCTTATTACAGACCTTGGTTGAGAAATGACAGACACAGAGCTGCACATTCATTTCTCCCCCCCCCCCAGCCCCCCCCTTTTTTTTTCTCTTTTCCCTTCTCCTTCCTTCAGCAGGAAAAATACATAGTGGCGTGTCAAGTGAATGAAACTTACAGATAGCAGTGGTATCGCAACTTTGCCTAGAAAGTCAGCACTCCGATCGCGGTCCTCATCATAAACTGTCACTTCAAGCACTGAGTGGATGTCTTTAACATTGCTACAGAGGAAAAAGCAGACATGGAGGAAAGACTTCACCTACACCAGAAGTTACCAAGGACAAAAGTGCAAAAGGGTAGCAAAGCCAGAAAACCTTGTACTTTGTCAGGCCAAGGGCAGAGAGCAAAATTCAAGTGAATTAGGCATCTTTCTGTACAACCCAAGCGCTCTCAAGGAGCTGCAGCAATTGTGTGCTTTGCAGGGCTTTTCCAGAAGTTTTCTGAAAGATATTGCTTTAAATTTTCTACCTGGTGCTAACATTGCATGAGTTGCAAAGGAGCCATCATGTAGCAGTGCCGGGGATTTACCGTGGCAGACAGAAGAACAGGAGCCTTACAGCCACATTCAAACACTGCTATTTTTGCTCTAATTTCTACTGCAAATACTGTGCTATCTGCAGCTTCACAAGTGAAAATCATCATCAGATACATGAGCACATCCTTGTAGACAGAATGAGCTCTTTAATTTTAAAATCCTTGCTTAATTACAAACATACAGCAGTCATTACAACAAATTACAACAAGCAATGGGAAGCAACGTGTTTTTCAACTAGTTCTCTTCCTTGCCTGCAAGCCTTTAAACACTCCACGAACACACACAACAAACATCACAGTAAAATGCAGACTCTCAAGTGAAAAAATCACATTCCTTACTGTGAGAAAAGATACCAGAATTGTTTGAGAGAAGTTATCTTTGAATAAACTGATGATTCAGGAAAAAGGAATTTAAGGAGAGCACTTAAATTTCACTAAAATATATATCTCCAGATAAACTGCATCAGTATTCCAAAACTAAATGACAAATTTGAGAATAACTGATAAACATATAAGATAGGTAAAAACTTTCTTTTAAGGTAGTTTAGAGTTTTTCTATTTGTTTCCTGACTAGTCTTTTGTTCTATAAATCAGGCAGCTCCTTACATAGAGAACACCGTCAAGCAATGCATGTTGATTACTTACTGGCTCTGTAAGTAGATAATTAAAAATAAAATGAAGAATTTAGCATGTTTGAATAATGAGAACTATGTTAATAAGATAATGAGAAGTACAACTATTGTGAGATTTTTTCATTTGTTCAGAGTTCATTCTGAGAATCAACTGCAAGCAAGGCAAGGAAAGCTCCGGATGCCAAGTATGCAAACAACAAACAGAAGAAACAAATACAAAGATTAAAGTCAGGCTGTGCTTTGAGATCAAGGACAAAACACAACACTTTCACTTATGATAAAGTTAGATAAATGCACACAAAGCTAAAGCCTCTATTGGTTTTGCAGGGGATTACTAGAACATTTCAGCAGCAGAGGAATCTGCAGCTGATCTGTGTTTCTGCTCAGTGATGTCACACTGCAGTCAGAGAGAAACTGGGAGAAATAAAGGCAACAGATCAAGAAAAGTAACGGGGAAAAATAACCTTTTGTTGGTAGAAAACTTTTTCCTACTTTATTAAAACCTTTTACTGTCTTGAAATTAAAGGAAAAAAATAGGTACTGTATTACTTCCCAATAAACTAAACACTTAAGACTACATTTTGCCCAATAGCAGCACTGCACTATTACGATGCTAGAACACATTATGAGAAACACAGTTGGCAAATGGAAATAACGAGTTCATATAAACATACAAAGACTATAATTCAGAAAAGTATGAATGCATTTAAAATACCTCCTTTTTCGTAGCTTTCTAGTGTTTACTAAAATTACAACATTGTAACAGAGATAACAAAATCCTTTCTTTCTCACACAAATCTTCAGGGTCAAAATCACTGCGGTTCTTCAAATTTCCATTAGAGACTGCAAAGTCCAGATGTTTAGCATTTCATATTGCTGGTTTACTAGACACAGATTTTACTTTTTTTTTTTTTTTTTTGTAATTGTTAAAATTGTACATTTTTTATATTTTAAAAGTTTGAAAGTTTATACTTTTTCATGTTTTTAATTCTAAGACAAGTATTCACCTGTTTACTTCAGAGACAGCAGTATGTCATCAGGCAGACTACTTTCACTGGGATCAACAGAAAGTATATTTGATCTTATACTTTCTCTTCAAAAAAAAAGAAAGAAAGAGGAAAAAAACCCACAAATGAAACCCAAAATAAAAAGAATCAAACTCTTACAAAACCCAAACACCTACAATGTGAAGATCTTGTTCCATTCTGGGTTGAGGTTCTTGTAGACGGTATGTGTCAGCAGTCTGTCATTGTTCAGTTCAACAACACAAAATGGGTCACTTTTACCTATTAAGAAAGAATTTGGAACAAATTTTATGAATTGAGAAAACTCACTGTGAGCAACTTTAAAATCAAGATTACTTGTCTTTCTAAGCTGCTTTTTAAATCACCCAATAATTAATTCAGGTAAGTCCTATGATGATGTTCAATATAATACAAGTCTAACAGAGTGTTCATCCCTGTAATCTATTAACATTTATCACTAAAACAACATCTTTTTGTGAAGGCAAAGGGCAAGAGGAGGAAAAGGAGAAAGATGAAAAAATTGCCATACTGATTTTGATGATCAAAACCAGCATGTTCCCAAAAGGTGCCAAGCACCCTTCTGACACAGATAAGGGAATTTTTATCATGCCAATCCTATGTTGACTGGAATGGTAACATAATTGGATAATTTTGATATTTTGGAAGTTTATTATCCCTTGGATATTATTCCTTGAATAACTTCTTCTGGAAGTTTATTACGATTTGTAATAATATAGCTTCTATGATACTTATCCAAAGATTATTATAATTTGCTGTACAAATCTTTTCCTCAAAATCAAACAGCCTTAAAGACAGTCTCAGATAAAAGCCTAACACCTGAGAAAATAGGCAAGTACAATTAAGCAATAAGACAGTATCAGCTGGAATGGTGGGCTGTAGTCTCAGCTCAGAAGAGGCTCAAACATGGTTGAGATTTTTGTATACATTAATGCACAATGAAGTAGCTTCGCGTATACATACAAGAAGGTCCCTTAGCATGAAAGCCAATACATGAGAAAGTATGAAGATACTGTTTTGAAAATTTAATACACAGGTAATGGAAACAATGTACTTGCCTGGGTATTGAAGTTGTTGGTTTGGCTTTTTTTTTAATATAAAAGGAAAGGAAATACATGTGGGGAATGCCTCCAAAATGTGTGGCAGCTTAGAGTCAATTACTTACAGAGACCTGTACTCAACTACCAGTCAAGCAGATAGCAAGAAAAACCACTCTTATTAGAAGTAGGAGGAACATGTACAAGTTACATAAGCTTTTTCTTAGATATTCTCAACACCAGGGTTTGTATTTGGAAAGCAAAAGAAAGCAATTTGACATCTGAATCACATGCTTAGCAACAGTTTACCTGTATAAAAAGGGAGTTCTCCAAAGAGAGAAGAAGCAAAAGAAGAGAAAGATTTCAAGGGCATCCCTGAATTTTCCTGGAGTGAAGGGTAAGAATGTATAGATCTGAGGAACAGCTATGATGGAAGGAGCAATCATGAAAACATGAGGAGTCATAGTGTGAAGACAGATGCAGTAAAGAGCCATTCAAGGGAATAAATCATAGTGCAGCATAAAATTTTAAATTATGGCAGCAACAACAATAACTGTAAATGCTGGCGAAGGCAGAGGGATGTTCTCTCTCTTAGTTTGATTTCATCCAATAGCTGAAAGGCACAGTCTGATGCTCACTGTTTTACTATTAAACCAATTAGCAAAATGAAACTATTAGTTTCATTCACAACCAGGTATGCTACTGGCAAATCTGAACACTGTAAAGTGATCATGCTTCTAGCTTGGCTGACTTCTGTGTCTGACATTTGCCCTCAGCACAGAACACGAGTGTATGTATTATTTTAATTTAAGGCCACAAAGCTGAAAAATATATTGCTGCTCCCAGAACCCAAGTAAGATTTTTTCTGTCGAAATTAAGAACTTAATTGCATATTACAGAGTGAGTCACTCTTGTCTCTGGACTTTATTTGGGTGGCAGTGCTGAAAAGTTATTGAGTGTTGGCAGTGGCCTTCCACAGTCAAGTCTAGCTCACTATGCAATTGCATTTCACAGTGTCTTCAATAATTCCGTCATGCTATGTCATGTATCATAAGAAGCTATAAATTGATTAGCTCAATGGGGCTACATTAATGATATTAAGAAGGCATGTAATTTGTTTCATACCTTATACAAATGACAATGAAATCAATATTTAGACAAAACTGTCCAGGGGTCAAATCTTCCAAACTGCAATATTGATTCAGACTACATCAGAGGTTAATGTGCATATTATTAACTTTAATGACAAAGAATAATTGTTTTAAACACATTGTGAGCTACAGTTAGAATAGATGTTTACCATTTTCAGAACACAGAATATCACTGAATCTGTCCGATTAAACTTGAAAAAGGATTAATTCTTTAGTCACTGTAACAACAACACAAAACCCAAAAACAAATAACAAAAACCAAACTCCTGGTAGTTACAGTAACAAGGCAAAACTGACCCCCCCAAAAAAAAAGAAAAAAAAAAAAAAGGTGAGCGGGGTGTTTTCATTTACTACCTCAGTCATACAGAGTAAATTGCACTGGAGTGTCTAAAAGAACACTCTGGGAAAAAAAAAAAACAAAAAACAAAAACCAAACATTTATTTAGATGCATTTATTTTCTGTATCTGTTGATATGCACTTTTTCAATGACTCTCTTTAAATTTATGAGTATCAATCCATTTAAGAATGCTAAATATATAAGATAATATAAGATATATAAGGTAAATATAAAGAATACATAATTAATCACAGAAGTCCTTGATAAACCAAAGACAAACAGTTTTCAGAAAGGAAAGAATCATTCTCTCACGCTCACCTTTTCAAGTAGCTTACCTATCTTCCCAATTAAGTGGAGAATAGTTTGAGACCAACGCTGACAAAAGGAAGTATTATGAAAAGGTACATGCAAAGGCTCGAATACCATGGTTTGCAAGTAGAACTTTCCCTGCTACAAAATCTGTGCTAAGGCATACTGCTTTAAGCATAAGAGAAAACTATGAAGTTCCTCTGCAAGAACTTTCACCACCGCCTATAGGTGCTTATTCTGTATACGAAAAAATGCAAAACTAAGTTGAGTATCAGAAAGAATACTCTTAGTTGACATGTAAAACATACAACATGTGCAAAAATTATTTGGATACCAACACAAATAAGTGAACATGACCAAGAAAGATAAGGCCTAAGAAATGTAGAAGTGCTTGATACAACTCACATCCGTCATCCTTCAAGGTTTCATTATTAGAAATAATATCTACAATCTTACCTCTCACTGATCACTATGGCAACCTGCCACATTGCAAGAGTCTAAAGTAATGGGACCATTCCTATTGAAAGCCTTAAGTAAGCAATAATAATACTTAAAAGGCGATGTCCTTAGATTTGCTTAGTCTCTGGGCTCAGGAAATCCAGGGACTGACAACATATACTCATCACTGGGTTATTGCCAAACCAGTATCTTAAATACAATGCATATTTTAACCAAGCTATGCAACTTTTGAGTAGTTAATGAAGCTGGCAATTGAAAAGAAAAAAAAAAAAAAAGTAAAAAAAAGTAAACCCTTTTTATTTCTGTATTAAAGAAAGAAACATGTTCAGAAATGCATGTGATATCTACCTAACAGTCCTAAAAGTACACTATAAAACTTTCAATTAGACTTGAGCTGCCTAAGCTCAACTACATCAGTCTAAATTGTATCATTATCACAAGTATGCCCTCTACTACAAACTGAATCACAACTGTCATATATCACCTTGTATCACCTGTCACATGTCAAGAAATTTTACCCAAACCTATGTGTCTACTGAGGCTGCTATAACTAGCTTCCTAGTCTGTGCCCTTCAGAGGACTTCAGCTTCTGATTTGATGACTTCAGAGGCACCTAAGTTTATTGATCAGGATGATATCCACAAACTGCATCCAAATATAGCCCTAAACACGTGTGCTTAGTGCTGTGCAAGAAATGATAAGACCATCACCTGGCACTCACACATCACAGCATGCTCTCAGCATGACTGAAACCAGTACTTGCGATTCTGAGTAATCCTATGACCTTAGTGGGACTAATCACTATTATGTCTGGCACTGTTTGTAGGAATTCATAAAATGAGTAGGTAGTAAAACCAGTAAAGTACACCTTCCCAGTGACTGAAATCAAACCTGGAGTAAACCTCAATAAGAAGTAAAACAAATGTCATTAATCCACTCTGCTACTGTAATGTCACGTGTTTTTTGAACTCTACTTGTAGACTTCTAAAGGCTCCTAAAATTATGGAAATAAAGTGCTAATTTAAATAATCCTCACAGTCATCTAGAAAAGAAATCAGCCTGTATTTTGATGGACCATTCTCACTCTTTTCTCCTCTTTATTCATTACAGACTCATACTCCCAGAGAATTACACCCAGAAGGTATTGCACTTCATACGGTAAGCTCCTGTTTAAAAAAATTAAAGAACTACTTATCTTTTGAAGCTTCCCACTTTATTTATTATACCACAGATTGCAACCAGTTTGACAGATATCCATTCTGTGCAGTGCTGTATTGCATTTAATGTTTCAGCAGTCAGCAAGACCAGAGTGCAAACTGAGATTGTTGCACTTAGATCTACATAAATTATTTTACTTTATTCAATCAGAAGTGAGTCCCTCACATTGAACATTATAATCACAGGAAGCTCTTGGCTTCATTATCAGGAGTGCAGAAGGATGGGAATTGGAACAACTTTTTTTCTCTTTAAGGATATGCAATACACTTTTTTTACTATAAAAAAGACTTAAGTAGTGACAATGTTGAATTGCTTCTCAAAATACTTAGAAAATGAAAACAGCAAAACCCCAAACTATTTTATCTTCTGACTCGTTTTCCTCAAGCAGCTACAGCACCACATTATCTAACAGTTCTGTTGTGTTTTGGAAAGTTTGAGAAATGACTGTTTCACAAATTCAAAGACCATTGTTCCTAGATAAGCAGGCTTGTTATGCTCTACTTAATTAGCAAGCATAAAGGATGTTAGGTAACTTGCAAACACTTAAACACTGATGTTGTACGCTTAAAGAAATCTAAGTAGTGCATTCATTTCAGAGATGCACGTTGCTGCAGCCCATCTTCCAGGCTTGAGGTGATGTAAAGTTTCTATACAGGCTCTATATGACATCAACTCCAGCGGGCAACAGGTCCAGCCAAACCAACAAAGTGAGTTTCACCTCCAGTTCAATTCCCAGAGTAACACTTTTTCTCACCACAGATTGAATGATGCCACCAATTCAAATGCTAGTATCTTATAGAAGACAATATATAAATGTGTAAATGACATATAAATGCATAAAAAGAAACTTTAACTGAATGTTAGAGCTCCCACATTGCAATACAAGATTATCTGTATTTATGGTCAACTTAAACATGCGTGTCTCCTTTCAAGAGTCTCTGAGGAACAGAGTTGTCCAACAGAATGTTTTGTTTCCTGGTAGACTATCTTCCCAATAAAAATATTCCCAGCCACTCTTGAAAACAAGAACGTCAACTTGACATTATTGAAGTTCAGTGCTTACTTTCTGGCTCCACTTGTAATCAAATTATTTCCCTTGATCAATAGCTATCAGAGCTAAAATTTGTATTTCTTGTTTATCATGCTTTGTATAACTTAAACTCTGATGTTCTTTGATTACAAAACTCTCCAGAAGAACACGTCAGCTATATATAATGTAAAAAAAGAGAGACTGTTGTAATCAGACATAAGGCAACACCCATATTTTATGCAGTAAAATAATTCCATGCTTTAGGCAGGAAAAAACACCTATGCATAGTTATTAATATTATGCCATTCTGTTTTCAGTCTTTGAGAAATCAGCTTGTAGTAAACAAAATTCAAAAAAATAATCAAACCATCAGTCATCATGCAATGATTCTTTCTTTCCTAGTCAGAGCTGCCATGGACTCTTAGAAGTAACTACCACTGATGTAACTGCTTTCCAGAGTAGATTCAAGCCAAGAAGCGTATGGCAGATCTACTTGTCCTCTGAAAAACCTACTGCAATTCATAAAGATTAACTTACAAGGACTGCAGATAGCACGGGGCTAGATCCCCATCAACCCTGTGGAGATGCCTCTACTCCATCTATAAAAAGCGCACACTGATTGAAATTCAAAGTCACAGATCATTTCCTAATTTCATTTTTTAACATTTTCTCAAAAGAAAAGAAACCATGTGGCAGATTAAATATAGATTAGAATCTAACATTTATCTGTCATTGATCAGTCTACTAGTTATATAAACTGGTAGAAACCAGCTCCAGCATATGCTAGACTATGAATTGTTTTTAAGCAGGTCGCCAGTACACTATCAGTTTTATTCTGACTAAGTATTTGTCTGTCAGTCAAATTACAATATCAAAATGGAACTAGATGCAGAAAGACTAATAGAAATGTTTTGGACAGTCTAAAGATTTAATAATGGATTTCAATTCCAGTTCTATTTCAAAAAGCCAAGCTCATAGGCCATAATTTCACAAAGTTCAACCAACTTTAAGTTGGTTATGAAAGCTGAAATATCGTTTGAATATTTCATTGGTTATTAAGGTTCTTCCCTAATGCAGGCCATGCCTGTCCAAGTGTGTCCCCGCAGTAAAAAAAATGCCTTTATTTTGGGGAAAGAGAAGACAAGACACCCAGTTCATGACTCTGGGGGGCAGTGCCACTCATGCAGACGCTAATGTCACTAATGTTGTTCCAAGATCCCTGCCAGCCAGCTGCCTGCAACAGAGCAGTCAGTCTGACCTTTGGCCAGAAGGAGGAATGGCTCAATAGCATGAGAAGCTGCCTTATCTAATGGATTAAGCACAGGACCCAAGCCAAATGCCAGCTTTGACAAGGACTTGCTCTGTGGGCCTTAGCTGAGTCAGTTAACCTTTCCTAGTTTTCCATCTTTAAAGTGGAAATGATAATTCCTCTTCAGCAATGTTGCTGCAATCATGTTGCGGTGGTATGATTTCAAAAATGCTGAAGGCATCTTACCAAGCAGTTCAGTGCAGTGCCACAACCACTCTCAACTCGTTTCCACAGAATATTTAAAGAAAAGCAGAAATATGTTAATGATTACAAATATTTTTCCTGGATATTTAACTCTAAAAGGTAGTATTAATAAAAAATGTCTTTTAAATCCTAGTTTTGTCATTAGTAACTTAAAACTGCTTCTTTCAGTAGGGAAAAAAAAAAAGGTAGTTTCGCAGTACATTATATTGGACTAATGTCTTCAGGTAAATGACACAGCATCAGGTGAGATTTTATCTACCCCAGATTAGTGCCTATCTAATAGATTTAATTATTCTGTGAAGATAATTCAAGTTATATTAAATTCTAAATGCACTAATCGACAGAGCAAATTGCTTTTGGAAACATATTTCCAAAGGGTCTCTGAATTTATTCCTTCTATTTTATATGTACAGGCTTCCATACCTTTTTGAATTTAACATTTGTGTACATCATTCTGACATTTGCTAGCATTTGAGGAACAATTTCCAAGACTATTTTTGCACGCAACATATTAGGACATTTTAGTAGAACAGATTTTAGAAAAATCATTTACATTCTGCACGTTTAGCCATCTTGGTGTCTTCATTCTACTTTCAAATATTTCAATCAAAATTTTAACATGGGATTTACTTAGAAAGAAGGCTGAATATCATTTTCTTACAAAGAAAATAAGACTCACTTTCTATGCCTGCTTCTTTTCTTCCAAGGTGGAGAAACCTGAAATGCTTTTGACTGCAAACATAAAAATCACTGAGCTCTTCGATAAAATCTGTCTCAAATATCAGGTTCTGAAATCTCAGTACCTCCCAAAAAATGCAGACATCAGACTAATAACAAGGTCAGAAATACAAATAAATTAACTTCTAATGAAGACTGGAGACACAGTAATCAAAGTGTTAAAAATTCATTTCATGCACATCTCATTTGCCTCTTAGCTGATATTTATCACATAATTCTGTGAGAAAGTAGAGGCCTAAGATGCTCCAGATAAATGTCTCAATTAATTGTACAGAGGTAGCCCTCTTTGAGCTGAACCAGAGCTGTGAGCTCTTTATTAAAAGCACTATTCTGTAGCCTGTAACCTTGTTCCTTGACTCCTCTCTAGTTTCCAATTTAAACAAGTCCCCATGCGGCCCGCTCTAAAGGGCTTTGTCTCCCTGTCATTGTTAAGAGAGCCGAGGCATCCTGGAAGTGTGAAATCAGACCTCATGAGCTGAACGGTTCCCCAGGGAACGCCGGACCGCGCAGAAGGTCAAAGTCATGGGCTGGACCATCTGAAAGCGTCTGATCGCCAGTCTGTGACACAGCAAGCAGGGTGGGGGTGGGCAAGGGGCAGGCAAGGGGGCTAGAATGGAACATGTCTTAATTAAAGCCCAAAGACAGCAAAACAAACTGTTTTCCAGGCTGACTGTCACAAGGAGCTCAGATTTTGCTCTGCTAATGAATCTGAGTTGCTAACTATTATTCTTCAAAATAATAGGACTTGTACTGACGTTGATAAAACCTGTAGCACAACTTTTCCCACCATGCTTCCTTCTCATCATTAACAATGTGGAGCTTTTGATTTTATTTCACATAAGGAAAAGAATAAATGTATATGACTCAATAAAGGAGATGCAAAAAACTTTTTGAACAGATTATGTATTAATTTCAAAAGTCAACTGACATGATGAATCCGCTACATATTTTATGGCATTATCAGAATACTTTCTAATTTAAAATTTCTTCATTATAACCATATATGAAATTATGCCAGGCTGTATGTCTTCCGGAGGACCAATAGAAGAGCAAGGGGAGAGGAAAAAGTACAACTCCTTTTATCCAAGTTTATAGGAAGAAAACAGCCTGGCATCAAATAGCTTCAACACAAAAGTTTCCTTCTCAGGAAGAGAAGAAAATGTAAATTAGTATAGTCAATAATTTAATTCCATTTGTTAGATTATAGTTTCAAAACAAAAGCCATATAAGAATATTTACATTTTATACAAATGAACACCTACTGCAACCAGGATTTCCAACAGAACATCTTTTGTTTGGATGGCAGCCCTTGCATTATGTTTTGACATTAGAAAGAATGATCTTGAGGTACAATTTTCCGGATATAACATCCTGATAAACTGAACAGCACTCTTCAAGGCCCTGGCCCTGCCAGAGGCCCTGTGTTTCAACTCTCTCGGAAACCAGGGAAAGGCTTCAGGAACCCATCAGGCACCCATCAGGCACCCATCAGGAACCTCTCATCCTTCCACAGTAATCTGTTTCTCAGGAAAGTCTTTACAGGTAGGCTGGGAGAGAGGACGTTCACTTGGTATTTTTCTCGTATATATTTCAAACCCATTAATGACACTCTTATACAGCACTCCATTTGCAGACTGCTAGTCACCATTTTCTCACCTGTCCACATCTAAACACAGAAATTTTAGTCTGCTGTGGCAACTTTTTCAAGTCGTTTGTGTATACCTGGGAGCTGAAAACTGAGACCTTAACCGGTATCCTTAATCTCTTTTTCCTCTTTCTTATTTTCCTCTCTCCCCCTCTCATTCTCCCTCTCTTTTTTAAAGATTTGTATTAACCTTAATGATTTGAATTGCACTGTCCAGGGCTGACACGGAAAAAGAAAACTACCATCAACTATCAACAGTTTATTAGAGCCTTAGCTGAAGTGACCTACTGTAGTAGTGTTCAGCTAAACAAGGCTATGGGCTTTCTCTCTAAAGAAGAATTGAGGGTTTCATTAAAAAGTAATTTGTGCTTTTTAGTCATTCATTCAATAAGAACCTCAATTGTTCTTTATTCACACAGAGTTAATACAGTATTACAATGCTTCTCAATGAATGTATGGTAACAAAAGAAGAAATTCACATTTTTAAAGGAATTTATGCTTATGCTTAATGATGGAATATTATGAATTTTGAAAATCCTTTCAAATCCAAACTAGCAAATGTTTGTTCACTACTTCATATGAAAAGATTTCTGAAAGTGAAACGGGATATGTGCAACAGAAAGGAAACAAAGCAAAACATACAAGTACTATACAGGCGCTTCAGCTTTTCAGACTCAGAAGAAGGCAAAAAATAAACTGTTAAAAAAAAAGATGTATTAGGAAGAGCAAACTATGCCTGAGCTTTTACTCACACAAACCAATCTTCAGTCACATAAGTCATATTACTAATGACAGCATTTTCTACGCTGACTAGTAATTATTGCTCAGTTTCATAAAGGAGAATGGCCAAGCTTTTTTTGTAATTTTTGCAAACTTTCTGACAGTCAGGAAACGACTACTTAGAATAATTTGTAAATATTCCTCCTCAAAGTTTAATCTGAAATCATCTGTACACATTCACATAAATTAATTTCATTAAAACCATTTGTCCTCCTTTCAAAATATCGAATACTATTATCTGAACTATGCAAGCATTTCTGTTGTGTCTGAATGCACAGCCTTCTTAAAAAGCATATAATGCATAATGCTAGTGAACAAAACACTCAGTACACCGGCAAGATATTGAGTGTTCTTTCCAGTCTTCCTCACTGTCATTCTAAATATAATACCTGGATATTTTTGGTAGCTCTCTACATCTTTAATTGAATAAAATGTATTTCCAAAAAATCTGTTCTACCAGCACAAATGACATGTTGATCTGGAAAAGTCGAAGACTGAACGAGGTCAGGGACTGAATTATCCCATTTGCCCCTGAATAACTTAATCTCTCTCTCTGTTCAGACCACATTGGATTATAAGGTCAAAGCAGAGTTAGGAATCTTTAGAAGCATTTCTCCAACCTCTCTGAAAATAGAATCTGTTATTTTGTGTGCCACAAATTGGAAGATCAGTTTCAGCAATAAAATGTTTATTCTGTTGCCTTATATAAGAAAATCTACTCAATTTGCACAAAACAATTAAAAAGTGATTATCTTGCTATGTATCTCTATCTGTTCATGTAGCAGAACATTTATGTTCGAATTGCACTCAAACCAGATATATTAGGATAGTTTGCTTTTTACTTTCCTTTCTTTAAAAAAGTAAAGATGGCTATTTTCTGACACAGAAAACACTTTGCTTCACCCAACTTATGCAGTATGACCGTGATTCTACTTTCAGGATGCAACTTCAATATTTCCAAGGAAACATGATTGGTATGGCTGAAATAATTTTTTCTTTGTTTTCAAAACAAACATGTTAAATTATCCCCCATCAATCCATAATTTAAAATAGAAAAAAATACATAATTTCCCTTCTTAAGCAGACCATCACTAGTTAAAGGAAACTTAACATTTGTTTGAAATATTTGAAACCAAAGAACAGCCTTGCTAAGTATCTGACAGGGAACAATTACTTTGGCAAAAACTTCAAAGTTGTATTCATATGTACCAACTTCTATTTGCCTTTTCTGTTGCATTTTTCTCTAATTTTGAATATTCTGTATTTTTGTATCCACTATAAAAAGAAATCTGGAATATGTATCTCAAGCAATTTTTTGCAGAACCTTCGTTGGAGAAAAATGCATATTTCAGCCTTCTCAGCAACAACCTATGTTACACTCTGCTAGCATTAGGATGACTTGCTGCCTTGCTTACAAATTTTGTTTCTATGATGTCTGATGATTTTTTAATGAGGAGAAGGTGAGAAAGAGCAAGCAGACAATAAGAATTGCATAGCCTTCTGTTTCAAATATATTTTTCAATCTGTAAAAAGGCCCAGTATTGATATTTACAGTCACAGAAACTAAAGAAATCCTTGCCTGTAACATCAGCTGCCATCAATGCTTCTGCTCGAATGACTTTTACCTGAAGAAATCCCACATCTTTCATGTTATGAAACATTCTCATTGGACTCTGAAAAAAATAAAATAAAATAAAATTGTATAATTCTAGATTGCAAAATAAAATTAAAGCAATATTGATAGTATCTTCCCTCTTTTAGATGTAAGTCAGAATACTTCTAACAATCTCATACCTTTACATACTACTGTCTGAAGAACATGTAATTGTGCTTCTTTCATATTTTGCCATTTTAACATATCAATCAAAAACACAAATGAAAAATTATGAAATAATTAAACATACTAATTCTGCTGACTTAAACTCTTAGTAGTGAACTGACTATCAGAATTATACTATGTATCAGGGTGTTAGCAAAATTAATACAAACTATACAAATACTCTTTCCTCTCCCTTGCTACTTCTGTGCAATCTGTGTTCATATTTTCCCTTTGATAGCTCCAGTAATATTAACAATGACTTGGGACCAATACTACTTTCACTGTACTTGATCATTATATGTAAGCCTGCATGCAGCATGTATGCACCAAGTAATATGAGCAAATACAAGAGAATATTCTAGCAACTTAATAATCCTTATAACAATCACAGGCAAAGAAGACTGAAAAACATAAACAAGAAAACAGATCTATTTATATGGCAAAATGCTTTTACTATAAATCTTTTCTCCTACCATTAATTTCTTCAATATCCATATGTATTAAAATAAAAGGAAGGAAAAATGAAGAGTAGACAAACAATTGGATTTACACACCCTGTATTGTTTTAGAAATCTGCTTGGAAACTGTTTTATTTTTTCAAATGCCTAAGTGTAATAATCTGGGAATATTGCTGCACCTGAGTATGTTATGCCAAAATTTTTAACATCTGACTTTGAGTATGATTTAAAAGTTGTTGAACTTCAAAAGCTGAAACACCAAATGGGATTTTGATTATGCAACCAATTAACAGCAAATTTTACATTATTGTTTACTTTCTTCATAACCCATGAGAGAAAATCCAAAAGGGGAATCTACAATTACATTTTAAAGTACACTTTAAATCATATATTTCATCAAATTTTTAAGTTTCTACAAATCATGTAGATGAATGGTATCACCTATCCTTATTTCTAAGCATTTTAACATCTAAAACATTGGAAAAGGCCACAGGCATGCTCTGCAATATTTTAATTAGTTATGTGAAGATACAGCAGCATTTGAAGCCTTTTCTATCTGCTGCTGTGGTCTAGATTCCTAGAATATGCAACCATTAGGTAAAGACGAGGTCAAAATTCTGAAATACATCATGAAGTCAAAACTGACTGTTAAGGAAAAACAGAATAACATCACTTATCTGAAAATCACAGCTGCTGCTTAAAGGTAGTATCAGATATTGCAAAAATTGGAATATGTTTATGTATAGATAACATACTCATTATAATGTTAGACATATAACACACATTCCTGTATTTCTGTTAATAAGACAATTGTAGCAGTCAGATTACTCCTTGATATTTATTTCATAAGCCCCATTTGACTACTTATTGTTTACAGTGAAGGTTTGACCTTGGTATCCTGAGTCCAGTTAAGTGCAGTATCACACATGCAGAATACAAATATATACATGCATGTTATCACAGCATAATCGTTTACAGTTTCTAATTGTATTTATTATGTTTAACATCAGAAATAAGACGTGAAACTACTGGTAGTCAGCTTCAATCTGCACACACTCAATCCTCTGCTTATGTGCTTACACACCAGCTGAGAGTGGCAGAAGTGGTGGTACAGATAGCAGTGCTGCAATTCAAAAGCATGCTGGCACTGGCACCATCTCTCACAACAATAATGATCAAGGTTTGGAAGCTTCTTATCAGGGCTCATACTGTAACAGATAATTCTGCTCTAATACCAAGATGGAAGTGAAAGGATTTACAAACAGGTTCCCATATTTTACCTAAGTTTCTGAATAACCGAAACAAACAGCTAGCTTCAGGAAGAAAACAAAGCAAAAACCCAAACATGGATCAAGACAAACAACAACTGCTCCCCTTCAGCAAACAGTACCAAGGATTTCCCCAAGATTACACCCTGCAAAATGCACATTCTGCCAAAAAAAAAAAAAAAAAAAAAAAAAAAAGCAAGCAAAAAAAAAAAAAAAAAAAAAAAAAAAAAAAGCACTGGTACTGTATTTCACTTTGCTACCCTAGTTAACGTCCCACAATTATTTCTGAACTTTAGTTTTAGAGATTCAGTAACTTTAGTTTAATTTATCACAAGCCACAATGGTTGAGACTAGTGAAATTGTATACAGTGCTACAGTAGACTCTGGAAGAAGCAAACAACTTTAATATATTACTTTAAATATGTAACTTTAAGTAACAATTTATCAGATGATACTCTGTCTTATTTACGATTAATGTTGAAGGCCTCAAAAACTGTATGGTTTCTGAAGCCTGGAATTTCCATAGCAGAGGAATCTGTGATTTGCAGTGAATCTTTTCAGCCCTCAATAGATGGGAAAAGATTGAAATGCTCTGGAGATGGGTCCTCTTTATTTTTTTAATGAAAGGCTGTATAATATATTTTCTGTATGGCTGCAGCAGCTGTCAGGGAGAGCATCTCAGTTCAGCTCTATTATGGGAGAAGCAATACCCCATCCTATGGCATCGAGATACACTGAGGGGCCAGTACTGATTGACA
The DNA here is from genome assembly GCF_023343835.1 of Lagopus muta. Classification (NCBI taxonomy): domain Eukaryota; kingdom Metazoa; phylum Chordata; class Aves; order Galliformes; family Phasianidae; genus Lagopus; species Lagopus muta. Next base: position 57,333,528 of record NC_064472.1, on the reverse strand, counting down.
GCTTGTCACCATGACGTCTTATTCCATCTCTGTTATGGAGAAAATTAATGTCACACCACCAGCCTTATGACTCGCTGTCATCTTAGAACTGCTCACCTTTTATCAATGCTCTAAATAACATTTCAAGCCCATCGTCTCACGGTGGACAATCTGGTCAAGGGACATTAAATCGGATGACTGTGAAATGTCATAATAAAAATGGAATGCTAACAACTTCTTCTCTAAACTAGCTCCTCTGGTTTTTAAACTGTGACAAGGGGGACTGTGGGTTCAGCACACCCGTTCTGAAAAGGTCATACAATCTCTCTTGGTCCGTACCCATTAATGCGCCCCCTTCCTCACCCCAAAAGGAATTAATCTTTTCAGACAATTGTGGTAAAATAATGGTTCAAACAGTAATGCCTGTTTAATTTGTAAGGCTCTGATGTTCAGCTACAAATGGTTAAATGACAGTAATAGAGTCATTTTCCAAGGCTATTTGATCTGATGGTAAGGTCAGCTCATTAGCTGTTTTTGGCTGTGGAAAGGGTGCAAAATATATTTCTCCAATAGAATCTAGATTTTTTAAGAGAACAAAAAATAAGCCCCAAAATACAGAGGCTGAATGGAAATAGTAAATCTTGCTAATTGCAGATTCATTCTTCTAATCTGCGCTGAAGATGATATATGAATAGTAAAGATAAATCAAAAATCAGTGAAAATAAACTATTCGAATTTTGCTAATCCTTGTCGTCTCTTTCTGCTGTTATCCATAGGTCATTTTAATAAAAGCTGCAATATTTTTCAAAAAGGATGCTGTAATTTTCAAAAACATACAATGAGAAGTTCTATTTACTGCGATATGCACATCCTCCAAAAAACCCAAACCTTTTAAAACACACACATTACTGTAAATACAAGAAAAATGACACACATCCAAAACTGTGGGAGAAAAGATCCATCTTATGCTTTACACTGGGGAGAAAAAAAAAAAAGAGTATTTATGAAAACTGATTAATAATTCAGTCATAACGTGTTGCTGTATTGCTTCTAAATTATCAAAACCATCAGTATCACTTGACTCTCATCGCATCTTCCCACAGCATAATCCACAGAAATATGGTATTGTTACATCTGGTAGCTAGAAGAATGTCACCTCAAAATCTATCCAGCATAAATTTATTATACTTCTAAAGATCTATTCTGACAACCAGAGGCTGTCTTGGTGGCTTCCCAAATATGAAATAGTTCGTTTAATTGCAATTATTTTTCAGAGATTTTGTGAAATACTTTAGTTCTCAGTTGGTTTAGGAATATTATGTTTAGCCTCACTAAGTCACCTCTATTAAACTGTGTTTATGATAACACTATTGGTGTATGAGTTGTACAAGCATTAGCAGACAGCTGATTCAGTGGAGATAGCCAGAATAAATTTGCTGAAGCGCACATCCTGCTAATCTGTTTGAAGAATATTGTACAGCATTAGTACTAGCACTTCACGTTATCTGCACAGACTGATAAGGTACATCTTTATTAAATTCAGCTGTTGAAAGGATGTCAGTCATGGAATAGGAATATTTTAAAATCTAAAAAAAAAAAAAAAATTAAGCGGCTCTTTGTTAGTCAGAGCTTGGTTTAATGGCTGAGTGTCTAGAGAAGCCTTTCTAAACACCTGGCAGCATCGTACAATAAAAGCTTTGTAATTTTAAGTGGAAATAGGCTTCCCCCCCCTCTCTTTCATAACTCCCCCTCCTTTTCTCTGTGTGTCGTGAGACAGTTACTTTTAGTGATTTAGGTATTAAGAAATGCTGGAGTAAGAGCTCCCCTCTCTGTTCCTTTGATAAAACTGCAGAGCTGCGTAATGTGAGGATTCTGGGAAAAAAAAATAATTTGTTCCAGAACATTTTGAAATAGAAATACTGCTTGAAACAATTATATTGATGATACAAAATACAGCTTCCCTAACATACAGTTAAAATCTCATCCTATAGGCATTACAAATCAGTTAATGTAAGTACTCACTAGAAACTGCACAGCCACTAAATAACCCCTTCGTTATTTTGCACTTGGTAAAAATGATCTGTAAGGCAATGAAATTAACTTCTTCATGTCATAAAGTCAATTAAAATAGCTGAAACACTGTAAAAAATAGCTTACATTATACAGAAAATTTGCAGCCATTTTGAACGTAACCTTTCAGCTGCAGTAATATTAATGACTAGTTTAAATGACCGTCATTGGTTGAACATGGTAAGGATGCACGGGATTAAGAGTTCTTTCTCTAATAGTTAGTATTCATATAAGCAAACATTTCACAGACAAAGATCAAAAGAGAACTCCATACATATCTCTTCAGTATTTCCTCTCGCTCCTTTGGGTCCTCCAAGGAGTTGACAGAGAGATCAGAGATGGTGACTGCCGCTGAGGCTGTCAGAGTGACCAGCAACACCAGGCATCCTTCTCCCTCCTCCAGTGGCAACTCCAGTTTGTGAGTCTGTTCTTTACTTAGGGTTGACAGGTCAACCTGGCACCTAGAAACACATTTTTCATCAGTATATGGTTTTCATCTCATTAAACAATAGTATATTGGCTTACTTGCATTCAGCTGCACAAACAACAACAATAGCAACAATAACAAAAACTGCAAATCAGTAGGAACTCCTTCTCAGCTTCTCAGAGGATTTCTCTTCATTTTCAGACCGTAGTGTTTGCCTTTTTTTTAAAGCTATAGCTTGTTATGAGTATGAACATCAAATATACTAAAAAGAACATGTAGACACTAGAAACAAGGTTATCTAAAATGCATTACTTGAGCCCAGACAAAGAGAATTTAAAAAAATTCACATTCAGACACAGATTGTACTTTTTAATTATGATTCCTGTATAAACATAACATGCAAATTTTAGTACGAATATTTTTGATACCACTCAATAGTAAATTTTACAATAGTAAAAATTGCTTCTAACACAAATAAAAATAATAAAAAATAAAAAGATCCATGTGGGGACTTAATTGTGATGGAGTCAACATGACTGAACACAAAAAGCAGGACTAGAGCACCACCCAAAAGGCTCAACTCCTTTGCAGTAAGCTGTGCATGGGTCAGGGTCAGAGCTTCATGCAAGCATCCAGGATAAAATCTGATGCCACAAGCCCTTTATAGTAAGATGTCTCATGTTGTAATGAGCAAGGACTGCTTATAACTTCACAAACAATGTCTGAAGACAATCCTCTGTGCTTGATCCCTCTCTGAATAACCCTGGCTGCACAGGTTGTACCATGCACTGAATTAATGAAGAATGGCTCCATATGCGCCAGCCAGCAGCATAGGAGTTTTTGAAATATCTTCAGAAATAAGATATAGAACTATTAAAGTAAAAATGTTGTTCTTGCTAACAAGGAGCTGACCAAAAACTGTTTATTTAAAACAGTACTGTAAACACTTTGTGAGTACCTTTAGAAGTATTAATATTTTTATGTCCACACTTCATAAGTTTCAACTTTTTGAGATTGCGACTCTGAACGTGCCTAGAAATTCAATGCTTGTGCCACACATAATGCCATCCTGCCCTGTGTTGTCTGTGACTGCGCGCACTCTTTTGGTCCTGGCCTGGTTTTAGGTCAGTGCCGCAGGAGGCAATGCAACCCCCTGTAAGGTAATTTCTGTGAAAAAGCACTGCTAGGAATATTTCTACCTCAAGTATCTTCTGTAAGGTTTTGCCAATTCACTACTCTGAATAAAAACAAAACCAATATTTAAGTAAAGTTTATGAATTCATTCTATATTTAGTTAACCAACTGCATACTTTACTTGTAACAGTGATTATGCAATGTGACAAATACATGCTCTATATGCCACTCTCACTAAACTAATCATCTAGCAAACTCTTTCCATAAAATGTCAATTGATTTTGAAGAGAAAGTTAACGTGGTGACCACAGGGCCAATAAACTGAAAAAAAAGGCAGCAGACATGAATAAATAGGCATTTATGGACAGGAAATAGCCAATTATCCGAATAAATTCATCCTTATAAAACAGGCACTATACTACTGCAGGCAGATTAGATTTGCTGAAGAAAATTTTATTAAAAAAAAAAATAAAAAAAAAAACATTTACTTCTTTTATGTTGCTGTCAAAATTAAACTACTATACAGCTCAAGTAGTAATAAAGTTTAATTATTTTACAATGAGAAAATTTGAAATTGACAGTGAGTTTAGTGGTTTCCTTTCCTTCATATATTCTACTTGCATATTCTTTATATATTATGTTTATGAGGGTGGATAGTGATAGAAAAAGGGGAAATGGTTTTAAAACAAAGACTGGAGATACTAGGAGGAAGTTTTTCACACAGAGGGTGGTGACACACTGGAACAGGTTGCCCAAGGAGGCTTTGGATGCCCCATCCCTGGAGGCATTCAAGGCCAGGCTGGATGTGGCTCTGGGCAGTCTGGTCTGGTGGTTGGTGACCCTGCACATAGCAGGGGGTTGAAACTAGATGATCATTGTGGTCCTTTTCAACCCAGGCCATTCTATGATTCTATGATTTTGAACTCTCTGGAAGATAAGGAGTTAGAAATGAAATTAACAAGACTAGCAAGATACTAAAAGTGCTGCAGTCAGTGCAGATTCACAATCCAAGTTTCATACCCATACACAGGCAATTAGACTTCTCTTCTGGCTGCAGTGAAGGTTGCAATGCTCTCCTTAAGATAATGAATAACTCTGAATGCTTGATTATGTTAAAATAGGTTAAGACAACTCTGGTACTAAATAATATCACAGAATTGCAAGATCATTAAGATTGGAAAAGACCACAGAGATCACAGAGTCCAACCACCAACCCAACTCCACCATTCCCACCCACCATGTCCCTCAGTGCCACATCCACGCGGTTCTTAATCAGCTCCAGGGACAGTGATTCCACCACCACACTGGGCAGCTTGTTTCAATGTGTTATCACTTTTTCAGAGGAGAAGTATTTCCTGATATCCAACCTGAGCCTACACGGTGCAACTTAAGACCATTCCTTCTAGTTTATTTCAAAGCAAATATCTCTCAGAAAAGTCTCTGCAACAATATTGCAGCCCTAATCAATCATTATTGGAAGAACCACTTTAGACTCCACTAAGGTCAGTAAAATCATCAGAAAGTCATTACAATACAAGTAATGCAGAAATAATCCTCTCACTCAAAAACAGAAAACAAAAACGATGCCCACTTGAAGCAAAAAGACACAAATCACATGGATTATAGAATTGCATTAATGTAAAATTACAGTGCTTATGTCAGAGTTACAAGCTTCAAGGTCTCAGGAAGTTACAGCACTCTTTGCAACATTACAGTACCTGCTATTCTTTGTTTAGGTTAAAATAAGCTGACAATTCAATTCTACCTGTGTGATTTTCCTACAGGTATAAAAATAGTCTGAATTGCACCATATCTATGAGAGATTAACTACAAAATGTGTCTCTGTTGTCTTTTTGACACATCCCCCTCCATGAATCAGTTTGTTATTTTCTAAAAGCATAGAAAGGGGTTGGAAGTGACATGGAAATTTTTATAGTGAAATCCCTTATCATTTTACATGAAGAATATCCTCAGAATACTCTTCAGATTATTTCATAAAAATCAAAGATTATTTCATTATAGAATGCCACCACTGTGCTTTATAAGAATCTTGGTAAAAAGCACCAACATCTTTACTAAGTCAGGTGAAAGTGTATTTCTCATCCTGTTACACATCCCCTCCTTTAGGAAAGGGGAAAACCCTGCAGGAGATGCAGCTGGCTTGCACCTCACTCAGAGAAGATGCTGAAGCTTGAGGAGCATTGCCAAGGCAACTGCATCAGCAGCATGCTCTTCAATTCAAAGACAAAACATTCAATATACAATTACACTGTACAAACAATTGTGATTCTTTCCATTAGTAGCTTTTTCCTAGAAAACAAACAATCAACTATGCTTGTTTTATACCAAGTTTTTCTGAAAAACAAACAAACAAACAAACAAACTTCTCTTAGTTTTTCCTTTTCTTTGCATGAAAGCAAAACAGAAAAGAAAGCCTGTTCATTAAGGCATTATCTAAGCTCTAAACCTATTCTGGAATAACTTTCACTAAAATCAGTAGTAAAATCTGCCAAATCTTTTTTCTATCAAATTTTCCTACAAACAAAGTGAAAAAACAAACAAACAAACAAAAAAACAACAGTGAATTCTGAATACTTCAATTTCTTATCACACTATTGTTTATATATTGCTGATGAGAGGAAAAGTTCAGCTTTGGTGAAGTAATGAGTATGATAATCTATGGCAAAAATAGCCATTAATTCCACAGACAGATTTTCAAACATGGCTTGAAAAATGGTATATCACCTTCAGTGAATGTTAGCTTTTAGGATAGTCTGACTATTTTCATTACTCTTCTACTCCATGTTATGAAGTCACTGCACACCTGCGACTAGGCTTGAAGTGATGGGCAGGGACAATGGAACAATGGCCCTGGCTAGATGACATGTCCAGGATGAGAAATGGAGATATATCCTCCCACACCATGCCAGTGAACACTAACAAGCAACACCTGGATCTGGATTTTCAGGTCTGGAGACAAGTGAAGGGAGAAAAAGTCATGTGAGTATGTCAAGTTCATGCACCAAGTACGATAGGGAAGTAGCTGCAAAAACATGGTGCAGTTCCCACAGAAGATACAAGGGGAATCCAAACTTCCTCTGAAAATGTCTTCAGTGTGTTAATTACCCAAACTGCTAGGAATAAGGATTTCTGATTTATTTTTAATTTGAATATATCTGGCCTTTGGTTCTTTTTATGCCTTTCTCTACTAGGCTAAAAAAGCCGTTGGTACCCCTTATTTTCTTCTAGTGAAATTACTCACATACCACAAGCATGTATCTTCTTGATCTTCCTTTTGATATGCTAAACACCTCCAGCTCCCTATGTATTTCCTTGGATCACGTCTCCTACAGCCCTCAAATGACTTTTTGTAACTTTTCTGATCCAGTGAATTTCTCCTGCATCCTTTTTAAAGTATGGAAACCAGAGCTATGTGTAGTATTTTATTATCAGCAGGTCTGAGAGACAAAAATCGCCTCCCCTCTCTAGTTCTAACAGAACCTGGAATGTAAGACCGCTTTGGCACCCTGGTGAAATATCCTTGCTAATGAATGAGATACAAAGGTAGCGACATGACATAGAAGGCCTCTTAAAAGCCAGGTGGCCAGGCAAGGGAGAGGCAGCAGATAGCGAGATCATTTTCTCACATGACAAAATAAAGCATAAAAGAGGAATTGGCACAATCCTAAGTGATAGGGACAGAAAAGCACCACTTGGCTACAACCCAGGTAACTTAATTATCGTCATGACTTGTTCAGAAAGACAGCCTTTTAACTCCACTGTGATCCAGGTCTATGCTGCTCCAAAGGACGCCCAGGAGAGGAAACTGTGCAATTCTGCAATTAGAACTGAGCTGGACGTACATCAGAAGAAGTGAGGCATGAACTGCTACAATTTGTGAGACTTCGTAGCCTTTATGTGCTGAGTAAAATGTTCCAGCAAAACCAGGAAACAAATGGAAAGCGGAAATTCTGCAAGGCATGACAGAAAATGATATGGCTCAAACAGACAGGACTGCAGTTACGTGAAGTTCTTGGAAGAAAAAGAGAGTGTCATTTTTAAGCAGAGAGATAATGAGAAAGAAATGAAATTACAGACCCCACGTGGTTCTTGTGATAGGTGGTGAAGAGAGGAGACAATCTGAAAACCAGCAAAGTTCCCCAAGGCATTGGAGTGGTGGCTCAGCTAAATGGGACAGTGACAGGAAGTGTGACAGCAGCTGAGGAGCAGCTGTAAGGGCATTCGGGAGCCAAGCAGCAAAACACAAGAAGCAGAAAAGAGCCTTGCAGCATGTGGTAAGTCTGTCTGGATAATGGAAGCATGAGAGCTGCGTGAAATATGGAGCAGCCTCACTGGCCAGTTAGCCAGACCTGAATGCAGACAATTGTGTATGCTTAGCTGGAAGAAATACGGTCCATGCCACAAAATCCTGCTGATGGATTTTGAAATGACAGCTCAACATTTTTTAAGCATAACTCCTTGCCACAACACTTCAGATTTATGTCTGAAGTTGTGTAGACAACAGAAAGGACTTGCAGATGTTTTATTATGCGATACTTCCTATATCATCTTTGCAGCACAGTTATATGCTATAGACATGCAATGTAAGGGCTATCATCATGTAGTTTCTTTATCTCAAAATTAAAACTTTCCTTTGCTAAACAATCTTTTGCTTTGAGAAACACTTTTTTTCCTACCTGGTTCTCACTACATGAGGTAATCCAAATAACTCTGCAAAATCTTTCATATGATAACAATCCGTATCTTCCAGAAAACCTCACAAACCTGTATCTACACCACTAATTGTTCTTTTCATTTATTACCATGGTCACAGATCTCAGTAGCCATTAAAGTTATCATTCTCCCTTTCTCTTATTTCCTGGCAGAGTAATTTCCATATGCAGGACATACAAGACAGAAGAAGGATGTATTAATCCAGTGTGCATGCAGCGTTCTCTGTCTCAATTACTACTGAATTTGGAGAAGTATACAGGAACACTTCTCAATAAATTTGTGAATAATATGTTATTATAATATGTGAATAATTTGTGAATAATTTGTGAATGTATGTTAAAAGAAAGTTGCTGAAGATTTTTAAGACAAAGATAATCCTTTCTTGCTTTTTAAAAGAACAGCAATGCCTTAGCATTATTAGGTGCAAAGACCAAATTTTAAGATGTGCTATTTACACCCAGCTCTCTTTGAAAATGATCAGAAATGGAGATGGACAAGCACATCTCAGGATTTGTCAAGGGCAGGCCTGTCAGAAGCATTTTTAGATGTTAATGCTTTTGGCAATACGTTCTTACACAGAGAAAAGCATTTTCAATGATGTAACTTTAATCATCGTGTATAATACACATAGGCCATTGACTGTACGCTTGTCCGTGTTTACACAGAACTGCTGTGTAATTCACACATATGCACAACTCAAAACTCAAATTACAATAAACTATTAAATAATAAATTTAAACTTTGAAAATATCTTTCCAGAACTACTGCAACATGCAGAAATTTTCAAACCACTATGAAAAGAAAAATCAAAATTTATATATAATACAGTACCATCATATTAACATACCAACAAATCCAAGAAAAAAAAGAACAACCAACTTTTTCTTTCCAGAGAATTCTGTCAAACGTACGCTTAGTGTCCATCCCTTAACTATATATGCATGCAGAAATATCAGTTCAGCTGATACACTATTCAGTTCTCTGCTTACAATGTTCGGGATCCTGTAGTGAAATTATGTAAGTTTGGGTAGAAAAATAATACTGAAAAAGGCATAAATATTTTATATAAAAATCCCACTTCAGTTTAGAGCTGTGAGTAGTATATCAGTGTGTCTTCAGATTAATAATGCAGCAGTATGGCTCTCATTGTGCTTCCTTTCATGTGCACCCAAAAAACCCTCTACTGCTTCACTACTATGAAAAAATTAAAACATAACTGATTAGCTGTTTAAAAAAATAAAACCAAAGTACTTAATTTTCAGTATTTTACCTTTAACATCCATTTTAAGAGGAAGAAATTAAATATTGTATAGTGTGTGCACATTTGCACAAATACAAAAGTCTGAATTTTAATAACAATGTTCAGAGACATTATGGGATGTTTCACTTTTTGACAGGAATATTTAATACATAGCTTTAATGAGTTTAAAATACAGAAGGTCTTCTGCTGTTCTTCATTGGCATCGCATTTGATAAAACATAGTAACAACTACAGAAAATAGATTTAGATGAAGTCCGCAGATATTTCCTAACATAAGATAGGAGTAAAACTCAATGTCATTGTAAAGATAAACATGCATTTTTCATACAAATAAATAATGCTATAAATTCTGCTGTACTGGGATGCAAATAACTTCAGCTGGAAAAACTGCATGACATGGGATTTACTTATCCTGCACGTTCACAGAAACAACTTGTTCTCTGACAGCACTCATTCTTGGCAATTTATTGCAGCTGTCAGCAGCCAATTTGTTCAGATTACTGCTCTGCATAAAGGTGTAACAATCATGAGGATTTATTAGCTGATTATCGTAAAGGTGACAGTCAGGATCGCCTTCAAAAATGCAGATGATAAGGAATTTTAATAATTACACAAAGATTAATATCATTTCACCTCCGTTTTGATCTTGGAATTATCTACATAAAATTATTGCAGTATGTGTTTTTAATCACAGTAGTGTATTGACTCAATATGGTAATGATTTACTCACTGAAAAAACATGAATATTAAATGTATTCATACTGAACAATATCCACATATACATTTGTGTTTCTACCTATCAGATGAAATAATGACTAATACTGTAAGTTCTCACAGAATCATAGAATCACAGAATTGCCCAGGTTGGAAAAGACCTTAAAGATCATTGAGCCCAACCATGACCTAACCATACTACCCTAACTAACAACCCGCCACTAAAACATGACCCTGAGCACCACATCCAAACGGTTTTTAAACACATCCAGTGGTGGTGACTCAACCACCTCCCTGGGGAGCCCATTCCAGTGCTTAACAACCCTTTCTGTAAAGAAGTGTTTCCTGATATCCAACCTAAACCTACCCTGGCGCAATTTAAGGCCATTTCCCCTCGCCCTGTCACCTGTCACCAGTGAGAAGAGACCAGGATGACTTCCCTAGGAATGGAGTTTACCACACCATTCCTGACACAAGCCAGGATGCCATTGATCTTCTTGGCCACTTGGGCACATTGCTGGCTCATATTCAGCCGACTGTCCATCAGTACAGCAAGGTCCCTTTCTGTCAGGCAGCTTTCCAGCCACTCCTCTCCAAGCCTGTAGGGTTGCCTGGGGTTGTTATGACTCATGTTCACTGGAATGTAAAAAAGTTGCCTTAATGATTTCAAGGACTGATATTTTCTGAACCAAAACATCTTTAGACCTTATGTCACTTGTTCTTAATTTTTTTGTTAAAATATTCTTCTGAAGAACACCAGAATTTGATCTGTAACTTCTTATGGTGTGAAACTTAACTATGGTTATGGTATGGCATCATACGAATCAGCAGGTGAACACAAATATAATCTTCTCCAAGTTTTTGTATGAGATCTTTTAGGAGGCTTTTGAATCCTAAAATAAACACTGAAATGGTTCTCAGACTTCTTTTGGGAGAGGTATTCTTAGATGGAAGTTCACAATGCTCTACTTTTTTTATACTCATGGGGACTGAGTATAAAAATTGCAACTCAGGTGTATTTGACGAACACATAATGCTCAAAATTAAGAATGGAAATAAAGCAATCAACATCTCATTTCAAGAACCACCACACTGAACTTGTCTGGGTACCAAAATGAAGATGGAACTTTATGTTAGTTCTGTGACAGGTATATCTTTCTCCTCTGCATTAGGATGCCATACTGTTGCTATCACACTCTTAATACTTTCCTCTTTCTTAGAAGACAACCCCTGCCACTACTGTTCTCCTTCTCTCACACAGCCCCAAAGCCAATATCTCACTTCCATGTCTTTAGCCTTCTCTAATATCTTTTCTCCATCTTCATGCCCTCAAAAAGATAGCAATTCCCAGCTCTCAAAGGCTGAGCACACATGCCATCTGCACTTTGTCACATCCTTACTTCCTCCTGGCTCTTCACCACATTACAAGGCTCTCAGAAGTTTGTGTTCTTGATTTAATTTTTTTCTTTTTTTTTTTTTTTAATTTCATTGAGGTGCAACTGAGACAAAATATATGCCAGGAGAAATTATGACATAAATTATAGACATGAATAAAACAGCGAATTTAGCAGAGGACGAGTAAGTCAATTCAAGGACACTTCAGTACCCGTTTCTGCAAGGCACATTGTGCTTGTCCTGTAACCCTCTAACCAGGAACCCTGTCTTGCAGAAGCCTGGTAAACATGGTAGCTCCCACACTGTCACTCAACCCTAGAGCACAACAGAGTTCAGCACCTCTGGTGGCCCATGAGCCAGCCAGCACAAGCTTGGATGGGAGATTATGAGAGTGCTGCCATGAGAAGCTCATCCACACCAAGATGCTGAGGGAACAGGGATGCTCGTGTTTTCCATCCCCACAGTCAGTTTATTCTGGAAACTAAGCTAGTTTTTGGGACACTCCATAGCAAAGCAGCTCACCATTTTGCACCTTCCAGTACTGCTCCTAAACAACCTTTTTCAGACTGTTTTCTCAACTCTCTGGTTTGCCATTTCTTTCAATACGTAACATCTCTTTCAACAACTACAGCTTCTCTGTAAACACAGTTAGGTCAGATGGGAATTTCTCAAGACAAAATAGTTTTTACTCTCATTTAATAAAATTATTTCTATGTAATACAGTAGCTACTACTTGCACATTATTCAAGAAGGTAGGAAGATTATAACAAGATGAAAAAGATTATTCTCCATCACTGAGCTTACGCTAGAACACTACCCTTTTATTTCCTTCCTACGTGTTTCCTGGACACTGAGTTAAAACATTTAGTTTATTTTATGTGCCTTAAAAAAGCCATGGAACTTCACTCACGTGCTTTATAAAATTAATACGTATTTATCATAGTATATGCAGAGAACAAGTCCTCAACTTTCAGAAACAGCCTCAAAATGAGAAACTGGGTAGAGAGGTCCCTGGAAAGTAGAACTGTCAAGTGTCAGTGATTTTCATGCACAGTGACTCGAAAAGAGAATTAGGGAGGGTGAGTATTAAGACCTATCTTTGTGTTCAGATTGAGCTTGACAAATGACAAAATTTTTCATGGAAATCTTCATGGAGAGTAATGTGTTTGCAAGTTGCATTATCCAGAGATGTAGTACCACCTGAAGGTGAAATGAGAGAAGTGTCTGAAAGGACAAAGTGAAGAGGGATTATAAGTACACTGGTAGCCAAAAATGTCAAAAAAATCAAGAGCAGAGAGATTTTGGTAGAAATACCATGGATTTTGTTAATGTCAGTTCAATACTGCAGAAACACCAAAGGAGAGCTTTATCAGAGGAAGGATTTTTTGGTATTTATGCTATATAAAAAGTACATATCTAGGCAAATGAAAAATAAAAAACAAGATAAAAAAAAAGTAAAGAAAAATTAAATGCTCTGAGCATTTTTCATCAAGGGAAGATTTCCCATACTATCACATTTCCTGTACTTTAATAAAATGTAGAAATTACTTGATGCTTACTACTGGACAGTCTTCAGTTACTAAAAAGAAATACACTCAAATTTAAAATAGTTCAAAATTTTTACGAGTCTGAAGAGCTATCTACATAGCAGTGTGCTTTAAGTTACAAATGTTCCTTATACTTCCCTAATTTCCCTACTGAATTCTTATTTAGATACTGGAACAAAAAATGTATCTATTTTATGACATTCTCTTCAAAATACTTAAAATATACTATTTTAATCACAGCAATAATAATAATTTAAGTATTGCTTTGCTGATAGTGTTCTGAAATCATACATCAGAACTCCAAAACTTGCCATGTTTTGGATAACAAAGTTAAAGCTAAGCAGAAAACAGAAATGATTTCTCAAGGTTTACCACATACTGAAATATGCCTAATTGATTACATTACTTCAGAAAAATAGCCACTGCTGACATATGTGCTGACTGAAGTACAAAAAAACCTTCAAATATACATGAACTTCAAATATAAACATATCATCTCATCCACAGTTTTATGGTATAAAATAAAATTCCACCATGTATACTTTGACAAGTGCTTTTGTCCAATATTAAGGCTGTTTGTCTGCCAAAGACCGCATCTTTTCTGACTTCCAATTATTTATGGTAGAATTAAACACACAATATCATCTGACTGATCCAAATAAACCTAAATAGATGCAAAAGAAGAAAAAGGTTTGTAGAAACATAAACACATCTGTAGGATTTCCATTTCTCATTTAAACATCCCCTAAAAGCAATCCTATTAGTTGGTAGTATCAGTTTCCCAATGAAAGCACCTATAACCAGTGTTCTAAAAATCAAAGTAGACAATTGTGAGACAGAAGACTGACAATTCTTTTTATTGAGAAAGTAAGGATATCTACTACAATATGACATAAATACTTATCTGAGCTTTCAAAGTAGCACTGACTGTACAGCATCTATAAGACAGATTTTTTCCCTCATTAGATAACAGCTAATGCCACTGTTATAAAGTATTAGTATATATCATTTTCTAACACCGTAAAAACAAGCAAAGTGACACAAATTTCTTGAAGTGCATGTAGCCCAAGAAGACTCTAATTTCATTCACCAAGTAGATTAAAACAATAAGAACAACATTTTGATGTCATGTGTGTATTACAAGTCATGAGAATTATTTCTCCTTCAAGCCATACCTTGTAATATGGAACCTGCCGCATCTTGATTAGACTTCCAGTCATGGGATTCTTATTTTGGAAAACCTATGCCTATCAATTGGTAAAAGCTGCCACCTACTGGTCAATAGAAATTATTTTACACCATCAAAGTAACGAATAAAATAAATGCAGCAAACTGTACTCATACTTTGTAAAAAATCCTCTGCCACCTTTAAAAAAAAAATAAAAAAAAAGGCAAGAACAAATGGTCATAAGAAACAGTTTCATCGCCAAGGCTCATTTTAATCATCTGTTCTCACCCCCAGAGAACTAGAAGGCTATAACTGTACAAACCTGCCAATAAAATCATCCTTTTTGCCAGCATCTTTGTCCCACACGGTAATATCAATAATTCCACCTCGTTCTTCATAGAGATGAAAGTCAAACTGCTCTCTCCACTGAGGATTCAAAGTTTTTGGCATAATCTGAAAAGAGCACAAAAAGAAAGTCATACTACATTGTGCAGGCATACTGTTTTTTAAATTCTAAATTTGATATTTAGACTCTGTCCTTAAAGTTTTTTTGCAGTATAATAATCTTAAGGAGTGAGAATTTTAAACACAGTAATTAAAAAAAAACTATTGGTCAGCTCTATCATGCTTATGTGACACATCAGCAACCTCCAAAATCTTTCAGCCTGTCACCTTCAAAAGCATCCAGAACAAAGGGCTTACCCTGGGAATGGAACCATTTTTCTGTAGAATAATCATGCCCTACCTTGAGTGACAGTTAGCTACAAAGTGTCTCAGCCTAAAGGAAAACAAAGCACCTGGAATGACAAGTAGATGGTTACTGAAAAGACTTAAACAGAAACAATTTGATGATCTCCTTCTTCCCCAGCTTCAGAAACACTTGGAGAAAAATGGTACCATTATATCTTATGGAAGAATAATCTTTTACTTTAATTTTAAGAAACAAGAATTGGAGAAAAAAAACTGACAGAAGTCTGCAGGTTACTCCCCTTCCTCTGCAGCTAATATAAAAATAATTTTCTGAATCGTTTTCGGTCCAACTACTCTCAAAAATCATACCTGACTTCAATGGATTTCAGTCTATGTACTTGTAAACATGCTCTGCAGTACACAAAGCTTGCAGTTTTTATAACCAAAATGCAAAAGCAGTTGTCACATCCATCCTAAGCAAAAATGGAAGCTGCTGAGTACCTTGTTTATGAAGATATCACTCTTTTCTATGTTGATGAAACTGCCTTGAAAAAAATTAAACATTAATAAAGATTAAGAGATAATGGTCCTATTAAAATATTAAAGTCCTAAAAGCCTGAGACTCGATCTCTCAATTTTGTTTTGTACATGAGAAGACACATGAGATTAAAAAAAAACAAAACAAAACAAAAACCCACATTTTTTCAAACTGAATAACTATCACAAAATTGAGTGACAACAGTGGTGGAAAAGTAGGTAAATATGTACTCTGGAGGTACAGGAAATAAAAACATTGAATTCCAGCTAACTGACTTTTCAGGCATTTGATAGGAACTTCCTGCTACATAAGGGTCCTGATGCCATTTCATAGGTGCAATCTCAGTACTATGCACTGTAAATTGCTTATCACAAAGAATTTTAAAAAGTGGATGAAATGGTCAAGTACTAATAAATATGTGTGTATACATATATTGATCACATAGCACCTATGCAGGTCCAATTCATACCACAAAAAAAGGTAAAGAACAGACACTCCATCCATCGTAACACAACAAAGATACTGAAAGTTGATCAAAGGAACAAATACATTCCCAAATATTGAACATCTGTATGAAAACAACTGGCAAGCAATTGTAATGCAAAGAATTTACATTTCCTATCAGGTTTACTTTTTTACAGAAGAAAACACGTGAATTGTTTTCATAAAATAAATAAAATGCAGATAGTGTTAAATAGTATCTAGAGGATATTGAAAGTGAAGATATGCCAATTAAACCATGTGTTTTCTATTGATGCTGCTGAAACATTAATATTTCTGACATATCCTTTGCTATACATTTCTAAATATGCTTGTCATTTTGTGCCCATTAGCCAAAATCATTATAGACAATGATCATTCAATATTCACCTCTGAAAATTACCTTTCCCATATTTCAAACTGGTAAGCATATATTCTGATTTTGTTTGAGATGCTTGAGAAAGAAGTGCATTTCTTCAGTCTTTTATTTTGTTTGCCTCAAAATGAGTTACCGAAAAGAACTCATGTAAATACTTGATAGAAAACAGAATATTTTTTTCTGATTTTCAGAAACCAAATAATGACAGAGAAGCTGTCTCTAATATCCCAGGTGAATTTGAAAACAATACATGCATATATACAAACAGAACTGGACCTGACTTCCTCGATAAGCAGTTCAAATTCAGGAGACAGACTGTGATCTGAATTAGGGCTCCTGACAGAATTTTCTTACCTAAAATTTTAGGAATACCAAGATACATTTTCAAAAGCTTAATTAAACGCAGTAGTTAAGGAGCAGGAAAAAAAAGCCTTTCACACCTACTTAAAACCCCTTTTTGATTCTTGTGTGATTCTTGACAAAATGTTCAGAGTACCAATTCCCTGTTCAAGAGAAGATGGGAACTAAAAAAAAAAAAAAGCCAAATAATCTGTATGGAAAATACAGTGTGCCTCCTTACTCAATTACAGTTTTAGCAGTCTTTTTTGTTGTCCAGTATTATTTTTGTTTATAATTAAACAAAATATTTGAATAAATATTGAGGTACTCTGGCAGTTATATATGATCATGGAAAAAAAAACACAAAAGCAAAACCAAACACATCCAGGAAGAAACACAGAAAATTTCAAACATGGTCTAAGTGCAGTTTAGGTCACAGTTAAATTTACCTTGCTCTTATACTTCTGATGCCCCAGCCGGAATTTCACGTAAGGATCACTCAGCCCATTTGCATCCATCGCCTTAAGGTCACGGCCTTCAATCAAGGTAATACTGACTATTCCTCTCCATAGCTGAGATTTTCTGTGCAGATCTGAGAGACGTAAGCTCTGGGTCTGAAACTTCAGGGAAATAAAAACATAAATTTAGTTAAGACAAATCCAGAATTTTTCTCTGCATTTTAATGTTCCTCTTCATACTATCACGAATGCAAAACAACCATCTTAAGCCATTTTTAAGTTATTTGTCAGTATACAAGTAAACCACATTATGAAGAATTACTTGGAGAGTAAATGGTAACAAATGCACACATAATGGCATATGCTGCTTTTGCAGAATGCATGCTAACACTGCTTAAGGGAATTTTTGAAACAGCAATTTTGGTTTCCCTGCTTCACTTCTTCCCCTGCCAAGAGAACTAAGAACAAGTAGACATTACACATTCTCTTATATTACTTGCATATGATTGAATGAACTTGAACAAACACTACAACACACATAAAGAACAGTGAGAAAATGAAACATTCAAATACAAACTTACCATGAGAAACATGGATCAATGAAAAATGAAACAATAAAATCCTGTACCTGACAACTATCTGCAGTCTCTAAAATGATCTGGTAGTTGTGAGAATCCTTCTTCGTTTTTTTTTTTTTTTTTTTGGCTCAAAGCTTGCTTCCTGAGGTTTTTCTTGTGATAAGACTCTGAGTGACTTGTCAAGGAGGCAACTGATGGGTGCTAACTGTGTGACAATGGATTTCGCTTTGGGAACATTTGAAAGCCCCTTCTCCCAGAGCTGCTTGCTCTGTAGAAGAGCGGAAGAGAGTGCTCAGGAGTGTTCACTTGTGGAAGATCTGGCCTGTGGCCAAACCACTCCAGCTTAGTATGGGAGGCTGGGGGATGATACCATTGTATCCTGCGAAGGCAAGATACAAGTTGGTGCCTGCCTGCTTCCTCTTATCTGCTGGCAAGGCCAGAAAGATAAGAACAAAGGAGGTTCCTGCTGAGATCCCAGAGCCAGAAGCTGCCACCCCAAGGAGAACTGACTCAACCACCTTGGGTTTGAGCTGTCACTCAAAGGAGAGCTGACTCAACCACTTTGGATTTGAGCTGTCACTCCAAAGACAGCTGACTTGACCACTTTGAAGCATTGAAAAGGAGCCATCATCGCCATGGTCATCGTCGTCATCGTCAATAGAACAACAATGCCCGACGACCCACCACTACTGAGGATCAAAGACAGAACTATGAACCTCGCTGGATCCATGGTGGTGACTATGTCCCTCTTGCTGCCTATAAAGACTCCTTGCTTCTTCTTTCCTATCTTTTCTATCGCCCTCCTTCCCTTCCCCATTACCCTAATTCATAATAGTGTCCGTCCTCCCCTTCCCCATTTCCCTAATTAAGATCTGTAATAAACAGGTCAGACCAACATTTGAACCGTTGTTTCTTAATCTCATGCCAGGTATATAGATAATAAAAGAGCCTCCTCTCCCTCCTATAAATTGGAGCGAGACAGTAGTCTCAGAAACAGTATGGAAAACAATCTATTGAGGACATAGTCGTTCAAGACTTTCTTGACAATACATTGCTGATCCTCTGATTGGAAACGTGCAATTCTGGACTCTCAGCCATTAACTTTCAGGCAAAAAAAAAAGTCCACATGGACATGCACAAACCAAACGACCTAAATATTCACTGACAAATTCCTCTGTGGGAGAAGGCTGAGTGGGGAGAACTTTGCCTCCTCAGGTATGCCAAATTTGTTTTAGGGTGCATGGGAAGACACCTTTCATTCTGCTATTGTATTCATTCAAAATCCGACTGCAGAGAGACTTCTCACAAAATTGTCTTTTCTCCAAAGGCAATCAGAGAACCAGGGAGTTCATCTGTGGAGTAGCATTTAACTTAACCTGCTAGATAAAACAGCAGTGTGCCAACAGAGAGCAGAAATCCTACAAAACTTGGGGCACAAGAGGGAAACTCAGTAATCAGAAGAGTTTAACTTACAACATGAAAACATGGTAAATTATAAAACTCAGTGAATTGTATTTTAGCAAAAATACCCTTCATATGGTAGTACACAGACAACGTTTCAAAACATTTGTGTTGTAAGCAAACATAGTTTTTTTCTAATTGTTCCAATTTCTTAGAGTGTTTGGAACCAAAGGAAGACTGAATAGTAGTTATGACTCCACCCCTATTGTATAGTGATGAGATACTGTTGTGGTTAACCTGGAAGGTAGCACAGTGCCGCAGAGTCATCTGCTCACTGCCCTGCTTCCTAGTGGGATGGGGGAGAGAACTGGAAAAAGAAAAAAAAAAAAGTAGAACTTGTATGTTGAGGTAAAACTATTTACTAAGATAGAGAACAAGAGAACAAGAAAAGGATAAGAATTATGAGGAAGATATATATGTATAAATGTATATAACAAGTGACGAAGAAGGTATTGCTCACTGCCACCTGACTGATGACCAATGTACCTGAACAGTGGGAGAGTGCAAGATGAACTCCCACTTTCCTCTGAAATCCTTCTGCTTGGTGTGGTATATAATATCCTTTTGGATACTTTAAGTCAGCTGTCCTAAATCTGTTCTCTCCCAGCTCCTTGGGCCTTTTGCTGTCAATAGCCTTGGCTCTGTATAACACTGCTTAGCAGCAAGCATAAACATCGGTGGTTATCAAGATTGTTTTTCTCCTAGAATCAAAACAGCATCATACCAGATGCTCTGAAGTAAAAAGAAAAGAATCCTTCCTAGGTGAAACTAAGACAGAGATACAGATTGAAGAATCAGAAATATGAGAGAAATACACTTAAAAAGAGATTTCATACTGGGACAGAAGCAGTGACTTGGTTGAGACATTTCAGCAAAGAATATATGTTATTTTCTTTAAAACTTGAATGTCAATCCAACTGTTCCCAGAATACTATCATGGAAAATAGGCATTTAATTTTACTTATAGCTTTGGAGCTCTTTTAAAGTAAAACCTAACCACAATTATTATTAGTGAGGTCTTTACCTCACTGACAGGGTATATTTGATCTAAATTCAACAGCTTTTAAAATAATTAGTTGCATTTGAGCAGCTGCCATCATATTCCATATGAAATGAGATTACTGTTATTTTTTTTTTTTTATGATTAGTAAGGAGTATAATCAACTAATGTAATTTTCATATGAAGATCCAGCAGAGAGCATAAAATGACAGAGAGGTCAGACAGTTCACAAAAATCAGGCAGAAACCTCGAGAACAGATATGAATGTTTTGGTTCAGAAAGCCCTTTCAGGTCAGTGCCGATCACACTGCTTATGACATGCAAAGAGACCACCAGAGACCAGTAGCGTGTTGACTGATAGCAAAGCTGCAGTTCAAATTTCAATCTGCAGGAATAAAGGAAACTGACTGCTAAAAATAAACTGATATATGCTTTGCTGCTGCTTCTTAGAAGTAGGGAATTTGGACAACAGCGCTCCTCTTCTCTTCCTGGCTTTATCAGTAACACACAGGTCCATTAAAAAAGCAAACTGCAGAACGAACACATACTGAAAGTGCAGGGCTACAGCTGAATGGAGCTAAAGCTATTGAGATTTCCTGGACATGAAAGGTACATGGTGTATGATCTTTTACAACAAGAATAACTTCTTCGGTATATTTTTATGTATTTATTTATTTTTACTTCTGTGGGAGATGGAACAGCATCTGAACAGACAAATTAACCACTCTTCTATTCCTGGCAAAGTCATCCTTACCGTCAGATATTACAGACATAGGTATAATCTCTAATTTCTAAACAGGAAGTTAAAAAAAGTAAATAAGAATACTTAGATTCCAAGTCAAACTTGCCAAAAGCTAAAATTCAGGAGAAAAATTAAAGTAAGACTTGTTTCATATTGTAGAGTTCTTTCCCTATCAAGTTCATTTCATTTCATAGAGTGAGGCAGATGCATTATTTCTAGATACCTCTTCAGGTATCTGAGCCAGCCATAGCAGGCCACAACCCTTAGCATGATGTGAGAGCAGAAGTAAACCCATGATATCTATGTAAAAGAAAGACATCAACATGTATCTTTCTAGGTTATTCCAATAAAATAATATTTATTAAGACTTGCTCTTAACTATCTTATTTCCCTCAAAGTAATTCATGAATACTGCATCCTGGCTTCACTCTTTACCACAAACTGATAGCAACATGAAAAAACTGCACAGTTTTTCTGGGAATTTCTCTGGGAATAGGTATACAGCTATATTTCATAATACTTCCATCTGTAACTGGAGATACTGCCTATATGATGTCATAGTTCTGAAAGAAGCAAAATCAAGATCTCAGGCCATTATAGATAACTATACACATATACATATATATACATATATATGTATGCACATATATATGTATAACTATACACGTATACATAACTATATACATATGTATATATATATATATATCACTATAGATAACTATAATTAGCATAAGATTTTTAAAATGTTGTAATTGCGTACTGTGAAACTTTCCCTCCTTTCTCCCCAAAGAAAATTAAAATTAAGACTTTTAAAAGGGAGTCTTTTGTGTCAAAAGATACTTAAAGCTGCCTGCAAGAAATAGTCACATAATTTCAAATTCATACACTGATTTAATACTTCTTCATACTTGTTCTATATGCAAAAATAACATTTTTGACCCAATAAAATTTGTGTTTTTATTTGTGTTCCACCTGCTTTTTCTGTACCTGGGATAGTCAGAAGGGCAGGCAAACAGCAGAAAATCTGCTGACACCAAAATAGAACATCATTACGTCAAATACACTATCAGAGCTGAAAGATGGTGTTACAACATGGTTTAATATTCTGCGTGTGGGCATATATCACTGCATATGCACAGCAAACCAACTATGCTTAGCAAAATGCAGGTGCTGTTCCCAGGCACGGGTCCTCTGCTGTGCATTCCCAAACTCTTCTTGGGATGCCATGTAACCACGTCTCACTGACATAAAGGTAAGCTTCACCCTGGACTGAGGCTCTTGCCCATTCAGCATGGACTGTAATTTAATGTATGGACCAGAATCTTGTGTGCCAAGACTTCAAAGCATGTTCTGGAAGAATGCATTTATCAACACAAATTTATTATTACTTTCTCTGATAGAAGTGAAACCTTAGAGAGTACTTCTGAAAACTCTGCAAGTACTTTTGGATACCCACGTAATCTTTGAGACTCTATGAAGTAAGCTAATGGTAAAGAGTGCATCTAGGCACAGTTGCAAGCAGAATTAGATGCCTACCAGAAACTTACTTTGAAGACAAAAGGTCTTAAAAGAGAAATATATAATGAAACTGTATGTCCTACAACAGCATCGCTATCCAAAGAATTACTCTGAGTAGGAGCCTTTAAATTAAATACAACCAAGGAAGAACATGGAAAAGAATTATACTTCTCTCTGTTGCTGAATAGAGCAAATGTACAAATACAGAGTAGGAAAACAAATGCACCAACCTCATTAACTGTCGCAAGTTCATGCAAACAGTCAGAATTCTCTCCCAGTTTCTGGGATGTGTGCATAGCTCAGGTAAAGCAATAAAAAAAAAATAAAAATGCGTCAACAGACACAGTTGCTACTTCTGTACTTGCCTGCATGACAGATAAAAATCTAGAGATGCTTGAACATAAAAAGCTGCACACATTCCTGCATTAAAGACAGAAAGTACAATACCTTGCAAAAGTCATCAGTGGGTAGGTAATGAGCTTCTAAAAAGGCCTTCAATTGGCTTGTGACAAGTTCTTTTAATTTCTGCTCATGGTGAGCATAGGTTTTATAAATGGATTACTTCTGTTGGTTACCATACTAAGAAAGAACATTCATCTTAACTTTCTACTAACAATAGCTTACATGCTTAGGACTTTTCCATTCCAGGTGAAGCCAATCTAACTCATTCAGAATCTAAGACATTTAGACCCTGCTCTCTCTCCTGCGTATTCTTAATATGACTGTCATGTTAAATCTGGTCTGGGATGTTGACTCTAACAATCAAATGTTGTCACTATTGTAATGATCTTGTGGTGACAAAACAGTATTTGCAGTAAGAGCTAATACTTCTGCAGCATTTCCTTAATTTTTGTGGTATGCACAGTACAACAACCTTGCATTCTACTTAACTGCAAGGAAAGCCAAACTGTACTTGCTGGAACCAGCTCATGTGTAATATAATGAAGGCCATTAAGCAGAGTAAAAGCAGTCAGTGAGCCTTATATTTTCTGGGAAGAGACCGAAATATTTACAAAAGATAAAGGCATGCTGGCAGGAATTGTCGGGGGATCTGTGTCAGTTTAATCCTAACCTTCACCTTTGTCATTCCTCTTGGAAACTGTGGTTGCAGTATGTGAAAAGCCAGTCTCCTGCTATTTTGCACCGTCCTAATGCTGAACTGAATGTGACACAAAGAAGGGCAATGGCCTTAAGACTTGATGGAAGCTCCTTGTGCTTTTGGAAGTCAGAGCCTGAACCCCGAAACCCTGCTCAGTGAAATTCTACTCAGCTGTTTTGACTGATAACTATAATAGCTGCTACCAGTAATGCAAATATAAGCCTCACATAATATTTGCATAATTTTTATAACCAGATGTCTAACAGACAGGTGTATCTATTCTGACTTTTTATTACTTCTATTCCATTATTTAGCAGTTTTCCTTCACACACTATTTACAGCTGATAAATTGACATTTAGAACCCCATGACTTACAAAAGCTAGTGTTTTCTTAATTTATTTTTCTTAAATAATAACAATTATAATAACACCACTTTCTATTCCATAATTCAGTTCAAAGATTCTAACTGACTCCAAAATCCTTCAATTAAGGAAAGTCATGCAACTATGTTTCTGATTTTCTTCATTATCCTTAAGTTACAATTTTCTATTTCCAGTCTTATGCTCTACTCAAGAGGCATCTCTCATTCCAGTGGAAATACAGTTATTTCAATTTTAAAATAGCAACAGTGTTTCACAGAGTTTTTCATGTGAGAAGGCAAATCAGTGGTCAATAAGGCCATCACTTTTTGCAATTTACTTTGTGCCACTGAACATACAGGTTTTTAGGGAAGCATCTGAAATAAAATCAAAAAACCGTCATCAATTAGGAGCTGAAAGTGTATTACATTTTGCACTTCATTTTGTGTTTTAAATGTTTATGAGTCGTAATTTTCCTTTTAAAAGTACACGTAAAAGGAATCTTGCAGTGATAAAACAAAAACAGTAAACTGAATGCAAAATGTAAAATACTTCAATCCATTTGCTTC
Organism: Lagopus muta; assembly: GCF_023343835.1. NCBI lineage: Eukaryota > Metazoa > Chordata > Aves > Galliformes > Phasianidae > Lagopus > Lagopus muta. The sequence continues at coordinate 57,308,888 of NC_064472.1, read as the reverse complement.
AGGCAGTAAAAACACTTTAAACCAACTGTAATTAACCAAAAGCAGTCTCTTAGTTTTGACTTTGTGATGAAAAAAATATTTTTATTCTTAATTTATACACAACCTGTTGCAACCCAGACTAATTCACATTTATTTCTAGGAAGAATGGACCTTTTATTCTAATTAATCAAAGTCATGCCGAAAGAGCTCACCACAGATTAATAGTTTTGAATAAGCTGACCCACAACTGCTAGTAGAGCTCCAGTCCTTCAGCCTTCTGTAGAGGTGTTCCTACATGCTCTGCAACTGTCAGTGAGAGAACATCCTGCAGTGATTGTTAATGTAAGAATCTGACCCAAAAACTTCATGACTTTGCACTGGGTCTGGCTGTTCAGCTTCCTCACAACAGCTATATGGTGGTGTTTTCTAAAACTTGTTGCTAAAGCAGCTCTGATGACCCAGCAGTGTAACAGCTATAGCTGAACAGTGCATCAAGTTTTGGTGCTGGTCAACCTACAACAGACTTACTAATTTTGCATATCACTATCCATTCTGACCTATTTTCTATTTACAGTAAAACTTAATTGCAGAAAGCACTGGTTTGCTTCCTTGCTTATTCTTAACATCCCTAATCATTACTATCAAATTTTCTTCCAAATTAAATTCATGGTTGTTTGTTGTTTTTTTTTTGAAAAATATCTTTTTTTTTTTTTTCAGTCTTACTCTAAAATGCATATGTAAATTGTGCCCAAATCACTGCAATAGAACATATCTATCTGTGTCAAGGGAAGAGATGCGCTTAATTTGCAGCACAGGGGATACTGCCAGACTCCAGGGAAAAGACAGCGTTCTACCGGAAATGACAGATAAGGGCTGGAACTAATTCTCTGGGGAGGTGTTAGAATATCCATCACTGCCAATTTTTAAGGACAGTTTAAACAAACATCTGTCAGCAGAGTTTTGCTGTCACTGTACCTACAATATTTTAGGAAGACAACTTTTCAGGCTGCTACTCCAATTTTCTCTCTTTTTCACAATCACTGTATATGCCATAGATTTTTAATTATTCAAGGCACGAAGAAGTGAGGTTTTGTCTGTTCACAAATACCTGCCCAGCTGCTACCCTCACTTTCCAGAGACAGCTCTATTACCTTCTTAATTTCCTTCTTTCATGTTTTGTTGCCTTCATTCCTCACACTGACCACAGTGTGATATAATTCTGATGCAAACTATTTATGCATTTTTTTAGATACTGATAAATACATCCTACAATATCCCACACCCTTTTCTGAATTAATCTCCTCTTACAGCAAACTGTACAGCAACAGAGTAAAGGGCATTTTCATAAAATGTTTACCAGCAATTTCAGTTTCCTTACAGAAAATTCTGCTTGTTCAAAATAAACGGAATTGTTCTTTGAAAGAGTGTCACAAATAAAGGTTTCTGCTTAAGTTAGTGAAAACAATTACTTGTCAAATGCAAGATAAATTACTCAACAGCACTAAAAAAAAATAGGTGATGTTTATTTAAAAAAAAAACAAACAAAACCCACAAAAAGTATAACATTAACTCTTCTTGAGGGAGAGAAGCTCATGCAAAGTCAACACGTCGTAGCAGAAGGCAACCACCACAAAATACTTGACAATCTGCAACAAACTCCCTCTCCTTTTTTCTTGAATGCAAGCACAACTAGTAAAAGCTGTATTTCCAGAACTGAAGTAAAAGAAAGAAAAAAAAGTGAGTACTTCATGGGTGGGAGGAACCTGTGAAGAAGCATGTAAAGCTAAGTGGCAGAGAAAAGAACTTTACTTAAAATAAATTTCTGAGGAGAAACCACAAAAACCCGGGAGATTCAGCAATAAACAGAGAGAAGTCTATATCTTTACCAGAAGAATTAACATGAAAAGGAAAAATCTGCCCTAAGAAAAACTGTGTGGTGGACAGAGTGCCAAGAAGGCCACAGAAGGTCAGATTCCACACACAGAGAGGAAAGCCCAAGTGCAGAGGTTAAAGCTTTTCATTTTTTTATCTTTAGAGAAAGCTAGTGGAAACTGAAAAAAAACTTCCTCTATTTATTTTAAACAGATTACTTGAAATATTAAGACCCTACAAATACTTTATCTTCTAATGCACAGAGTATCTAACAAGTTGAACTCTAAAACACAGGAACTGAGGCATGAGAGTACGTGATTATGGGGCAAACACCTGGATCACAAGAATGTGCACGGAAAACTAAATCATTAATCTGCATCTTTACTTGAGATGTAACAAATCTTAGCATAGATTTAGTTTAGAATTACAGTAATTGCTTTGCACCTGGCAGAAGTGGAGGTAGTTGCTCTCCCACAGCAGTCAGCAGAAGCCATACCTATCAATCTGTAGCCCCTGACCAGCTGTTTGCTTTATGGCAACATCAGGTTGTGGATGAAGGAAAAAAACCAGCTGAAAACAGAGTGCAAATTCTAACTTCCCAGCTAAAAGATGGTTTGTCTGCTTGGTTTTTAAAACAGCCCATGGAGAGTTTCTCTTTGCTGACGACAGGAAATTTTACTTTCCACTGGATGCAAATGCTCTGACTTCAAAACTGTTCAAATTGCATTTTTGCTAGATTCAGTGAAAGATGAGTATTCCCTCCAGCTCCCATGAGTTTTGATCGAGTATGTCTGCCATAAAGCAAACATGACAGGGAAAAGTTCTAAAAAAACAACCAACATCAATTACAAAACCACCACAAAACCAAAAACACAAAAATAAAGTTTCAGTGACATTACTAACATATGTTTACAACACTACTCTGGTTAAAAACTGTCATTTACCTAGAAAATAAATAAAACATATGGATGCATTTACCCACATATTTCATGAGACCCTAAATTCATTTTTTGTGCGTATAGAGGAAGCAAGAACTGAAGAAGAGATTCAGAATTTGGCCAAAGTATTTCTGTGAAAGGATACGAATACCACAATACCATCTCACACATGAGACCAGCTGCCATTCTTTTTCAGATATAGTTCAGACTACATGGAACTACATGAAAATCAAGTTGCTCACGAACATAATTATGCCATACAAAAATGCATTTGTTACATCTTAACTTCAATCTATGGATGCCACAGAAAATTTACATTTCAAGCCCACCAATGCAGAAATTACTGTATTCTGTTATAATTCTTAAAATCAGGCTAATTTCCTGTAAGTGTCACTGTAAAGAGTTCATTTCATTCGATTATTCTATTTCTCAGTATTGTTTCTAAATATGCTTATAGTGTCAGTATTGAGCAACACACTCCAGAGAAAACCATTTTGGGGAGATTTGTTAGTAACTAATGTTGTTTGAGTTCTTTTCTTTATTTTTACAGCAGGTCAAGGATCTCAAGTTCTGTAAGAGTCCCACAGGACAAATGAGCAGACTAAAATCCAACTACAATTAGATGCATTTTATCACACAGTTCAGTGGCTTAACTGAGAGACTTCTGTTTATAAATCATGAGAATTACAGTGCATATTATGTACATAAGTGCATACAATGTATACAAGTTAAAAAATCAAGGTGAAACTATGGCTTTAGCTAAGATAAATGTAGAAAAAGACAATATTTACATCCATGCATTCGCTATTCGCAAAATCTTTTCATATACTCCTTTTCAAGTATGGTGGCCACTGAATTAAGTCAGATGAATGTAACAAAGGTAAATACATGTAAATAATTCAGTTTAACAGCTCTGAAGAATTCCCAGCTACTATGATGTGTCATTTGTTCTGGAAAATCAAAGCTCACAGTTGTGTCAAACCAAAAAGATATTTGGGACAGTTTTTTCATGACGTGATTTCATATAATCATTTGAACTGGAAGTGAAATCACTCAACGCTCACCTAGTGCAGTTCTGTGCAATGAACAGGGATGCCTACAGCTCGATCATGGATGCCACCAGGAATGGCACATCTACCAGCTCTCTGGGTAACCCGTGCCAGTGCCTCACCATCCTGACAGTGAAAACCTTCTTCCTTATGTCCAATCTGAATCTCCTCTTTTGTTTTTGTTTGAACACACTTCCCCTTGTCCTGTCACCACAGACCCTGCTAAAGTGTGCGTCCCATTCTTTCCTACAGCCTCCCTTCAGGTACTGAAAGGCTGCTGTCAGGTCTCCCCAGAGCCTTCTCTTCTCCAGGCTAAATTTCATAAACTCTTCCACCACATTTCAGTACATCAAGAGTTAGCCCACTGATGGCTAGGTGCAATATAGCAGTGCCATTAGCCAACCTCAGCTGTAGCTGAGTTTGAGCAACTCATGTATTTCGAAAGAAGTTACATGAATCATACGAGAATCAAAACATTACACATCTTCTCCCCTTCAACTCTCTTTGTCTTATAGATTTCGAAAAGGAAACAGATAAAATACTGTCCTAGGTCATAGAATTAAAATGTGTGAAAACTCAGTTCAGTACCCAAGAATTATAAAACCTGAAACTTCAATTTTTTTAATACGCTGGAAATGTCATGCAAATGTACATCGTTTATCAATAACCTTGTATTTTAATTTAAAAATCAATATGCTAGAAAAGGAAATAGCTCACATTAAATCGCTCCACATAGTTATTTCTTCTCATTTTAACACCTCTACATGATAATATTTCGAACAAATAAATAAATAAATTTGCCATTTCAGTTGAAGTCCTTCAGATATTTAAAAACAGTCTTTAATTATTAAAAAATTAGAAAGCTTAAAACTTAAAAGCAGCACAGCAGCATTAAATAACAGTGGCCAGAAAACTGACATGGAATTACACACATTTTCATTATCTTTCTAGAAATACAAACAGGAAAAAGGCAAGAATTAACTGTAGTCTACTACTGTGCATGTCCCAGCCTTTTCACAGTGAAAAAGAACATAGATAGCCTACTTTTTCTCATAAAAATGACTTCTAGAAGCAGGAAAGTCTATATAGAGAGCTGTACAAAGTGGATACTGAGAATGACTCGTCTGCTCTTGGAAAACCTCACTATTCCCTTGAATTCTATGATCAGGAAAGTCTATCTCTGAGAAGCACCACTCAGAAATCTTTCACACAAGAATTCTAGACAGTAACAGTAGTAAGTAATAGGAAAATTAAAGTTACCCTTTGGCATGAATTGCTTTTTAACATCAGCAAGTTTTACAGAAATTGATTATACATGAGATATTAAAACTGCCAAAAAAAGAGTTAGGATACCTTTAGCAATTATTACCTGACATTACTAGGTAACATAGGATAGGTTAAAATGCTACAACAGACTTGAATGGTATAATTACATTAAAAGCTCAGGTGTTTCGTGATTTGGGTTTGACAAAATATGAACAGTTTCAGTAAAACACAATTGGAAAGACAATAAATCTTGTGCCACAAGATTTCAGTCCAAGAGGTAGGTTTGGTAAAACATTAAAGTTCTTCTACAAGAAATGCCAGAAGACCACATGCTAAAAGTTACCTTACTTGATCTTTTCCAACTCTTCCTCATTAGCATTGTCTGAAAATAAAATAGAGCATTTTAATTACCTTTTCTCTGAAATGCAGAAAAGGAGGCCAGCTGTTTCCAATGGGACAATCCACATACAATGACCATTATCACTGAAGCAGCAACACGTAGTCTGCGGCAACAACTACACAAGACTGAAATAAATCCAGACAACTAGCAGCACTGTTCACACCCAGGCATACTTCTCTGGGTGCTTTGAACTTCTCGTTATCAGAGACAATGCATTACACAAAAAATGATTTAAAAAAAAATAGATAAGCAAAGAAAAAAAAAAAAAAAAAAACAAAAAAAACAGCTGCTATTACTTACACTGACATCAATTTTGACTGGTCCTGGAATTTGTTTTTTTAATATTAATATATTCCAATTCTTTAGAACACTACTATCTAGCGGAGAGCTGTAGCTGCATAAGGATAAATCCTACATAAGGATCCTTGGGCAACACACAACTATTACAAAATCTTTAAGATTACTATTGCTACTTAATTTCATGGCAGTAAAAAAAATAACTCAGGTGTTTGATAATTACTTGCATGAGCTAAAATAAAATATATAGGCTAGAAACAAAATCCAGAGTTTGACTCAAAGTCAAGACCACCACCACCAACAAAAAAAAACAATAACCAAAACCATGTATCCATATCCTACTACATAAATAACCTGTGAAACTTTGGTTTGCTAGAAATAGTGCTTTAACACGTGGGAGGCAGTGCCCAGAGACACATATTCTTAATTGGTAAATAAAATTGTTCAACATGGATGCAGACAATTTACCTGTGAGCATAAATGTTGCTTAAAGCAGTTTTGTGGAAATACTGAGAAATTAATCTGTGCGATTTAATATTCTCATCCTATGTTTTCACTGTGCAGGAATAATTAAAAGGCCATTAATTTTTTTTTAAGCTTTCTTCAGTACTATATATATATATATTTACTTATATGTTTATATATATACTTATATATATATACTTATATATATATATATACACACATGCACATATAAATAGTTTCTGTATATATATATAAACTATTGCAAAAATACTTCTTTTCCAGACTGAAATAAATTTTGAGATGCTAGCATTCTGCCTGGTAAAAGTATTGTGCGGGGAAAGAAACAACTCTATGATTTTCCTTTTTTAAAAATATCCATAATTTTGTTTAAAAAATTAGGTGAAGGTTGTTGGGTGGCAAACAACACCTGGCTGATGAGGAAAACTTTTCAGTTGCTATGGACAGATAAAACTTAACAGCTTTGCCATTATGTTAGTGACACCATAGTGCTGGTAAATATGCATAGATATTTGAATTCAAAAAAAGCTGCAGAAAGCCACTTGACCCATTTTTACGGACAGAGTTAAGAGAGGCATTTGGGAATCAAGCAGCTCCAGGCCATGGCACTTCATGGATAAGGGCACTGCCACTGCCTCATCCTGAACTTCTGCACGTACAGCACAGGTTTACATTTGAACCTGTCTGGGATTGGGAAGACAATCTAGCCCAGTCATCTCAATCCGCCACATATGTAACACTATTCTAGCTTCAAGCAGTTAAGTTCCTGTAGTATCTACAGAAACATCTCGTTGAATGCACTGACACTGTAACCAGCTGTAGCAAAATAAGCTACATCCTTAGAAGTCAACCAAGCAAATAAATAGCGTAAGGCAAACTGTGATGGATGAACTACACAGAAATGCTTCACATGAAAACATTCCATGCCTCAGTTTGCTGCTGTCATTCTTTTTCTTTTCTGTGACAGTATTACACTTTTGACAAAATTAAAAATAACATATGAGCTTGCACTATATGATTTAGGACAGCAAGCAAATTGACAACACAGGAATGTTATCAATGTTTTTACTGATAAAAAAAGCAAAAAGTATTTAGTATCACTTGGGGTTAATTATCTAAGAAAAAATAAGGCTGTAATTTTAATTTCAGATCCAAGTAACACTCACATGTTTCCGTTTTTTTTCTATTTTCTATGCTACTCAAGCCATTGGTATTGCTGTACAGTAGTAGTACCCAAGCCTTACAGCCCCCAAGGCCACTGAAATGATCAGCCACCAACTTTCAACTCCCTGTAGCTAACTTTAAGACACAGGTTAGGAAGGACTGTTCTCAAGAGTAAACAGGAGACATGCAGTTCCAACAAATTCACAGCTGCTGTGCAAGATCTGTAGTGATGGAATCTGCGCACTCAGCTCTGCTAGCAAAAGAGCCAGAAACACTCACATGCAGGTACGGCACTGACGGTTACAACACTGAGCATGAAATCTGCATACACGATACACATTTTCAATTGGCATGCATACAACTATAAACGATGCACGGGCATGCGTAAATTACATGTATTCAAAGGTTAGTATTAAAAGAATATCACTGGAATTACAGAAACAAGTAAGCTTCATTGGAATATGTCTAAGAAAAAATCTAAATTATTACCAACTTTATAAATTTGCACTCTTTACAATGAGAAATTAAGGAAAAAAATATTTTTTTACAAGTTAAAAAGTGGTTTTTTTTTGTTTTTGTTTTTTATTGGAGAGCTCAAGTTTGAACATGTTTTTATATACAAATACTTTTCAAATACTTTTATACTTTGTCTTCTTTGCTTACACTAGATAAATCAGCTACCTGTTCTATCAAAGCAAAATAACTGAAACAACTATACAGACCTAACACAATGAAAATGCAAAAGAATTACTGAAAATAATGCTCCTGCAACTCAGTTTTTCAATTAAAAAAAAAAAAAATCTCTTTTCACAAATACTAAAAACATTCTTATTTCTCAAATGTATACCAATAACTCATCAGTTTTGATTCACAATTTAAGAATGCTCATAAACCAGAATAAATCTGACTTTTCATTTCAATAGTACTCAAAGGAATAGACCATGTTAATGTAAACTGTTTGAGCAGTTTGATTATTGTTTAAGAAGTTAACATTTTTACGCTGGTAGAAAAAGCAGCAGGTCACAAAAGGCAATGATCCATTCAAGATTTGCTAGAAATGTTCATTATCTATGTATATAAATTATTACAGCCTAGTTCTGCATTCTTGTCCTAAGAAAATATACTATAAAAATCAAATAGTAGGTTCTTATTTATGAAACCAGCATACAGAACCTCCATTAAATTGAAACAGTGTCTAATATTCTTCCCCTGGAAGCAAACTGTCAACTACTTAAGCTGTTTCTCACAGTATACCATGACTCAGAGATAAATCATCAGCTCTTCTAATTTATAATACAATTCCATGTAGCTAAATGCACATATGGAAACATCAGTGATCTGAATTTTTATCTGCATACAGAGATGTAATTTGTCTTTGTCTTAGGAAACGGGAACTTTTAGCTGTACATTGTAAAGAATACCATATTAATCTGCACACTGAAAATTTGCACTTATCAGAATCTCTTTCCAAAAGGAGTAGAATTTTCATGTGTGGACAAAATCTCTTTCACAGCTCTTTACACATTTCAAGGCTTCACAAAACACAGTCCCATCCAAAACCAAAATCAACTATTATTCTTCAACAGTGACTGTTTCTTTTAACAATCACTAGTAATAACATCTCTCTCTCGCAGAAAGGAAGCAATACACAATAAGACTCCCAATTTTCTACCAGCAGTCCACTGAACTTCCAGTTGAAATATCTTATCAACCAGTGCAGGTGCTAAAAGTGGAAATACACCCTATTCATCATGACAGGATGGATCTTACAACCTACACATATGATACAACTGTGGTATGCTGATAAAATACTATGCTAGAAAGAATTCTGTCTATCCTCTATCTAGCTACAGATACTGTCAATAGACTCAACTTTTATACCTGTATACCTGACTTCCAAAACACTCTCAGCTGCTCTATTTGAGGTAGATGAACTATCTTTTTGGAAAGTCTAATCTGTACTTAAAAATTACCAAACATCAAAACAGCAAATGTCATTCAAATGGCTGAGGTATGAACTATGATTATTATTACAGAGCTCCCAAAATATAGGATCAGACACACTGCTACTTTTATGCCATAGTTGTATGGAAAAGCTAATACACATTTTGTTGAAGCTATTCCTTCTTTCTCCTCATATACAGTCTTAAGAAGTATTTGTAATTTAAGTACATGGAACATAAAGTATATGAAATTTAACTGCTAGCTGCTAATCTCTGAATGCTTCAGCTTCATGATTTAACGACTGCATACTATTTAAACTGCTTGCTAAACAGTATGCTACTGCATACTGTTAAACTGCTTGCACATTTTGTCAACAAGTGAAAAAAAATTATTCAGATGAAAATACACTTCTGAAAAACAGATTATATAGGGATATAAAATCAAAATGATTTAAGAAAATCAGTAATGATTTAGAAAAAAAATGTATGTGGTATGAAGACATGCTTTCTATGCAGCAGTCTTTGTAGTTGATATAAAGGTCCTCACTTTTTTTTAATCTACATATTTCAACAGGTACTTTTTGAATTATTACCTGCATGGAGATAAACAGAAGGGAAGCAGTCATTCAAACAGAACACTACAAAGACTGCAAAAGTAGGAGTTGCTTTAATTGCACAGTGCATATTTCTGTAACAGACGAGAATTTGCCTTTATCCTCTAGCATAACATTTGACAATTTGCTGATCTCAGCAACAAATAATTCAATAAAAATTGTCCTAATTACTAGAAGATATTTGAAAACAATCGAGGATGACAGTTTGTATATGTGATATTTTGTAATTTTTGTAATTTGTCTACTCCCTAAAGGGTAAGTAAAATCTAACAAATAGGTACATGTGGTAACCAACTAAAAGATAATTGTGCCTCTAATCATTAAATGCATAACACATTCATATACATCAACTCAGCATTAATTTTATAGGTCGCCTTCCCTTCAATGTGACACAAATTCTCCAATTTTATTACAACTTTGATAGGACTGCTCTGAGATTCATATCTTGGGAAGAGTGATTTCCAATAGTAAACAGAAAAAAATCTTGGGTGTTTTCAGAATAAAAGTCTGTACAAGAACAGGTTGAATAAAAAGAAAAATTGGTCCTTCTGCTTAGCTAAAACAATAAAGTTATTAAATATCAAGGTAATAATGAAACGTCAAACAGCAGAAATCCAATTCTTTCTATCACTACTACAAGCTGGGTATGAAGAGCTGCTATTTGGGAAGTCTGTGGCAAATTCAGTTACTAATTCCCTGAAAAAATGCCCATAAGAAAGACACATTACAGTGTCTTAATTTTTTTTAACTTTTTCAACTGTGATTTTCTTCAGTTCCCTCTGTATAGTAGATAACACTTTTCCTTAATGTTGAAAGGCACAGTAACCTTTTCTATCTGTATTGTGAAAAATGGAAACAAACTTACTTCTACTGCCCACTCACTGGTTTCTCACATAAAAACACATTTCTTTCTGTGCTGCACAATTTAGGATTATGGCACAATAATGCTAAAGTCACTTGTAACAACAGAGTTGTTACCAGCAGACTTACAAATGTGGGTTTTACCTAGAAGCACACTTGTGTTGCAGTCTGCAAGGCTCTGCTCTGAGTTGCCACCACAAAGGTACCACTTAAAAAAAGATAACACACAATTTAAATAATCTTCCTGTAAATTATAACCATTTGCCATTATTTTGCTAAGTTCTAAGAGGATGTTGTAAAGGAAACAATGGTTGAGTGATCTGTTTTCAAAACCCTACATCTTTGTCATACTAATTATCAGACAACTAGTTCCTATTACTGAGTTACTAGTTAGAACTCACAGAAAAGTGGAAAAGAATATCACAAACCACCAATATTTGTTAGGTATATAACAGACACAGTAGTGTCCTTTTCTTTACAGAATCATATATACTCTTACAAATATAAACTTGATCACACCCTTGTTTATAGAACAGATAATGAATGTGAACGGAAAATCTCATCAAATTCTTTTTTTCACCTCCTGATGCAAAAGGAGTTTACATTATTTTGTCACCTCTGAGCAAGATTTCACGTCTCATATTTCTCCTGCAAATGGACTATTACAAAACAAGTCAAAAGTCAACCTGTAAAATATCCAAACTGCAGACAGAAGTTGTCATAATAGCAGGATCGATATTTAAAACAACGAAGCATTTTCACTAGCAATTACATAGCTTAGAAAACTGAGATTGATGAAGGAATTGTAATAAACATAGAAAAACAGACAATTTTTCTATTGAAAACTCCTAATGAAACTTAACATTATCATACTAAAACCCAAAAATTAAGAAATACTACTTTTCCTCAAGTTTCTTCCTTTCCAGAGTGGAATAGTATTTCCATATTCTTGTCTAGAGATGGCAGCACTGGGTTTAAAATTCTTCTCCAGTACCTTATTGATTTTATCCTTTTTAATCACCATCATGCCCCTGCAATTGGCTTTGACACCCTGCAGATTGCTTATGTTCTATCTGGATAAGTCATTACTACTTTCTCAGGAAGGATCCAATGCAGACAAAGTATGCTTAGCTATAATGGAAACATTGCTCAACATTCTCCTAAGAACTGAAAAAATGAAATTAACCTCATGATATATAGTTCTCATGCTTTAAGCCATCCAATCGTAGAAAGATAACAGGAGTGATGACACTTATTAAAATCTTAAAATTACCACTTCCCGCTGTTCTTCTCTAGGAGCCAAAAGAACTGATAATAATATAGTTCCCAAATCATGGTCAGGGTAATGAGGGTCCTTCAGGCTCAAGGTAACATCTGTTTGCCTAGGAGACAAAAGCATGTGCGCTTGTTTTAATTTCAGGCTCTCAGATAATTACATTTCTGAATCATGACAATTAAAGAAATCTGCATTTATATGAAGCTACTTGAAAATGATGTGACAAATCCAGCTTATTTATACCTTCAAGTATTTCAGTTTAAGTAGTCATAAGTAAACACTAAATACTCTTTCCCCATGTTAAGTACACACTCAAGTAATTAAACCCACACTGTCATGGTAATGAATTTAAAAAAGCATAAGAAAAATAAACATAAACAGCAGGTGGTACTACTGTAAATGAAGACAATATAAAAACAAGGGTACAATATAAAAACATGAATAGAGTGATTATAAAAGTTATATTTTTATAGATGCTACAACAAATATTCTGTATTATAAGTTAGTATATTTACTAATGTTCATATTACAGTAATTCCCTGAAACTAAGCGTTTTTCCCCTGCCATTTTTATATAAGGTAGGTTTGCATTATTATTTTTCAGTATTACATTCTATTTGCAGCTCCACAAACATGCAATTAGCGCCTAAGGAATTACTCCATAGACTTATTTGTGCCATACCTGTTTAATTCTAATGATGCAAGATTCAAAAACGCTGAACCAATAAAGTCATCTTGAAGCCCGAAGTCATAATCAAAAACCTAAGATGCACAGGGGATACAAACATTTTTCAGCACCAGAAAACTTTTTTTGAAATACTCCTTTTTCATGAAAACCCTTTTCCAGAGTTAAGCCACATGCTCCTCAGTCAGACAAGGAGTAACTGAAACCATCATACACTTTTTAGACACAAAATTTTGAAACCGCTTATTTAGAAGTTGGAACTCATAATCTAAAGACACAATGGTATACCAGTACCAGACTGTGCATGTGAACGAATTCAGTATTTTTATAAATACAGACACTAAAAAAGGAAAAGCAAAAGTAAAATTAAAGCAAGGAGAATCACTAGCTTGCTAGACATGAATTAACACCCTTAGAAATCTTATAAAATATAAGTGGGAGTGATATGACTGTGAAAAGTGGGTTATAAACAGCACTTGCATCAGTATGAGACATGATCAAATTCTATCAGTCAGGGTTTTGGAGGTTTTTTGGTTTTAGAAATACTTTAAGACAATGACTTAATAGATCTGTAAGGTACCAGTGACACTTCTTACTCACTATGAGGATGCAGCCTGCTAACTTTCTGTCTAAAAGACAACACACCTGGACAAGTTTACTGAAATTCAGAAAAGAATCTGTGGTTAATACATTGAGTGGTGTCAGTGATTTGAGATTAGGCCTTCTCAAATCACAATGACGAAAAACAAATTATTAAGGAACGTCTTTTGGAAGGAAATGCACAAAAAAGACGGATGGTAAAAAGGAAAGATAATACATAACTATGCAAGCCAAAAATAGGAAACTCTCAGGCATCAAAAACTTCCTAGTTAAGTTACATTTCCTTGTCATGGCATTGTCATGACAATTACTGAGATCTGAAGAGATCTTTCACTCCAAATAAAGAGGGGCACTTATTAGTAGCTGTAATGAGAACATTTAATGGAGAAGTAACAGACCTGGACTCAAGGCCTTTGATTCTGACATATATACTTCAACTATTGCATTACAAAAAACCTCTTTTTTTTTTAAGTTTTTAAGAAGATAAAGCTGTTCATCTTCTACAGATAATTTAATACAGACTGGGTTTAGACAGAAGTAATGTTACCAAAATCCTATACTCCAGTGGCTACAAGCATGAAGGACTGAATTCGTAAGTATTTGTGTTTAAGTCGATCGTATTGATCTACGTGACTGGATACTGTCATATTTTATCTCTCTCGTTTTCACTGCAACGTGAAAGAAAAATACATGATAAAATCTGAGTTCCTCTTGCAAAATATAATTATTTTTTCTCTCTACAAATTACCAAAATGAAAACATCCAGTAGACACATTCAGCTGAGTTAGTATACCTCAGCCAGGACTTAGAATGTCTGCCTGAGCTACAAACACTGAAATACTTAGATGCTGTGTTCATAGGACATATCTGCAAAGAAAGACGTTATACCTGTCAATATATTCTTCCTAGAAAAAACAAAATACATACTTCTGTTCCCTTGTCTTACCTTACTCTGGGTTGCTACCTTACTGTAGGGTTGCTATTTGACCTAAATCAAAACAGGTAGCTAGCTTTCTTTTAAGCGTCCCCTTTTGAATCTGCTTCTTTCTGCTACAGAGCCTGTTTTCATTCCTTATGTATTCCTAAGGGTAATGAGGGCAGGAAAGGATCAATGTAGAATTACAATTCACCTCAAACTTGTTTAATAGTAACATATTTTGCATTTAAAAATATAAATTCTGTCAATAACTCTTTGCCTGTAATTTGTCTGACATAAATAATACACTGTCTCACCTTTATATATAAGGGTTCTCTTGGGTTATCTATAAGAATACAAGTTTTTTCTTCCCACACAGGATTGAGGTTCTTGTGTATTGTTTTACTTCTAAACACTTCTTTTCCTCCAAGTTTGAACTTGACGTATGGATCACTGGTTCCTGTGGATGAAACATACGTTGTTAATTATGTCCTTTTAATCCAGTTCAGATACTAACATAGTTTGTATTGATAATAATATTAAAAGCATCAGCTTGATTACTTTTTTATTGTCACAATCTAATTCTATAGTGCCAGTACTCAGCTAATTTGTAGTATCAATAATGAGAGGGTGCTTGAATTACCTTCTGTTGTCTGCAATCTAAACTCAAAGTCACACATGAAATGCCAACTGTTCCAGTGTAGTTTTTGGTTAAAAAAATCATCACTATATTAGGACTAGAATTTCATCTTAATGCAATCACAAAAAATTAGGTTATAAAATAGATTTCTGTAATATACTCATCTAATTATATGATGTCTTTAAAAATGCATGGGCAGATGTTAGCAACAAATCCTGGCTCCACTGGCATCACAAGTGTAACACTTCACTGACTTTTCTGTGTTCAGGATTCCCCCTTTCATGACAGTCAAGATGAACAAATTAAATCCAATGTCAGTTCACAAAGTTCAGATAGGTCACATAATTGCAGATATGCACAGCCTTAAGCTCCCTGATACATCTGGGGAATAGTTAACAATGAGCAAACAGGTAACTCCGAAGAGAATTTGGAAAAGTGAAATAAAGATGTTCAAAATCTAATCAATAGAGATTGGATGAGATGTGGGTGTAAAGTGTCAGAACAGATGAGTCAGAAAGATTGCACAAGTGGGATTTTAAGGCCAGAGAGATGCCCCTTGATGAGGGCTGAAGAAGGAGAAACTGCAGTCCTTGTGTTCACCCTATCAGGCATTTCAGGAAGCAGCTGTTAAATACTGTGTGGACGGATCCAGACCAGAAACTTGAGTGATGTGCAGCTGGGTGTGGTCTTGCTTCAGGTTAACCACAGTTAGAAGACACACAGGCTGTGGTCCAAGTGGAAGACTGACTTTGACAGCAGGTTGAAGAAAGGCAATTTGTCTTTTCCCTCTCTATTTTTTATTACTAAAAAAACAGTCAAATCTTTAAAAGAAATAAAAGAGTTTGAAAATTCAAACTAATTACCTTCCCTAAAATGCCAATAGGTAAGATTTTCCTTTCATGTAAGTGAAAAACATTTTAATAAAAAATATTCAATGGAGTTCATCCTCATAATTCTGTCATCTGTTTCTTGAATTCACGTTTGTGTTTAAATCCATAAAGAAAAGGATTGGTTTTTTTAAACCAATTTTTAAACTTTATTAAACTGCACCGTACTCTTCTGAACACGAAGACCAGCTTGACTAAAGCTCTTTGCACTATTTCATGTAGCCGCTAGATGTCAGCACTCTTTAGCTAAACTCATAGGTTTCTTAAAAAAGAAATTGGGAAAGAGGGATCTCAGGTGAGATAGTAACGGTCACTGTTTTATCTTTACTAGGACAGAATTTCAGTGGCATAAAAGTTTAATCTAGCACGATTAGTCTGAGAGTTTTCACATTGTGAAACCTGGAAAATACTTTGAACGTAGACATCAAAAAATCAACAAGAGTAGTGTGAATATCTCCCACATGCCATCATTATCAGAGATCTTCCTAACTGCTGCCCTGAGTTGCTGCTTTAGGCAGTATGTCTTGTTCTGCAAATTTCATAAGACTCCCTTGAAATTTGAAATGGGTTGAAAACACTGTTGTGAGAGAAATATTTAATGAATATTTTAGGACCTAAATGTCAAATAGTTTAATATTCATTCACTTCTGCGTATCAAATTTAGCAGTGAAGTATGTCAAGCATTATTTACAGTATACTGCAAAACTTCAGGCTATATCTATGCCATGGATGCTTGAAACTTGATTTGACACTCTCCACTTTAAAGCCAAGAACTCATTAGAACCATTTAGTTAAAGGCTCCATTATCATCACAGACCTTTTACATTCCTTGAAGAGAGACCATTAGGTATTTTAAAGGTTATATATAAGAAAGACAAAATTAAAAATAAATAAATCTAATCAGTCATGCAACCTTTCACTAATACCATGCAGAGCTGGGCAAAACCAAAGGGATATCAAAACTTCTTTGGAATACAGTCCTGGGCTCCCGGGTTAAAAAAATACAGGGACCTTCTAGAAGGCGTCCAGTAGAGGGTCACAAAAACAGTAAAGGACCTGGAGCATCTTCTGGATGAGGAAAGGCTGAGTAATGTAGTTCTGTTCAGCCTGGGGAAAAGAGGACTGAGACAGGATCTGATTAATGTTTACAAATACCTAAAGGGAAATGGGAGGCAAATGGATGAGGCCAGGCTCTTCTTGGTGGTGCGCAGCAACAGGATAAGGAGTAACGACCTAAAAGTCAAATATGGGAAGCTCTATACAGACATGCAGAAGAATTTCTTTACCATAAGGATGACGTAGCACTGGAACAGGTCACCCAGAGAGACTGCAGAATCTCATTCTATGGAAATATTGAAGAGTCATCTGGATGCCTACCTGTGTGACCTGCTGTAGGAAAACTGCTTTAGCAGGGTGGTTAGACTTGGTTTCTTGAGGTCCCTTTCAACCCTTGCAATTATGTGATTCTGTGATGGTATTTGAACAGTACACTTTTGAACATTAATCTCAGGTGTCAAGACAGTATGCCTTTTTAAACACCCTCCTGCCAAAGAAACAAGAGGTTTTTCTGGAATAGATCTGGAATTTTGTGCTGAATAGCAAGGAGCAAGAGACCAACATTTGACTCCTTCCTAACAAGAAGTTCAGCTGAACTGGATTACACTACCTCCTGCAGAGATCTGTGTCACAGGGTCCCAATTTCAATATCTGTTATGATAACACCAACAATATTTGCTCAGATATATTGTATCATTTTACTATATATATTATATATTCATATTAACAGTTAGTACTAATATTGATACTATCATATGAATACAATATTAACTGTGTGCTAATAAAATGTTTGATATATATGAATGTGTAAATGTGTAATTTTAATTAGAATCAACTGTTCAATTTAAGTAAATCTTTGCTCTTTTATTAAAATTATCTTACTTGTGATAATAACATCACATAAAAACAGTAAAAATCTCAGACACTTTAGAGTGAGCCTCAAAGAACCTCACATCCTTATTACTGAAGTCACAGATTGGTTTCCCTATTACTAATTGCCCAAATGTGTGTTCCACCTGCATCAGTTAACATAATTAGGGGTGGCCAGCAAGGACAATAAGGTGATTGTCCCCCTCTAATCTGCTCTTGTGAGCCCCCATCTGAAGTACTGTGTCCAGGTCTGGAGCCCCCAGCACAAGAAAGACAGGGAGCTGTTGGAAAGGGTCCAGAGGAGAGCCATGAAGATGATCAGGGGGCTGGAGCACCTCCCCTACAAAGACAGGCTGAGAGAGCCGGGCTTGTTCAGCCTGGAGAAAAGAAGGCCTAACTGCAGGCCTTCAGTACTGAAAGGGAGCCTACAAACAGGAGGGGAATCAATTCTTTGAAAGGGTAGATAACAGGAGGACAAGGGGAAATGGTTTTAAGTTGAAAAAGGGAAGATTTAGGTTGGATGTCAGGGAGAAGTTCTTTACAGAGAGAGTGGTGAGGTGCTGGAACAGCTGCCCAGAGAGGTTGTCCTGTACATGGAGGTGTTCAAGGCCAGATTGGATGGGGCCCTGGGCAGTCTGGTTTAGCATTGGACATGGAGGTTGGTGGCCCTGCATGTGGCAGGGGAGTTGGAGATTCATGATCCTTGAGGTCCCTTCCAACCCAGGCCAGTCTGTGATTGTGTGATTCTGTGATAATTATAAGACTTCACTCATGAGTTTAAAATCTTCCAGATAAAGCCACGCAGTAAGACAGTGCTGTACTTCAGCAGCTCCTGAAGTACCACAAATGACTGTGCAAAGGCAATAAGGATTCTCTGAAAAGGTGGCAGACTCTCTGTTCCTAGCAAGCATCAGCCAAACTGACACATACACATGCTGTTAAAGTTGAGCTCAGATGCTGTCCATTATCACAAAGATGGTTAACTGATCCTGCAAAACAAAAGCTCCTCCAGCTCCACAGGTCCAACTAACACTTACAGGGCCAAGCACTTCTTACGGAGACATCTCCCAGGATGGATTTGCAAGTTTAGGATTTAGATTAGATCCTGGAAGTAAAGAAGGTAAAGACATTTTGCAGGATAAATATTCAAAATGTTTTTGCAAAAGAATACTAAACTGTTTTCCAGAAGGAACTATAAGAATGAAAGTAGGAGAGAAAATTCAGCAACGGCAGATTTGGCCACAATAGTAATTTTAAAAAGATCTATGATAGAAAGACATTCTCTGTGCATCCTATAAATACACATAATTAACTCCTGAAGCTTTCTAAATCTTCTCAAGATATTTGTCTCCTTGTCAATCAGACTGTGTTTCTTCATGAAATCTTATTTAATACAATGAGATAAACTGCTTATCAAAGAAAAATCAGCAACGAACATGGGGCAAGATGGAACCATGGGATCAAGCAACTGCTGCAACTGAGAAAGACTGAAGCAAAGGTATGCATATTTCTCTACAGTATTTCTGCATTTGACTCAATATAACCAAAGTCAAACATCCAGCACATCTGAAAAAGCTGAGCTGAAGATCCACTGTTAGAATGTGAGAGCCAGACATGGAATGCCCAACGGTAAATTTTAAAATCTCACACTACAACCAGAAAACTGATTACGGTAGTTCATGAAAAAAAAACGTTAAAACAGCACATCCAGCTGTCATTTCATCTGTAGATGCTTTAAACTTCATCCAACAAGGAAAAAAAAATAATACATTTTAGAAAAATAGTGAGCCACTAGTATTTCTCTTAAGCTAATTAACTGATATAACTAAAATCATTTAACTACAGCATGCATTCATTTTTCCACTTCTGCTTTTCACTTACAGTCCAGAACAACTTTCAGAACAAAACAGAGAGCAATATTCAAGCATAGTCCAGAGCTACAAGAGATTGTGCACAAAGCTTCCACTTCCAATTCAGATTTTCATCAATGCAATTTTAAATCTAGTTTCTTTTTCTTTTTTTCTTTTTTGAGAATATTAACAAGGTGGTGTTTCCTGACCACTGAGAAATCAATATTACAATATTGATACAATATTACTCTCTCTCTACAGCTTCAGTGGTAAAAGAAAAGCAAATAACACAATTCATTCAGGTCTCCCTGGTAGGCAGTTAATGACAGTGAGCTATTTAGACCTGCATTTAACCAACACAATTTCCACAGCACTGTATTTTCTACAGAGATTTGAGGCTAAGCACTAATGTTAGAAAAGTTTTGTCCCGCCCGCAGTTCCTAATGCAAGTCACAAGACTCCTTTAGATTACAGAACACAGAATCACCAAGACTGGAAAAGACCTCCAAGATCATCCCATCCAACTGTCCATCTACCACCAATATTTCCCCATTAAACCATGTTCAATAGTACAACATCCAAAGATGAGGACTTGCAGTCTCAACCCCTGCTCTCATTGCGACTTCCCAGACATCTGCTGGAAATATCGTACAGCAGAAAGCAAACAGTCCTGGATGTTCCCAGAGTGTGTTGGAGATAACTTCCTGACACAGCTGGAGAGGAGCCAACAAGGGGAAGCACACTCCTGGTTGCAATGAGAGCAGGGGTTGAAACTGCAAGTCCTCACGTTTGGCCGAACAGAGACCTTTGGCTGGAACTCAGAAACAAAAGAAAGGTTAGTGGTTGTTGGAAGAGGGAGGATACAACTTATAAGGATTAAAAATACACAGTGAAACTGTGCAGGGGGAAAATTAGAAAGGCCAAAGACCAGCTAGAAATAAACTTATCCACTAAGGTGAAGGAGAAAAATAAATATTTCTATAAACACATTAAGAGTAAGAGAAAGGCTAGGAAGAACCTCCAGCCCTTGTTCTCCCAGAGGAGAACACAGTGACCAAGGATCAGGATAAGGCTGAGGTACTTAATGCCTTCTTTACCTCAGTCTTTAATAGTAAGACTAGATGTTCCCTGGGAATACAGCCATTCATGCTGGAAGATAGGGATGGGGAACCGAATAGGCCCTGCATACTCCACAAACAGTTTTGGACCTGCTCCAAAAGCTAGACGCTCACAAATCCATGGGGCCAGATGGACTGCAACCTGGAGTGCTGTGGGAGTTGGGAGATGTGGTTACCAAGCCACTCTCCATCATCCTTCAATAGTCCTGGCTATCCCCGGCTGACCAGCAATGCCCCGGTGGACTGAAGACTGGTAAACACAACACCCATCTTCAAAAAGGGCTGGAAAAATTTTCCAGATAGCTACAGACCTATCAGTCTTCCACTGATGCCAGCGAATGGAACAGATAATCTCAAGAGCCGCCATAGAACAATTATAGATCAACCAGGGGATGAGGCCCAGTCAGCATGAGTTCATGAATGGTAGATAGTGCTTGACAAACTTACTATCATTCTATGACAAGGTGACCCACTTAGTGGATGAAGGCAAGGCTGTCGATGTGGTCTACCTCAAATTCAATAAAGGCTTTGACGCTGTCCCCTACAATATCCCCATGAAGAAGTTGACTGCTCATGGTTTGCATGTGCAGACACTTGACTGGGTAAAACACTGGCTGAACGGCTGGGCCCAAAGAGTTGTGGTCAATGTGGTCAATCCGTTACCCAGTCTGTCCTTTACCCCAGAAAAGAGTGTACCTGTCCAAGCCACAGGGGATAGTATCAAAGGCTTTGCTGATGTCTAGATAGACTATGTCAACAGCCTTTCCCGCATCCACCAAGCATGTCAACCGATCACAGAAGGAGATCAGGATTCATTATATATCTCCAACAGAAAGCACCTAGGTCCCACCCATCACACTGATTTGAAAAGATGTAAGCTTTAAAGAATATTAATGGGAAATCACAGGAAAAAAATAGGCTTTATTTGCATAAAGCATGTATGAGGACTGTTGCAGTGACAAGCAAAAGATAAAACAAGAAATAGCCAACAAGTACAGAAAAAAAAGTTTCATCACAGTAAGAAAATGGTTAATGTACACATTTCTAGAAGCAAAAATAACATCAAAGTGCATTCTTAATTAATTTATGCTTAGACTGATAATTTAGCCTAAGATGTGTTTCTATTAGTCTTCCATTTTTTATTTCAATCTTGGGATTGCTTTGTTTGATCTACAGTTTTTAGGAAAAAAAAAGTAAATAGCTGAAGTAGTGACACTAGAGTGTGTAAGTCATGAAAGGGTCCTCACACATGCTGTGATGGCCTTAATAGCAATGACTCCAGAAAGTCAACCTGTCCCTCACTCAGATGTTCTCAAACAGGAATACAGGCATTTCTCATAAGGCAGCTCATGAAATTCCAGAGATTCCTTATGTATCAGAGAGCAAGCCATCCACAATTTCAGTTCTGTCCTTCTGTCCACGTCACAAAGAATTACCTCCCTAATTCACAAAGAGGACAATAGTTAATTTAAAAAGCACTTATGGAATATTAACATCTTAAGAATGAAAATGCTAATTACAAATTCAGTGAACACACAGGTGTTACAAGATGTAGAGATCTTCTAATCAAAAGTCAAAAGGGAATAGAAAACTTTAATTATTCAGTGCCCATTAGAAAATTATGGGTTAAAACAATTACAACTTTTAGTCTTTCTTTCTAAGACTTGTGTCTGCCAATGAAAAACACAAACTAAAGATTTAAATGAGGCCAAAATAAGCATTTAAGAAATATCCATTTAAATAATTAACTAATTACAAAATCATAGTAATATTTAGGTTGGAAAACACCTCAACCATTAAGGCTTATGAAACAAAAGGAGCATTTACAGAAATACAGTATGTGAAACTTCTCTTACATAACATTTTAATTTACTAGTTGAAAAACATTAATGTTTTTATTTCATTACTTTTTTAAGGTCATCAAAAGAGAAAAAAAAACCCACACAGACGTAACAGCAGTGTGCTAACAAAGTAACACTTCCAATTCTTGTTTAGACATACTAAGCCCAAAAGTGTTTGATTTCTTCTAATGACTTAATTAAGAGATGAGATTGTTCCACCTGAATCCTCAGAGAACAATTGCATTTCCGCAATTACTATAGCAGTACAGTGATGCAGTACTTAAACCATGCACTTCAGTAACATACAAGGGCTGCTCCAAAAGTAATACCTGTATTTCATGATGTTGGCCTACATGGTTGTATGGCAGTAGAGGTTGAACCTTCTCACCAGAACTCATTACATGTCATTGCTGTGTGACAGATGGCAGCAGAGGTGTATCACTGAAATCCTCCATAAGGAAAAAAATGGCACCCACTGACATTCATCAATGGATGCTATATGTTGATGGAGATCAAACAGTAGGTGTGAGCACAGTGAGACAGTGGGTGGTGCATTTCAGCAGTGGTGACAGAAATATGAGAGATAAGAAACATTCCAGATGGCTGTGCAAATTTTTACGTGTGCAGCATGCAAGCTGTTGTTCATCACTAGTGAAAATGAATAATGGTAGTGATTAGGCAGGAAGAGAGTGTTTTGTACCTGAGAATTTGCTCTATCAAATAGTGTTATTGTGCTCTTTGTAATTGGGGATCCCCCCAATTACTGGGAATCCCCCAGAAGGGATTACATCTGGAGCTTACGCATTCCAGGTTATAAGTGACTACACTGTTGATTAATCTTTCTTTCTCCACCTTATTTTTAGCTCTGTCAAAGTCCTTTTGCTTTACCACTGTTACTTTCACTACAAATACACAGATACAAAGCTTCAGTGTGATGTTTACAACTCGGAATGACAGAATCACAGGGATTGAAAGGGATCTCTAGAGATCATCAAGTTCAACCCCCTGCTGACACAGGCTCCCTGCAGCAGGTGGCACAGGAAAGTTTCCACAATGGATCCTGAATATCTCCTTCTCCACCACCTTTCTGGGCAGCCCTTTCCAGCACTTTGTCACTCTAACAGTTAAGAAGTTCTTCCTAGTATGGAACTTCCTGTGTTCCAGTTTGTGCCTGTTACGCCTTGTTCTATTGCTGCACATCTCTGAAAAGTGTCTGCCCCCAGCAACTTGACTCCCACACCTCAGATATTTATAAACAATTATGAGATCGCCTCTCTGTCTTCTCCAGATTGCAGTCCTAGGACTCTCAGTCTTTCCTCATACGGAGATGCACCAGGCCTCTAACCATCTTTGTGCCTCTCCATCGGACTCTCCCCAGTTGTTCCCTGCCTTTTTTGAGCTGGGGAGCCCAGAACTGCCTTGCCTATACAGTACTCCAGATGTGGCCTCACCAGGGCAGAGTAGTGAGGGACAATCATCACCCTTGAACTGTTGGCTATGCTCTTTTTATCACACCTCAGGATAACACCGGCCTTCTTGGCCACAAGGTCACATTGCTGGCTCACAATCAACCTGTTGTCCACGAGGACACCCAAGTCCTTATTTGCAGAGCTCCCAAGCACCAGGTGAACCCCCAACCTGTACTGATGCATGCATTTATTCTTCCCCAGATGTAGGACTTCACACTTGCCCTTGCTGAATATCATCACGTTCCTCTCCACCCACTCCTCCAGCCTGTCCAATCTTGCTGAATGGTAGCAAAGACTTCTGGTGTGTCAGCCACTCCTCCCAGCTTCACATCATCAGCAAACATGCTAAGGGCGCACTATATCCCTTCATTCAGGTCATTAATGAATAACGTTGAATGAGACCAGGATCAGCACGGCCCCTGGGAAACACCACTAGCTACAGGCCTCCAAATAGAGACTGTGCAGCTAATCACAAACCGCTGAGCTCTGCCATTCAGCCAATTCTCAATCAACCTCACTATCTATCTATCCCACACTTTCTAACCTTCATTACAAGAATGCCATGGGAGACATTGTGAAACACCTTTCTGAAGTCAAGGTACACGACATCCACTGCTCTCCCCTTATCTACCCAGCCAGTCATGACATCACAGAAAACTACCAGATTGGTTAAGCATGATTTGCCCTTGATGAATCCATGCTGACTACTGCTGATAACCTTCTGCTCCGGAAGAATCAGGAGAATTCATCTCCATCTTCTGGAGATGCCGTCCAGAACAAGCTGTTCCATCACCCTTCCAGGAACAGAGATGAGGATGACTGGTCTGCAGTTTTCTGGATCATCCTCCCTGCCCTTCTTCAAGACTGGTTCTACGTTGACTACCCTCCTATCTTCAGTCACCTCTCCTGTTCTCCAAAACCTTTCAAAGATGACAGAGTGGCCTGGCAATGACTTCTGCCAGCTCCCTCAGCACATATGGGTGCATCCCATTGGAACACATTGATTTTGGCTAGATACTACCTGATCAGATCCTCCTTGACCAAGGAGACGTCTTTCATTCTCCAATCTCTCTCTCTTACATCCAGGGTCCAGAATTCTTAAGGCACAGTTGAAGTAGTAAAGAATGAAGCAAAGAGTATGTTTAGTATCTCCACCTTCTCAGCATCTCTTGTTACCAGGACACACACCTCATTCAGTAGTAGACCCACATTTTCTCTAGCCCTCCATTTACTTCTGGCATACTAGAAAAAGGCTCTCTTGTTATCCTTTGCCTCCTTTCCCAGATTTAATTCCAAACAGGCCTTAGCCTTCTCCTCATTGCAGCCCCGCAGGCCTTGACATTTCTATGTTCTTCCCAAGCTGACAGGTCTTTTTTCCACGTTTCACTTACCTTCTCCTTGCCTTTGAATTTATCCATTATCTCTCTGCTTACCTGCAGGTCTCCTGCCAGCTTTCCCTGATTTATCATTCATAGGGATTTACTTACTGACTTATTGCACATCTGCACTCATTCAACGGTAAAAAAGATGTTTCCAAGTGTACATTTTTCCCCTCTTGTAAATATTCATATGTTCTTTGAAAACAAAAGCTATTCATACAGGGAGGGTACATGATGGATTGCTTTCTTCTCATCTAGAAGCACAAGGGTACAGCATTCTTTTGAAACAAACACAGTGACTACCTGCCGCAATGGTCAGGCTCAGGGAGAAACTGGGAAGGGAGACTGAATCCTCATCTCTGCACAGAGCAGGAGCTTCCCCCTTGCTTCCAAAGTCCCCAGAAGCAACAGATACAAAGCTCTGGGAATTGAAAGAATGTGTGGATAACAGTTTAGATCTCTAAAGGGACAACCATGTTAAGATGCTCCAACTGAAGGCTCAAATCAGAACCAGTGCTGCTAAAAGGCAGAGGGTCTTAATAGTTGGGAACACTGTGTTGAGGGGCACTAAGGCACCAATTGCCTATCTGGGTAATCTCTAGACAGCTTCCCACCAGGGCCCTGTATTCAGGACAATAGGATAAGGTTACCCAATGTGACAGAGCAAGAACATTACAAGTTGGGACACAGGCTACAATTAGGAAATTATAAAATATTATGAAAGACTTTATGCCCCCGGAAATACATTGAAGGGATTGGAGCACAGGTAGTGTTCTCAACAGTCCTCCCTGATAAAGGCTGGGAACCAAGCAGAAGGAGAAGAGTGGATCAGTTGAATGAATGGCTGTGTGGATGGTGTCACATTCAGGGCTTTGGGTCCTATAATCCAGAACTCATCTTCAATGGACTAAGCATGCTGACATCAGATGAGATGCAAATAACCGGGAGGTTTAAGAATACACTGGGCAGTAAGATGGCAGGGCTTATCAACAGCACTTTAAGCCATATTTACTGAAGGAAATGGGATGTACTGCTGAGTAATAGAGAAGAGTCAGGAAATACTGTCATATTAGAAAGCAGTAGGTAAAAACCTCGAATTATAAGAGGGCTTCTCCATTACAGTAATGTAGCCAGCAGTCCAGCTGAAGGGCCTCTACACTAATGCATATAAAACAGCAAATAAGCAGGAAGAGATGGAAACCATGGCATTCAGTTAGAAATTATGACCTAGCAGCTGAAGAAGCTGGGATTGTTCAATCTGGAGAAGAGAAGGCTTAGGGGTGACCTTTCCACTCTCTACAACTACCTGAGAGGAGATTGTAGTGAAGTGGGAGTCAGCCTCCTCTTCCACATAAATAGCAATAAGACTAGAAGGAATGGCCTCAAGATGTGCCAGGAGAGATTCAGGTTGGACATTAGGAAATAATTCTTCTCCGAGAGAGTGGTCAGGTGTTGGAATGGGCTGGCCATGAAAATGGTGGAGTCCCCATCCCTGGAGGTGTTCAAGAAACGTTTAGATGTTGTACTAAAGGCCATGGTTTAGTGGGAAACATTGGTAGTAGGTGGACAGTTGGACTGGATGATCTTAGGAGGTCTTTCCCAACCTTGGTGATTCTATGATTCTACAAAACACAGTAGGACAAATCACACAATTGGAGTACCACAATTGAGGGCTACATGATTGTCAGAAAAATTGCCTCATGAGATGTCCAGGAAAATTAAACATACCACAGTTTAAATTCATGCTTTTCGTAGTATTAAGTTATTAGAGCAGGAGAACATGTAGGAAAAATTAAAGAACGTAAGGAGATAAGGTTCTAAGAGAGAAGCACTTTGTCTTACTTACCATTCTGATACAGGTAGTTCTGAAAATTCCTATTTTTTTTCACACAATTATAACACAACTATTTAATAATCAGCTAATTTTTTTTTCTAACAACTGTTCTTTGCTTTACTGACATGTACAGGTAAGTTAATACAAAAACATTCTCAATCAGTAGTTAAGGATAGCCAAGTGATGATAGTAGCGTTAACTAACATGTACCAGCACAGCTTTTGCAACCAAATTTAAACATCAGTTATGCTCTTTCTCATGCTTTATCATGAGCTCAGTTGAAAATGCACGGAAGACCAATAGCACCTTAAATGAGAAAAAGCCTGTAGGCTTCATATCCTGGAAAATAAATTTTCAGAGGACAAGAATCCTCTGAACTTATCTCAATTTGTGTCATACTACAAGTTTTATCATTTCAAGTTATGGTGACCGCTGCAACACCTCTAATCACTTCTGAGAGATTACACTGCATGTTGCATGAGTATCTCAGTTTCATTAGAATTCCTTCGAATTTTCTACTCCTGTTCTTCTAAGGTGACCTGTAATTTAAGTTTAAGAAATATGACCCGAAGTTACCTCAGCAAGGTAAATACAAGTATTTATGAGCAGTTAGTGATCTAATAGCTTTTTAACTGTGTAGCTCAACTCCTCAAATGGCCTTTTCTAGAAGAAGTGAGCCATCTACTGAGACTGTTCCTCCAAAGACACTAATGAAAACTTTACTGTTTTCTTTCTATGGCAGTTTCATAGGATTCTAATATATTTTATATACTATTTTGTACACAAGACTTGCAGGAGAGTAAGTTCTGGTCCACACAAATTCATAAAGATGTTACTATCAACTTCAATAGAGGTGGGATTTATTGTCTAAATCAAAAATAAATAATTCTAAATCCACAATGAAGTAAAATGTACATTAAGACTGCTGTTCCTCGTGTTATATTGTCATTTAATGGCCTGTAATTTCCAAATCTGCAATGCACCTGTTTGGTCCACAGTTAACCTTAAATACAACTTCACCTTCACAGCATATGAATTTTCAAATCCAGGTGCTTAAAAGCAATTGACCAATGTAAGTTTGAAACAAAACTACAAAGTAATTCATAATTTTCCTGAGTACATTTGTGTATAATCACTGAGTCATACTAATAAATATTTCTGTATAATCTATGTAACTCTCATAAATAAAATTCCACTTGAGGATTTTTAAACTTTTTGCTGTATTAAATAGCATGCTACCCAGAGATGTAGATTCTGGCTCACAGCATTCCGAGGCTCCAAAAACTCAGTATTTTATGTGGATGCCTAACTATTAGGGTTGTGATGAAGCTGCTAGCCTTCAGGCAGTGGTGGTCGAAAAATGCCATTACTTGCCAGTTTCTAATAATGGTGGCAAAGAGCCAGCACTGACAGTCTCTGTCAGAGCTAGCCATGAGGAAATTCACAACAACTGCTGTTTTCAGAGGTACTACAACTGTTTACTTTGGAACCATAGAAAATTTCACAGTAAAATCCCATGGTATGGGCAGCTAAGATATGTTCTCAAAATATTTAATAACCACAGATTTATTTGAGACATGAAGTAGACTTGGACAGTCCATCTTCATTCTATGATTCTATGATCTTCCCATTGTAAAAGACAGTCCTTTAAAGCCACGGGAGGAGGGGGGGGGGGGAACTGCATTTAGCAATCTTTTCATAAAACTGCCATGTGGTATCCCCAGATGTTTCCATCGTCTTGTGATGGAATAATGGTGAAAAAAATAAAAACAAGCAGCACAGCTCTGATGTACCTAAATACAAGGGAGGAAAAGAGTTCAGTAGGCTGAAAATGAGGGACTGTCTTATTTTCAACTGCCCATGCGAAGGGAAGAACATGTTCTAAAGTTTTTAGCAGGACAGTAGGTAACTGACAACCAGTGAAGATCTCCTACGCTGTGTAAGAATTCCAGACTGTGACAGAAATAGAAAGCCACATGTTTTCTGCCTGGAGACTTGAGAAGTTTGCTGGATAGAAGGGAGCAAGCGCAGTGAGGTACCAGTCAGTGGGAGCAGGCACCACATCAGACAGGTCAGAATCAACTAGAGCAGAAGAGTGAACCCATCCTTCAGTGACCTTTGGCACCTTTTGCTTAGAAGGACAAAACTGTACACAGCATGCGGGGAGAGCGCCCAGCCTGTCTACATATTCTGTCCCCGTTTCTCAGATCTGCACTTTGCTCTTTCCTCCTTGCTCTTCACTCACCAAAAAAGGCCAATTACTTGCCAGTCACCCTCAGGTATGAACCTTGGCTGCTGCCAAGCAGCAGGAGGTAAGGCACAAGCAGCTGCTCCTCAGCAGTCCCACAGTGCACCCATTGCACAGCAACAACAGTGTCAGAAACATCAAGGCAGAGCAGAGAAAGAACCAGAAAGTAATTTTCCAGTCTGCATTTTGCACTGGGCACTGCTACTCTGTATCTGTTCACAGTAAGATGGAAATCCACAATTGCAATTCTCTTCACTGTAGAGAAACGGAGTTTCTAAAAAGAAGCTATTTTACACATTCACAGCTCCCAGAGTTCCTAATAAATGCATTTTTAGATATATTTTTGACTC
Source organism: Lagopus muta (assembly GCF_023343835.1). Classification (NCBI taxonomy): domain Eukaryota; kingdom Metazoa; phylum Chordata; class Aves; order Galliformes; family Phasianidae; genus Lagopus; species Lagopus muta. The sequence continues at coordinate 57,279,004 of NC_064472.1, read as the reverse complement.
AGTCAAAGAAATGCAACTCCTCTAAAACACTTCAAGATAAATTAACATATAAATCCTTTGATTTCCACCCCAGAAGGAATTTGTTTTCCTTTGGATTAAATAGCTTCAAAATTCCAGACATGATTAATACAGTAAAATAAAAATATACAATTTAAGGGTTTGATAAATGTTTCCATTTAGTAGCACAAAAATACTGATCTCCGATGCCTTCTAAAAACAATTTGGCTCCAGGCTACCTGTTATATTGTGAGTAGCATTTCTCTGGCTATTGTCCCATGACTGCTTCCCAGATCAGAAACATTCCACTACACCACACTACACTCCTCATATCACCTCTACAGGAAAGAGAACATGAACGTGTTCCCATCATTCTTCTGTGGCTGCGTAGAATCAGAACTATATTAAAAGCTTTCTGATTCCTCTTATTTTACTTAACGTCTCATTGGCACTTACTTTCCTTCCAGATCCTAAAGATGTAAATGGATAAAGAGATATACAGATAAAAAGCAAACTATCCATCTATATTCTTGCACTATTATAGTTCCTTGACATTTTCCTGATTTTGACTATGCTCACTCCTAGTTACCCTCAGTTCAAACAGCTAAATTCTGAATGATGTAAAAATTTCATATTGAAAATGAGAGATCAATAAAACTGAAACTCAGTGTTGGCACTGCATACTGCACACTACTTCTGGATACTTTCTTTTTTTTTTTTTTTTTTTTTACCACTTTGGGTATAAGCTTCCATATCAGTTAGCCACATAAGAAACAACTATTGTTATAAAGTCTTAGGAAGCCCTACAGATCAATGTTCTGCACAGAGAGACAAGGAGATTTGGTGACATTAACCAGCTAAAGGCCAAAGCCTTCTGTCCTTATACAAGTGCCTCTCCCAAGGAACTCCTCCTGAAGACTTCACAAACAAAATAAGTTGCTTCCAATCATCATAAAAGATCTGATAAAAGATTCACAGTCAAAGTTAATTCTCCTTACACTGTTTTGCAAGATCAGGTAAGTCTTCATGTGTTTTGTTACAATTCATCTTGTATCTAGCCTGTTTTTACAACACAAATCGCAAGAATTATTGAAGTTAATCTGTACAGTTTATTGCCCAACTTTGCCTAAAATGGAACTGCAAATCGGCATGCACATTTCTCAGAGAACACAAAAGAGAGTGGCTTCCAGGCTCCAGTGAAACAAGAGAAGACTGTGAAGAAAATCTATTCAAAACACTTAAAAGAATATTTTGGATATTGTTCCTTGAACTGAACAGAATGGTAGAATACCAATGACTAAAATGTAATTCCCTACAATATTTCAGTTTACATCTCAGCATGAGTCACTCTTGAAGCAAAAATGGATAAATCACTTTCTCTATCTCTTTCTTTACAAAAATTATACATATTAGCAATAGTGGAAAAAAAAAATTGTAAATGCATATTACTGATTGAAAGTGGCTGCATGAAATCTGCATGCAATTCAAAGACAAGTAACATATCAATTTTTTTTTCAATCCATAAATCTTAATTCTAGAAAAACTCCCAAAGCATACATGGTATTACACACTTTATTAAAAAAGAAAAAAGAAAAATTAAAAAAGAGAACACAGATATAAGGTGTAAGGTTAAATTGTTAATACTACTGACCTACTGACTTTCTTTCTTTTTTTTTTTTTTTGTTGTTAAAACTACTGAGTTTTCCACAGCTCTTAAGGAAAGACGCTTGGAAAACAAATGTTGAAATCTAACTAAGTATGTCATTTACTTTAGGAAGGGCTTAAATAAAGCAAGTCCCATAGTTATAAAACATATCTGTGGTCACAAAAGGATTCTGACAGAAGCACAAATGTAAACTGTACCCTCATACAGCTGAGATGGCATTGGGCACCACAGCTGAGTGGTACTCGGAAAGAAAGCTGTATCAGACTGAAGGCAGAATCTTCTATAAAAATGAGAACTTAAAATGAATAATTACATTTCCTTCTGACATACTTGTGCAGAATTATTGTCTGCAATAACAAGAGCTATTTTCCACACTTTGAGAAAGGAACAGCAAGATGTTGGTCCTCTCATTAAGAATGTTCTGTTCCTCCATTGTTGTGACTATAAACAGTGCTATTTATCAACTAATAGCCATGACAAATACTGGCATTGCTAGCCACATAAATAAAGCTGCAATCATTTCCCTTTCTTTAGAGAATGTTATGGTGACTCTTTTTATAAATTTGGGTAAGACAAAGCGTGCAGAACATTCATGCCATGAGAATTCAATGCTGAATTCAAATACTGCAATATGTTCAGCACCAGGTTTCTAAAAAGATATGAGAAACTAAAGTTCAAGAATTAAGGAGCAAAAAGCTGAATTTAAAACCAAAAGTATTTTCTACAATATAGTTTCATTATGCTTTTGGAGTGAGAGTCATAAAACTCAGAAAAAGAACAATGGTCAGGCTTTAAGCAGAGAATCTGAAGATTTTGGAGAGAAGGTGTTACGGCTTAATGTATATGCCATCTTCATGATATTCCTGAGAAATCTTCCACTCTCTGATTTTAATATCCAACAGATCAGTCTTGACAGCTCCATTTGGCATTTGGATATATATATTTACACAGTGCTTCCAAGAGATTGTCCCATAATCACCTTCTGGCTCAAAATCCCTAATACAAGCAGTGCTAAAGCATGTAGGCAATGCAGAAGAAATGCTGGTACTGGCTCAGAATGAACTTCCAATGAGACAAAGTATTCTGTCTACACTGGTGTCTCCAAACAGGTATTGATGGGAAAATGAGAAGGTGGCAAGCAAGTAAATTATTTTCCTATAATGTCCTTTTTCTATGCACCAAGAATTTAAATTAAAAAACAAACAAACAAACAAAAACTTTGAGAATTGTGTTTATATTTTTTTTTCCCTTCACCTTTCAATATCTTAGTGAACTTTCATGAACTTGCTGCATCTCCTCTGGTATCCACAGAAACTCCTAGTATTAATTCACTTTTACATGCTCATTGTTAGTGAAACATTTCTGGGTTTACTTAAAACAAATATATATATATATATATATATATATATATATATATATATATATATATAATACTCTAGAAAGCATTCAGAGAAAAATGACTTCCCAACCTTAATCCCTTTCTGTGCACTTTCCACTCAGCAGCTATCTAAATCCACAAAGTGCTTTCCTAATGCCTACACAGTGCCCTCAGAATCCAATTTTGCAGATGCTGACAATATCTCCACTCTGAGAATCTCCAAGGGAAAGGGAAAACAAACGAAACGCAGAGCAGAACAGCGGATATTCAGGCTTAGCTTGGTGTCCTGAACAAGTTACTATTTTTGTATTTTTCTCCCTGGGTTTTGAAATCAAACATGCAGTCAGTGTGGGAAGAAGCACACCTGTAGCTCCCCACCAGACCTGAAGAATCCTTACACTTCTTTATGGCAGCACACACTCTTCTTGACACAACTGCAGTGGCTTGCTAAAACAAACACCCCACTGCTTGAGATAGAGGGCTGAGTGTTTTCATGGTCAGGAAGGAATTAAGAAAGAAAGGCATCTACTTTTTGTGGTAAGAAAACAGGCCACAAGACTATTCTGTGAAAACAAGCTCAGTATCTGTCTTCTTCCTTCAAAAGGTTGACCTAAAATTTAGTACTTGCTCAGTGTTTTCAAAAAATGCCTTTAAGCGTCTGTCTAAAGTGAAACCTCCAAAACAGGGTGACAAATGTGCAAAATAACTTAATATCTAGGCATTGCAGAAACATCAGAAGTAGCACAAGGTTGTTTGATTCTGAAGTGGCAGGTTTTTGAACAGACCTTTGAAAGCACTTAACATCTTACAGAGCAACAAATACTCAGTTCAGAAACTGGGATTCTACCTCAGGAGGCAGATTTCCTGCCCTTTGTTTACTTTAGACTCCTGTATTATCTGGAAAATATTTACAGATTTTTTCCTTGCAAACAAACCAAAATATTTATAATCACATTTCAGTTCATTTATAAACAATAGGAATGGCAAATATAAATGAAGTACATGATAACATTCAAAAACCAGACAAGCTATGTGGATGTCCCTCCAACTCATTAAACAAAACTTTTTAGTATTTTTACTTTTAATGAATGCCAGGTAAAGCTTGATAGGCTATCAATACACCTCGAGGAAGAATACTAAAAAAGTAATCTTGCAATAATGAGAATACTAAAATTTCAATTCTAATGATGTAATTATCAGTGGAGTAGTATCCCTTTGATGTAAACAGCTTTCTTGGTTTCTGCTGCTGTACTTGAGAGCTGAAATCAGCCAAATAACTTCACCAACTTTACACAGAAAGCCTCTATACAAAACCGTTTTTTCAGTTGCAGATATACTATGTTTTCTTTTCTCTCATAACAAATATTTTTTTACTAGTTTATTAACCAGATTTATCATGCTTAAATAGCTGTTCAGGAATGGCATTACTGACCAATCTAAAATGAGCTACAGTTGTATGTGCAGTCATTAAGATAGCCAGTTGTGTTTCAGTGGGTCAAAATACATTTCAGGAATCGTGTGTTGTTCGTGGCTTAGTGCAAATTGTAAAATGCCAACATTGGACCAGCAGATTGACCAACAGGAAACACTTGGACCATTAAAGAGAGGAGTTTTACTGCTGTCTTAAAATACAGAGCCATTACTTATGTTAAGCAGTCAAGGAACAAATTAACTACTGAACAGGACAGCTGTAATCTGAATGGTTAAATTAGATCTATCACATCATTCCTAGCTTGAAATTAGAACTAAACTAATATTACCTTCTATTACTTCCTGTGTGCGTTTAGCTGTCCTGAGCTCCTTTTGCTGCATGCCCTTGAACCAAAGAACCTCAACATGGTTTTAAACAGCATCTAACACAAAATTAAAACCTGGATTCTTAAGCTTTAATAATCTTGTTAAAATTAAACTAATGGAAATCCAATTTCCCAAGTATTAAGATAGTGTTTACCAACATGTACTTACCTCCACGATCTCGTGCTGCTAAATTGTGTCCTCTTCTTAAAGTAATGTCCAGTTGGTACATTCCGGGATCCCCAGAGGGAAAATCTGCATTACTAGGTCCAACTGAACTTGTTTTCTGGAGGAGAAAAAAATACAATTGTTGATGTTACTAAAAGTTTCAGATAACGTTCATTTTTCCCTGGCAATATAATCTTGTTGAACTAAGACTAGGTTTATATCATTCCCCCATCTTACAGCTAACAGAACCAGTGCCGGTCTTCAGCATGATAGAAATCCCCAAAATCCCTTTTTTGTCCTTGCGTTTGCAAAAGGATACTTTGTTATTTATATTTATTATGGCAACCTCACTTTTTAATTATGTTCATTTTCACTCCTGGTCTGCTAAGACAGGTTACTGCACTGTTTTGAAAATTCCAGAATGATGGAAGGAAATTGGTGAAGAATATCCTTGGAGAAAATTGAAAAATATCCTAGAGGCAATAAGCACAATTCAAACTCTTCATTTGCAATATATGCCTTTTTTGCTCTGACTGTTTGCCAGAGCAAAGATAGGATTCTCAGATTATTTTTATGAATTGTATCAAAAGAAATAAAAAATTAAGGGAAGTCAGAAGAAAAGAAACCTCTCTGGACCACATGAATAGTAATTACATTGCTGTCCCCGTTGACAAAGGAGAGAAATTGTATTTCCTCCTACATTTATAAATTTTTGGAGAACAGTTCTGAACACATCTCTCTGTAAGTTGCATCTAATTACCATTAATGTTTTGAACACTGCATTTAATTTTAAGACTAAGATGGCTGTACGTATTATTCATTCGCAGTACAGATAGAAGTTTCATATATCATACACACAGAGCATCACCACTACGTCCTGTGATAGGACGTAAATCACAGAAGCATAGAAAAACTTAAGTTGGAAGGGACCTTAAAGATCATCTAGTTCCAGCATTCCTGCCATCTATATCAGGCTGCTCAGGATGTCATCCAGCTTGATCCTGTACCCTTCCAGGGACAGGGCATCTGCATATAGGGCAGCTTGTTTCAGCACCTCACCACTCTCTGAGTGAAAAATTTCTCCTTAACATCTAACCTAAATCTTTTAGTTTAAAGCCATTCCCCCTTACTCGTAATATCATTATCAGACAGTGTAAAAAGTCAATCCCTCTCCTGATTGTAAGCTCCTTTTATGTTTTGGAAGAACACAATGAGGTGTCTTCAGAACCTTCTTCAAGCTGAACAAGCCCATCTTCCTCAATCTTTCTTTATAGGAAAGATGCTCAGCCCTCTGATCATCTTCATGGCCTCATCTGGACCTACTCCAACAGCTTTCAATCCTTCCTAAAGATGGGGCTCACAAAGGCAGAGCAGAGAGTGGACAATCCCCTCCCTCTCCCTGCTGCCACCCCTCCTCAGGTAAAGTACAAAACTCTGTTAGCCTTCCAGGCTGCAGGAACACAGCAACAGGTCATGTCCCGCTTTTCAGGGATGGGTGATGTGAATGTTTGCTACACGATTACAACTGCTCTGTAAGAAAAAAATATTTATTTAATGTCTTGTTATCCCAAAGAAGAACTGTTCCTAATATATTAACCTTTGCTGCAACATGCACAATGCTGGCTATACCAAACACTGAGACATATGCTCATAAGTTAGACACCAATGAAGATTTTGAAAACAAGTTCACTTCAGAGAAAATGGCTAGATGAGTTTTGATTTAGGGAAGGGGGTGTTGAAGATTTTCAAATTTTATCTTCCAATTCTGTCCTTGTAAAGTAACTGCTGATGCATGGCTGAAACTATGAAAAGACCTTGTAAGACTATAGTAGAAGTCACCCACCACCCACACTTCTAAAGGATTAACTCCTCTCAGAAGTTCTCAACACAAGCAGATACAAGGTTGAAAATAATAATAATAAAAAAAAAGCAGTATTTCTACCTTGCCTTGGAAAGTTATGCAAGGGAGTGTCAAGGACCTTTTTCCAAGACAACAAGGAGTAATAAGCAAGACAGGCAGTGATGGGAGCCAAGTTGGTCAGTTACAGTAATCGATGAGAACATATGAGAATGTAGAAATGTACCTGACCAAAATTTCTAGGAGGGAAGACAAGCACAAGAAACAGTCCTGCCTGTCACAATAATCAGTAGGCTAAAGAGTTACAGTCAGTTCTTCCAAGAAGGAAGAAGCGTGCAGCTGGAGAGACTGTGAACCACAAGGGGCCCAAGCAACAGGGCAGGAGAAGCATGGGCCTGAGTCGCAGAGCAGCAGGCCTCAAGTCTTGCTCTTTACCTTCCTCTGCACTCCTCTGCAATGCTTAGCCTCTAACAAGGACAGAAATAAGGAAAAAATGCATACTAGTCTGGCACTCAGTCTCATCCTGGCACTGGTGTTTATCAGAGTGTTATGTAAGATAAAAACTCAGCTCCAAAGTAAATCACCATCACTAATATTATCACTCCACTTTCTTGTCTGTCTGCAAGAACTTGCAGGTACAAAAGAAGAACTGCAATGTTTTCCAATATTAATAACCTCTTCTTCCAATCTTCCTTAGGGAGTCCCTTTGTCCCTCTTCCCTTTTTATGTTCTTTGTTATAACACAAGCCCCGTGTTAAAATCAACATTAACATTTCCTCACTTCTATCTTTTTCACTCCTTTCCTATGCCTTTTTTTTAATTTTATTTTTTTTGGTGTCAAGCAGACCAGAAATGATTAGATAAGCAGTGTAATAATACTGCAGGACATAAAGAGCTGAATGAAATAAAAATGAAAAAGAAAACAAGTAAGTATTAAGAAGTCAAGCCAGTCTTCTCACATTAGACAAACAACATTTGAATTATGTAAGTAAAAGTTGAGGTTGCCATAATAAATCAAGCCTTCAATGAATCATTTTTTCACAACATTTCAAAATTTAACCATTAAAGTGGCAACTAGTAAAACATAAAGGACTACTTTTGTGCATTCTGCTCTAATGAACTTAAGATTAAAAATGTTTCAACAAGACATTTGGAAACGTATCAAATCCTACAATTATCCCAAACATGAGTTTCTAAACCAAATTTTCTTAACTTCCGCACTGCATGTACTGAGATCAAGGAAGTAGGTTCTTTGTAGCCATAAAAAGATTAATAAAGTTGTTGTGACCCACAACAACTGTGAGCTGTATATTAATGGATGATGACATGAAGCCTGACAAGGTATGAACAAGTCTTAACTTTTAGTTTCTAAATGCAACAAGGTGTTGAAAATGCTTTTATTATTTATTAAATCTTTGAGAAAAACGTTGAGATTCCAGACAAAGAGGCAATTAACTTCTGTTTCACATAAGTAAATCTTCTGTGAGATGGAATGCCTTGATACAACTGAATTCATTTTTAATAGCTGTCTGTTATCATCTTACTTTAGAATATTCTTTCTAGCTAAATTATGACTTAATTATCAGAGTCCCAGAATTGCCCATAAAATCCAAATTAAATTGTTTTAAAGGAAATTTCTGATTTCACAGTGTAGGCAAACTTGTAGACAGAATTTTGATACTGATGGTAAAGACCCCCGCCATCCTGCAAACTCTCCATGTGGAAAGGCTGAGACAAAGTTCTCAATGACTACACAGTTTATCAATTGTGCTCTTCATTTAATAGATAGCATACAAGGCTCCCCTGGGTAGTTTTTTTACTGAACAGTTTCAGTAACACCATAATCTGCTTTCACTTTCAGTGAAACATGACATCCATGGTAAGATTTTCAACATGGTAAGAATCAACACATAAAAAGAATAAATCTGCAGCTACAACTCACTTCTGACTTAGAGCATGTCAAATGATGTTGTAACATACCTGGTGTACACATCATTTATACAAGCTGGACTGAATACACAGCTTACACTTGGCCACACTTTAATAACTCCTGTGAGTGGCACTCCTTCATTGAGTATCTGTTTTCCTATTTCTCTGTTTGTAGATGCAGCAGTCTAACAACCAGATCAATATATTTTTTTAAACAGATGAGCACATGTTAAGCATGTAAAAGAACTGCAACTAGTTACATGTTGATAGCTGCACCACTAGGGAAAGGAAAAGCCATCTTATATTGTGGTAAATACATTACTACCCATGTATGAAGTATTGCACCTCAATGTATAAACAGAATGATGCTGCTTTGATGGGCTAAAATTGCCACCATTCCTGCACCATATCATTTTTCACAGCTTATTAAAAACACCAGACCAAAAAGCACAGCGAATCTGATTATCATCTCTATGGCATTATCAAAGTTAGGAGTATATCTTCTGAAGTCACATTACCATTTAACAGCATAAAGCACAACACTAATTTTTAGGTTAATACATTCAGGTGTCCCCAGCTGACAGCCTAGAGATTACTACCATCTCTGCCACTGCAAACCATGCATTGCCTTTTTCTGTCACCATAAATACTGACATTCTTCTTCAGAATTATTAGTAATGATTAACCACCTACGCAAACCCAGTAAATTAATAGTGCTCCTGCAATCTAAATCTGTAAATTAGCAAGACTTAACTCCAGATATTCAGAGGTTATAAGAGATTTAAGGAACTCTCCACTGAAGAAACAGAGTAGCACTTCAGAGGAACAGATCTTAAAATTTGATTTGTTTTTCTTTTTGTTTAGCGCCAAAACTAAAATATAAAACAAGTATTAAAAAAGAAAAACTACAGCTGTAATATACCCCAGCATCTCCTTTCAGAAGGAGCCCAAATCTAGTACATCCCTATAAATAAAACATCTGCTTGTAAAGTAAAGAAATTTTAAACTTCTGAATATCCAAATACCTGTCAATTTAGGCAATTAATGAGAACTAATTGTGCTTCAAAAGTTATGAAAATGAAGTTATAAGCAATTTTCAATATTCCTGAAAATATTTGCCTGCTTTAGACTTCTTATGTTCATCATCATACCTCGTTCATCATACCTAAGCAACAGTTTTTATTCTAGTGTTCCAACTGATAGCAACAAACAGCAACTGAGGAATGTGAAAGAGAAAAAAGCTACACACACTGTTTCATCTCATTCAATCTACTTCCTCAATAATGAGGCTGGATTAAAATTTCAACTTATTTCAATTCCAAAATGAAAGGACATACTGTGATTTTAAATCAGAAGTGTACAGAAACTGATAGAATCTCGTATATGCTAGTAATGTGGGTTTTGATTAACATACATGCTTCAGACAGGACTGGCTACTTTTTTAGTTTGTCATACTCATATCTACAGAAAAATACTGCTGTTATTTACAGCACATGTGAAAAGCCTGAGCTGTGCCTGAGAAGATTTAAAATTGGATAAAATGTATGATGACCTATGAAAGATTTTGCATTTGAGCTATTCATGAGCTTAGGGCAGCAGCACATATGTGCTAGTCTGAAATGCATAGATAATGGAGAACAATAAATTTGAGATTATTTCCGCAGAATGAAGACATTCTTTATCTGAGCATTAATACACACACATATACATGCACACACACGTTGATATGTGTCAGTATTTTCTGTATGCGAATAGTTTACATCATCAGGAAATACTGTGGTTAACAGAGAGAAGTGTGCAAAACGTTCAGCCTCCTCTTTCCTGAGCTTTCTGGATACACGTGAAAGAGCTATTTAATCTGTTGTTTAAAAATAATCCTTCAGAATTAAAACAAACAAACAAAAAGAAACAAAAAACAAAACACAAAACAGTACTAAACATTTATATCTTTGCAGAATAAGTGGAATATTTTTTCTGACATCTGTACTATTCTTGCTCTTTGATACTGAAAGTGAGCATCTGCTTTCAGTTATTTTCAAATACAATAAAAGTGATTAGTTTGAACAGCTTGAAGATTTCCTTCTGAAAATGTAATAAATAGATGCACAAATAACAGCAGAAGATGTAAGCATATTATTTGGAAAGCTTTGTACTTAGAAGTACATTTCAAATCACATGTTTCAGAAGCAGCAGTCCTGTCTAGCAGCAGAGGAAACCACACAGTGATATTCATAATCAGAAGAGATCCGACTGAATTGTCCCTTCTTTCATCAATCTTCACGTTTTGCTTGCTCAGTTTGCTACCTTTTATTCATTCAAGTCTACTGTAAATTTTACTTCTGCAGATCACTTACAGAGACTGAGATAATAAAGTGAGTAGAAAATAAAAACGGCCTTCACCAAAACCATGAGTTTGTGCTTGAATAAAGCAGCCACAACTTACTTCCTGTTGGTCAGATTTCATCCTGATCCATATGCCCTGCCTAACATCCTACAGTGTTTTTATCCTCCTTAGTTGTATCAAAAAGATCTAAAGTTTCTGTCCAGACTCCATTTTGTGAAAAGAAACTTCAGTATTCATCCCAAATTACTAGAGGGTTATCTATTTCTTACCAACACAGTAGTTTACCTTGATAGAATAAATTGTAAGCACAGGGCTTCAGAATACAAACTTTTCAAGAACTGAGGAAGTGTTTCCACTTACTTCTTTTTTTATTTTTTTTTTAGCATTTTCCAACTCCTAATCCTCGTGATCTGTCGGAGTATATCGTCTCAGCTTCCTCGTAATGGGTTCACAAAGAGGGTTTTTTAGAAATTCCAAATAAATTTTGCTACTTTGTTTTTCTTTGGTACTGCTTTGATAAATTCAAAGGTTTTTAATACGCTACTTACACACAATTCTGTTACAGAAAACCTTAGAACTACTACATTAGGTATTTCAACCGCTGAGTTATGAGTTTGTACCTGAGGTTTGATCAAAGGCATAGATAAAGATATATCAGTGTTTTATAATCACTTATTTTTTCCCAGACATCCTGTACACTGATCTCAGCAAAGCTTGCTTTTGCTAGAAATTCTGTCCATTTAATACTTAGATTTTACACTCCAAACAAAGTGATTTGTTACAATTTCTCAGTTTGTGGTGGAGCCACTTCTTTTAGCACATATGATGCTTTTTCATTAAACTAAGAAATAGCACATCCAGAGTAGGCTCCTACCCAACAGCTTTCCTAGTAGTTGTTGATGTAAAGAAACCACTTTGCCCTCACCAGCAGCTGTATGGTCCCCTTGACCATGGGACGAAAGCCTCACTTACTTATGAGTGCCTTTTCAAGAGAAACTGGCAGCTGAATTTAAGGATGTGTTGTGTAATTCCATTTTGAATAAAATCACAGAGGAAATGAGGAATAAATTCAATATATGTGCTAGACAAATCAATACATTTCTGATTTACCATCTAATTATAACTTCAGATCATCACAATAGCTAAGGTATTCCTTTTAATTTATCTTCAAAATAATAGTGCACAACAGGATGTGCTCAAGGAAAAACTCTAGTTTTTGATTTAGAAATGTAGGTAGGCTGCTCCAAAATTAATACCTTCTATTTTATTCTGTTACCCACAGAGTCAGAGGTGGATGTTGGTGGTATGACAATAGAGGTTGAACCTTCCCACCAATATCCCATTACATGCTGTTGTTGTGCAACCAATGGCAACAGAAGGATAGACTGACAGAATAGTGTCTGACACAGAAGCATGGGTGAGGCAAATGGGTGTCAGTGAATTCCTCCATGTGGAAAAAGTAGTATCCACTGACATTCATCAACACTCACTGAATGTTCACACAGACCAAACAGAGCACAGTGAGGCTGAGAATTTGCTCTATCAAATAGTGTTATTGTGCTCTTTGTACCTGTTGTAGTTTCCATGGAAATAAATAGGAGGTATTACTTTCAGAGCAACCTATTTATCTTTTGTAGAAAACAGGCAGCAATTTTGTAGCCCAGAAAAGTAGCTGGAGGCTGGTACCTGGGCAGACAGTAAGGTGACAAGAAAAGAAGTTATTACCAGAGCTACTCTTAGAGTTCTACTGTTCCTTAACACAGTCCTAATCAGAAATTAGCTGTGGGGTAGAATAGAGTTTACAAGGAAAAGTATTAGTGATCCTTTTTGAATGGAAAAAAAGGAAGCTTCATCCCATCATAATAAATCCCACCACTGCCTGATATATATCTAAGGCAAAAAAATCAAGCCTACCTTTCAGTGACTTGACTCTGAAATATGTTCACCATCAGCTGACATAAAATGGAAAAAGTGAGAAAGTAACCTGCTCAGAATTTGTCAGAAAGATCTTGAAGTTCTGTCAGTATTGGGACTGCACAGTACCAATACCCTCATGAAGACACTTGAATCTTGAACTGATTTATCAAATGACAGGGAAAAATACCTTTGCTAACAGAAGAATAAACAGAAGATAAACCCCACCAATGTCTTGCAGATTTCCTAAGTAAAAACTGTTCCATCATGAGCACCAATGTTCACTGTAGACAACAAACTTTCTATATAGTATATATTTGCATAGGAAACAGTATACCAAATAGCCAGATAAGATGAAAAAGTGTTTTCCAGTCACTGTTAGTCAGTGTGTGTCTCTGGCAAGTATCAGAATGAGAAGAAAAACCCCAGATGCAGAAAAAAAATAAATATTCTATGTAAATAAATAACAAAGAGACAATGAAAATTAAATTAAATGCAGGTATCATTGAAGTAGAAATTCCGCCAGCTAACTGATGAAGCACTGGGTGTATAAGGCAGCATAGCCACTCTCTGTTATTAGTCATGGAAGATACTTAAATTTCGTCCGGTTGCATCAGATAGTCTACTCCAGATTTGTACTCTGGAGATGGATGACAAAATCTGAGTTATTAGCTGATTTAGCCCCTAAACTTCCTACAGGGGAAGATCATAGTTGACTCTTCAGAAGGATGATTGCCTTTCTATTATAAAGAGATACAGATCTGATTCATTAGTCTGCTCTGTTCTTACTGAGATGCTGAAGGAGTCTTAAATCTTTAAAAGTGTGGGAATATTCTTAATTGACATCAGTTACAAGGAAGCATATTTGAATTACAATCACATTTTAAGAAACTCTAAGATAGAATAGAACTAATAAACTGTCATTTTTCAGAAGACAAACAAAACAAAGTAAAACCACCTTGTAATTTCCATACTGCAAGTAACGCTGTTAACACAAAAATCACCATGCACACACTTTTCCAAAGGCAAATTTGAGTAAAATAAAGAGTTTTAGTAGAGTAACTGATAAATTTCTGGAAGCAAGTTCAAAGTGCCCATAAAACCAACATTTGTACAAATGGGAAAGCAGAGAATGAACGTATAGGAATTCCCATTAGCTGAGTGGACTCAAGTTTAGTAACATAGCCAAGTGCCACCAGGGCAGTTCTGGTGACCTAGACTGACATGGCTGACAGAAGACCACCACAAGTGATCTTGTCCCACCCTCTCAGAACCAATGACAGGCACACATTCCATTCCTTTCAATGTTTGCTGTCTACATCATCTAAACTTTCCTCATCTTTGTTTGATACACGAACATTACAAGATTATACAGTCCAGATAAAATAACACAGATGCTGCGAGGCTACACCTTATAGAATGGAGAGGTCCCAGCCTCAGGTTAAGGAACACAGCACTGTGCCTCAGGAAATGGAGACAAAGACAGCTCTTCTTTACAGCCATGGCTGCTCTTCTCCTGGTTAGACAACTCACAGGTATCTGCTGCCCAAGCGTTTAATCCCAGGTTGTTTCTTAGACATTGGAAAGACAGGCAGTCATGTAAATCAGAACAGCATCTTCTGTCATGTAGTTTACAGTGAGCAATGTACTTCCAGTTCCAAAACAAGGTAAAATAGAAATAGGGAAAAAAAATGCAAATCAACTTCCAGTTAACAAAATTTATAAGGACAAACAATGTCAGGGACTTGGAATAAAGCAGCACTCTGCTAAAGCAATAGCTGAAGATGGAACTGGCATTCACAGGGACTTATTTCTATTCATGTAACATCATCACTGTATGCTGTGCCTCATTCATCATCACTGGCCAGAAAGCTCTTCACTCCAAGTGGGCTGGCATGTGCCCACACAGCAGAGTAAGAAGAATTGATTCCTTCCACAAGCAGACAGCTTTCTAGAAATCCTATGGATAAAGCCAGGTAATTAGAGCTGTCTAAAATTTAAGTGGACTCCCGGGGGAGATGCTTCCTTTGCACTATTACTGATATACTTCATGTGAACTCACCACTTGTGAATCTCTGTGGTTCTTCCACCTGGGTTAACACATTCAAAGAGTGTTGTTAAAACAGAATGGTAATTATATTGAAACTATGGGCAATTTGCTCAACAGTCAGATGAAATTTGTTGCAGCATTCTTCTCCCTAATCTCATTCCTTGCCCTGCCCCTTCATGCATTTTCATTTTACAGGGAAGCTGAGTGAAGACTGTTTATAAGCAAAGCCTAGAATCACAAAAGAGAAAGGTTTGCTTATAGTTTTGGAGGTAATACTAGAAGAAATAATACTTATTTATTAATTTCTAAATCACAAATAGTATGCAAGAATTTCCAAAGCAAATTGTAATATGGGAGTATTTTGCTTTCCTGAGAATAAAGTTACCAGCATACTATTTTATCCCACAGGAGCTTGGAGCTGATTAATGGCCTCAGACTTCGCTTAAAAAAATTTCTCCCAGCCATTTACAGAAAAAATTGCCTACAACTGAAAGCTAATTTAAAAACATATGTATGCAGGAACATGATAAATTGATTAGAGAGCAAAATGTTAGTATCTATTTCAAGTGTAAGCAAAAACCCCATAAAAAGTTAATTAAAAGCAGATTTTCATGACCACTTATGGATGTTCCAAAGTTTCACCAGACTTTTTAGTTTTAGGAGGTTACCTGATGCTTGTCTCTATTCTGGTCAGTACTAGTGAGGACACCTCTGGAGGGCTGCACTCAAGGTCCCCTGGCCAGGGACCCTCTAGTAAAGCAGTGGTATGGCTGATATTTGGAGCTGCCATCCTCTGCCTGGTAGCAGCAGAGTATGTCCAAATTGTGCATAAACACTGCCACCGAGCATATCTGTGCCATGCATTTATGCTGCACTGCTCATGGACGTTTTAAATTAAGCCCTTCCCCTTGCCCACTTCAGTCTTTTTCGCTTTCTGTAAAGCAATCTATTATTCTCAGAGGTATAGTTATACATGTTATAAATCAGTATATAAACATAAGCTTGCTTCATGAGTAAGCATGTGATATGCCTTCAATTCTAATTAAAAATAATAAAAAAGCATCAATTAATACCTGAAAAAAAGCTGTTTAAGAAAAAGACTTAAAGAAATTCTAAAAGCTTATTGTCTCTTAATCTAGTTGATAGAATAGTTACTGTGGAAATGCTGACATTATCAGTTACATACAACAAACCAACCAAACAACGTAACTAGTAAATAACAGGAAAAAAAAAAATAAGTTTCTCTTAATACAAAATAGACTTCATAGTCTTGTTATTTGTTCAGAAATCTATAGCTTTAGGATATTCACTATCTCTCATGAAACCTTCTATGCAGACCACACACAATCCATTTACCAGCAACCTTTTTTTTTTTCTTTTCTGAACAATGAAGCCAAAGATTTTCCAAGAGCAGTGATTAAATTCACTGTGAAATTCACTAGCCACATTCACAACCACTCTATATCTAGCCAATTCAATGCGTTTGAATCACGAGAAAGTTTGCTATTAAATTATTTCAAAAAAATCTTGAAGCTTATTTTCCTTTTTCAAAAATTCCAAAATTATAACCTTCAGAAATGAAATAATTTGTTTAAACAGAAGAAATGAAAAGCATCATGAATCAAATTATATTTTACTTTTATCCGTGCAGAATTACTCAGTTCCCAGGACAAACCAGGAGTTTGAGTACTCCGGACCTATTTTGGTTTTGAGAAGATTATTTATGTTACATGGGCTGAGTACATTTCTGCAAGAATACATACATTTGCACTCAGGAACACATGATTCACAAAGAACGTGAATGGGGGAAATAAAAAAGGGTAAAAAGTATACTGGAAATACACAAATCAAAGTCACGTACTCTCTCATTCCAAAGAAGCTTACATTCCTAAAATGATCATTTTATAAACCGTAAAAATCATGTAGGCATTCCATTTTTTAGCTTTTCATATTCTTTTTTTTCCCTGAGACTAAGTTTTAGGCAAAAGCAGTACCAATCTGATTTCTGAGAGCTAGCATTTCTATCATCTCTAGAGAAAGAAAGCTGCCATATCAAGCACAAAAATCTTCTCACTTGCCTGAAGAGTGCAGAATTACACAGCAAATTATGTCAAACACAGCCAAGGAAGGATAACTCAACAGGGAAATAAAGACAGGTATCAAAGCCACATCAGAAGAAGAATCTGTGAACAATTAGCTATCTCCTTTTCAAAAGGAGAAATGCCTGAAGGTAATATGCCAGATTCCTCATTCCCTACGAGAAAATTACCTTCAGTCATTATATTAAAAAACAGACTGTCCACATTTTCATAACAGAAAACCATACTAAAATATCTCTAATTTAATTTTCCATGTTATTAACAATTATTGTTTTTATACTTAAATATGCACACACTAAATACCTCAGGTTATTCAGAAGTATTATGTGCCAAGTTTATGTTTTAAATTTTGTGAAATATGAATGTTTTCAGAGTACAGTTTAAATTACTCTGAATTGATTTTAAAACAAGTGATTCTACAGCTATCATTAAAACAACACTAAGCAGATACAGAGAAACTTCCTTAGTGCTTGTATTCATAGCTAAAAGATCACTGTAACACTAGTTTACTATATACAAATAGAAAAACAAACATTTTAAAAATAAAGATTCCAATTTCACAATCAAAACTAGTTTTAATTAAACATGACTTGCCTGGATATTTTGATATTTTCAGTTGTCACTGAAGAATGATGGTGTGCATTACAGCCATAAAATCCACATGCTATGTATTACAAGACAGGTATCTGAGAGTAACTAAAGAGGAAAAGCAACAGTGTGATTTCAGTACTGCTTTCCTCCTCCATTCTATATGACTGTAAACATTAGTCCTGAACATCACCTCTTACATCTCACATCACCTGTAAGAGACTATGCTTCCATCCATGTGATATTCTGAAAGGAAGAACCAGTTTTCTTCACTCTGCATTAGTAACTTTGAGCATGCTGTTTCCATAAAAAGCAAATATTTAATTTCAAAAAAGAGCTGTAAATTATCTGCATTTTAACAGGATGCACATACATCATTATGCATTAGAATGTCATACTTTATAAAGAAACTAAATTCCTACCTTATCAGGTCCAAAATGAAAAGTTCCTGCAGGTTTCGCCCTATCCAGAATGCTACTGTAAGAATGAGCTGAAAATCCTTTGCTTCACAAAGATACTTGTGAAGCTGAATTAGCTTTGCGAGCTGACAACTGCTCAGTAATACTGTTCACCTTCAGCTGGTAGCAACAGCTCTGTGCAAATATCACTTGACTACCGCTGTGAACTGCAGCTACTCAGAGTGAAAGTGAGACGAGACTTGATACGTGAATATGTTTCAACACTTATTCAGAGGAAATGACTCAACTATCTGCACATCTTCAAACACTGGAAACTGCTTCCTCCCTCTGCGCCCAATGCAGAGGAAGGTGTAAAACAAAGGGTGCTGTCATTTATTTATTAAACACTGCATGAACCACATATGAAAGTTCAACTCCTGAACACTAAATCCTAGATAACTCCTACACTGATATTCTCCATTAATAACTTGTATGGAGAAACAGTTCATTTAACTAAACAAACACTTTGTTTTACTAAACAAACACAAGTACTTTATGAAAATGAAAGAAAATACATACTAATGTGTATTTAGTGTGTTTCTGAAGTATATCCTAATATATTAGTTTTGAAGGTATTTCAGAAATAATTTAACAGATCTAAAAGTAATATTCAGTTACCACCTGCTATTGTCTTAGAAAACTTTCAAAAAAAAAAGTTCTTCTTGTCCATTACAGAGATATTAAAAGCTCAAAAAGAAGCAGTGAAGACAAGAAGGAATAGATGAAAACAACGCAGATTTTATTCAAGTGAATTTCAATATAACTTCAGTCTTAAGGAGGTAAGTAAAAGCTTTTCATGACCAGATATACATCTTTATTTGTATGGTGTTAAAGGTTTATCCAGTCTTATCCACACCTGGAATTTCATTTAACTTAGTTCTTCAATCTTCACCCTCTTAAGAAAATCCTGGTTTAATTTAGCTGGAATCTTGTGCAAATTACTCTCCTTAAAACTACCATGCTTTTTCCACATTTTGTTGTCAGTTCTATGGATTTAACATCCCTCTATATCAAACTGCTCCAGGCCTAAATGATCTCAGTTTTTTAGGCACCGGCTCTTCTACATCATTAAACACAGCAGCAGAGAAATTTGCACAATTTGAAATTGTGTATTGTCTCTTCCTAAGCCTCTTCATTTCAGAGAGAAGCTGCTTGATGCCCCCCCCTCAGATTGGTACAGCGTACTCAGGAATATGTCAGTCTAGACCTAAATACAGTGGTATGACTTTGTACAATGAGTTTTAAACTTAATGGATAGCTAGATAATACATATCAGGGTGCAGCCAAATATACAAATCATTGCTCCCCTCAGGAAGCTGTAGATGGGAGAGGAACACTGAAGTAACTGATTCGATTAAAAATTCCAAATTGTTCCTGAACAGGAACTTGCTACAAGGGAGAAAAAGGATTGTTGGAATCATTTCACATCAGCCTCATAGTAGCTAACTTGTATGCTACAGTTCATCAGAACATTCACCATCTTCTTACCTTTAGCTTAGTTTATCATTTCACATTCCATTCCACAATTAACCGCTTCTCTTGGCATATAAAAATCACTTTTAAATTAAAAAGAGTAAACACTCAAATCACTTATTCAAGGAATTAGACTAACTGCAGGTTCTGATAGTCTTGGATGAGATGTGATATGCTGAAATAATAGAAATCGTAGGCAATGGATGATGGAAACTTCAAGAAGTCATCATTCCTGTGGCATGAAGAAAGATGGTGTATGTGACACATGGCATATGGCACATCACTATTCACATATATAACGCTCCTGGCCTGACTATCAGCATAGAGAAGCAAGTTAGGAGAATAGCTTAAAGCAAATTAAAATATCCTCTTTTTCTGCTACAAGATCTATTTCACTTTTGTTGTTAAAATAAAAATTGGTGTGGCTTCAGATATCTGCACATGCCCTAACCCATTTCATTTAACCCCTCCATTCTCCATTTTTGACCACTGGATCAAGTACTTAGATACCACTGCTAGAGCCTCCACAAAAAGAAGACTAACATTTGTCACATCCTTGGTTGCCTCTCCAGAGAGCAATGAACTCATTTTAAAGCAGCACATATGTTGTTGTTCTCATTTAACTTCAATTTCCAAAGAATCTCACTTATTTACATAGAAGAAAAACAAACAACAGAAAACCAAAGCCTACAAAAAGCAAGAAGAAATTTCAAGCTGTACATTTATTCAAACTGTGTCATCTATCACTGCTGACTGCCTTCAAAGCCATAAGTCCCATCTACTGCAAATTAACAAATACTAACAGACAGGTTCTAATATACAGTCAAAATCCACCTGGGAAGAGCTATGCGCAGATGTGGCTTCAAAGATTATCAAAGAGCCATCATATGATGATAAGAGCTCATGACTCATGATGATAAAAGAAAGCACTTTGTTGTTACTCAAGAACACAAAAAACAAGTTGAAATGCCACTGATGGGGACCCAGCCCTGCGATCCTCTGAGCTGTGGATTAAACAGGCAGACAGAGATCACTAAATTTCCTACCTGAACTGGTGGCTCTGGTGATCTATTCCCAAGTATCTCTTTCCTGCCTGATGCCTCCCGACTCTCTCCTCTAGCCAAGTCATCACCCCTGACAGCCAGCCATCTCCCAGCTGCATGTCTTCTTCCAAAGCCACCAATAAGCACCAGAGAGGAGAAGTAAATGAGTGTTGACTGTTCTCTGTGCTGAAATGAATGCTTGAAGAAAAAGGTTTTATACCGAATAGCCTATAAAACAGCAGTGTAAATCTCCCACAGTTATGTGATAAATTCTTTTTCTTATTTTTTATCATTTCTGAATGTACCCCTCTCCTTAGTTTCTGAAAGCACATGCTGTATTGTTACAGTAACAACCATTTTGAAAAGATGCTTTTGATATTCTACAAGAGAGAATGAGAAGTCTGTTATTCAAAAGCAGATCTCACAGCTATTTGCTATGAGAAATGAGAGAGCAGACAATAGACCTGTGACTCTGACTAAAGCATTTTCAAGATGTATGTTTTCTGCTGAAGCTCATATGTCAATAAACACAGATCACTTTCTAAATGAAGTCCATAAGTTTCAGTTAGATGACAGGGAGCAGAGAACACTCTGCTTCCCATGCCCACCACAGACACATAGACAAATTGAATCCCTAGTGTTTTTCAAGGGCTACTGAGTGGCCCTTGTGCCACTCAGTCAGTAAAAGGTAGTAATTACCGATAATGTTTTAGCCTACCTACCCCTGGGTGTGCTTATGAAGAGACAGTTTTTTTGTTATTAAACATACAAACCATGACATACACTGACCTGAAGAAGTGGAGCACATTTCAGTTAATACTGAAAACGGTAGCATCATTTTTCTTCAGAAACTTTACAGCATAATGATCAGTGACAAGTTTTTAAGTGCATAATGAACCATTCAAAAGGAAAACACTATCCATAAATTTTTAATGTTTCTTCCTCATTTAGGGTTTTAAATTAAGGCAGAACTAATGAGATATTGTACCAATACTAACAAGAGCTAAGGGGAAAATCTTTTTCTGCTGATGAAAAGACTGTAGATGTAACACTGTAAGAACATCTAATTAGGAGGATACAAACATGTCCCACTCAATACTGATCTGCCTAGCAAAGTACTTCTTTCAATGCAAGAAGAACTCTGTTTAGAACATGATGATTTTTTTGTTAATTTCATTGCATGCAAATACTGACACTGCTTATGAATGCCTAAGCTCCTACAAGCAATTTCAGCATCTCCTGACTGTGCAAGAGTTGCTTGTGTGCAGTAGAACAGTTTTTCAGGCTACACAGCCCCAGGTATGGAATATATCTTCCTTTGTTCACTCTTTGGGGGCTTTAAATTTATAGCTGAGAAACAGAGGAGTAACCAAAACCATGAATCAGTTAAGCCATTAATCAGTTAAGTCAGTTAATAGTACCAAAACTATGGTGCAGCTCCTATGAATAATCTGTGCCAATTCAAATAGTAATATAAATTTCCCTATACTTTGACTAATGCCCCAGGGCGTTTTCCTCTGCATAGTAACAGCATTTTTTTATCTAGATTTCTTCTTACTTGCATCTAGCCACATTAATTAAATATTCCTCCAAATGCAATCAAATACACATTCCTCAGATACCAAGTTCCCTTCTGAAATAAACCAACAAAAACAACGTAAAGTAACTACCAATTTTACTCACTGTGTATGCCATTAACCTTATACCTGTGTAACACTAAGCAGTCTGTTAGTATCTGCTGGAAATAAAACTGGAACCAGTTATTCTTGGCAGTGATTTGTCTGGGCCTGCTCACTGCAAGCATACTTGGACCTCCAAAAAATATGCAGTCTCCATGAGCCTGCAACTTCCAGAATGTCAAGACTGGGTTTTTCACACTTTTTACACTTGCCTGTGTATTATACAAACAAAGGCTGATGAAGGCAAGCCAGGAAAAAAACATTAAACCCAGGGACCAGAACTCTCCTCCCAAGAATTTCAATAACAGAACTCCTGCAGAAGGGATTTCTCTAGAGATGGACAGTAACAATTCTGTAAGAGATACCTAAATTCATCCAGGGATTGCCTAGGAAAAACCCCATCTATCAAACAGACTTCTGGAATTAAACTTTACAAGTATCCAAACAGTGACTTAGCATTGTTACATCACCAGCAACAAGAGAGTAAAAACACTTCTCTCGGTATGCCATCAGCAAAGGAGTAGCCTGGGGCAGATCTGCAAGAGAGCCTGTTCATCAGTATTTAAAAACATAAGATACAGATATTATTTAGAACAACTACACCTGAGGAAGGGATGGAAAACCTGCTGCACGCTGGCACTGCCCTGTGCTACCATGTTAAGCAGAGAGCGCAGCTTCTCTGAACCTCTGCAATAAGCTCACTTACCTACAAAGAGTAATCCACACAATGGTCCAGCTGACAATAAACCTTTAAAGATTAAACTTTAAAGGTACAAAAGATTTAAACTTTTGACTGTTTTTACCAATGTCAAGTTTTCAACGGTTGTCTAATTCTCTATGATATACAAATACCTTAGGACATCAGGACTGACATAGGCAAGCAGCTTTAGCTTACCTACTACTTATGATTCAGTGGGGAGCTGGCAGCCACTCGCTCTTTAGTAATCTGAAAAATAATATCTACCAGCTAAGTGCCAAATACACTGAATTCAAAGCTGTGCAAAAGATACTATAATCCTTCTGCCAGACTTTTGTTTACAGGTATGTTCTCCTTTCACCTTTTACACAGGGCTTCAACCTGAGACTACTAAATTGTAAACAGAAAGACGTCTGTTTCCAAGGAGCTCCTTCAGAAGGAGCATTTATTCAACTGCATTTATTTTGTTTCTACAAAATTTTAGAGGATCGTATTACTCACTTAGATAATGAAAACATTTATTCTGCCAAAGCATTTCATTTCCCACCTCTTTAAAAACTAAAAGTAAACGTGTTAATAGTATGTTCTAAATGACAACATCCAAATGTACCTGGCAGCCTGCTACAAGGAGCTGACTGGCATGTTGGATAAGGAGAGGGCAGCAGACGTTCATCTTCACATTAAAAAGGCTTTCAGCACCATCTCCCATACTATCCTCATAGACGAGTTTGTGAAATACAGACCATTTAATCAGATGGAGAGGTTGACTGAAGGTTGGCCAGACTGAGGGGCTAAGCATGGTGGAACAGTAGCACAAGGTCCAGTTGCATGCGCAATAACAGAGTCTGGCTCTTCTCTGCGATGCCCATGACCAGGCAGGAGGCAATGGGCACAAATCAAAATACAGGAAACTCTATTTGAATGTAAGAAAGAAGGGTTTTTAATATCAAGGTGGTCAAAAATTGCCAGATGTTTCTCCAACAGGCTATGGAGACTATCCTTGAAAACATTAAAAACCTGTACAGTCCAACCAACTGGCTCAAGGTCCTCTGAGAACACTGGACCAGTTGATTCCATGAAGACATTCTGGGCAGCCTCAGGACCTTGGTGATGCTGCAAAAACCTCTGCATTTTGTCTGAGGACAAAGAGGTGAGAGCCATTTAAGAATTCTCTGATCAGTATCGCATTTTCTGGGCCCTTCAAGTTTATAGTCTTCATATGCTTTTCAATGAAGTAATTACTGAGAGTAAATTAACTTAAGGAATCGTATAATATACATCAGTTTTCAAGAAAGAAAGTAAAAGGAAAAACAGGAAAAGGTAGCAGTTGGTCTAGGAAAAATGGATATTAAGAAATAACAGATGTAAATTGTCTATTTTAGCCACTCAAATATTTGTTTCGATATTCTCTTCACCACATACAGATGTTTCACATACAAATGTGTACAATAATACAAATTGTATGTGTAAAAATGTGAGAAACTACATTATTTAACACAGTGATTTCCCAAGTACATTAGTCATTTAGTGACTGCTTTGATAAAATAACATGATAATGCATTTTCTTCCTCCATGTCGTATTCTAAAATGCTTCATTTTAGAACAGACTTACGCATCAAAATGCTCACCAGTAGTTGGGACACAGATAGCTCCTACAGTCATCACCACCCTCATACTGAAAAACGCATTAATGAAGTGTATTTAGTGGAGGCTATACAAACCATGAGCTTTTGCTGTGGGTCTGCATAATTTTGTAAAGATTTCCTTTGTTTTACTGTTGGATTTTGAAATCTGTGCAGTTATTCCTGCAGCAGCTCTGGTCGGCCTACCCCATTCTGTTGTAAATAGGTCTAGTACAAAGCTGACTTTGGCTCTTAAATAAAGGTGAAAAATTCTATTTTTGGACTATTTCCTGTTTGATTTAGACTGTATTTTGTTTCAGATTTCACTCTAAAAAGCTTTATCAACTTGATAAATCATTTTTCTAGGATGTGGATTTGAAACATAATCAACTTGAATGCCAGTTATTTTCTCTCTCAAGTTTATTAAAGAATAGTACTTAAGATTTCTCTCCTCTTCATTAAATCTAATCCTTTCACATCTCCAGATAGCTTCAACTGCATGCAGTTAACAGAAGACAAAAGAAAAAAGTAACTGCCTCCTCCTGCTGAAAAGCAAAATAAAATTTTGCTTGAACTTGAAAATACATAGCCTGTGTCAACATCAACACATAGAAATGCACTGCAGTAACAGTCAACATGTCCTATCTTAACCAACACCGAAGAGTACTGAAACCACTTCTTTTTCCTCTTTTCCCAGGGAAACCAACAGGAAAAATAAAAGTCCTGGTGAATACAAATACAAATACAAATACAAATACAAATACAAATACAAATACAAGACACATTTAAAACTTAGATCCAAAGAAGTTGTGATGACAGCTAATGGAATTCTACTTACTTATTTATCTTCTACAGAATAAATTTATTTATACACAATTGGGAATTCAGTTTCATTGCACATTCATGATGGAAGATAATGCCTACAATATTTATTTCAATTCCTTTCTCCCTCTCTCTCCCCCTTCCCTCCTACCCTTACATAGTTCACATACAAGCTGGAATTGATGTTCTTTTCACATCTTCACACAAATGGATAAGGTACCTTTTATAAGTTGAAATACCTGGCAGCATTTCTAAAGACATCACACCCTCCCTGGCCCTTCATTTTCCCTGCACTCTGATTTGGAATACTTCTGATGTAAATGTATTTGATACTTTTAACCTTAAGTCAATCTCTCCCTCTTTTGCTTACCCTGATATCTCACAGTTCCTCATACTAATTTCATCTATAGTAGGGAAATTACAACTGTCTTCCCACAGTTTAAGAGCTGTTTAACATTTTGCAGTCAGATTTGACAGACCCACACGTTTTTGCTTGTTGGCAAAAGTCATGGGATTTTGCCCTAAAGAAGACCCAAGAAAGTCAGTTTGCCCTTAATAAGTTAAGTGGAAGGCACCGATAGCACTCAACAACACAAACTCACATCAAGTCCTTTCTCATTCTCTATTAGGAAGTACATACTTCGAAGTTCTAGTTCTGATTCTATCACCTTTCAAATAAATCTCTCAGCTCAGCTACGCTAAAAAAAAACAAAACTGGAGATACTCAATAAAGAATTGTTGAATTCCTCATGGAATAGGAACTCCCAGTAAAGAATAAAACCCTAAATAAGGCACTCACTTAGACTTTATTGTTACATTTAGAAATACCATTACATTTACTCAAATAATAAATTATCGTCTAAATGGAAATTCTAGTCTATAAACAGTCTAGTGTAATATTGATTCTCCATTTTAAAACTTCTAATTTTGAAATGCATCAGCACTTTATAACCCAGCTTAAACTTCCATTATCTGATGGAATTATTTTTTTTAAGTATAACAAACATTACTGCTGAATGTACAGTTCAGATGTGAACTGACGTGTTACAACAGATGCTTAGTTAAGTCAAAATACAAAATTAAGAGAGAAGGAAGCTCATGGAGCAACATGACAGGGGTCACTTCTGCTACAAAAGAGCCCTACTGAAAAAAAGAAGCTCTAAGTTGAACTAAAATAGCTTGAATTCACACTAAAGCAAGAAAAGTTGTTTTTCTTGAGAAGCTGTACAGATTCACGTAGATAAATTTGTAAAAAACACCATGCTTATTGACCAAATTGCTTATAAACTTAAAATGACTGTGTTTCCCAAAGTGACTGAACAAACGCCTGAGTACCAGTATTTCATTAAGGTAAGAGTACCCTTTGTAGCCCTTGACTTTATAAATGCTTACTTTGCCCTTTACACGAAGCAGTCTTCCTCTATACATCAAAAACATGGTCACCATGAAAGTGCTGCAGTTAATCTTTAGGACTTTCCTTTCTTACTCTTTTCAACATTCACAGTAAAGAGGATGGAAGCTGTGACATGGCCACTGCAAAGGAAAGATGTAAAAAAAAAAATTAAAAAGAAGTAATACAAATACTTTATAAAGATATTTCCTCCCAATCAATTTGGCAACCTGTAAAAACCTTTGTATTCAAGAATCTCCCTGCATAAGTGTAACTTCAACCACAGCAGGTCATTTTAAATAATACTATATTGTATGTGGGTAAAGGAGATGATAGTTGACACTTTTTCTCTGAATGTGGATTATAGGAATGGCTGTCATTTTTTCTCTTGTTCAAAAAGCTGAGACATCCACTTTTAGAAGCAGTCCTAGGATCTCATGTCCAAAGGCTCATCTCTAACATCCAGCTCCTCAGCCTGAGGAGGTGCATATGTAAGAACATTTGGTAAATCTTTCATCAAGAAAATATAAATAATGAGACGTTAATATTAAGTACTAGTCTAGTACTACATGCTAGACTGTTATACAGGTAGCCTAAATGCAAAACTCTGCTTTCTGGTATTAGGCCAGGCCGCAAGTATTCTCAGAAACCTTTTAGTGCCTCACAGGCTTTTGAAATCTGACTATGTGCATTCTTTATTTATTGTTACCGAGATCCAGGATCTGAAAGCTTAATCTTTTGTCCATTACCACCTTTCAACAAAGTTCTACATAGTTACTCTCAGCATGAAAAAGTCAAGTGCAAAATGTAGACCTAATGCATCATGAAAAGTATTTTTTTTGTGCCACGTCTTATGCTTAAACAGGGGAATGAGCATCTTTTCATACTATGAGCTTGCATACTTTTTATTTTCCAAGATCTTCTCTATGGCTATCTGTTAGGCTTTTTCTTCATTTCCATAATGATTTTTCTCAAACAATCAGAGCAGAATTTATTATGAGCTCCAGGGAAAGACTGGACCCAAGAGGTTTCAATAATTGAACAGACTGAGCAAAGCTTTGATTTGCTAAGATAGTCATTTCCCGGTCTAGAAATCTGAAAAAGACCTCCTGTTCTAATGAGGTAAAAATGCACTTACAAGGCCTCTTCCCAAATCTGTGCTAGATTCACAGCATTTCTGTAAATACAAATATTCAAGATAAACTGCTTGAGACAGCGATAAGCAAAATCCAATAAATGAAATAGCTACTTCAGTGCTTTTCAAATAGTCATTGCATGATATAGTACTTTTATTCACTGAACACTGCACACATTGTGGAAGACACTAGAGAGTTCAAACTCTCATCAGCTTTTTCAGTCTATTGGAAAAGCATCATAGTAATAAGATGCATTTTAATTTGCTCATTGTAAGTATAAAGCGCATACAATTTCTGCAATCACAGAAAGAAAGGTAGAAACAGCTTCTTGCTTAAGTTCAAACCTTATCACCGTAAGTGCACCTTTTCTTAAGCAGACTTGAAAATTCTATTTGGGAAGGAAACACTGCTACTAGCAAAGAGGACCACATACGAAAGGCAGTTTGTTTTGTGATCAGACAGAAAGTTCATTCTTAGTTTGAAAAAAGGTAAGATTTTCTTTAGGAAACAAATCAAGCGTTTTCTTCACTAATAAATGGAAAACCCAACTATTGGTGAAGAGTTCTACAAACCTATCCCTTCTTCTGTTTTAATCTGTTTCCTCCAGCTTTCAATTTTAGTCATGGAGGAGAATACTAGAAGTGACGATTACCTTCAGGGGGTGTGTAATTTGGTCACTGAATTAGAGAATCACACTTCATCTCTTGCATTATTTTTTCTGTCTTATTCTGATTTGAAGTCTAATCTCTACAAAATGAGATCAGTTCTATTTAGCTTGGTACAGTAGGAAATAATAAGAATTATGAAAAATGTGGTATGACCAAGAGTAGGTAATTGAAGAATGTGACTAAATTAAGTACTTCATAATTGCATTTGGCATTCTCTCAAAAAATCACTTGCCCCCACACAAAATTTGTCACTCTCGAGAGATGTGAGAGAACAGCAAATTTTTAATGAAGAAAATCGAGCAAAAACTATGTAAGAAGTCACAGGGTGCAAGGATTACTTAAAAACACGTTTGAGCTCTTCAGCCAAAGCCACTGGTATGCATTCTGCCTTTCACAAAGAACTCAACAGAAATATGAATGTGTTTCTTAAAATATTTTTAATGAATTAAGATATTCCTAAAAATAAATCTCATGGTAAGCATATATTGCCACTAACAATATTTTGTTATGATAATTCCTTTTTATATATTCTTGTTAGTGCTCCATTATGGCTAAATGAACCAAACTAACAACTGCTATTATTTATCTCTTCCTCAGGACATGAAAGTCACACTATATTACCTAGCATTTTCTACATTTAATAACCAAATTAATTTTCTATAACCTCTTTTTATTTACACAAAATGTCATTTCTGTACATGAAGTACTCCACACACAAAGTATTTCAAATCTGAAATTTACAACATCTTCAGCAGTCTGGGGATGATTGAGAAGTCAGTTAAAGCAAGCTCAGGTCAGGTGCTGAGAGACCAAACTCAACTCCTTGTTTCAGCTGGTGCTCATGCAAAAATCACTTATCTCAGTCTGACCAGCGGCTGCTGAGATGCACAAGAGAAAAATAATAGTCTTGAGCTTTTATTGATTATATCTAGGTAAACTAAAGTGATAGTGTTTATAAGATACTTAGTTTTACAAAAATAAAAATTACCATTTGCCATCTCTTCAAATTCTTCTCACGCTATAAATTTGTTTGGGAAAAAAATCCACAATAGTGTAGGCAGGTGTACAGCAGTAATTTGCTACTCAGAGACACAGATTGAACACTCTTCACTCAGTGCACAAACTGCCACATCTCTTTGGATTTTGTCACTTAATCCTCACATCAGAATTACATCTCATCTGTGAAAAATACCTTATAAACCTATCAATTCAAAACATCAAGATGAGTCATCTCCAATCTGTTTTGTTTCCAGGCACCAATAATGAATTCTAACCCAGTGAATATACCCTGCAGATAGTATATGCAAGCACTTCATAAAACAAAGGAAAATGATGTCTAAATGCTTCCTAAATAATACACAATCTCAAGCATCTCAATACAGCCATTAGTGAAAGTGAAAAGAGCAATCGAGGAGGAGGTATTTTTGTCTACATTCCAAGTAACATTGAGTATTTGCTTGGATAGGAAATTTGATTTTATGCCAGCGTTGTGGCAACAGGCGTGAAAGAGAAGACTGAGGTGTTACAGACAGTGTTACAGACAACAGTGGTAATAAGCAATTTTGGTCACTACCTTCAATCTTCAATCACTTCAGCTTAACCTCTTGAAGAGGTCAAGCTACGTATCTGAATAAAAGCATGACAGTCCAGCTTTTCTGCACTTTACAGGATGGTTTGGCATATACCTGCAGAAGGATGGAAACTGAGAGACAATTTCACGTTTAAGAAGTCTGCTTCCCAGTATTCAATGGCTTTCAAGAAGCAAACCACTTCTAAAAGAAGGCCAATCTGTAGTTTGGGTCACATTCTTCAGAACAAAAATGCAGCACATGCAGAAAAGAAGTTTTACTTGTCTTAGATATATTCCATTATGGTCTCTAGGTAATTGGACAACATAGGTTAAATCACTGAAAAAGTATGAATTAAGGAGTTTAACAGGCACAATCAGTACATTCAGGAGAGCAGGATTCTGCCTCCTCAGAGATCTCCTTGGTGGAGTACAGAAGGATAAAGTCCTTCTGTAGACAGAAGCAGACAAGATGCTCCCAAGACAGGGAGCAGGAGGATTGCAAGGATCAACAAGGAGCTCTCAGACAAACTTAACCACAAAAAGGAGGGCAGTAGCAGATGGAAGCAATGACAGAAACCCTATGACAGTATAGGAAAGGAGAACAGAATGACCCTGTAGCAATCAAGGTTGATAAGAATCTTTGTATTAGCCATACAGCAGGAGACCGCCATGATAGAGCAGTTTGTTTACAACAGCACAAGAGCAAACAATTTTAAAACACCCCTTCACATAGCTTATTTGATACACAATCATAGAGTGGCTTGGTTTGGAAGAGACCTCAAAGATCATTTAGCTTCAAGCCCCTTGCCATGGGCAGAGTTACCTCTGACAGATTAAGAGCCAGATGTGGCTGCCCAGAGCCCCATACAACCTGAATGCCTCCAGGAACAGGACATCCAAAACCTCTCTGGGCAGTCTGTTCCAACACTTCAAGAACTCCTCAGTGAAAAATTTACAGAATCATATGCT
Source organism: Lagopus muta (assembly GCF_023343835.1). Classification (NCBI taxonomy): domain Eukaryota; kingdom Metazoa; phylum Chordata; class Aves; order Galliformes; family Phasianidae; genus Lagopus; species Lagopus muta. The sequence continues at coordinate 57,247,692 of NC_064472.1, read as the reverse complement.
TACGTGACCCCCTATATGGTCGGACACTGCTCAATTATGTAATGATTTACTGGAGATCCTTCTTGTATGTTTATGTAACCAAAGCAGACAGATTCCCAGTATAGTATTACCAAACTGAGCAGCATCTGATCTCAGAGAAGGACTTCACTGTTACCTTCGCAACTGGTAATGAACTGCAATATTACAATGAGTTGCCTAGTTTTTGAAATACAGAATAAAATAAGCTACAAGCTACTAAATATTAGTAATTAACATGACAGTAGCTTTGCAAATGAAAGAGGAAGTTTTACATTCTGGGGTTTCCTGTGTTTGTTAAGGAGCTGGAGAAACTAAGTGAATCATTGTGACTTCTGTGACACACAGCAGCCTCTGCTATGGGAAGAAGTCTTCCAGAAAAGTTCAGTCAGGAGAAGAACCCATCAGTAACAAGAAGAAAAAAAGTCAGTGAAAGACTATTTTATTCTCCTTGCTCATGGTTTTCTCAAGTCCCATTGACTCTTCTGCCCGTAAGGCATAATGCTATTACACATTGTACTGCCATAGTATTTTTTGCTGAGCGCTCAGTGGTGGCATTTTGTGGACCTGACTGACTACTCGAACTAAAGGGTAGAAATCTGTTCTCAAGTTTGTTCATCTCCCAAGATCAGAGTCACTCAGCTCTGACAAACCAGAACTTCACCCCAGTGCCAGAATGCAGTTTTCCATATTGAAACATGCTGAATGTATTTCAAGACACTACATCTGTGGCCAAAGAGCATGCATTAACACCCATCCATCCATCCATCTGTTTGAACCCAAAGCATACAAGCTCTCTTCTGTATACACTCAGCAAGTTCCTTGTACATCACATGCCATTTCTTAATGGTTATCGTCTCTTGTTGCATGCCAAATACCTTCTGCCTTGTTAATTGCTGCATTCAAATGCAATCCACAGGCTTTTTTATCCTGTACTTATGGCAACCATGCAATTGCAACCAAACTTTACTTAGTTACATTGTCTCAGAAATATGAGAGTATCCTGGTTCTCATCTCACTGGTGATGGAACTTTCTCTGTCTCAAGAGAAGGGGGAAAAAAAAGCAGAGAATGAGAAGAGCTGGTATGTCTATATTTTTTTTTTCTAAGATCTTGTCAGAAATAAAGCTCACATCAATTTTCCAAAGGAGAAAACAATGAGCAAGTGCACTGTCAGTTGCTCTGCAGACTGAGCATAATCTCCAAAAAACCTGTAAACCTGGAGCCATTGTGGTAGATTTCAAAGTTTTTAATAGAACACAAATAAAAAGGCTGACATTGATCTTTGTGAAATGTCTGACACGACTTTTCATTTTATGGCACTTCAAGAAGTAACAGTTGGGTGATAGCCAAGACACAGTAAGGAAATCAAATTAAAAACTGCTACTGCTTAGAAGTTTATGCTTTCTGGCAAATGAAGGGAAATGGATCACAAGAAGCTCTGCATTCTACAAACATCCACTAGTCATCTACCAGATACAACTGTATATTTGGTTTCAGGATGCTACTGTCTGAAAGAAATGAGTTACTACACTGACAGTCTTTCATTCTTGACTTCTTCCTAAACTTCCATCAGTCACTAGTATTTGTCACTTAGATGTTCTACCTGATTCCTCTCCTCAGTTAATTTGATTTTTGATTTTCTTCTGTTCCACACTTTTCTTTCTTTAATTACTGAACCTATTCTAGTTTTTCAGGATGTCACTCTTCAGTCTCAGATTTTATACAGTAAAACTTTGTTAAAGAAAAGAAAAATTAAGAATCCATACCATCAATAATCACTTAGTTTGAGGAAAACATCTTTTATTTCACATTTGTAAAATGCCTATACCATACTGGACAAAACCTTCAAAATGCAGATAGATTATAGCTTGTAATAGTTTTGTTTTAATCATAACATCTGGCCATGACTGCTTTTTCCTACTTCAAGCAGTAGAATTTTCATTACATAGTTCAGAAGTTTTTTCACCATCTGCTACACTTTCATTAGTTATAAGACTTCCTAAAGAGAAGCCAGAAGACTTCCTAAATGAGAGCCAGAAACACTATTAAAAGTGTACATCAGTTCTGTTCAAGTGAAGTATTTATTCCAAGTGAAAGTCAGTAACCGGTTGCCTTACTCTCTAACCAAAAGCATCCTAGAAACAATCGTATAAGACCATATAAGGCATAAGAGAGGCGAGAAAGAATGCCAAAATCCACATTGTACAGAACAGAATAGAGGTAATAGACAAGATGCATATTACTTTCCCAAATTCAACAAATTGCTTGTGTTGCCTATTCTTTGTATGGAATATAATTAACGATCAGTAGAAAGATTTTAAAGTTTCAGTTAAATCTTGTGCCACTCTCAGAGCACATACGCTCATTTTGGTTAGTGTCCATGTTGTTTACTCTGTCACTAAAGCATAGAACTTAGAACTCATACTCAAATGTAAATATTAGAGTATTTATCCTGGTTTCTGGTAATTACATCTGTCTTAAACAGCAAATACTTTGGGCCAATATATGGCAAAGGAAGGTAATGACAGTGCCTTTTAATGGCGTACAAAGTCTGTGGAGCAGTAACAGGTAACAAAGAAGAAAAATGGCTCATCCCTTCCAGCAACCAATGACAGCCCAAGAGGAGCACAATCTCTATCCAGAGGAATGCTGCTAACCCTTAAATGAGGGTGAAGAGCTTAGCTCCACCTATTATGGTCACTCAAGGGCACTGCTTGCACTTGAGCTCCATCGTTAGCTGCGCCTTCTCAACTAGTGCTCAACCATTGGTTCTGGCAATTCTGCTGCAGCCTAAAAGACTAACATTTCTCTATATATTACCTATGTATTTTTATTTCAATGGCATTAGAAATATTAAAACTTTTATGGACAGAAAAAGATTATTTGAAAAATTAATCACTAATTTATGTTAACAGAATCTTACTGCATGTTCAGTTTCTCTCACAGATGGAGCCAGTACACAGAGCATACAACTTCAATAAAGCATGGTGAATTACCGCACTACTACTTTTGTGTAGATTAAAACAGCTAATATGTGAGATTCATTAATTTCATAAAATGTTGGAGTTACATGGATACAAATGCCCAGCTCTGCAGTAAGTTAGGCATAAGCAAATGCCTTAGTCTGTGCATGGAAGAGAGGGCCTACTTGAATAACCTCGCAGAAAATGAGTGATCATACCCTAGGAATAGTTTGCACTGATTTATTTCTGCTATTTCAGCAATTAGAAGTGGATATCTCTCACTGCTATTATGCATTAGTGAAATCTTAATCTATTGCACTACCTTACTTTACTTTTAGGGAATAAAAGTCATTACCAAGGCTACCACTGCAAAGACTATTTTGGATTGCTATCCAAGAGACTTAGCAGTCTGGCAGGAAAATACATCATGTTACAACAACCTAAATTTTCATGATCCTTTTCATACTTATAAGTGGTGTCAAGACATTTGTAAAATATTGTGATTTTTTTTTTAATTTGACATCTCTAATACTTACTTCCATTAGGAAGTCTCAGCTTTTCCTCCTGTGTATTAAGAAATACCACAAAATTTCTCTCTTTTTCTCTGAAAACAGTCAACCTAAGTTAAAAAGAAAGAAATCAGATATGTCAGGGGAGGACTATGCTGAACTAGGCCACTGTACCTCATTCCAAAAGTGAAAATGTTTTCTATAAAAAGCAAAGTGAATCACTATTGCCACATAAAGCTTTTAAATAACCAGAATGCTCTATCAATCAAGCCAATTCAGATGCATATTGAACTCTGGAGCATAAAAAAGAATGTAAAATGGCTATTTGATTTTTTAAGTTGTTATTAAGTGATCTTTTCTCCATGTGCAGCTAAAATTAAGAGGAATAATGCTGAGTGCCAGAAGCATGTAAATGAAGATCATACAAAATCAATGTATAAAAACAAGAACAAGAAAATAGAGCCATAAACTTTTGCATCAAAAGTTCATGACAGTAGACTTACACACCTTTTCTGAGGCAAACCCTGACTAAATTGCCTAGATGTGTATGCACATAATTACTTGATACCATCTTGATCAAATGGTATCAGAAATTTTCCAAACTGTGTCCACAAAACTGCTTTGTCACAGTAAAAGATCTGTTAATTTCTTCGTGGCACTTAACAGAGCTTTTTTTAAAATAAAAAAAAAGTAACCCTTGTTGATGATACTCTTCTCACTGTAATTATTTTTGTTAAATCTAGCCTAAAATATGGGATATTTCTGAAAACTACATCCGAATTACATCCAAACATTCATCAATTCCATCTCAAAATTGAATCATCAACCATAGTGGGGAGACCGTATTTCTGTGTTTCAGTAACTTTTTTTTTCCCAGTCAGTGGGTCAGTCATTCTTGTTAATTTATTTGAACCTATGTCTAAAGAGTGTCACCTTATAAGCCTCTTTTCCCCATGCTTCGTTCAGACAACAAATAAGTATCTCAAATCTTGGCACCTTTCTAAACATTCTTCAAGAAGTAAGAAAGAAAATATACACTAACATACTTAATATTCCTATTAACCTGCACATTTTTTTTTTTTCTGCTTTCTTCATATAATTAGAAATGCTTCCCTGACTTTCAGAAAAGCCTACAGAATAAGACTGAATGAAAAGCACTCTTTTGCAGGGCCTTTTTGACTCAGGTAAAGAAGAAGAAATACTATAAGAGAACAATAATTTCTATAGTTTCTATAATTGGTTTAATAATCTTTTTTCCTATCTCAGTCTTCAAACAATCAGCAACAGAAAAAAAAAAAAAAAAAAGATAAATTGCATTTCTCTTTAAAGTAGTCCATTACTGTGGAATATAGAGAGTAGTAAATAATCAGTCTTAGATTGAAAATGGTCTAGGGAACAAAAAAATTTAAAAAAAAGTTTATTTTTCTTACTTAAACTCCATAATTTTTCTACATAAGAAATCATGATTAAAATTTTAGTGAAAGAAACTCTCGGGTTTCTTGTACTGGATAACAAATGCTAACTCATATGAGCCTGTCAATACTCACTAGAGCAAACACTCTTCAAACTTGCTAAACAGAAGAAAATCTCATGAAGTAACTCCTAAATCATTACTATGCTTCTCTTTCTACCCACACTGCATTTAATGCAGTTATTTTAAGTGTCTATGAAAAACCATGAGGAGAAATCATCAGAATTCAAAATTACTGCCTTTCTTCACCCACACATTGTACCTACACTGTACTTTCTCCACTCATATGAAGACTGACATTGCAGCCAATGTATGGATCTTAGATGTCCCAGCAAAGGCTAAATATTGTTTGATTGGTCACGATACCAAGAGTACTTAAATATGGCGTTCATCTGGAGTGCCAGTTTAATGAACAGCATCATGACATATACACAGAGGACCTAATATATCACTTAACATCCTGCAAGAGAAGGAAAAAGAAGAAAGTCAATGGAAGTCCGTGGCACAGCGTAGTGAATATCTCAAAAGTCATGCAAGGATGTTAATTCTGCTTCAATAAGACAAAGACGTTGATATCCAAATAACACCTTTAACAAATTCCAAGCTTCAGCCACCATCTATTCACTGCTTTCAGAACAACCACTGACAGAGACTGCTGGCAGGTGAAACCAAAGGTATTAAATTGTTGCATTTTAAATGTTACCCTCCAAATTTTCATTTTGAAGAAATGAAAGGTGCTACCCATACCCAAAAATCTCTGACACCGCACTAATGCCTGAGGCCTATACTGAAGCCTCTTCCTACATCTGCAGCAAAAGCACACCATAAAACACAAAGTGGTAGTATTATTCCCATTTATCTCAACCAGAAGCTGGCATGCTGCATCCAGCCTGCTGTGCCTCCACTTCTGAAGAAGAAAGAATTCTGCACCGTGTTGTTTTCCTGCCAGGTATTAATGGGTCACAACTGATGCTAGCACTGATGTTTCCAAACCACTCCTGCAACAGTTATTTGTAAATGCTCAGATTCAAGGCCTTACAAGCTTCAGATGCCTGTGGGAATTCTAAGAAGTACCTCAAGTGCAAATTATGTGAGCATTTTACTGAAGCACTTTCATACAATCAACTTTGAAGTGTTTAAATTATTACCATTCACATGAAACTCAGATACTTTCAGTCCTACTATATAATTAAATCCTCTCAAAAACAGTTTTTTTTCTTTTTCTTTTTATTCCTTTTTGGTCCTATTATACTTTTTTTTTTTTTTTAATTATTATTATCTACAATTAATTTTGTACAGCATTAATAATTCCTCCTCTTTTCTACCTTCGTGAGGCCCCCCCTGGAGTACTGCATCCAGGCCCGCCTGGAGCCCCCACCACAAAGAGGGTACAGCACCTCTTTTGGAGTGGCTTGAGAGGAAGCCACAAAGATGATGAGAGGGCTGGGTAGATAGTGACAAACGAGGGGGAATCTCAGCTCTAACAGAGATGTGATTTTAATTAAAATTAAGGAGGAAATTCTTTACTCAGAGGGCGGTGAGGCCTTAGCACAGCTGCCCAGAGAAGCAGTGGTGCCCCATCCCTGGAGGCGCTCAAGGCCAGGTTGGATGGGGCCATGGGCAGCTGAGCTGGTGTGGGCAGCCCTGCCCACGGCACAGCGTTTGGAAACGGATGGGCTTTAAGGTCCCTTGCTACCCAGGTCATTCTGTGATCCTACGATAATGTTTAGAATTAATTCTACACAGGACTTAAAACATGCCTTCCACAAAAGTGAACCTCATAAAAGAAACTGTGTTTGGATACAAACAAGTGCAGAAATCACCCATGCAAGAGCAGAAAAGGAGCACAGCACTCTGATGTGGGTAACCAAACACTGAATAAACAAAATACCAATACATAGGCCCTTGCATCCAAATTCTATCTTTATAATCAGAATGCATTACACAACACAATTCAGTAATTAATTTATTTTGCACTTCTTTACCTAAACACTTACCTTGTAACATTACAAACAAAAACATGTTTAGATTTTAAAATACTAAACTGCAAATCTACAGAATTGTCCGAAATTTACAAACAGGACAAGGCTGCACACTGCTTAAATTCATTACCAAAAGGAGAACTATGTGCACTGGCAGATGTCAGAAACAGTTTCCCTCTGCCTCTTTCTGCATATACCCAGGGGTAATACCATGGTGCCATGGTAATTCTCCAGCCAAACTGTCATCTGACAGCAGTAAAGCCTAATATCCTTGCTTTCCAGTCTGAACCACTGTGCCCTGCAGTTCTGCAGTGCTGCAATGCCAATTGAAGTCCCCTGCAAGGGGCAAAGCCACCTGAACATAAACCTGGGTGGCTGGAAACACCTACCGGGGACCAGCTAACAATGGAGCCCTCTGGCAAAGCCAACCCCAAGGAACCCGCACGCACCCACAGCATCCACACCACCAGCAGCTCCCACTGCAGCACTCAGCTTCCAGTGGCTGAGCAGGACCTGCCTCCAGGGACAGCCATGCTTCTGCTGAAAGCCCGAATTGCTCATTACATGAGCCAAATTTAAAATAATGTAAGTATCAAGAGGAGGTAATTACTCATTGAAGCATCAAGGCTCAGCTCTTCACAACTCTTAATTAGCTGCCTCTAAAAATATTAAAATCTCCTGTGAGAATGATACTCAATAGCCCTTCGCTCAAGGTATTACAGGAACCTCAATTCAAACAAAATTAAGATCACCAAACCACTGCTATTTACAACTGCTCCACTTTTTCTCTAACACTTGATCTTGGTATTGCACAAATAACTGATCTTAAAACTTGTACCAGGCCCATGACATTCATTTCATGAAAACCAATCAATGAAGTTGATTGACACTCCCTCAATGGTTTTTAGACAAGAGTATAATTCAGCAGATAGAATATTCCTAATTCAGAAGTTAAAATAACTTAATCATCTCTTAATTTCAGAATGTGATTTTGATATTACATTTTATGTGGACTAACTTTATGGATCAGCCAAATTCTGCTGAGATTGGAGCTCCATTTATAACAATAAAGGAGCCTTTTAAGTGTACAGTTCTTTAAATTAATTGATTTACCCTAGTGGAATTTTTGATGAAGAGAACATCACAGCACCCATAACTTTTGTCTTTCGGAAAGACATAGGTGGCTAAAAACCCCTTCAAAAACAGCTAATTAGATTTTAGACTTCATTAGAAGCACTAATGGAAAGTGACAGTCAGTGATTTATTTCTTTCTTATTTACTGCCCATACTTTTCCAACCATCTTCAATGATTAGCTGATCAACATGAACATAAAAAGGTCATACTGACATATTACAAGAATTCACAAGTAAAATGTTTTTAAAGATATTTTAACTTGTTTAATTTTCCAATTAACAACTCTTATCAGATGTTTAAAAAAAGATTTACATTAGTTAAAAGGCAGAAAGTATTATTTAAGCAAGACTATCAGAAAAATATATTCACTGCTGATTATTCAAAAAGTACAAATTGAATTACACTTGTAATGAAAACATGAAATCTCCCTAACCCATTTCTTCTGTATATATTCAGAAATAAGCTTACCTTGTAAATTATACTGCTAATCCATCAAATTCACATGGTAGAGTAGGTATAGTTTTATATTCATCAGGCATTCACTTGCAAAATTGACAACCTGGCACAGTTTGTACTCAGCATAACAGGACAAGTTAGAATAAAAATTGAATTACAGAGAGAGACAAGTTGAAGTTTGTGAAGATAAAGAATACTGACAGCATAGCAATAAAAGGACATTCATTTTTTCAATATCTGGCTTAGAACTTACTAAACACATCTACTTTATTTCAGCACTGGTAACCTCAGAATTATATACTGAAATGTGAAACTCAACGGATTTCTTCCATAAATAACTGCTGATGGTTGTGGTTCTGGAATGCTTTAATTCGAAGAGAGATTTCAACACAACTACAGAGTCCTTCAGAACAAAATGCTCACTTAGGTCTCACCAATGTACAACAATTTTCAAGAATAAGCCCAAAAGGAAAGCTCTTTTGTTAGAAAATGGGAGCAACACTGCAAATGCTGACAAAAGTGGGCATGTGACAGTGTAACCTGCAGACCAATACTGAACTATTCCTTCAGCCCAACACCTCCAGACACAAAGAGAACAAATTACTTTGGAATTCAGCCTAGAATGGGCTCTCTACTCTCAGTAAGAAAAGATGAAACAGTAGAAACAGCTGTTGTGTGTTGCTTTTCAGAGACATTTCCAAAATTCTATTTTGACTTGAACTGATTTTCTGTGTAAAACAGTATCTACCTTTTCAGAAATACCACATTGGAAGGTCTTGTATTACCTTTATGGAATCAGAGATGCTTTTGATCATACCTACTTTTGATGTTTATCTTATATGTCTTGTAAGGCTGAATTGTCCAACCTACAGTAGAGAACATGCTTTAGCAGAATGGTTGAACCAAATGATCTCCAGAGATCCCTTCCAACTCTCCAAAACCAACTATGCTTATTGTTTACATATATCCCACCTAGAAAAAGAACATAAAACCAGGATGTGCAATACTGTGGACAAAAAAGCTAAAGCACTACTGTATGTATGAAATAACCACAGCTATTAAATTAAGTGCATCTCAGTCTTCTCTAAGTAAGTTATCTGACATGCCTTAAGGAGATGTATTTGTTCAAGAAAGGCCAGAGTTACTACCAATGGCTTTCTCATATTAACTCAAAATCATAATTCTCTGCATTTGAGTATCTTTCTTGTCTCATTGATGTGACACTAAACATTAAAAAATGTGATGAACCACTATACAGGAAACACATTTGGGACCATTTAACTAACTGAAGCTTATGCTAAAGCTTCCTTTCACTCAGAAAACCAACCAAACAAACAAAAGAAACTTCTCCCAAACACATGCATGAAGAAAAAAAAAAAAAAAAAAAGGAAAATGGGTCATATGTGTCATTTCTCACCCCTGCTCCCAAAGTGTCAGCTTTTCAGCTCTTTTGTCATACATCTGTAGTTGAGGAACTGCTCAGCCAGCTGAAATTCTTGAGCTGTTCTGAACAAAAGTGATCCTCTCACAATGGCTTGTTTAACAAGGACCAGGCGCCAGTCGCAGCACACATCATCCTCTGGGGTTGCTGCACTATCCTCTCCATAGATTATCTCCATGCATATCATCCAAACTCATCATTAATGTTTTCTGCTTTCCAATTCCCCAAGTTTCCCCCAATTTTCCAATAAAACTTTATTGCATCACTTTCTGGCCTGATTTAATTTCCCACAAGAAAACAGACATACAGAAAAGAGAAAACAGAACCTCAGCAAAAACGTCCCAGTATATTCAATCCTGCATATTAGCCAATCACTGAATTCTTTTTCCTTCAAATAAAAAAGGATTTATTCTAATTCATTCCCTCAATTTTCTCTACTTGAGCAATTTATTTTTTGTATGTTCTCTTTCTGATTAAACTAGATAACCTGCTGAGATGTTCAGGATGAACCCATATAGAAAGTGGAAAGTATAAAGCAATGATGATTACTAACTGACTTAAGGAACGGGTGAGGAAACTATTTCCTTCCTACTGTACTTCCATTAATGCCTTCAAGATGTTCACCCCAAATTGCATCTAAGAGTTCTCAACAGAAGCAATAAAAGACAATTAATTACCTAATGAAATTTGTTATTAAAATAGAAATAAAAAAATATTGTGTTAGATAAATATTTGTTTCATTAATTCGAAGTGAAAGAGGTCAGAGAAAAGAATAAAGATTTCAGTACTGAAGCTCTGCATGGTACTATGCATTACTGTCAACTTCTCTTTATTACAAGACAGTTAACTTTGAACAATGCAGCACAAAAATATATGTACCATAAAGTCAGATAACTAACTCAAGCCCTAATCTATACTCTCAAACCTCAGCACATAGAGGTCCTGGGCTTTTCTCATTTATTCATGGCTAATCTAGCAAATAGCTTAAGTCTTAGATTCAGGCTTGCTGAATCTATGCAATCTGGCAGATTCTCTGTGTGACACAGCAGAATAAATGTTCTGTTAAAGAGTGACTCTGAGCTGCTTAGGATGCTAAAGGCAGACAGTGTAAGGAGAGATACAATGTACAGTTGCAGGAATCCTGACCTCAACCACGTAAGTTGCCAAGCAGCAGAAAAATGAATTCAGTTTGTTTTTTCTTGCTCCCAAATTTTCAGAAAACGAGAAACAAGGAGTAGGGCACTTTGTAAAGAAGTGTGCTTGGTGACCAGCCTTCCACACACCAAAAACACGTGGCTTAGAAGCGTACTTGCATTCTAAACTCTTCCAGAAATTTTGTGGACTCATGAATATTTCCATTAATTTGTAGTAAAAATAAAATTTATAGTAGAATTTACAGTAAAAAATAAATAGAAAGTTGAGGAACTTGAGTTCAAACAGGAAATCTACTGTAGAATCATTTCTAAATCAAACTTGATAAATAAAACAGTATTTAAGAAATGGCTCATGATGCACTTCTGAGCTTAGTTTTTTAGGCAGTTTCTTCAGAGAGATTTCAATTAAAAAGCATGTGAATAATTGTAAATATTTCTAGCTATCTAGGTTGCATAGAGGAGAAGACAAAAGTAACCTGATGACAAAAATTGCTAAATCCAAGAAGCAACACTTTCATTAAACGCAGATGTAATCCATGGCACCTCTGCCATAACTCAGCACAGAGGTGTAATTATTTAATTTATAGAGAATCTAAAAGCAAAAGTATGATCACAGCAGAAAAATACCTTTTGTAGAAGTATTGGTATTAATATTGTTTAATCCATTAAGGTGGTCTGGAAAAATCACAGAAAAGATGCAACTGCAGGAAAACAAAGGGTCGCTGGGCTCAAGAAACAAAACAGTTTAGCGAAAGAGAGGAATAGCTCATGGAACAAAGACAGACAGCTGCTCTGTTCTCACTGTGTTTAACAGCTTAATCCTTTAAAAAGCAGAGCATCCTCCATTCTGGATAGATGTTCTGTTCTAGAAGAGGGATTAATGGCACTTACTGTTTGCAGGTATTTTTTAATAATTTTACAGAACAATGTTCTCACTGTTTCAAGTTTCATACTTAATGATGAGCAGAAGTGACATCTCCATCTTACTTGTTCTACTTACTTCAATGTTATGCTACTGTAAATTCAGTTCATTTCACATTTTACATGAATGATGGTGCTATTAGGAGAAAAAGAATCACAACAGTAGGTACTGTGGTTTCAGATTAACATAGACAAAGACCTGGTCTGACCCACCAGATCTCTGCCTCTCCAAGTGCTGTCCCTAAGCCATGTCAGAATTGCTCCTGGCTTCCCTGTAGAGATAAATGGAGAGAAATGACACATACAACTTTGGAGGCACCCTCCAGGGAAGAGGAGCAGCCACTCAGAACCGTTCCCTGAGTCAGTGCCATGAACACAGCAGAGGGCAGCTACCCAGCTGTGCACTGCATCAACAGAGCCCTGCCAAGCAGCACAGAGAGCGCAGGCAGAGCACACCCATAAGGGAGCCATGGGCCACGAACACTGAACAATTCAGTTCTTAGTACCACCTGAACTTACACAAAGCATGTATGGTCCATGTACCTTCATCTCACATTACATCCTTCATGTACACTGAAAGTGATTTTCTTGTGTCAAGTACAAGAAGTCTAGAAATATTTCCTTTCTGTCATTCCCCCTTAAAACATCCAGCAAAGCCCAGGCCCTCTTACTCAATCACTCAGCAGCAAGTGGGCAATTTTGACCTAGAAATCGTTCAAATTCTTTTGACAAATGCTGTAAATGACTACTATGGATCTACTTAGCGCATGTGGGAAGACAAATACCTGACCTAAACAAGAGTTTTACATCTGCATTTATGAAATTTCTGCACCTTATGTACTTGTGACATCCTTTATTCATGCTAAAACCTCTTTTAGTAAATTGACAAATTGCCAGATAAAAGATAGTGTAACTGAAATGCAAACATTTTCCATGATTTTCAAGCAAAGCAACATTTACTATTTTTGAAAAATAAGCATTTAAACTGGTAGTAAGAACTTTTACACTGAAGTAATACCACTGGTATTACTGGTACTAGGAAAATATAATGTTTCAGATAATCAGGTCTAATTATCTGTACTTGTAATAAAACTTAATAGCTTAGCATAGCCAAGAGCATAATAAAATTGCATTATCCACTGCATAACAACGAGAAATTAAATAAATAAAAACAGGGAAAAAACTGCAATGTTAGCTGAAGCTAATATGCTAGAAAAACAAGCAGCGGGTATATGTGTACTGGTACATATGGCTGTCCATGGCTGGAGGTACCCACAAACTCTTTCATATTATTTTCATGCACTGATTTAACAGAACTAGGCAGAATTTTAACACAATGCACTGATTCAACAATGGACCAAAAAACAGCCTCTGAAAAACCCCTGGAGCTGAATGACTCCTTGCAGTTATCCATGCCTGGCAGGACACAACTATTCCATACGTAAAGCTTCTGACACACATTAATCCAAATTATGTCTCATTTTTTAAAAGGGGAAAAATGTGTTAATACTACAAGTAACACAGAACATGTAGGAATTACTCTCATCTTCCTAATGCTTTCTAACTGTAGAATGTTGTATGTGACAGGTTCTAGTTCTCATTTTCAAAGACAGTATTATTAACTAAAAAAAAAAAGAAGTAGAAACAAAACAAATGGCTCTGAAAGTGTTAAAATACAAAGCTGATCTCAAATGCAAGGAAAGATCAAAGTAAAATGCTCCTTCAAATATACTGTACCATATTTACTACTTGATAGGTATTATCTCATAGTCAATCAGTAACTATTTTTTCACCAAATCATTTTACTGTCACAGAAATCCTGTGAAGGTGATGTTTTATAGCTGGAATGTTTCTACAACAATGGACCTTCTAGAATCTCTGTAACAGTACAAGAAAATAATATTTTTGCATTGTTAGCATTTAACTATCTTAATCCTTCTTGTTCATTGTTCTCCTTCCGACCTTCTTTTCTCATCTTTTCCTAGCTCCTCTTATTTCAACAGATGAAGGATACAAAAAAGTACCATTCATAGCACTCAACTCATTCCAAATTGCCTACTTTATATTTAGTATGTGTGTCACGATATCACAAGAAGCAAAGAAATAAAAAGGCACATGATTTTCTGACTAAAGATAGTATAACTAATTTTTGAATGTGTGACTAATTATTAATATGCCTTCAATTTTTCAATACTGTAAAACTGTATAGTTGCATAACATGCCAGATTTTATCACATTGTCACATTACTGCACAATTACCAAGAATGTGCTTTTAAAATATGTATATACATATACATGTATTACATATCTCAAAAATAAGTAACTACTTACTCAAATTGGTACTTGCAATTAGTATGTGATCATAAATGTTTAATTTTTTACAAGTAGATTTTCATCTTTTGAACTAATACCTGATCCTTACACAGTATTGCATTCCAGTCACCAAACAAAACACTTGAACACTGAAATTAAGCAGTAATGCTGAGATAGAAAGAACGTCAATTGCAGTGCAGAGACTTGTTATTATGCAGTATCATTTGACAGCTCTTAGAAAATGCTATAAACTCTCTGTTAGCAAAAATTATATGTGCACAACTCCATTACTTAAGTGTCCATTAATGAGTTAATTCTTGAAATAAATCTGTTTTATTTCGTATCTTGAGCCAAAAAGAATCATGAGCCATCGATGATGCTCCCCTCCTCAGCAGAAAGACTCTGAAGGAGGCTAGAAAGGAGAAAACTGCTTGTTGACCTACATCAATGTTTGAAAAGCATAGTTATCCTGATGCACCCAGGAAGACAATACATTGGCTCTTTACCTGAAAAATAAACAAACAAAATAAATAAAGGGTTTCTAACAGATAAAACTACTTGCTGAAGGAAAAGTAATATAGCATGCTCAAATGTTCTGCTTATTTGAAGTCTCATGCTATCTTTAGTGTGTTGACTATATCGATCCTGGTAAATGAAATTTATCCAACCAGTCTACTGCTATCAAAACCAATTGAACCATACCCACACAAACAAAAGAAAAGAGTTATAGCAGAGTAAGTTCAACATGTCTACCTTCAAAACCTCAGCTATAATAATGACAGTAAAACACCCTCAGCTGCCACAACTTTCACTTCATACAAAACTAGTAGGCTAGCCAACTTTATGCAGTAAATAGGATTGAATCTTGAAACCACTTTTATATTTTAATTGTATCACGAATGCTATCAGAATGACAAAGGCTTTTCATGTTTCTCTGAGAAGTAATGCACTGCTGTGTATTGGTGTTTCTGTGTGCAAGCTGGAGGGGAAGGGCAGCAGGTTGTTATTGCAGCGGACTAACACTCACATAACACCAGTAGGGCTTTCCTCACCAACAGCAGAGCCTGTCTAACCATGAACAGGATTAACATTTTGTTTGTTTTGAAGGAAGACTTGGGACAATATTCCACCTCTCCCTGCAGGCAAGTATTGATATACTATGTATTTCTTACTGGAGGTACCCAACAAATAAGTAGAACAGAAACTTTCCAAGAAATCTCACTGCTCAAACCTCCAGGTAGAAAATACAACTTGGAAGGGCAGCTGTCTTAGCCAGTGATACAAAGCTTGTTGACCAACTTTCTGAGGTACCACAGACCCAGCCTGCTTCCAAACTGCTTCAGGAAAAAAGGGATTTTGGCCCTTTTTAACAGAAATGTTTGAGTGATTGTAGAACTTATAAATACAATACTTACAAACACAACTTGTTTGAAGGAAAAAAAAAGAAAAAAAACCCACAACAAAGTAAACAAACATCTACCAGGCATTTTTTTTCAAAATGCAGTTTATCTCCTAGACTATTTCTATGGGCTTACAGAATCACAGAATGGTCTGGGTTGCAAAGGACCTTTAAGATCATCTAGATCCAGCCCCCCTGCTATAGGCAGGGACACCTTCACCTAGGTTGCTCAAACCTCCATCCATCTTAGTCTTGAAACCCTACAGGAAAGGGGCACCTACAACCTCTCTGGGCAACTTATGCCAGTGTCTCACTATCCTCACATTCTTCACAATTTCTTTCTAATTTGTAGTGTAAATCTTCCCTCTTCCAGTTTAAAGCCATTTCCCCTCATTCTATTGCTACACACTCATAAAAAGTCCCTTCCCAGCTTTCCTGTAGACCCCCTTCAGGTACTGGAAAGGCTGCTATAAGGTCCCTCTAAGCCTACTCTTCTCCAGGCTAAAGAGCATCAACACCCTCAGCCTGTCCCTCAGGGAAGGTGCTCCAGCCCTCTGATCATATTTGTGGACCTGCTCCAACAGCATGATGTCTTTCTTGATGATAGAGAAAACCAAGCAATGCAGGAAAGCACTTGCAGTTTTCAACAGACAGAGAAGATTCTTATGATTCTACAATATATCCGTTGAGCTGATTTTTAACCTCCCTTAAAATCAACTTTAAAAAAAAAAAAAAAAAAACAGAACTGTTTTGTATTCCTAATCACAGTATTAACTTCCTTCTTAAGGGGTCTCCAACTGACTACAAGCTGCCTGATGTGTCCAGTTCATCCTTTTTTATACTGTTTTATACTGTACCTCTGCAGCTGCAAGGCTGCAAGTAGCAGTACTGTAGATTGGGAACTGAGCATCAGTGGCACACTATGCTGGATGTCCTCTCCGTTTGGTATTGGCAATAGTTGAGCATGATGAAAAATTTCTTCCAATCACTGTATCTAAAAGTCATTCCACAGTGAAGAGAAGTTCTTTGATGAGGTAAGCTGATGTATGTCTATAAAGGAACTTCCAGTCAAGTCCCCATCTTCTCCAACTACTTCTCTTACATTAACATGCAAACATGCAGTATTTTCCATAGTATTAATTCAATTTTCATTTCTCCTTGAATTTTTTCAGTCTATGAAAGACTATAGCATCTAAGAATGAGAGTTTTTAATATATTTATATATACATGTACCCATAAAATATCTTAATGCTTAGAAGGCTGGTAACAAGTTGATATTCTACTGAAGAATATACTATTTTGCTAAATTAACCCAAGTATTTTCTGACAAATACTATGATCTTCTCAGAACTGATCTTCTGAGTATTTCATGTTACCTTAAAGCACGATTATTGTAATTCAGTGATAGTCTCTACATTACATTAGATTAGCTGCACATCTAACTATAAAGTGAGTAGAACTGATATTCAAGCTACAATGTTTCCCACTTTTCGATTATGATAACACTACATAAAGCTCAGCAATGCCACCTAAACAGATCATCTGTCTCCAGAACTGAAAGCAAACTGCTGTTCTTCATGTGATAGGTGCAGAAGTCAGGTCTGTTCAAACATTATTTTGAGGTTATGAAGCAATAAACTAAAGCACACAGAATGATTCTGCAGCTTAAGTGATTACAGCCAGATTTACACACAGCAGTGTACAGACAGGAGGCTGGATTGGAGCCTTGTAGACAGGAACAACAGCTGGAGTCACCTCTGTCCTGCAACTCACGCTGCAGCACGGCACTGCCCCAGAGAGGCATGCAGATTTCTCGCGCTCTATTTATTCATCCCCAAGCTCACTGGAAGCAACCTGAGTGTAAGCAGCCTCCTATGATTTCAGGACCTCAGTTCCACTAAATAAATACTCTGCAGTAAGTCCTTCTGTCCCCCAGAGAAAGTCTCACAAATCCTTTTTGTGCTTCAAAACAAGGAAGCACAGGAACAAAAACAGATGCCACAACCACTGCAGACGAACAGGATTTTGAAAGAAGTACTTGAACAAGCAGAGTGTACAGAGCTGGGAATAAGCATGAAGAGAACCACTAAAGAAAAAGAAAAAAAGAAAAAGGAAACAAAATAAATTTTTATTCAACACAACAATGTCTATTTCACCTTACGAAGGCTGATGAATTCTGACCTGAGTTGGGTCTCACTTCATCAGCATAAGAAGAAATTTAAGCACTTCAGAATTAGATTTTACATACACATGAGAAACCTGTGATTGCAATCCCAAAGGGAGCTCTGAACAATCAGTCTAACAAGTTAATTAGATGCACCAGATTTACGTATTTGGAAAAATCAGTGCCAATATACAGATTTGCAGAAACTGGAGCCCTGGAACCCAAAGAGCCAACCGTACCCTGGGATGCAGCAGGCTCAGCACTGCCACCGGGTGACGGGAGGGGCTGTCCCCTCTGCTCTCAGCTGTGAGGCTTCACCTACAGCACTAGGTGCCACAGTACAAAAAGAACATAAACCTTAAGAGACTGTCCAAAGGAGGGCTACAGAGATGATGAAGAGCCTAGAGGGCAGGATATATGATAAGCGAATGTGGTCCCTGGGTGTGCTTAGAGCAGGGCAGAGGAGCTGAGGGGAGCCCTCATGGCGGCTGCAGCTCCTCACAGGGAGCGGAGGGCAGCGCTGAGCTCTGCTGTGTGTGACAGCGACAGGCTGAGGGAACGGCATGGAGCTGCGTCAGGGGAGGGCAGCTGGGGGTCAGGGAAAGGGGCTGCAGCACAGGGCGGGGGGCATGGCTCTGAGCTGCTGGAGTTTAAGGAGTGTTTGGACAGTGCTCTCAGACACAGGGTTTGGATTCTGGGGGGTGCTGTACCGAGGCAGGGAACTGGATGTGATGATTCTCATGGTTCCCTTCACCTCGGGATATTTTATGGTTCTATGAATTTGCTTCTTCATTTGAGAAAACTTTGCTTTTCTAGATAGCTTAGGTTCAGCAGCTGATGTTGACAGTGCAGCACTCTCATTTTAAACTCATGATTAAGAAGTCTCAGATCCTGAAATTCTTTCCTCATTTAAAACAAACTGCAGCTGACAGAAAATGAAGCAGAAACTGCTTCCTGTAAGATCCAAAGCTGTCAGAAAAACCTTCATCTTAGCTATCTCATTTCTTTCTGTCTTTAATGCAGCAAAAGATGTACTAAATTAAGTTCTGCTTTTTTCTAGTAACTTTAGAGCACTTCTGAAGTAACAGTAGCTAGTATTTTATTGTAAGGGAGCAATGGAAACTGGAAGTCTCAAGTTAGCTTTCCAAAAAAAATACATAGGAACTCTTACAATAAAGCATTAGAAGGCAATGGTATAAAAATTACATATTCCAAGAAAAATAGCATAACATGATGAAATTGTGTAAGGTTTTATCTAATGAAGTATAGCCAGAGCTCAAAAATGCATTTTCATTGATTCCATTAGTGAAGATGACACGTACGCCATGGAATTATCTGTCTCACAGCTGTGAAGTTCTAGTAATGTTACTACTAGCCTATAATGCCCTGCAGCATCTTATTTTAGTCATCTCAAGAAGCATGTGCTTAATAAGCCCCATTGGCTCTATTCCTGTGATTTTTATGCAGACCTGTCAATAACAGCTGCTCTCCTGCCTCTTGGCTAATTACCTTCTAACACTCTGTTCTATGTTGAAATGCCTAACACCTGTAATCTATTAGTGGGCAACAAGCATATTGACAATTTATTAGTTTAAAAAATGTTTCTAGGAATGCAGAAATCCACAAAACCATGTAAGAACTTTTCATACAAAACAGGAAAAAGTAACACTACATTACACAGCAACTGGCTGTCCCAAAAGCTCAGAGTAAGAAGAAAACTGATTAAATGAAATGAGTCAGCCAGTACTCAGCAGTGCTGAACTTTGAAATTGTTTAAGGTATACATTTCCATACACAGGAAGTAAAATGGTTCCTAAGACCTGTTTCCTTCAAGACTTTTTCTTCCTCAAGAACTGAATTATAGCTGACATTTCATTCTATCCATTTAAAAACCCTTAGAAGACCTTGCTTTTAAGGTATGTGATATGAAAAATTAACGTTCTTGCTCGTACAAGTTAAGACACTCAGCCTACACTGTCTCTGAAATTAACTAACTGAAATGAACTGCAGACAGACGAGAGTCCACTGCGTGAGTTTGGAGACTCTTTATCAAATATTCAGTTCATTTACTTCCCTAGAGAATGTGAAATGTACGTTAGTGCATTAGCTCCCTCCTAATTTGTTGGTTTTTTTTTTAAAGTACCACTCACTTTTCTATATACACAATACATTTGTTTATAAACAAAGTTTATATATATGAAATCTGTATACATTTTAAAGGTGATTTAATGTGAGCTTGACAAACATACCATAATTTAAGAACAGTTACTGCAGCTGCTTAATGACCTGTTCTAAACAGGGAAGGAGTTGGTTTGTTATTTTCAATTCTTCAATTCTTTCTTCAATCATTTTCAATTGCACCAGAGGCATAAATTTAACTAAATGCAAGTTGAAAACCAGAATGGCTATGGCCCTAGAAGTGTAGAAGTAGTTACCACAACAGAGGGGTAGATTACAGAACACTGTAAACCAGATGCAGCTTTAATACTCAGAATTCCTTAAACTGTATTAACCCAAATTATGTGATGGGTCAAAAGACAGAACGTCCTTTAAGTCTGCTTACATTTCAGAGGAAAATAAATTAAAAAAAAAACAAAACAAAACAACACACTGATCTTGAAATTAGGGTGCTTCAAAAAATTTTTAGGTGATTGTAATTTTCAAGTTTGTATGAAATTGCAGGAGATGAAGCAAGAGTTGAAATGAGCTGTAGTACAGCTCTAATTTCTCAACAAACAGAATGAAAATGTAGCACCAACTGCTTTTAGTTTTGAGAAATTGCAAAAATACCTGTGGACCCAAACAACTGGAAGATTGCTGTACCTAAGCAAAAACAGTTATCCTCCAACATTAAGAGTATCAGAGGAACTGTATAAAAATTATGCATCAAATTTTGAAGATGGTAGACACTGGAAGAGATCAGGCAACAGACATTCCAGCAACATATATTTCCTGTCAGCATCCCTTTCACAGACATGCACAATGGATGAAGCCACACCTGAGAAAAGCTGAATGCCTCCACAGTCCTTTAGCTTCTGCTCATGGACACAGTTCTGTTCATAGGCACAGAGAAGTACTCAGTAGGAGATATTCAAGGCACTGATTGTAATAAAATCATTTTTTATGACGAATCCCCAACTGCATGCAAAAACACAGTTTACACATCAGTAAAAATTCCAGCTCCAGCAGAAATGTTAGGTGTGCCTACAACACCAAGATGGCCCACCAAAAGCAAGCCAGAAGAAAATAGGTTACCTTCCAAGAATTAAAATTGAACTTTCTGGCATGTTTTTATTTTGCTTCTAATTTTTCCTCTTATTATCTATTTATCTTTACAAAATAAAAACTGATTCTGTAGGATGTTAGTCTCTATTTTCTAGGATCAATTATGCTTCATCAATACTCACGGCTTTGCCTGAAATAACAAGGTTTTTTGCCCCCTTTATAAAACATTCTAGAATTAAAGAAAAAAATATATATAAAATTATGGTTCATTGAGCTACAGATTGAAATGACGTTCTGAAAGCAGTATTTGTCAAATGTGACTCCTTCTGTCACATGTCAAAATAGTTCATGTCTCTACTTATCCTGCTACCTGTATACATCATCAGTTAGTAAGATGTTGATTAATGACAAACTCTTTTTTGCAAATCTAAAACTTAATGACATGGGTTACTGAATGTGACTGTGAATGTAAAAATAGAGTGCTGGCCAATTTTCACACTTCATGCCTCTGTGCCTTAAGACACAGGAGACAATTCTTCTACTTGCAGAGGTCAGAAAAATACCTAGCCTTACTGTATATTTTCTTCTGACTAAATCACTCTACACATTCTCCTCAAGATTTCTAGCTCCTAGCCCTAACCTAGACAGAAATTTATGCAACTAACTCATTGCCTGCCTATGATAGAATACATTCTCCTTTTCTGGAGGTAATCAAAATCTGCCTGGATGCTTTCCTCTGCAACCTGCTCCAGAGAACCTCCTCTAGTAGGACTTTGGAGTAGATGGTCTCCTGAGGTCCATAGCAACTCCTATAATTCTGTGACTATGATTAACTCATTTTATGAACTAACAGATACGGGACAGAGGTAATTCATTTATTACCAATGACTAAAGTGAATACTTTTGCAAATAAAAGCTAAAAGCATGGTTCTTGCCAGAGGGTTTTTCTAAATAATGGCCATATATGCTTTCTTTTGCATGACAATTACACTTAATAGCAGAAAATGGTTCTAAACTAATTAACTATTTTGTAGATATTTACTGCTAAGAAGGGTTAATCCTGTAAACTACATGCTTACCAGCTCTACTCTGCTGATCCATTTCAGTCCATGGGATTGAATAGGAAAGTAGACTGAAAAGCGGTGGTGACAGCTGGTGGAGCTACCTCTGACAGCACTATGCCCCTCTGCCAGAAAGAGCACCAGGTGGGAGGTGGGCATTTGCAGCTATGTTTTGCTCTAAACATCACACAAAATAGCAGGGTTTTACTGACTGGCATTCAGACTTCAAGTTATGGAGTGACTGGTAGGTTCCTTAGGTGTATCACCATATAATAAAATCTTCATACTCAGTTCATACTCTCTTCCCAAGAAAAACATAAACAGACATGCTGTTAAGAATTCAATGAAGGACTATCGAGATGTTTAAGGAACCAGAACATTTCTCCTGCTAGTGGAAGTCTGAGAGAGCTGGGATATTCAGCTTGTAGAAGCAGAGGCTCACGGGAATCTCACCCACATCAGTAAATAGATGAATGGAGATGCAGACAGGACAGAGCCAGGATTTCAAGGGTTTAAATTCACCTCAGTTATAGAACAACTGAAATAGGAGACAGAAACAGTACCTAATTTCTCAAGTAGATTCTTAGTTCCTTTGTGCAGTAAGAGAACATGTTTAAAAGTCATATCTAAGGGACTGCATTCAGGAGGCACCTGGCAGCTCTGTCTTACTTTCTCCATTACTCTCAGGTGCTTTATGTGTCACATTTATATGTTTATATGTGGTTTCATCTTCTCCAATGTGTAATACCTTCACTTCTGTGTTGCATATTCAATTTCAAATTACTCTTTCCCGCAATCATTTGTTTTGCCAAGACATGCATGCTTTAAATTCAACCCAACTTGAAATCATGTCCTTTCTAAAGGCATGTTTTTCCTCAAATTCATCATGCCTTTGTGGCAGGAATACATGAGTACAAATTAGAGAAACAAATTAATTTATGACTGCATGAAATCCATTCTTTTATACTTCAGTTCTGAGAGGTTCTGAACATGCGTAGAAACTTGTAATACCTCAATACCAAAAGCCCTGTATGAGCTGAGTGCCTCTCATGCTAAATAATGAAAATTTAAAATAAGAATGTATTTTGTAATCAAAGTTCTTACACCTGTGAATGAAGTATGTCACTGCAGTGCATTATTTACATTGCTGTAAATAATTACACTATTGTTCAGAAGTTCTTTTGCTTTAAAGTACTTCTGATTTGGGTTTAAATTACACAATTAAATGCTGACTGTTCACTTAAGGTGCAGATTGGTAAAAAGTTCTATACTCACATGAACAACAACAAAAAAAAAGCAATGTGTTTCTCTACAGCTTGCAAATTCTTTTTGAAAATCTCAGGAAAAACAGAATGTAAATAATGACAATAAAACTTTTTAAAAAGAATGTTCAAAAAAATTTCTTAGTCATATTCAGTGCTTTCTAGAGAGTAATGTTCTTACGTCCAATACAATATACATTTCATGAAAAAAAGACCAAGTGAGCATGGTCTGATTCCATAAGATTCCTGGCATAGCAGTAAGAAAAAAATATCAAAAAAAGAGGCTATTTTTAGGTTCCCACATTTCTTCACTTACCCCCTGGATTTCAGAGCCTAACAAGACTACAAAATCACTCATTCTGAATATTTTACAGTGTTCTGTAACCTACAGTCCTGCCACCATACCCATCAGATTGTTTCACCAAAACAGAGACGCAGAGTCTGCTATGCACCTGGAAAATCTGTTCTCAAATCTAATCATCCTAAAATGTTCAAAATGAGTTTTCTAGGCATTACATAACAAGAACCAAAGGCAGGGAGCTCTGTCTTTACTGACTGATTGACATGCTTAGATTTATGTAATGTTGCACAAGGAAGCAAGACACTATCTCCATCTCCCCGCTCTCAGCACAAGCAGACTTCCAGGGAAAAATCTACTGAGGAGATTATCTTTGCTCTGCTGAGGTACACCTGGTTTCCACCTCCTTTTAGGTAAGCTAAGCATACTAAACTTTAAGATTTACTCTGTCTGGCATTTTCTTCAGCCTGTGAAACATTTTTATGACAACTCAAGGCTCCATTTTTTCAATGTCTTCTTAAAAATACAGATGCTGCATGCAATATTCTAACGTCCTACTCAGCCACAAGTTACTCAGAAGTAAAATCAACTCTCCTTGCAGTCGTGATTTTATAAATCTCAGTGTCACTTCAGCTCATTGCTGACATGTTACATTAAGCATTCTGGCTGCTTGCTAGCTAAGACCTTTACGTCCCTTTTAAAATTTCTCTTTTCCTGGATGTTATACAGATCTCTTAGAGAAGACCTCTGCGTTCCTTAACTTTCAATGTATAAATACCAATTTGACTGCATTTAGAAAGTGGTGTTGGGTTTTTTTTAGTCGACAGTATAAGGTCACTCCAAGTGCAACCTGTGCCTTTCTGTATCTGTCTGCTGTCCATTTTATTAACAGTGAATGTGTTTACTTTTAGGTCATTTAATACAGCGTTGAAAAGCCTTCAATAGAATGTACTCAAAACCTTCAGCTGAAATATTTCTACTCAGTGACCATTTTTAACATGAATTTTAAGAATACCACATGGAAAAAAAAATGTTAGATGTAATTGTGAAGTATTAGATCTGCTCCTTGTAATGCTGTCACATACATTAAAGACAAAGTTTAAATTTATAACTTAAATCTCCCACCTCAGCACAGGATCACTAGCAGCGAAAGAAAGGTAATATAGCTACGAACTTGTCACCATGGGCCTCCTGCTGATAGCACTTCACCAGGCTGATTCAGAGCTGTTTCCATTTGCCACGTGCACTAGCGCAGTAGGTGGCATTGCACAGTGCATCCTGATGCAGTAGATATAAATGGAGAGAACTGAATCTTGCATTTTAAAATTAAAATTTCAGTGACATTTTCAATAGATGTCCCAGGTATAAGCATTAATCATTCCTTTCTTGACATGCTTCAAAAAAAAGTACTAGATCAATGTCAACAGAAGCATCAATTACAGACTGTCTACTGTATTTGAATATACAAGGCTAGTAATGTGAAGCCTAAGTTTCTTTTGCTGTCATTCGAATAACACATGCCAAGTGAGCTGCAAATCAACACTTGGTCTTTGTCAGCAGTAATTCTTGTATAGATATTTACTTAAGAATTTACAATTTTGTGTATTTCAGCAATCACTAGAAAGTACAAGCTAAGGCCAGCCAGTTTTTGTTCGCAGACGAAAATAAGAAGTCACATTACTTTTACAAACCTCAATTAGTTACAATCAATAATGAGAAAATATTCTTAACAGAAAATGTTAAAGGCCATTAATAACAATTTATGAACTCCTACACACTGCATGCATTTTGATTCATTCAAAGACGAGTTCACTGCAGCTCTTCAATACAGCTGCCTTGCCCAACAAGTATTTTTCATAATTTCACAACAGTTATCAAGACCTCACTGTTGACTTTGAATTATTCCATTTATAGCCCCCTTCTACACAAGTAAAGATGAGCAAAGATGGGCAACGACCTACAGCAGCTACTTCATGGGGTAGTATGTGCTCTGCATGAAATGTGATAGGCTACCATATGCACAGATTTGTACTTTTCTATGCACATAGTAAAAGCACCAAACTAGCAATAATAAATGCCCCCTCCTGTACAAATAAGCTGAAGAAAAATAGCCTAGAAACATTAAGACTAAAATATTGACAAATGTCTGTTTCCCATAAAAATGCTAAGTTCAAACCTAAATACATATGAGCCTCCAGAACATCTTGTAAAATATGCAGCTGTTAAATCCTAGAATTGTTCCTGGGATTAATACCATCTCATCTCATCTCCCGCCACACCATTTTCAAAGACATTAATGACAGCATAACTGGGGAACCTGTACCAGAGTATAAGGGAGCGTATCAGTACTGCATGACCCAAAGAAAACAACCAGACATGAATGAGAAAAAAATGTAAGACTGAAAGAGTCTCATAGTCTAGACAGAGCTCACAGTTCGTAGTCTACCAACAAAAAGCTGGGATTCACACAAGATTTGCTCAGAATGTATGGCAGCAAGTGACTGGGCCATCCAGGAGACCACTGATACTGCAGTAAAATACCATATCCAACCAGAAAAAGAATTTGAAACCAAAAACAGCCAACCAAAGAAATCTGAATCAGTCTGAATCAAGAAACTATACAATGTATACAGACAAATTCATGTTTATTAACGCATGATGCTGGTTATTGTGTGTTCCTAAAAATTTCAGTAATTTAGATTTTCTTGTAGAAATGTAAGACAAAGCATAGCATTGTTAAGAACCTAAAATGGGAAACAGTTGCTTAATTGCACTTGCAAGAAAATGTGCTTGTTGAATAAGCATGAAAGTAGAAGAAAATTTGCAAGTACATTTTAAAGACCGGTTGATTTTCATCTTTTCCCTCACATGCTTTTTAATAGGTCAGAAGATCCTTCTGTATGCTTTTAGGAATGGTATGACTTTATCTAATAGTCCATTCAGATTTGATAATTCAATAATCTCTTTGTAGACAGGTTTCTATCTTTTGTTCAGACATAATCATTTCTATTTTTAAGAAAGAAATAAGGAACAAAGAAGAAAATGTCAGCATTTATACCCGGAAAACTTTAAATCTCGTGACTATAGTTCCTCTTAACTTTACAAGGCACTCAAATGCACGTGCAGCTAGCTGGCACTGGTTAGGAGGCACACATTGCCCATCAGTCAGTTCAGATTTCACTGGATTATTAGGGGACATTTTCTGTCATCTGCTTACCATTGATACTGAAAGAGAAAGATGTTTACACCAGTAAGGATGACTTACTGGTGCTTATGGCAGTATCGCTTCAATATGATGATTCTGAAATTGTATAAGTAAAAAGCACTGTAATTCACTTATAAAACACCAATATAATTACCATTTAAAATATAGTATTATAACAACAAAACAAACAGAACAAGCAAACAAAAAAGAACCATCACAAGAGCATTCCCTTGTTAGAAAGGGAGGATGACAGTAAGAGAAGAGAGCGCAGACTGAAATTCCAGTGGCAGCAGCATACTCTTCCAGAGAATTTACAACTGAAGTTTAGTGAATACTAATAGTATTTTGTTCCTCATCAGCCATGAAAAAACCTCAATTGATTTGTGCCTTTGAGGTTACTTGAAGAGCACATTCAAAATATTTACAAGAACTACAGCTATAAGGTAGAAAATGAGACTTTCTCTGTTGAAAAGTAATTGAAAGTACTTTATTTTAGAAAATATAATCTTTAAGTGATAGGTAATAAAGAACTATCTCTAATTGCTCAGAGAACTATTTTCTCTTAGAGACTTCTAGTGAGTTTAATTAAACAGATAATTAGAGCAAAGAAGCATAACTAATCCTTTCTTTCTGAATGATTATGTAAGTGATGCAGTTAAATACAGCTGAAGCAATAAAGTTATTCACATGTATAAGCTTTTCAGAAGACCTAGAGGTGTCTGTAAAACATCTCTTATGTCCTACAAGAGAGAAAAGTAAACTGGTAGCTAAAAAAACTCTACCTCACACTACTGTTACATCCTGCCCAAAGGGTAAGATACTTGCCAAGCAGAAAAATAAGTTTGTTTGCTGGATTAAAATGCACACAATAAAAGAATCGTAGGGGTTGATGACCTCTGGAGAATATCCAGTCCAAACCCCTGCTAAAGCACTTTCCCTACAGCAAGTCATTCAGGTTGACATCCAGATGAGTTTTGAAGAGTTTTAATTTTGAACAAATGAAGATTGGTTTAAAACCTGTCTACCTAACATAGTGCTTCCTTATCACATCCAGTTTCTGAAAGT
The DNA here is from genome assembly GCF_023343835.1 of Lagopus muta. Taxonomy (NCBI): domain Eukaryota; kingdom Metazoa; phylum Chordata; class Aves; order Galliformes; family Phasianidae; genus Lagopus; species Lagopus muta. The sequence goes on along the minus strand of NC_064472.1, from coordinate 57,219,651 downwards.
CTGCAAGCTGACCTCTACTACCTGTCCTTTGTTTAATATAAGGAGGCCACAGGAAAAAAAAATTGCTGTAAGTCTGTCTTGGTTCCTCAAGCTAATGCCCTTATAGGACCAGGGCTAAATAGATTCAGTATGCTCATGAAACACTGTCATCTGCATTACACAGCAGGATCACCTATCTGCACAACACTGCGGAAGGTAGAGGAGAACAGTGGGATATTTCAGTGCTCTCGTGGCATCATCAGTGGCACATTCTGTTCTTCATCGGTTCTGTGACTTTCCACTGCTAATTCACAAAAGAAATCTCGATTCAGAGTTTGACAGTATTACAGAAAATAACTAATAAAAACAAGGAAAGCCATACAAAGAAGATGTGGGGATTTGAAGTAGACTCCTCCAATGTCATGTAATTAGAGCAGTCAAACTTCAGGCTTCTGTTCTGACAAGGAAGTGCACAAATGAAGGCACATCGGAAAAAGGCCAGACATCTCAAAGAATAAATTTAAACTTTAGCACAGTCATTTGCCTAGCTGCCAAGATTGCACACTATCATTACAGTGTATATGTAAGTACTTCAACGAACACACTACAGCCTGCTTCCTTGCAGCAAAGATGTTAACAATAATTCTTAATGAGCAAATCAAAATAAAAAGTAATTGAAATGGAGTCCCTCCCTTCAAGAAATGAAGTATTGTAATCATCCACTGTCAGTAATCACCAGAACATCTGGGAACAGAGACTAACAAGCACTTCACTTTGAGATACTGAAAACCTTTAGCTTGTGAGAAAAGTCTGTAAGGTTTACGTGTCCAAGTTGCACAAACTGTAGAATCACTATGAACAAATAATATCCCTTTTCCAACAAATAGATTTTTTTGCTTTATTCTTAGAACCTGGTCAAATATTTGTTTGTTGTTTTTTTTTTTTGTTTGTTTGTTTTTCCAACTAGCAGCATTCTTGACACTTTTAAATGTAGGTGACTGTGGTACTGAAATAACTAATACATCATATAATCAATTTGTCATCCCAGTAAGGAATATGTTTAAAAAGTCAAACAACCTCCTGACTATACCTTTAGCATGAGACAAGAGCAACATTATAAATATAAACTAACAGTGTCTGGAATAGATCTGCTATCAGAAACCAATTCTGTGGTATAGCAGATTATTTAGAAATCATTAACACCCACTTGCATATACAGATTGTTGTGGTATTATTGCACCTAAGAAACTATCACTCTCTTGCTTTCAAAAACTGAATATCAGTGTTTCTTCAGAACTCCTCTCATAAATAGCTTCTGTTGAATAATTATTTTTTTATGCCACCACTGCATTAATCTTAAAATAAAGAGAAATATCTTAACTGTCGCACTAAAGTCTGAAAATGTCCCAATTGTTATACATAAATCTGAAAATACAAGCTACACATTTAAACATGCACCTTTTGAAAAGTAATTCTCGCTGGAGGATACTAACTTGAGCTTATGTTTAATGTAAGTTACTTGTAAAATACGTTTACAAATGCAAATTCAAATTTTATCTGAAGTGGAAAAGGCATAAGAATATTTTCTTTCACAAAATGACCGTAGAAAAATTAGGGAAATTCAATGAAATTTGCTGCTTTCATTATTTGTACAGTCAGCAGAGATTTGGAATACAGCTACTGGGTTTGAGATCTGCAGGACCAAAAATACTCCTGGGAGTGAAGAAACAAAGGCCTGCTCCTTTTTGGCACCAGAATACAAATTCTTGTAATCTTCCCTCATGTGCTTTAAGCTATGTACCCACTGAAGACATTTATTTTTATGATTGGTCTGAGGTTCAAATCAGAAATTAAACTTCTATTGTGTTTAGCCCATCTCATTTAAATAAAGATGATAATTTCCACACTGTTCCAATCCAGACACCTCATGCAGTAACTTTTTCCTGAACTGAATTTTGGATGATTATAAACTGAGAAGTTGAATTTTTATTATTATTTAAACAAGATGCTACAGTTTTGCAGATGCAGAATAAAGTATCCTAATTGTCGTCTCAACAAGTGGCATGCATGCTTTGCCTTTCAGAGGCTGCAGCTAGCTGAGATTTAACACAAATTAGCTTTAAAGAAGGCAGTTCAAAAACGCAGATGAATTTAAACTCAGCTAAATGTACAGCCAAGAAAACCTGCAGAAATTCTCATGGTAGTTAGCCCTACCCAATGTCCTCACTAGTGAAGTTACAGTATATGGCAGAGAAATTGGTAGTTAATAATTAACTCATCACCACCACTATGACATGGATACGTGAGGCATACTGTTAATCATAGTGACAGAAACAGGTAGATACAGCTTGCTCAAGAGTTTCTGTTGAGCTCATGGAGGCTCCCAGCACAGAGCTGTGCTCTGCCCGCACAGCCCCATCTCCTGTTCACAGAAGAACCTCACGGTCAGCAGAACCTGTACAAACAAAATCAGTTATCACATCACTGGAAAAGGTGCACGATAAGACGTTAAAAGACAAAAATATGATCCTGAAACACCAAGCAGAGGAGGAGTTACTAAACTGAGTTAGTTCACATAAATGTTTGAAAAGCAATATTCAACCAGGCAGGATAGCTCACACAGGCTCTGATCAGAAGCATATCACGCAGTTACCTCCCTGTATGTACTCACAGTATTTACTCCTCCTAGCAAGACAGTTTTCTTCATGCATTTTCGCAGAGGACTATAGAAACCTATGGAACCACACGTGCTCATCTCCCTTTGTAACACAGCTGCTCCCCTCACAAGTTGGTTCCATCCATGGTCAGAGCTGCAGCCAAGACAAGGCTTTTTATATTGCAGGCAGGACAAAACAAGGAGATTAGCCGGAGACTGAAGAATCAGAATTTACAAACATACACCAGCACTGTCTGGACAGTGTTTTTTTTCCAGAGAGCCGAACAAATTCTGCCATTTTCAATCTGTGCAGTGATCTGACTTCTTGATAAGTTCTGGCTTCTCAGCATCAGCAGTGACCTTCAGCTACGCTCAGCTTGGCAAACAAGCTCTGCAACCCACCTAGGAGAGAGAATCTGAAACTCTGGTCACACCATTGGTGCAGAGCTCCTGCACTGCTTCATTCCAGCACCATTAGCTTTTTGGTTTTACAGTATCTAAAGCACACGTTATATAAAATACACTAATTAAAAAAAAAAAAGTAACACAATAAAGTCCTTGAAAAATCTCTTCATGAGAAAGCAGATACTTCATATTTTGGTTGCATTTCCACTTCTCCCAGCTGACAAAAAAAGAAAAATTATAACTGCAGTGTTGATGCAGTGATGTTTACTTCCTGAACAGTTCACTAAAATCCAGAGATGCAGACAAAAATAAACTTTGGCAATTATAGTTGTAATTTTCTGATAAAGTCCGCCTTGCTAAGGTACAGGCATGGGCATCACCAGGTGAAGAGTCACAGACTGTCACATCTTCATTAAACAGGAGACACTGAGCTCCACGGGGCAGATCTGAAATGTGTTCTGGATTATGCTTGATGTCAGACAGTGAGCTTATCTGGGTCTTACTGCCATGTCTTCTGAATAAGCAGTGCAGGGGGTATTTAAAAAAACAAAACAAAACAAAACAACAAAACAGTTTAAAGTTTCAGGAACATGGGGATCACAAATGTAAGTGGTACATCTTTGGGAAAGGTGTTAGTAAACAGGGATTAAATTCACATATCTCAGCTGATACCAGTAGGAAACCAGGGAAATAGAAGAACTACTGGAAAGTCAACAGGTACTCCCAATTTGGTGAACATCATTTTTGTTATGTTTATGTCTCATATTTGCAGCAACTCACTAAAGCTTAGGGCACACGCTTTTTCCTCTCTATAATATCTGGCTTTTTGCTTTTGATCAGTTTCAATCTAATTCTTATTTTATACTTCACAGTATGCAAACAGCTTAAAGTTCTAAGAATAGATCTGCATTCTGTTTTCAATCTAAATAATTCAGCAAGATCAAGTGGTTAAAAAAAAATAACAAAAAAACACCGCCCTACTCTCTGATTTTTAAAATCATATTTCCTCTTGGGCACGCAAGACAAGAGCATACCACACACTTATTTTTAGGAATTTATTTGAAAGCACGAGTTCTGTATTTTCTATTACTTCCAGAAATTTAATAATGCATGGTATTGGAAGGTATAACAGAACATCCTGACCTTTGATTTTGTCAGTTTTCCAGTAATCAAGGACACTATCTGCTAGGAAGAAAGGGAAGGGGAAAGGGGAAAGGGGGAAAGGGGAAAGGGGAAAGGGGAAAGGGGAAAGGGGAAAGGGGAAAGGGGAAAGGGGAAAGGGGGAAAGGGGAAAGGGGAAAGGGGAAAGGGGAAAGGGGAAAGGGGAAAGGGGAAAGGGGAAAGGGGAAAGGGGAAAGGGGAAAGGGGAAAGGGGAAAGGGGAAAGGGGAAAGGGGAAAGGGGAAAGGGGAAAGGGGAAAGGGGAAAGGGGAAAGGGGAAAGGGGAAAGGGGAAAGGGGAAAGGGGAAAGGGGAAAGGGGAAAGGGGAAAGGGGAAAGGGGAAAGGGGAAAGGGGAAAGGGGAAAGGGGAAAGGGGAAAGGGGAAAGGGGAAAGGGGAAAGGGGAAAGGGGAAAGGAAAGGAAAGGAAAGGAAAGGAAAGGAAAGGAAAGGAAAGGAAAGGAAAGGAAAGGAAAGGAAAGGAAAGGAAAGGAAAGGAAAGGAAAGGAAAGGAAAGGAAAGGAAAGGAAAGGAAAGGAAAGGAAAGGAAAGGAAAGGAAAGGAAAGGAAAGGAAAGGAAAGGAAAGGAAAGGAAAGGGGAGAGAGAAAGAGAGAAAGAAGAGAAAGAAGAGAAAGAGAGATAGAGAGAAAGAGAACAGAGGGAGGGAGGGAAGAAAGAAAGGAAAGAAAGGAAAGAAAGGAAAGAAAGGAAAGAAAGGAAAGAAAGGAAAGAAAGGAAAGAAAGGAAAGAAAGAGAGAGGGAGGGAGGGAGGGAGGGAAGGGAGGAAGGCAGGAAGGCAGGAAGGCAGGAAGGCAGGAAGGCAGGAAGGAAGGGCCTTTTCCTGTCGTCCCTTCAACAAAAAGCAAGCATTCTCTTACTTTTGCATAAAACCCTTCATTTATTCTTTCACCTTGATCTTGAATAGACTGTGGTAGTCAATTTATTTAGGTATCTTACAATACAAAAAAACCCTGCAGTGTCAGATTAGCGGTCTCATTCATCAGTTGAGTCAGTTCTGTGGGTTTCTCCTTATTTAAGCACAGTAGAGACTGAGATGAAGCTATGAACAAATTTCCTTTTATTTGGAATTTCTCTTCTTATTAGCTACCTCCTTCAAATTCTTCAGCACAGTCAGAAGGTCTCCTGTTTGCAGTTTCTTCCTGTAGGTAACAGCATAAATCCCTTCGATGCTGCAATTATTTTTAAACACCTCTCCTTCGGGAGAATTACTGAGAACAACTTTGCACTGGAAGAACTGAACATAAAGAGACCCATATTTGCAACATGGAAATAATTCACGTCCTGGCCGACAAATTAATTTCTGTTAACAAGGAGAATTTACCCACTTTTGTGTGAGACAGATTTTTTTATTTTTTGGTATTACAGACCAAATTCCACTCCCTCATACCAACTTCAGAAAAGAAACAACTCCATGACCATCCTTCCCTGGCCTGCTCCCTGACTACACAAGCTCCTTCCTGCCCACACGCCCGCCTCCTGTAAGGCCAGTGGTCGTTGCAGTCTTTCCCCTAGATTCTGCACTTAATGTACTCATTGGGCAATAACCACTAGACTACAGACATGATCCTCCTTGGGTCTTCCTTATTTCTCCTCTTTTCCTAAAGATTATTTTCAAATGAGGAACATTGCATACTTTCTTGGGAACACTGCAGCATATCAAAACCATTCTGAAGTCAGACTGCAGGATCTGGAGTCTTTCTGCAATTGAGATTATCAACTAGATGCTTAGCTAAGTCCTACTAATTGTAACTTATCATACAAAAAGACAATAAATGCCATTAACTACAGTCTTCACTGTCCAGATGGAACTTAACAGTAGGCAAATGCTGACACATAACTATGCTGAATGTGGACATTTCTAAATTACATTCATTAATGTACGTATGACTCTGTACGTGCACAAGTACACAGTGAAAAGGTTAAAATTGTTGCCCCAGGACAAAGGACAAAACCAGCACTAGGACCATTTGCTAGAGCAGGTCTAGGCTGACACAGTCAAGACAGTCTGCTGAATCCATCAGCTCAACATGCAGCTGCTCAATTACTACTTCCTACTACCTACTTACAGGAAGAATATATGAAAGGAGAAAAGACACAAAACAGGTCTCGAGCAGAGAATTCAACTGCTCCAAAGCAGACAGGCAGGTAATTCCAGTAAACTAAAAAGTTTTTTTATACATTCTGGCCCAAGAACAGAACTGCTGCATGCAGGTTGACAAATAAATATCAGCTTGTTTTGCAAAGGTCACCACTGTGTGTTGCTGTAAAATTCTGGCTGTGCACACACCTCTTAACAAGGCTAAATATTGCACAGGAACTCAAATCTTTTCTTTTGTCATAAGAATCATGACTTGATAAAAGAAAGCTGCTGAAACAGAGGTGCAACTCTTGAAAATTGGGCTTAGTTCTTTGGAACGGGCCTTGCCAAAAAAAAAAAAAAAAGCAGAGACCTAAGGCTTTCACACACTTTCTGTGTGAAAGAAAATGTTCTCAAAGTGCCTGTAAAGAACAGGAGCACAGTAGCACAGTACGCTCTGGCACCCTGACAGTCGCCTAGAAAGGCTTTATTACTTGGCAAACAGGAAAGGGAATGCTTTCTACTGCTATCCTCTGTACACTTCCCCATGCTTTGGGCTAAGAGATTGCTCTGCCTTTTCATCAGTCTTATTCTCCCTGCAATTCTGCGCTGCTGCAAAGATCTTCATCAAACAGAAGCTCTGGCCCCTCTACTGTTTTGCCATTGCCCTTTGCACCTGTTCAACCCCTCAGGCACAAAGAAGGTTGGCAGAGGCCTGCCAGAGGGCAGGGGCATCTCCAGCCATGCTCCCAGGTTCTGTCAAATGGATGGAGGACAGAAAACTCATCTTTGCTTTGTAGGTATCTTTTGAGCGTGAACAATTTTCTCATGGTGTTTCGTTCTCATGCTTGTAGTACTTTTTCAGATTTTCTGTATGAGTAAGCTATTTCCTTCCAGGTGGGCTATGCAGATCCATGTCTGCCTTTTCTTAATAGCACTTCTATTTGCTTTAAAAAAAAATAAAAATTAAAAAGTCACATCTGCTTTTGCCTCCTACCTCAACTAAAAGCATCTGCCTATAAATATGGCTGCTGTAACTTTGCAGTTGAAATGAAATGAATAGCAACAAGTAATCCACAGCCACAAATACCTGAATTACCTGAAAATCCAAGCTGTGAAGTTTTGCCTACTAGAGAAAGGTGGGATATTCACATTGCAGTTTGTCAAGGCCAGAAGGGTTCTCAAGGATTTTGATTGCTTTTTTTAACAAAGCTCTCACAAGGAAGTGTTCCCATCTAGACCAACAAGTCTGAGAAGAAAAGCAAATTTAAACAAATGCACATCATGCAATCAGTTATCATCAAAACAATGATTTGCTACAGCTCCATTGCAAAGGAGACTTCATATTCTCAGCTCCCACTCATGTGTTCAACTCTGGCAAGCTCCCCACCACCTAGTTTCTCCCACGTCTGATAACTGCATCTATCTTTTTTTTTTTTTCCCCAAGGCAAACATAACTAACACTGCTAACACCTGCTTGCTGTTGGAATTAAGTTTTCTGTTTACAATGGCTTCATGTTACAGAAGCATGCTAACACAGGCAAATACAATCACTTTTGACGACCTGCTAACCCATGTAGCACATTCTACTGCAAACACGTGCTAACCTCTGACATGCAGTTTGCACTGCTTCTTGCCTGCACCCACCAGTACCATTAAGTTCTGAGTGATTCCCTTATACCTGCCTACTGGTACAGTCTGGATTGCCAGCAGCGCTGGAGCTGTGCTGCAGCACCCCTGCTTCCTGCCCACCTGCAGGATCTGCACCAGCCTAAAAAAATTGTTCCCACAGAGCACAGCTTGTGGCCTTAGGAAGAAGGGCAAGATCTCTGCTGCTCTGTTCCCAGAAGCCACCCATGTCTGGAACGCACAGAGGGAAACTGAGGAACTGTGCAACTAGCATTTAACAAATAAGCAAGCTTTCCCAGCGATTAAAAAAGACAATGTTAAAAATCACAGAAATATAGATCTATGGAGCCTGTTCGAAAGCTTTCTGCTCAACAGAAAAGCAAAGATCTGCAGCTGCCAGACAGTGGCACACATGCTGGTTATCCCACCCAGTGCCTACATGGCAGTCCCATGCTGTTCTGGACAGGACCCTCAATTTCACCCCCTGACTTGGTGACCCAGATGCTTTGGGATCTCAGCACCCCACTGAGCTGGCTCCCCATTACACAGCTTGCTTGCTACCCAAAAGGGCAGGAAAGTTATAGCCTGCAGCAAAAATAATGAAGGTCTGCAAGCTGCCTTCAGCTGCCTTACAGTCTCTCTCTTCTCAGAGCATGTGCAGAGATAGGAGAGCTCACAACCACTAATTTGGCAGAATGACTACACTTGCAGAATAAGAAACAGTAAGACTATGAACAACGTTTGGCAACAAGTTCACTCATCCTTTCGGAGGCCCCAACATAGAAGTTACAGGAAATTCATGATTGTAACAGCACAAGAGGTCTCTGCCCCATGCTTTCCTGTACAGGAAAATGTCCCTGCAATGCTGACCATGCCACTGCCACATCCGCACTCACCTTGCAGAGCCAAGCTGCACAATACGTGTATACATCTGTAACTTTCAGCAGAGCCAGATCTCTCAACTTCATGCTTTGCTGCTTCAAATATCCAGCTTTTGGTTTAGGATAGAGGATATATTTTTGACCAGTTACCCCCTCAGTGTGCCTGCAGCTACAGAACTGCACATCACCTCTTTGCTTCTTTTCATAGATGGACAGATGGCAGCAAAAGTTAACCCCTTGAATTCATACCACCCACAACATAAAAATAGTTAGGCAAATGAGTCATGTTCATGGATACAATACAGATGGCTTCCATAGTCTCCACATACTAATGTGGAAAGCACAGCAGCCACAGTCAACTGTCACCTTGTGAAGTATGACAATTATTTTTTTGAGCTTGAAATAGTGCAGCAACATTTATAGAAAACAACTACAGCTGGTCCCGTGGCAATTGTTGTTACTCTGCATACACAAGCAAGGTATACACATATACACCATATATATACAGCCTGCAAAATAACTGGGAAGGATATCCCCTTCCCTTGTAACTAATGGTCCTGGACCAAACATAGCCTGGGAATTTACAAATCAGGTAACACTGTTCAGAAGTACAAAAACAGTCATGTTTTGCTGAACAGACAGCTTAAATCTAGAAAAAGCAACATGACCTATTCAGCTCCTCCAGCTGACACGGACCATTCAGGTATTTATTTTGCTAGTTTCAATTACAATACATATGATTAATGGCCAGCTGCTATCAACTAAAATAAGAAATAAGACATTATTATCTTCTTTTCCACTGTGTAAAAGATCTCTTAGTGTCTGAGAGCACGCTAACCATCTAAACCTTGAAAGAAAGATAGTATACACGTTTTGACTCCATAGACACAGGAAGGCCAGTATGTACTGATAAAGATGGTTATAGATCACTGTATACTTTACATCGTTATGCCTGAAAAAAACCTTAAAGTTTAGTTTATTATTTTTTTGTTTTTTTTTTTTTAAATAACGTTCCTTTTCTGCACTTTGTGGTTCAGCATTAGTCTGCACTTACATCAGTCAGAAACCTGAGGATCTGTTTTTCCATTAAAACCAGTTAATCCCTAGTTCTAGCAAGTCTAACTCTGAACTTGACATTTATTCAGACATTGGTAACAGCAAAACAAAAACATCACTTTGGATGTGTTTTGAGATATAGAGAACATCCATTTCCATCATCCCATCAACCACAGATGCTAGAGACGGGGAACTGAGTGCACAGCCAAGCTGCTGATCCTACTTTTGCTGTCCATCAGCAATCTTAAGTTGAAGAGATGAAGTTGTTTCACTCAGCAGCTCTTCCTACTCACAGATGTACATACAACTCAATTATATATTTCTGATTTGCTGTGGCCTAATAAGTGGCTGTCAGCTGACCCATACTATCAACTGACCCATGAAAGCGTCCGCAGCTCATCACAAGCGTACAATAAAATATGCACTAGTAACCTCACTGGCTGCAGCTGCCTGTACACATTTCTCCATTTTCAAATAGCAAACTGATTGTATGTTCACTGAATTTTCCATATATTGAATTAGGCTTTTCTCCTTTAAGGTACTTACTTCTATAAAGTATTCCCTGCACTTCCAAGCAAATGGTGTTGCCTTGCTGAATGATGAGCCAGGCATGATCAACAGGCAGCCTAATGCCTTGCTGAAAATGTAAATGCAATAGCAACACTTAATCAAGTTAAATGATAGATTAGATAGATATTTGCTAGCCAAAACGACTTCAGGGAATGATGATGAATGGCACATGACAAGGTCAAATATAAACATACAGGCAAGGAACTGATTTGGATGCAGCTGCATGTCTGTAGCAAAAGCAATCAGAGGTATACAGAGGCAAGATGACAGCCAAAAAATTTTGGGAAGAGTAATGGTTAGCAGAGCTAGCCTGAGATTATAAGCAAGGACACTGCATGTTTGTTATGATCCTACTGTGTCCAGCAAGAATGAAGGGAAAAGGGAGTTGGATTAGATTCTTTGTAAATTAACAGGGCCTTATCCAAATAACACCTAACTCATTAGTTGTGTCTTCAACTACTCACAAGGCTCCAAACAACAGATAGCTCGTCAGGGCTGAGGAAAGGTTCAGTTTGCATTACATGCATTTTTAAATTTTTAAAATGCTGAAAAGCTGAGACCAGAAATTCAAACACTTATGTCTCTGGTGCCCACTATTCTGGTTTTGGCAGAGCTTGCTAATTACATGTTTTCAACTTATGTGTATAGAATAATATAAAAAATGTGTAATGCCAAGAAGGATAATACATGATATGTACATGTACCCACACATTCGCTTGTCTTATTTGCACAGCACTTGGTACTCAAGAAATTTAGCCAGCACAGAGATTAATTACAGGCCACATGAGAAACAGTAGTACAGTATTTTCTTTATGCAAGACTAGCGTAAATAAATGCATCCCTCTTCCATTCATGATTCCTTGTGGGTCACATTATTGTCATAGCTGCACTATGATCTTTGCTTTATTTTTTAAGTATTTTATTGAATATTTCATATTTCCTCTCCATAAATCTTTTGATAAATCACTTAAATGTGAATTCAATTTCATTCCTTTTCCTTTTCTAAAAAAGTAATTTCATATTTTAAGATAAATAAACCAAGGTAAACCAGGCAGAAGTAAACACCTGGTTAAGAAAAGAATTAACCACAAAGAAGCCAACAAACGAATAAGCAAAAAAATCAAAAACGACAAAAAATCAGTATCCAACTGACTTGGCTTTTCTCAGACATCTCTAACATAATCATATGCAGTAGTTTTACACTACTGGTACTACTAATCCTTTGTTACTGGTAGTTTATTGATTGCATAAGCAGTTAGTACCATCACTGCATCATCTGCAGCCTTGTCTTCAGAATTCATTTGAGGCAGAAAAAGTTCCTGTTAGACTCTGCCCTTGAACATTATCAGTTTGAACAATTACATCAGCTTTAGCCAGCACTTTACTTGGACACCATTTGAAATTGTAATGTACCCAGCTTGTGAGGCTATTTATATTTACTACAAACTGGATTTCTTAAAACAGATTCCTCCCCCTGCATCTCCTCTCCAGCTGAATAGCAGAACAATTTCCTTCACTTCCTGCAAAGCTGGAGATGCTTTCTGTCACCATGCACCATTCAAGAAGCAGGGCATGAAGACTAGATCCTCGGCACTGCTCTCAAATCTGTTAACACAGGAGCATCAGGGACCTGGACCTGACCTTTGCCACCTCACCAGTGGGGGACAGCAGCAGCTGCACAGACATAGCTGGGCAGTCAGAGCTCCTCCATGAACAGCGTAAGATAACTGTTGGCACAGCAAGACTCTACAGCTGCTCCAAGGCTGTTTTTGTGTCCTTAGGACATTTTTATTATGGTGTTTTGGACAAGGACACTGCTGATACAACTCCAGTCCAAAGGCTATACCAAATGAGAAAAGAGTGAGAATATGGATGGATTCAAAAATAAGCTCAGTCCAATTTTTATTTTGTTTTTATTCCACTAAACACTTTCTGTTAGCACGCTTCCTTTGTTTCACACCAGGTTTTCATTTATCTCCAAAGATGCTGGAGTACCTTCAGTCTGCCTGCTCATGCTCATTTACACTATCTATCATGAACAATTTCTGCTGCATGCCACAAGGGATCACAAGCAGTACATCTGCCTGGTGCTAGAGACACCTTAGTTTTTACTATAGGACTGATGGTATTCTAAGTGTTTCTTCAGAGCTTCTGGAATCAATACATCACAGTGAAGCATTAAACTTTCACTTTAAAAGGTTTTTGATGTTGTTAAGAAAAAAAAGGAAAAAAAAGGAAAAAACCATGTCTGTTTATTGAAAAAAATATAACTCTTTTACTTCAGAAGATTCAGATTAAATGAATGTTGCTGAAGTCTGAAAAGCACCAGAATGCATCCAAAACAAAACATTTGTTTCATGGTTTCTAAGCTTGTAACTGAAAAATGCATCAGTCATCCTTGAAGACTCAACACTGCTCTTGAACCCCTGTGCAACACTGCACACAAGATCAATATCTGACTGCCATTTTTCTTTCCAGTCAGTTCTTAGGGCACACACAGTTCCTGCAGTGGATATTCCAAGTCTAAGTCAACCTCACGATAGTACAACACTTCTGCACCATTTATTTCCAGATAACTGTCTTGATATCTGATCTGGTCTTCTGAAAACTGCCTCTCCTTCATAGCTCGGTTCATATGACACACATCTAAGAAAATCTGCACTGCTTTTTCTAACAGTAGGAGACCTGAGACCCGACAATTGCCATGACTCTGGACACAGGGATGGCCGTGCTTTACCTCAACTGTTTAACAGTTTACCTTGAACTCATAAAATGGATAGACTGCAGGTTAGTAATCTGCACATAAACAGCACCCCCTAGAAAATGTAAGCTGTGCATGAACAACTTCTGAACGCTCAGGAAATCTCAAGTCAGTTTCTCCTGACCAGCAAGCTGAATATACTCCAAGTTCTGGCAGATGTTTCGTAGCAGTTGTTAGCTCAGCCATTGGGGCTAGCCACACTGCTGCTCAAAGCAGTCTTAGGAAGTTACAGCTTGATTTTCAACAGAAGAAGAACGCTGAAAGCAAATCAGCAGCTGCCAGGACACGCAGCTGCCTGTCCACCTTTACATTTCTTCTGCTACAGACTTAAAGAATGAGGTGTTCAAGGCCCTCAGCACTAAGGAATCCCTGCATGTGAGGCAGTCACCACTACTTGGCAGGCTTGATCCCATCTCAGTGATATCGAGCAGCAGAACTTGAAAGCAGAAGGCTTTAAGAAACAGCAAAGTACACCCACGAGGTTCTAGGTTAATAGAACAGGTGTTTTATACACAGTCTTCTAAAAAAAATGACATACTGACAACAGAAATGTTTACAAATTAGGGTAATAAGAAGAATTTCGAGTCTTATTTCTAATTACTTTATTTATTTATTTATTGTCAGAATAGAGGAGTATGCTACTAGAACCATGTAAAAATCTATCCCTGCCTCCTACAAGGATGCCTGTGTCATCTCATTTCTCCTGAGTCCCAGTCTCTGCTCCCATACTGAGAAGTTCTGTCATAGCCCAGCATTTCCAGGAAAGGAGAAGAGCTAAGCCTACCTACAAATTCAGAAAGAAGAAATGAGTGAGCATTTTGGCTTTCTTTCTCTGCTCTTTCTTCTTCTGCACCCAGATCTTCCGTAATTCCTTGCAAGGTCCTTTTCAAAACTTCCCATGCAAAAACAAAGCTGTTTCAGAACACATTCCACATCCCAGCTTAGTGTATTTGCTGCTGTACCCTGTGCTAAACAACAGAAAACAACAGTCACAGGAGACTGCACAGAGCAGACAAACATTTTAAGTGTGGATTTTCTTGCTCATTTTGAATCAGTCCTGTGAGTTACAGAGCATGGGAGAGAAGAGTCAGGCAGACTTTTCTTGCCCCCAGCAAGACCTTTGTGGTTACTGAAACAGGGAGCCCTCATCTCACCCAGCCTGAATTTAAACAAGAAGCTGTGGTGAGGGAAACAGCTCTGGGACACACTGAGATGGTAAAAAGAAACCTGGCCCTTCTTTTCCTGCTAGACAATTAAACATCCTCGCTTCCTTGAGCTGTTGGAAGATAATTTTATCCAAAAAGTGAGTGAAGGTCACTGCCACTGTGGCAGTGAAATATTGTTCCACAGAAGCTTTTCCACAGGAGTGGAAAGGTAGTAACTGCAAGGTGCTAAGTACCCCCACCAGCTACCACTCCGGTACAGACAGGCCTGCAGAGGAAGGATATCGGTGTGACCTTCATGCCACCTGCCTGGCCTCATCCTTATCAAGCTGTGGAGCACAAGCCCCATAGGAACGTCCTTTTTGTGACCACAGGAATGTGGGATCAGGCTGTTTTCATGTGAGAAAATGCTTTGGAAAGCAAAAACAAAATGCCAGGTGGCTTTCCCAAAGAGGGCAGTCCTTGCTGATGGGTGGCCCATTCAGTGGGATTCCTAGCATTTCAAAGGGATGCAAGATTACCTGTGATATCCTTTTGAGTATTACCTGCATTATGATCTGTGCTATCCTCTTCCCAGGATGGCTGGCTCCTCAAAGAGCCCTGAAGTACCTCACAGGCGGGTTCTGACTGGGCTGATAACAAGCCCGCAGCTGTGGGCAGGCAGCAGGGTGTGCCTCACACCAGAATTTTCCCTCACATACACAAGGACACAAATGTTGCTAGTAATTGTTTAAAGCTTACGAGTATGTGAAGCAAGCGAGCCAAACAGTTGAGAAATTTCCTCATTTGCCTTCATTATAGTTTTACTTCTCATTAAGCCGCTAGTCACGCTAAAATAAAAACATAGATATAGATATGTAAAGTCTCTGCACAACCACCACTAGCACCAAGCGCTGCCAATTTATCCTTGAGGGTAAAATTCTGAGGCAGGAAAACACGGTTTTTGGATGAGCTACAGGATTTTCTAGGAACACTTTTTCAGCAGAAGTAATGCTAACAAAATGTATCTTATACAGGAGGTCTGGGGTTTTTCAAATGACTGACTGTGAGAAACTTGCCTGTATTGCAGAGCTTACCTAAGTAGCTAGACTTTTTTCAGAGCTCCATTTTATAACAAAAGTTGCTGAGCATTTTGCAAAATGAGGTCTATCACTACAGTGTTATAACTGGATATTAGAACTTAAACAAACTGCCCCAATTTAAAAATCCTTGCATGTCTAAACAGGTTCCACACTCACTGGGAATAAACACCATGTATGCTATTAGGAAAACAGTACTTTCATGTGGCATGTTTTGCTTTTTTTTTAATTTGGCATTAAACATACTGAAATTTAATGAACGTTGCATGCATATGTATGGAGTAATGCATATAAAGTAACTTGTTTTTTGGGGTGTCACAACCTTTGTGGCTTTCTGTTTCAACCTTATTCTTGGCGTAAGGGCGGTTCTTGGCTTCAGAGTCAGTACTGAAAGAGCCACTTACTGCCTCTAAGGGTAAATTGCATAAGTTAGAAAATACTTTTCCAAGAGAAATCAATTTAAAAACAAATTCTGCTGATATATTATTACTGTATTAATTACTTAGCATTGTAACAACATACAATGAAAAGAAAATGTATAAAAAATATGCAAGTCACTCAAAAAGTATTCCACAGAAGCTACAACAAAGTGCACAATGTCAGTGCTTGATAGAGCAAACACTCTTTTTCAACTTAGTCACCACCATTTGTCATGCCTTTTCAGCAGCAATGGCAAGAGCATGCATGCCATGCTCCTAACAGGCTGAACCAGCGAAGATGATCCACTGTCACTGTCACCACTGCTGAAATGCACCACCCACCACCTCACTGGGGTCATATGCACTGGTCCCCAGAAACATTCAGCAAGCATCAATGTCAGTGGGTGCAAATTTCTCCATGTAGAGAAATTCAGTTACACACCTTTGCTTCACATTCACTTCTGTATTAGATGCCATTTGGTCAGGCTGCTCCTCTGCTGCCATCTGTTGCACGACAATTAAATGCTGAAGGTTCAATCTCTACTACCAGACCTCCAACATCTACCTCTGATGGTGTGGACGAACACAACAAAACAGGAGGAATGGTTACTTGGGTATTTATCCACCAGATTTAAACATGAAACAACTTATTTAGGAAGACAGAACTACAGTACCACAGCTGCTCCAGCACATAACTTATCTCACTTCAGTTTTCAGTTAACTCTGTGTAAAGCATCAGATCACATTTTAAATTCCACCAAAAAAAAAAAAAAAAAAGATTTTTGTTTTATTTTCTAGACGCATTGTTCAAGTATTAAACACAATAGGAAAAGAAATCTTTCACCACACCATGTGAGCCGCTGAAAATCTTACGTATTTCTCACCAAGAAAATGTCCATACAAGTAAGTGGAGCTCCTTCAAAACCCAGGATTAATTCCTATGAGGAACAAAAAACATTTTAACAAGTAACACAGTGAAGTCACATGAAAATCATGACATGTAAGTAATTATTAAATTGGAAAAGTTTACAGAATCATAGAATGGCCTGGATAGAAAGCAACCACAATGATCATCTAGTTTCAACCCCCCTCCTATGTGCAGGGTCACCAACCAGCAGACCAGGCTGCCGGGAGCCACATCCAGCCTGGCCTTGAATGCCTCCAGGGATGGGGCATCCACAGCCTCCTTGGGCAACCTGTTCCAATGCTTTACCACCCTCTGAGTGAAAAATTTCCTCCTAATATCTAGCCTAAATCTCCCTGTCCTATGGTTTAAAAATGGTTTAAAACCATTCTCCTTGTCCTATCACAACTCACCCATATAAACAGCCATTCCCCCTCCTGTTTATAAGCTCCCTTCAAATATTAGAAGGCCACAATGAGGTCTCCCTGGAGCCTTCTCTTCTCCAAGTTAAACAATCCCAGTTCCCTCAACCTCTCTTCATAGCAGAAAAAAGCCCTCTGGTCATCTTAGTGGCCCTCCTCTGGACCTGCTCCAAGAGCTCCACGTCCTTCCTGTACTGGGGGCCTCAAGCCTGGATGCAGTACTGCAGATGGGGCCACACAAGAGCCAAGCAGAGGGGGACAACACCTCCCTCTCCCTGCTGGCCACCCCTTTTTTCATGCAACCCAGAACACAGTTGGCCTTCCAGGCTGCCAGCACACACTGCTGGCTCATGTCCAGCTTCTCATCCACCAGGACTCCCAAGTCCTTCTCACAGGGCTGCTCTCAAGGGGTTCTTTGCCCAGTCTGTAAAAACACCTGGGATTGCCCTGATGCAAGTGCAACACCTTGCACTTGGCCCTGTTGAACTTCATTAGGTTTTCATGAGCCCACTTCTCCAGCCTGTCCAGGTCACCCTGGATGGCGTTCCTTCCCTCCAATGCATTGACTGCACTGCTCAGCTTGGTGTCATCTGCAAACTTGCTGAGGATGCACTCAATGCCATTGTCTGTGTCATTGATGAAGATGTTGAAGAGCACCAGTACCAAGACCAACCCTCAAGGGACACCGCTTGTGATCAGCCTCCACCCTGACACAGAGCCATTGATCACAACCAGCCAAAAAATATCTATACAACTCCTAACTAGTGCAGGTTATCTACAAGAAATTGAACTACTTCTTGACTATTTTTAGTTTAGATCTTTCAAGTCAAAACCCTCTCCTAAAGCTCTGTAAGAGATGTTCATAATAAATTATGGAAAGTAATCTCTGTAGTTAAGCTCTGACCTAAAAATGAAATTATTTTAAATTCTATTTATTGAGATAATAGAAGTGTGCAACCTTCAGAACAAATCCTCATAGGCCATGGGATAAAAACAGTCTTACAGCATCTGTCTTCCGTATAGTATATAGTAACTTTGGTCTGTCCCTGTTTATTGCTTTTTTTTTTTTAAATTCTCACTTAAAAGTACTCCAAGTAAAGAAACAAAGAGGTAAACACACAGTAAAGCAATTTTATTCCAAATTCCAAGGCTATCCACAGCTGCATTTATTTTCACTTCTCTTCAAAGTCCTACATTTTCTACAGAAACTTTAGCATGAATTTACTTACTATTCTTCAATATTTTCCATATTGAACAATTGCTGTTATACACTTATGATGCTATACAAAACTTTGCATCAAAAAGTTTGGCTGCATCTGTGTACTTCATTACAAACAGCAATACAATTTATTTCCAAGAACAGAGCAATCTTTTTCCCTGTTAAAATTATCTAGTAGCAATCAACGTAAGTGCTACTTCTTCAGGCCAAACTCTGCCTGCCAAGGATGCAAAGCTGCATGAGGAAAACCCATAGGCAGACAGAGATCTCCCGGAGCCACTTGTGTGCTCTGACTCTTCAGGCAAGTACAGTGATAGACACAATGAAGCACGAGGGAAAGCAAGCACCATCATGTTTCTGTGTATCACAGAAGCACAGAAAAAGCCTGCGGCTGATTACAGCCACTCTGGCATTCTCTTCATGGTGCAAAGTGGTACTAACAGCACCAAAACCTCTAGCAGAGCTATTATGTGCCAGGTACATTACCATCATGGAGAAAGGTCATGAAAGAGTAGGAGCACCAATAACACTAATGGAAAGGCAACTTTCTTCTAGTTTCTCCAGGAGCAATAGGGATGGAGTCTGGAAATAACAATAAATCAGTGGGAACGCAGCTGTCTCACAGTCTTCCTGCCAGAAACAGGCTGATCACATTGGAGTGTTGGTCAATGCTCAGCCACATACGAGCCATGACCCAGCAGCATGCCCAGCAGCATGCCCAGACAGCCAATGGAATCCCAACTTGTATCAGAAATAGTATTGCAAGAAGCAGCAGGGAGGTGATTGTCTCCTTGTACTCAGCACTAGTGAGACCTCACCTCAAGAACTGTGTTCGCTGTTGGGCCACTAAACTTCTCACTAAAAGAAAGACATTGAGACCCTGAAGCATGTACAGAAAAGGGCAATGAAGCTGTGAGGGGTCGGAAGCACAAGTCTTATGGGAAGTGACTGAGGGAACTGAGATCATTTAATCTGGAAGAGGCTCAGGGGAGACCTTATCAATCTACAGCTCCAAGAAAGGAAGTTGTGGTGAGATGGGGGCAGCCTCTTCTCCCACATGAGTAATGACAGGACTGGAGAAATAGCCTCAAGTTGCACGAGGGGAGGTTCAGGTTGGATATTTGAAAAAGTTTCTTCTCTGAAGGAATGTTCTGGTGCTGGAATGGGCTGCCCAGGGAGGTGGTGGAGTCACTATCCCTGGAGATGTTAAAAAAAAGTTTAGATATAGTAAGAAACATAGTTTAGTGGGGAGATATTGGTGGTAGATGGATAATCTTGGAGGTCTGTTCCAACCTTAGTGATTCTATGAACTGATGGTTTTACTTATTTCCCCCCATAGTTTGTACTGCTAAAATGGCATTAAAACAGAGGTGAGTACAAGTGCTACAAGTACTGTATTGTACGTGCAAGAAACATAAATTGCCATAGTGGTGTCATTCATTGCATAAGTAAGAAAGACAAGATGATAGACCAAGGAAGACAGTAGCATGTTCTCTCCAGTAAAATGGAACACAGAAACATGTACAATTGTCAGAAATCAAATCAAAAGGGGAAAAAAATAAATAAATAAATAATCAAAATGCAGCCATCCACATGGAAGTGCTACTTCTGGTGTAGCAAAAGAGAAGAAAATACACAAGTCTTATTAGAGATACCTACATTGTGCAAACACCACGCTGAAGCACATCGGAATGACAACTTAAACAGGCTGCCCTCAGCAAAATACTTCAGAAAATAAAACTATTCATCTGTGACAGGACAAGGTTCATCTGTTGGCAAAGATTAAACTGTAAAGGATTTGTTACTTAAAATGTCACCTTTTAGATAATATGCACGCAAGAAAAAATACCTAGCTATTATTAAGTATCACTTCCTAATTAATTCTGTAAGAACAGTTAGCAAAAATTATACATTTATGTGGCAACAGACAAATTAGTTTTCACTGCTTGGTTATAAAAATGGTACAATTTTGAAAGCTGGATTGAGTTTTACATTTTTCTTTTTAAAGGCACTTACTTTAATTGAGGGAATTAATTGGACAAGTATGTACCATGAATGCAGGAATAAAAATATATGGAAAAGCACATAATTAATGAGGCAGTACCTTTTCCTATTACTTGAATGTGTATGGTGCTTGCTATTGCGTGCATCCATCAGTTCCTAATATAGCACTATAAATAAGAAAACTTTAAAAAAACAACCATACACAACTTCACATACAATTGAAAAAAAAATCTTCCACCTCTCTTGTAAACTGGTACTGAAATGGGAAGACAGTTATTTCCAGCAGCCAATTTTTTTCTTCAACAGTCTCCATCTTCCTTCCTGCATGCTTCTAAAAATTAAAATATCACCTTGCAAAAAAATTAATAAAGTGAACCAAGGCTCCTACGAAATTACATTCTCATCTTGCTTAAACATATCATAGAATCATAGGTTGGAAGGGGTCCCAAACATCATGAAGTTCCAATCCCCCCGCCACAGGAAGTGTCACCAACCTCCAGATCTAGTACTAGACCAGGCTGCCCAAGGCCCCATCCAGGCTCGTCTTGTCCAGGGATGGAACATCCACAACATCTCTGGCCAGTCTGTTCCAGCACCTCACCACTCTCCGGGTAAAAAACTTCCCCCTGATATCCAATCTAAACCTTCCCTCCTTGAGCTTAAAATCATTTCCCCTTGACCTATCACTGACAACTCTTGTAAAAAGTTGATTCTCCTCTTTTTTATAATCCCCTTTTAAATACTGGAAGGCTGCAGTGAGATCTCCTCACAGTCTTCTCTTCTCCAGGCAGAACAATTCCAGCTCTCTCAGCCTGTCTTTGTAGTGGAGGTGTTCTAGCTCTGATCATCTTCATACGACAGAGAAATAAAGAATAAAAAAATAAACAAAACAAAACAAGTAAATCTGCAGGTACAGAGCAGCAGAACAGGAGAGGGCCATTCTGAAACAAGAAAACCACTGTTTCCATGTCTTGCAGACTAGTACCACTGGGAGGCAGAACGTTTCACTCTCAATGCAACTTCTCGTCTAAAAATATCAGTTGTGTATATTAAGCAAGTATCAACTTAAATATAAGCATACATGTGAACCACTAAAAGACCCTATTTTTATTCGAATAGCTCATATGTGACGTGATACTCATCAACTCTGTAAGTACAAGCAAAGGATAATAAACTGTACAGAATGCAAACAACATTCAAGATGTGCGGCTGGGGAAAAAGGGCAAGGAAGGAGAACCACTGAAAATGAACAACAGAATTTTAGTGCGGAGTAGGTTGCCAGGTCATCAAAGGCATGGATGCTCTTGACCAGAAAAACTCTGGAAAAAGATTATGTATTAGCTGCACAGATGTATTGTTGCTGCTAGACCACAGGGGAAGAGAGCATAAAATATTTTACCCTCAATGTAAAGCTTGACAAGTTCTCCTTTTACATACACACATACACACACACACACACACACAAAAGTGATTATAGATTCCTTTGGTTTAGCAGTGTGTTGAATCTGTGACAAAAATAATATTGAAAACATCAGATATCATAGCAGCACACAAAAATAAACACTACAGTTTAGAAGTAATATTAAAGACAACGCATGCAACACTACAGAGTGAAAAAACAAATACTGTTAGGACTCGGACAGAATTGCAACAGCAATTTTTTTGCTATTTAGTAGTCTACAGCAGGGGCAAAGTCAAGAACAATAGCTGAGGAGAGATTCAAAATACCAGATATTTGTAATTTTTTCATAGGACAGAGTCATTTCAAACTCCTGACACAAACTGAAGGTGGCATTTCTTAAGGAAAAATCTCTGAATGAGAGTGGCAGTGTGAAGCAAGCATCTATTCTATACATCTCCGCAGGCACTTTATTACACTGAATTGTTACAAATTCTGGTATTTAACACTACTAATATTTTCACCAATTCCCTTTCTTCATGTCATAAGTCCTTATGCATTATTCTCAACTGAAAAAAAAAAAAAATATATATATATATATATATATATATATTCTCTTGTTTATCACAGAATATTATTGACGGTGTTTCTACTCATGGTCATGTCTTAAAACTTACACTGATGGAACTGCATGAAACACATCGTTGAATTTTGAGGAACTTGCAACACTGACAAAATCACTGAGATTTTCAACATACCTGGTTAAATGCCATCTAAATGTAGGGGCACATGAAGTCTGTGTTTTAATTTCTGTTGGCAACCAGACACTGACGTTTCAAATATGTCATAACACAGAACTGCTGTGAAAGACAGCCCTTCTCTGAACCCTGCCATTACTCTCACAGAAAGAATATTCTCATCCAGGCTTCCCGACCAAAGCCATGAAGCAGGAATGCTTGGTGTACACCTCCCTGTCCATACCTAGAGAAAACGACTAGAGGGTCATGGTAACATGTTCACCTTATAAACAATGCCCTAACAGCAGAACAATCTCACAATGTAGCTGAGACAAGTTAAAATAAATTCTGTTCCACCTACTTTTGAGCTGGAATTTAATAATGCCTGCTGCCACCCACCAAAATGCCCTAACCATCAAACTAAGGTCACCTGGGATCCCTTTCAATCTCTCTCAAGGCTGCTTTTCTTCCTCTCCATTAGATCAAGCAATTCTGTGGTCACTAAGTGAAACTGATTTATTTTCCAGCAGCTCAAATCGATTAACTCATCCTGCTGGCACAAAATGGATCCTAGAGTAGGCATCCAGAACCTGCAGGCAGATGTGGCAGTGTAATGAATGAGCATATCCTGAGCCCAGTGATGGATGTGGCATGCCTACTTTCATACGGTCCAGTTTTAAAAACAGACACATTGGAGAGAAAAGCCACCTTTCAAATTGAAATCCAGTTTCCTCTTTAATATCAAGAAGTTCATCACCTGAACAGTGTCTTTCCCAACCTGAAGGAAAAGTCTGGTATATCCATCCAGTCAACAACAGACAAGGAAACAAATTAATCACAGTTTTAAATAAGAAATTACATGTCAGTTTCTAATTAGCTTCCTTAGAAACAGCAGCTGCTGAACAGAGTAGCTGTAATCTTCCTCTGCTGTTTGTTTGTGAATGCAATTGCAACATTTTGTGAGATCACACCTCACCTTTAGCTTTTTCCCTCTGTACATTTGTGAGATCACACCTCACCTTTAGCTTTTTCCCTCTGTACATTTGTGCCTCACCATCACTAGATAATAACAGAAAAAATTACTTAGTTCAGCTTTACATGTAAACCAAAGATACTGCTCTCTTTTGATTAAAGCTTTTTAATTGGATACACTGATCTGCCACGACACTGAAATTCCAGTTATGAGAAAGTCTATCTCCCATAAATGAGTCAGTAAGAAAACACAACTAGTTATTCTTGACAAATCACGCACGTTATTGCCGTTCAAATCACGTATTCCCAGAAGTACAAAGGTTTTTTCCCCAAAATGCTATACAATCTTGTGCAGAGCAGAGCACATTAATCTCTGGCTGTCACTGCTTGGTCACTCAGCAACTATGTTCCATGTTCTGAAAGTGATTGCACTGGAAAGCTCCTGTGTGGGCAGGAAAGCTGCTTGACTTGGAGAGCAGCTTATTTCTATGCTGTTTTTTTTACGTGTCTAATCTCCTTCTCTTGGCATTTGAAGAGACGGGGTCTCTCAGATCTCACTGAAAAGTATCAAAAGATATTTAAGGAAAATAACACTAGATCTGCACAAATCAACATGCAGATCTATTCTTAAACTAGTATCAACATAACAAACACAAATAGAAGAATTCTGTGAAGCCAGCCTCTGAATAGACACATTTCACACATTAGACAGTTGAATGAGAATATATATTTCATAACTGAAAATGCATAATTTTCCCCCTGTACCTGTATAAAAGCTATGCCTCCAAATGAGAGAAAGCTAGGATTTTATCTGTGGTGGAAGAAGTACATGGGTGGGTTTTGTCTGCTTATTTTTCTATGTTTACCGATATGGAATAGATTATAATCTGGGCATTGATGACTGAGATTGACAGAATATCATTTTGAGTTTATTAATAGAGTATTGTTGCTGGCCACCCTCTACAATAAGTACAGCTGCACTGGAGAAAACACTATTAGACATCTGCCACAAAGAAGCACAAAGATTACTCTTCATCCTTATTTTTGTAATGGCTAGTCCAGCAATAATCTTGCTTTTCACATTTCGCAATCACTTCATCTACACTGCTCATGAACTGATGCATGACTTTCATACATGGAGAAAACTGAAGTGTGTAACTTTGTTCAATTATTTCTTCTAGATGCTGCAGTGTCATTTTGAACAAAGCAATACTTTAATGTATTTTAGGCCTCAAGGCATTTTTTCCATTATAAGCAATCAAGCAGCACAAATAAAATGCAAGTGTTACTTACAGCAGGTTGGCCCTTTCTGATCCACAGCAAATAAATAAATAACTAAAGAAATGAGGAGTGCTGGTTTATTCCTCTCACATGAGTTACAACAGTAGATTCCCAGACAGGAGAAATGACAGTGGCTTTATGTTTGCCTAAACAAAACAAAACATTGAGGATTGGGAATTGAAATGCAGTTGACATTTAACTCTACTTAGGACAGCAATTCCTCTGACAGTCTAACAAGACAATTTTCTTGAAATGCTTCTTCTTCCTATACAGAAATGAACACTTGACGCATGTAATCTTGGAAAACAACTGGAACAGCAATATTTGCTTGTAACTGTTGGTGCTTTTGCATCTTTCCCCACTGTTTTAAAACTGAATTTTATGGCAAACCATGAAATACAACTGCATGTTCCTATCTACGCAGCACATAGTAAGCATAACCTCTGATTTCAGATACGCCATATGATGATGTACCTCCATCTGCCACTTCACATTTAACAACATAGCCAGTGAGCAACAAAGTGACAGAAATAAATAGAGCTGGCAGATGAGAATTAAGAAGTAATACTGGCTTTTGCGGAAATTAACATTCTAGCCACTTAATAGTTACGGCTTTTAGTACATAAAGACACCTACTAGCACGCCACAATACAGACATGTATGCACAGGGCAAATTAAACACTTTGTAAACTTTTCGCAAGATAGTTCTTCTGTTCTGAAATACTTCAGAATAAAGACAACATATACAGCTTTTGTATGTATTTGTCATGATATGCACAACATATCATGCTTTTGGATGTACTTGTGATAACTCACTTTTCAACAACTTTTGTTATAACAAATATGTTTAAACTGCTGCCTTCACAATCTCAATCTTCTCTTTTCTAAGAGGAAAGGACAATGGGACTTTCTGAAACCTCAGTCTCATCCCCAGCAAGAAAGATCTCAAACACATACTAATAAACCCTTCTATATTTTAAAAATAAACTCATGGGTCATAGTTCTGTACTGCTCCTGACGAAGTCAATAAAGAGTACCAACTTTTTCTCTCTGCCAGATCTCAAAGTGATTACACATTGACTTAATTATGCTTTATATATTGCTGAAGGCTACCTCATTCCTCAGTGAACTCACAAAAAACAAACGAAAACCATCTCAACCAGGGTGCCGTAAACACTGCAGTGATGGAAACCCTGTTTTCCCAGTTGCCTTCCAAAGGACAACTGTGAGAATCCTTCTCTGTTTTTTGGCTCAAAGCTTGCTTCCTGAGGTAT
This sequence comes from Lagopus muta, assembly GCF_023343835.1. Lineage (NCBI taxonomy): Eukaryota > Metazoa > Chordata > Aves > Galliformes > Phasianidae > Lagopus > Lagopus muta. Next base: position 57,193,584 of record NC_064472.1, on the reverse strand, counting down.
TTCTTGTGATAAGACTCTGAATGATTTGTTGAGGAGGCAACTAATGGGTGCTAACCGTGTGACAATGGATATCGCTTTGGGAACATTTGAAAGCCCCTTCCCCCAGAACTGCTTGCTCTATACAAGAGCGGATGAGAGTATTCAGGAGTGTTTACTGGCGGAAGATCTGGCCTGTGACAAAACAACTCCAGCTAGGTGTGGGAAAATTGGGGAACGATACCATCGTGTCCTGTGAGAAACAGGATGCAGATGGGTACCCCTGCTCCCTCTTATCTGCTGGCAAGGCCCGGAAGATGGGAACAAAGGAGTTTCTGCTGAGATCCCAGAGCCAGAAGCTGCCACTCAAAGGAGAGCTGACTCGAGCACTTTGGATTTGAGCTGTCACTCCAAAGACAGCTGACTCGACCACTTTGAAACCATTGAAAAGGGGCCATCATCACCATGGTCGTCGTCGTCGTCGTCGTCGTCGTCGTCCTTCTCACCGTCGTCGTTGTCAACAGGACAACTCTGCCTGACGACCCACCGCTACTGAAGATCAAAGACTGAACTACGAACCTCGCTGGATCCATGGTGGTGACTATGTCCCTCTTGCTGCCTATAATGACTGCTTGCTTCTTCTTTTCTATCTTTTCTATCGCCCTCCTTCCCTTCCCCCATTACCCTAATCATAATAGTGTCCGTTCTCCCCTTCCCCATTTCCCTAATTAAGATTTGTAATAAACTGGTCGGACCAACATTTGAACCGTTGCTTCTTAATCTCACGCCGGGTATATAGATAACAAAAGAACCTCCTCTCCCTCCTATAAACTGGAGCGAGACATTTATTTAATGGCGTAGTCGTTGCAGGATACCCACCGTGAGAGTGTTGTCCTTCCAGATATAGTCTGAAACTTTCTTTGTGTGCACCTCCTGGAGTTGCATGGAGCGATAGTTTTGAAAACTTAGACGTGAGTCCTTCTCCAGGAAGACCGCTCCACATTCTGAAACTTTACAGTTTATGTGTATACCTCTCGGGGACGTATGAATTAATTTTGATTAAGTGTGTGCCTCCTCGAGAAGACCTCTCTGAATTTTGCGATTTTAAGTGTCTTGTAACTTAAGTGTGAAATTTGCATCTTTTTGTGTGCTCCCCTCAGAGAAAGGGAAGAGTGCTTTGAGCATTAGCATTTGAAAAGTGTCTGTTTCCCTAAGGAGATAAGGAGTCACTTGAGCTTTTGAATACGTACACCTCCCTTAGTGTAGATCTTTCATTGTATTAATTAATGAGTAACAGTATTGCCAGTATGAAAAGTGAAGATGTGTTATTTGACCTTTTAGAAAAACATGGTGCTCGACCCTCTTTATCAGGTATGGATTGGGCACGACAGAACTGGTATAACTTGCAGAGTGTTTCGGACCGTATTAGTGTTCTGCAAAACAATGCTCGTACCCGAGCTGGAAAAGGAAAGTCGTTTATTTGTGCCGTACTCGGGGCTACTTTAAAAGCAGCCGTGGAGTTCCGAGATGAAAAGCATTCGGCAGAAACCCAAATTATACAAGCACTGCAGGAATCGGTTAGAGTTACACAAGAATTGGTGAAAACTCTGCAGAATCAAATAGTTAATGTCGAGGAACAATTAGAAAGAGAGAAACGTAATTCAGCTTTGTTGCAAATGGCTTTTAAGGAGCTGCTAACGTGTAAGCATGCCAGCGATACCGTCACCCATAGTTTGCCTCGAGAAAAAACTTTTCCTCAGGTGGAACTACCAGGAATGAAGGAAAGGCTAGATAAATTAGAAACTCCAATAGCCCCATTGCGTCCTTTGATAAAAACCGAATCCACATTCGATAACAGTGAGGATCTAGATCCTCAAATTAATGTTAAAGAAATTCCCTTCTCAGCCACTGAACTAGCAAAATTGAAAAAGGATTTCAGCCGCTCTCCAAAGGAATCAGAAACAGAATATGTATGGAGGGTTAGCCTCACTGGTGGCGACCAGATTCGGTTAACAGAAAAGGAAGCAGAAGGTTATTGGGGACCAGGAGTATTTTTAACTACTGGTAACAATCGTGCTCCCTGGTCATTAACACAAAGGGCTGCCTATTGGGCAGGTGGTCTCAACCCTTTAGAACGGGGAGACCCTCTTGCCATTACTGGAACAACTGATCAGTTAGTAGAGAGTGTTCAAAAGGCTGCTTGTCTCCAACTGATGTATGATAGAAAGCTGCAGCCACACCATGAATCACCTATGATGATGCCTGTTGATCCTGAGAGAATGACTGCTTTAATTAGGGGGCTTCCAGAGTCGTTAAAACCTATAGGTATACAACTGCAAGGAAAAATAGAGGCTATGTCTCAGGGAGAGAGAACCCAGCCAGTGTTAGAAGGAACTGTAACCCCCAACCATCTGCAGTCAGGAAACAAAGTGTGGACGTGGGGAGAGGTTGCCCAAGAGTTAATTAACTATGGAAGGAAATATGGGCCAGTGGTTTCTTCCTCCACTAAATTTGAGCCAAGTGAAGTAAGACTTGCAGCAGTCAGCCTTGCCCCCAGGCCTCCTAGCCCAAAGCTGAGTGGGACTGGAAGGGTCTCACTGTCAGTAAAAATAGGTAGGCGAAATATTGATCATAAACGTAATTGTCTCTGGACACTGGGCTGGCAAAAGGGTGTTCCACGAGATTTGATGAATGGATTACCCACTGTCAGGTTGGAGAAATTAGTTAACTGGTGGCCGGAACAAAAGCTCCAGAATCTCGAGGAAAGCAAGACTCCAGGTCCTAGGGTCTCTCCCAAGGAACCTGAACGGCACTCCAAGCCATTACAAAACTGACGTCTTCGCCCCTCCCAAGTGAGCGGGGTGGGGGCGGTGAAGGGTGGATGCATGAGAAAGCTCACAACAAAGGGAAACAAGATCGTCGATTTAAACCTTTTGCTAAAAGTCTCACCACTCTTGCCAGTTATCCCTGTGAGTCACGATCCAGTGGCTGATAAGCCAGGGAAACACTCTTACCTCCCTGGCCAGACTGTATCGACTGACGTAGCTAACCTGAGGCCAGTTTCCCTAACCTTAACAGGATCCCTTAACAAATATCCTTGGAAGGCCAAGGACACCCCGAAAAGGGAATATGAAATCAACGCTTGCTGGATTGTTCCCTCGTTTTTTAACCATATTAACAAGGCCCAAAAAGGGCAAGTCGGTGTCTTGTTTTTATTTCACAGAAGATCCCCGTGGGACCTTGACAGAACACAAAAAGGCTAATAGCTGATTTTAACTATTTGTATTTTGTGACAGAAATACTGAAGATTTGATCATGCTAGAACACTGAATGTACCTCTTGATTACATTTTTTGGTTGCAGTAGTGTTATGTTTTGTGTTGTTGTGGGTGTGGGTGGTGATTGGTATCAGTCCTTGGATCTGTTAAACTTCACAACTGGGTTCAGGGTTTTTACAGGTCATCCTGGCTTACTGGTACTCCCTGCACAGTGATGCCATTTCTTTTGACCCCTTCTTTCACCCCTTTTTTACCAAACTGATTATGATTTGCATGTAACTCCTCCACAGTGTTTCCAAATTCCTAACAAACTGGGAAATGAATCAAGGGACCCATCTAATATCTATTAGATGTGGTCACAAAAGAAATCTATCAGAAAGCCTTTTGCACTGATGCTTTTCAGTGTCACACCAGTCCAGGAGTTCCATCCAAAACATGGTTGTTGGAAAGTGCCTAAGTTTTAAAAAGAGATGTGTATGTTTCTGGGATTACCCCTCTTTGATGGTTTGTACTGTGGGGGTATCCTGCACACACTATCCTGTGAAAAGTTCTGTGGACTGTAACAATACTTGAACTTGCCAAACTAATATTTGTATCTCTTAGCATTTGAATTGCTTTGGAAATGCTCAAGTGTAAAGTTCTCGAGACACTAAATCATCTTAGAAAACATTACATGGCAAGTCCACATATTGTCAAATTAGACTAGATACACTTTTAGTGAATTAACTGAAGTGTAGTATTGTATGGCTATTCATAAACACCACAACCTCTACTGAAGAATTCCCATCTGGATCCTGGCTTACACTGGGAGTTCCTGGGTGGGGAAAGCAGCTGACACAAATACCTAAGTTTGTTTTACCTATTTATTTATTATTATTGGTTATTGTTAAATGTATGGTTGTCTCTTTTCACTTTCTACATTTTATTCAACATGTAACATTTGTGCCACCACTCCTGAGGTGTCACCGAGTGGTGTCTGTGGAGACAACAACGTGTTTCCAAATTCCAACAGTGATTGGGACTAGGCCACTGCCTTCTGAAGACTGTACCCCCATAACTTGGTAGTGATGCAGCAGTGCCACCCTGCGATCTCGCAGCACTATCTGCCATCATACCTCCTGCAAATGAAGTCCATTCTTATTAAATATCTGAGATCTACAGGTCCTCCTTACCACAAGTAACTATATTGCAAGGAGCATACAGAATCACATAGCCTCTAATGCTGAATGCTAACAGGAGGAATACATAAACAAATAAGAACATCTGAATAGCAATTAATGCAATGATAATGCAGTACTTCAGTGCAGTACTATTAAGACGAAACACACAGTCCAAAATGGGACTTATTTTGCCAGCACCATTAGCATGTTAACCTTTAGCATGCAAGTCATCACACCAGAGAAGACACACAGTAACAAAAAGTGGTAAAGAAAGGACTTGCAGCAGGCAAGAGATTCTATTCACCTTCCCTGTGCATTCCCTTCCACCTTACCTACTGCTCTTCCCCTTCAATACATGCATGCACACAAACACAACACTCAGATGCACTGTTTTCACTGACTCTGAAAGCCAAATGAAAGCTGTTTTGCTAAAAAAAAATTTCCCAAGGACAGCTGGCAGCAATCCTACAGACCAAAGCAGTTGTCTATATCCGGCCACCCCCCCAGACATGGCTCTTGCAGTCCTCCTGTTATTTTTCCCATCTCCTCTTTCTCCCTCCATCACTTGTCAGCTCACTCAATAACAGTGAAAATAACATGCATCACATCAATCTCACTAGGATGAAATTACTCCTCTTAACTATGAAAAGAGCTGAGTGGCAGACTAAGAGACTAACCAATAGCCTTTTTCTTAGAAAGGGACTAGTAAAGATTTTAATAACTTCGTCTTGATCAAGTGCCCCATTCCAAAGTGCTTTGTGTTGCCTATGATCCATTCCTCCTAAGCATCACAACCTCTCTGTAAAGAGATTCTCAAAACTTGGTACAGATTCATCAGCACAGTTGTCCAGGAAGCAAATACGTCAGGATCACTGCTCTTAGAAAGACAAATACCCATAATTAACTGCAATTAAGTGATGTCAACACCTTTTGTTCTTTTGCCTCATTTGCTAATGAAAAAGCATACAAATCACACAGCTGTACAAAAATCTGTCCAGTAAAAGGACAAATAAAAGCGTTAGTTTTCTTCTGGATATTTTGAACCATGTTTCAAGATGGGAAAATTTTTATTCACAACAAACAGCTGTTTCTTCTCCACTAATCAAAGCTACTGACACCAAGATTATAACAGAAGTTGTTAAATTTTATTACAAACCATGTGCTAGAGTTATCATGAAGGGCAATACTAGTGCTCACTACTCTAAACAGTGAGACTTCTAAATAAGATATACCACCTCAGTTTTGGCATTTGCATTCACCATGACTGCAGAACAAGTGTGTAAGGAGAGAGAAGTAAGAACAATCATTATGCATATTTTTATCTTGTTTTTGTTAGTAAGCAGTTTACGTAGAGTATGGCTGGTCTACATGCCAAGATAGGTATATTTAAAAATTCTAGCTAAAAAGATAAAATTAATTCAGTGTGAGCTCACCACTCCACAAGTGACAGAGGCTTCCAGCAATATCTGATAAACTACAGCTTGCATTATTCAGAACATTCTACAAATAGGTGCTAAATTAATGTTTGCCTGAGGAACAGCAGGACAGGGCACCAGGAGACAGTTACACAACTGTGCTTAATATCTGGCTTCTGAATACCTGAAATTACTTAACAAGGCTTGTGATAGATGCCAGACTTTAATGAGCGGCTTTGAAGAGCAATCTTTGTATGAATTTATAATTTTAGAAATAATGTTTTCTACAAGGACTGCTCTGAAATAATGCTATGTTGGCCCACTACATCAGAGGTGGATTCTGGTAGTATGGCAGGAGAGGTTGAACTATCCCATTCATATCCCATTACATGTTGTTGCCATGTGACAGATGGCAGCAGAGGGGCAGTCTGACAGAATGGCATCTGACATGGAAGCGTTGATGAAGCAAAGTTGTGTCACTGAATTCCTCCATGCAGAAACAATGGCACCCACAGACATTTGTCGACACTTGCTGAACATTTATGGAGACCAAACAGTGGATGTGAGCACAGTGAGGCTGTGGGTGGTACATTTAAGCAGCAATGGCAGTTGGTCACCTCTGCTGGTGCACATTCTGAAAAGCACGGCACACAGGCTCCTGTTCATTGCTGGCAAAAATGCATACCTAATTCTGGTGACTGTTATTAAAACATGTTCTGTTGCTGTGAATTTGCTCTATGAAATAGTGTTGTTGTTTGCTCTTCATAGCTGTTGTTTCTGTGGAAATAAGTAAGAAGCATTACTTTTGGAACAATCTGCACAGCACTCTATATTCACTGGAAAGGACAAGAATTTTCTCAAAATTCCCCACTTACATTAAATTAGAAAGCAACAAAAACAATGATTTGGAACCAAAATCATGCTGCACTGAGCATGTTGAGATACATAATTGATGATACCCCAAACATTTATTTTCCTATCACATTAGGATTTTAAGGATGATTCTTCATTTTTTAGTTTTAACTCACATGAGGAATTATCTGTAAACAGGGCGTTTGCTCAGTTCTTCCACATTATGCAACTAAGAAATGCTACCTCTCCAAGTGGTTTATGGTACATAGGTTATGTGACACTTAAACTTTCTAAAGCTGAGTAACCCATTTCCGGAAGATGAAAACAAACCTAAAACAGTTTCACCTAATAGGTCACCTAGAATCCTGCATGCTACGTGCTGTATGTCCTAACGCTACTGCTGCTGCACAGCCAGCACATCCCCTTCAAACACAGCCACATAGCCATGCACATGCTGCTAGCCTGAAAGCCAGGCAAGCAAAGCATGTGATGCTCAAGCAGAAAAAAAAAGCCAAAACAGAAAATAAAACACACTCACAAACTCAACATAAACAAAATGACCAAACTGCAGATACAAGTTTAAAATTAAAAAGCTTTCATTCCAACATCTCCAGTGCAGATTATTAGATTGTTTCCATTGTTATTTGGCACTAACTCACAGACATGATTGCAACATAAATGTTAGCACCGTAATTGCACGAGATTAACTATCACCCTACGTGCTGAACTACATTTCTTAGTTAAATCTTAGATACAAATCTTATAAACATGATGAAGATTAAAGCTCCCAATTCTTGTACATCAGTGAGGTTCTTAGTTGTTTTTGTTGTTGTTTGCTTGTTTAAAATGCAGCACACAGAGGCTACGCTTTGCACATGCATTTATTCCTTCACATTTATTTCTGGACTTTATGTGATGGCAGTACTGTTTTTAGCATAAAAACAACATAAAACTGAACTGCAAAAGCCAAACCTTACTGCATTAACATTCAAACTGTTTTTATATTAATAATATATCAAGGACAATTAACCAGAAAAAAATCAAAACCACCACGTTCAAAATTTTAAAACGCAATTACAACTGTAACAGAATAGAAGAGTCTATGAAAGTGGGTAACAAGCCTTCAGTTGCGACGGAATATGGATATCCTTAAAATGAAGGCCAAATCTTTTTTTCTCACCTTCAATTAAGAGAGTTGAAGAATTCTTTCTACTTTTCACCAAACATCCTAGAACTTCATGAGCACTGCTGGGCAGGAAGTTTCATTTGGTAATCGTTTGCTGCCCAGCAAATACAACAACAGGAACTCTGTGTTTGTTTTCTCCAGCTGGAAGGAATTTGGATCCTGCTCTCCAGGAACGCAGAACTATTTGCCAGATAGAATCAAAGGAAATTCTGAACTCAACTCTTCAACAAATAGACTTCAGAGGTTCGGGGATTAAGAAGAATCCCTGAGACCCGGGAAGGCAGTTATGGTTTGCAGATGGAGCAAAAAGGTTTCGCTACAACTGAAGATGAAATCCTATTCAAATTGGGTGAGAATTCAATGGTTTTGGAAGAAGTCTCAATGTCTATGCCAAGCTCTGCCAACAGAGACAGAGCTAGCCCAGACTGGAACTGCATTTCAGCTGATTCCTTCATTAGTGAGATCCGGTACTAAGCAGAAAAGGCTTAGAAAGAGCACCTGGCTTGCAGTCACCTACCAAGACATCAGCTACAGTTTTCCTTTTCTTATTAGATAAACTATGCTATAAGGCACCTTACCAGGAGGACGTCTGGGTTCTCTACATTACTCAGAAGATGCTGGTATTTCTATAAAACCTAACTTCATAAAAAATTTATTATTAGCTACAGGGCAGTCTAGCTGCTGAATTAATAACAGAACTGAAGCAACAAAGAGGCATCTCGTGGGTACATATGTCTACTACATGACATAATGAAACAGAACCACTTGCACAAGGTGGGAACATATTACAGATATTCATTAATTACAAGGTTTTGTACAGCTTTATTGGACAAGCAGCAAAAATGTATACATATATCTCCGCAAGGTGCATTAATTATATTTTGTTCATCAACTGTTTGCAAACCTTTATGGGATTATCCTTCTTTGCCTAACACAGTTACCTGCTCACAAACACAGAGGAGGCAGTGAAGTGGTCAAACAGATCCACTATATTAAAAATATATGGGATCCCACCGTTAGCCTGCCTGGTTTTCATGCTCAAGCCAAATGCATTATGTAAATAGCACTCAGCTTTTCCCTGAAAAAGCATCTAATTCTCCTGATATTGCATTTCATGACTCATTTCTGAGCATGATTTTTCTTGAGAAATAGTTCCAGAACTTCTCCACAGAATATGACAGAGAGGAGAACAGAGTCTGAATGCTGCATTTCAAAAGCTGTATGATATTTAGTTTTATGAAGTGTCTAAGTTCCAGTTGTTGTGCAAACAGTTAAACAAGTGACTGAATTTGGTTAGTTTCTCTGAATGGAAATGTATTCTCTCTGCCCTTTTGAATGAGCAGAGGAAGGCTAGAGAAAAACCACAAGGATTTAAAGAATAAGATTTAAATATAGTTTCAAACTGAGTAAACTTTGAAAAACAAGACTTCATTCAGAAGTAATGAAGTTTTTACAGCAACTTCTGATCTTAATAGGAAGGAGATAATGTGTAAGAGGGGAAAATAGGAAGCCTGTGATCTCAAAAAAACTAAATGTCATTTTAAAAAAATCTACAGTAGTAATCAAGCATTACAGATCACGTAAACTGAAGGAAGGAATAAATTCTGCTTACAGAGCTTCTCACTTTCCAATAAAAAGTGAAGAGGATTGTTGCAAACACTTGAACATTTTGACAGTCCAACAAAACAGTGCTAGTGTCCTAGCACTCAAAGTCTCCTTTCCATAGGCAACAGAAAACACGCTTTTCCTATGTCATCACCTGGCATCAATAACATCCACCATTCATGGCATATATTTTGCTAATAAAAAAAATAATATATCAGAATAGAGTGCCTACAATTCAAACATTTTTCCTTTGCTACATTTCTGGAAGAAAAAGGCTCAGTTCTGAAGAGACAAACTATTTACCTCAATAAGGTCAGTACAAAAATAACACTTATGTCAGTGAAGCAGGAACTGGGGAGAAGCAGAAAAACTGTAAGATGATGAAAATCCACTTGAGAATAGGTGGTAGAAACATCAGCCACCTATTACAGAACATCTCTTCCTACTGAGAAAAAATCTTCAGTCTTGTAACAACAGAATCCCAAAGTCAAGAAACCTGTATTTTACCCTATCTCATGACCACCAATGCACTGCTCCTGGCCGGACGTGCATTGCATTTACAGCTGCCATTGAAAATCACTGTCAAGACGCTTCTTTAACACGTGTCTATTGGACAGAAACACTTCACAAGGAGCATGAACCAATATGACCTGATCTTTCTGTGACTGTGTTTATATAATATCTTTCTTTTGTGGGAACATATATCTTCTGGGGTAGAAGACACCAGTCCACAAGTAAGAATCATTAATAGACAAGGAACTCAGCAGCTGGCACTAAGCTACAATGCTTGCTATCCAGGTTAGTAGTTAAGGACTTCCCATGCTGCAATAAGGGAGAACGTGTAGTTAAACACCACACAACAGCCAACAACACCCAAAAGTTTTGCTTCAAGCATTACAGATGCTAAACCTCACACACATCAGAGCAAGAACTGTATATTTAAGGGGAAAAGATGCTCTGAACACACACTCTCATTTCTAAGGATAAAGTACTAAGCAATTACAGGCTGCCGTTAGTGTCAATGACTAGCAACAAATGTAGCAATCCACAGAAGAACTTCATTACAGAGCAATACTAACAGATTCACTATCATCTTTTAGGGAATCTGTAACAGAAATATTGAATATCTACTATTCTTTTTTTTTTTTTCCTTCTTCTTCTGTTGGCCTCCTCTTTCCATTTTTAAACAAATGGAAAGTGGATTAGAGCAGTTAGGTTGAGCCCTCCCAATTGAATATTTTAGGAAAGCAATTTAATTATTAACTAATAAAGAGTAAAGCCAACATTTCCTTCAAAGAGCATTGGATGCAGAACTAAATGTAATAGCGTTCTAAAGTAGTTGTTAAGTTTCTGTTTGTTTCAGAAAGCTGAAGAATAGGGATTGCCACGGAAATTGAGTTCTAAAATAAGGTTTGCCATTTTTACTCTGTCCTTTCAAGAGTCAGAGGTGTGCTACATGGGAAACTGCTTCTTATTTAAAATTACAGCTTTAGGGCTTACATTAGTTACCCTCTTAAAATTTCCTAGAAGATACCAAAATCACTGATATCTAGAATCAACAGTAAGAGATTAGATAGGAAAAGCCAAACCTTAGTCTTCAGATCAGTGCAGAGTTCTCTGCCGTCTTGCCAAGCACCAGCCAGCCATTCATCAAAAATAAAAAAAAATAAAGATAACACTCAGGTCTATTAATATATTAGCATCACATTACAGGACAAAACAGTTAAATTAGAACAGAGGTGTAATGTGACTGACACAGTGTCAGCTTTAAAAGTGTTTTAGTCTTACTTTCCAAAACTCTAAAAGAAGTGCTTCTCCTTGGACCTTGGCAGTAATGACACCAAGTCTCATTGCTGTGTACAGTCATTTTCTGTATCCAACACATCAGCAGCAGGGAAAAAAATATATTTTTCATCATTTCTTGAGAAAGAGTTTAATGCCACAACTAGGTTCAGGTGTTTGGCTTTTCACACTTCACAAGTTCAACACTATTCAGTAAAGTTATGAAATGCATGAAATGAATCAGTAGAGTTTCAACACAGACATTTGAAATTCAGCTGGTTTCTTAATGGTCCTACACTAGAAGCTACTATGCTACAACAGTCACTAGGATATATACATGTATATATATATATATATATACATGTATATACAGGATATACAACCTTTCTGTTGCTGTTCCGTCAGCAGAAGACTGTTGCAACTCCCACTCACCAACCACATATTACTCCCAATATCATGATTTTATTCTGAGTAGCCTTACATATTATGAGTGAAGGCAGGAAAAAAAAAAAACGCAACAAAATTTTAAATGAGTTCACAGTAAGTATTTCACAGAAGGAGAAATGCTAATATGCCAACTTTGAAAACTGATACAGCTCACTTTGAAAACTGCAAGGAGATCTCCAATTAATTAGGCAGATGCTGTTCAGGATATAACTGAATACAATTTTCCTGTGCTACCTCCTGGTGTTCATGGCAGCAACGTACACATGGTATTACCATACTGTAAATTGGCAGATGGGTCAGAGTCTGAAAGAGCATGACAAACAGACTTCAGAACCTCAGGTTGCTGGAAGGTAAACAGTTTATCAGGGTAGTATGAGGGAACAGGGTAGTGTACAATGACCCTCGATAGGACTGGATGTCCAGTTAAACCCTGGGAAAACAGCCCTGAAAAACTGCAACTTCCTTGGAAAAAAAAAAAAAAAAAAAAAAAAAAAAGAAAAAAAAAAGAAATGAACTTCAGCAACATTTTACTTCTGTTTGCTATTTCTATGTAATTTCTATTAGGTTCATTTGAACACTGACTCACCCACTGCTTCTCTACATGACAATGACCAGATTCCCTAAAGACAGCTCTCTCCTGCTGCCTAAAATTTTACTCTTGTAGTCTCAGAAGACTGTTCTCCTCAAATCATGCTCCAAACATCTGCACCAATTAACTGCTTCCAACTCTTCTTTCATATTAGCATTATCTCAGAAAAAGGGACTTCTTGGAGGTCAGAGATGTTCAGGTTTCCTAATGCCCTCTGCCTTCCCATGTTTGATTTCTTTCAAGTCTGAAGTGCCAACTGTTTACCAACTCAGATTCTCATGAGGCATTATCAGTGCAGACTTTCACCAACATCATTTGCTTTCCCTTTTATTTTGCTATTTTGCCTTCAGTGGCTGGATCTGTTACTGGAACGTGACCTGGAAGATACACTAATTAGAACAAACAAGGCAAGAGTTCTGCTAACATAACTGCACTGACCCCAGAGGCTCTATGACAGGTATGGATTTATACTGCATAGACAGAAAACCAGGCATGGTATGCCACTCAGGTTTTCACTGGCCCTGCATCCTCTTCCTTGCTCTAGTCAGCTCTCCTTCCATCAGGCCTCCTTAGGGCTGTCCCTGCTCCTGTTTCTATTTAATAGAATCACTGCTCTTCCTCTTTGTTTTCAGTGTCTTGGTATGGTGCCATGTTTCTTACTGTGAGCACGCAACTTCCTTGCACTGATCTGTTGATCCTGCAGATCCCCCCAAGAGACACAATGCTCACTCTTATACCAACTTTTTTACAGAAATGTTTTCTATTATTGAGAGACAAACAGTCAGAATACGCCCCTCCAGGTTTTTCTTACTGCCTTATCCCTCCTTGCATCATGCTGGATTATACAACAACCACTCTCACCGATTTCTGGCCCTGAAGACCCATAAACATAGGTCTGAAGGATGCTATATTAATTAAACAAATGCTTCTGTGAGCAGCAGAACTAATGAAGCTTCCTTCCCTATGGCTAGACATCCAGAGGCTGAGCTGCAGCCCCAGCCTTGCCTGCCTCCCCCCCTTCCCCCCCCCCCCATTGCTGCAGAAGAAGGATGATACTAATACTTAATCACACACATGCTTATTTCCTGGTCCTAGTCAACAGTACTTACATTCTGGCTACAAGGAACCTAGGTTTCCTGCATACTGGTTATGGTGCCCATATATCTTCAAAACAACCCAAGGGCAGCTCTGAGAAGTATGCAGTCTTCCAAAGAGAACCAGATCAGGATTTACTGCTAAAATGTGACAGATGTTCTCTGCGTAAGACTGCAAGCTTGAGTACCTGTCTTCTCTTGAAGCAAAGCACCAGTCAGATCCACAGCAATGGGAGATCCACCCCACTCCCAGAAAGCCAGGCACAGGCTGTACTGCCAGTGTTCAGTGAAATACTGCCACATCTCTAGCTTTGTTCAAACTGTTCTCATATATTTTGCCTGCACCAAGAAGTACATTCCAAAATTAAGTCAACAGAGCAATGCAACTTCCATGGCCTGTCTTCCCACTTGCCACATAACTTCTTTTCCCTTACACTCACTACAGCTCCCCAGCTTTAGCTTAAAAGCATAACAAACTTGATTTCTTAGAAGATCTTACTTTCCCCCTCCCTCATCTTCATCAAAATATCTAGTAAGTACATATTTGCTAAGGAAAAATATAATTTAAAAAAAATAAGCAGAATAAATGTGTGTGAAGTCTGAAGGAGCCTCACAGAATTTCATACTGCTTTCCCACGTAACATTAAAGAGATGTTCCTAGAAAAAAAAAAAAAAAAAAAAAGACCATTGAAATACTACTAGAATTAAAACTTGCTTTAAAATGTATTTGAGATTTGGCTGGAATCTAGATAGAAGGGAGCCCTGGTACCTGTTCCACACTGATGATCATAGCTGTTCAATTTCTGGATCACTGTGGACATCCACTTAATTCAAGCGGGACACTTTCTCACCTGATGGCTGACACCATAAGATACTTAAATCATACCGAACCTTATTAATATTGATTTCAACAGGCCTACAGCCAAGATAGAGGTCTGAGGGAATCCAGCTGAACTAGGAGCACAGCACAGGGGACCTGACTCAATGAATATCCTGAGTTGGAAGGGACTCATAAGGACCACCGAGTCCAAGTCCTGAAAGACATTATAGCTGGGACCCCAGCAGCCATGGAGGATGCAACTCACTCCATGCAAACCTCTGGAGAGCACCAGATGCAGATGGAGGACATCCAACAGAGCTTCATAATTGGAACTACATTCCTCCTGCTGTCCTGTAATCCAGTGAAGCTGGTGAATTAAATCAGATTTAATAACCTGAGTGAGATGGTACCTCTGGAGACGAGAGGCACAGAGGATGTGCTGCTGATCGGAAATCACAGAACAGCTGTTTCCAATCAACCCTTCAGAATAAACACCACAATCCACAGCTGTAAGCTCTACCAGCATGCAAGGGACACAGCAAGCTCTATCTAATATCAGAAAGAGCAGTTTTGGTACACAGGCACAGTCCGAGTAAATGCTAGTAAGTGTTGAGAGAAATTGGCCATGGTCCTGGTCATTAAAGATGACTGCTGGAAAGCTCCGTGCTGCTCAACTGTCATTAGCAGTATTCCTTCCAAATGTTATGACCGTACCTTACCCAAAAGGAGAGTAGTTCCCTCACAAGTAAACAGCAATTGGCATGTTTTGTAAACAAAAGGTCTGTTTCTTTACTGAAGGGAACAGCACTGAAAAAGCAACCCACGCTCTCGTGTACATTCAGTCATCTTTAAAACGCATCAACACACAACACCCATCTCTCGACGGCTCCAGCAGCGCTGGGTCCCGGCGGCGTGCCGCTGCCAGGCACAGCACGCGGCTCCGCGCAAACTTGCGAGCCGCAGGTCCGCCCGGCCCGGTCCCTCCAACCCGAGGCTCCAGGCTCGACGCCGCCGCCCTCCGCCCCGCCCGGCCCGGCCCCGCGTCAGGGAGGGGCTCGGAGCCGCCCGAGGGCGCGGTGGCGGCCGCCTCTAGGGACGGGTTCGGCTCTCCCTATCCATCCGTCCATCCGTCCGTCCCTCCCGCAGGCACTCACCGCGCCGCCGTCGGCCTCCTCCGCCCGCGGCTCCGTCCGCCGCCCGGCAGTGGGCGAACCGTGCAGCAGCTGCTCCAGGCAGGCAGTGCTGGGTAGCGAGGAGCTCTTCTGGTGGGACAGGTGCGCCCCGGGCCGCCGTCCCTCCTTCCCTCCGCGGCGTCCCTCCTCGCCGCCGGCACTGGGTCCCGCGAGGGACGGCGGGGCGGCGGCGGGGCCCTCGCGGCGGGCGGGCGGCGGTCCCTTGCCCTGGGGCAGCAGGTGCTCGCGCAGCCGGCGCAGGGCGAAGCCGGACTCGCCGCCCGACTCCAGCGGCTCGGCGGCCGAGCAGCACAGGTTGGGCTGGGAGGACGAGAAGACGCGGTCCAGCACCTGCCGCCGCCTCCTGAAGCCGGCCCAGCGGGCGGGGGGCAGCGGGTCCGCCTTGCCGCCGGCCGGCGGGGCGGGGGGCTCCGCAGTGCGGCGATCGGCTGCCGCCCGCCCGCCGCCGCCGCTCCGGCCCTTGCCGCCCAGCTGCAGGTTCTTCCACAGCCGGGCCTGGAAGGACACGACCGGTTCGGGCTCGCTCGGCTTCTCCCCCGCCGTCGCCGCCGCCGCTCGGGGCTCCTTGCCCGGCTCCATCCTCCTCCGGCTGCTGCTGCGGCGGCTGCGGGAGCAACAGCAGCACAGCCCGCCCGAGCCCGGCGCCTTCACTCCCGTGCGGGGCGGGCCGGAGTCGGAGCGGCGCCCGACGCCGCCGGGGGACGAGCGCGGGGCCGCGCCGCCCCCCGCAGCGCAGCGGGGTTGGCAGCGCCCGGAAAGTTTGAGGCCGCGAGCGGCTCCCGCGCCGGAATGCGGGAAAGTTAACGGAGGGGAGCGGGCGGCTCGCCCCTATATATGCTGGGTGGCGCGGGGACGCGGCGGGAGCGAGCTCAGCCGGCCCCCTCCCCAGCGATGCTCGGGGCCGCGGACAAGCAACCGCCAGCCCGGCGCTGTGATGCGGCATTTTCCTCCCAGCCAGTTCCGGGCAGCGGGGGAAACCGAGGCCGCGGCGGCGTTAGTGAGAGCGCTGTGGAGGGGATGCCCGGCCAGGGAGCGCGGGAGAGGCGGCGCGGAGAAGGGCTGCGGGTGCCCTGCCCGGGCGCCGCGCCCTGGGGACATCCTCGGGAGTGACGCGGTGACGGCGGCCGCTGCCCGGTGACCTTGCGCTGCGGTGCCGCGGGATGAGTCGCGTTAACTGTGCCCGTGCAGCGCGGTGAGCGCTACGGAACGCTCCGGCGGTTGTGCCGAAGGTGTCTGCTGGCAAAGCCGTCCCGTGGTGGCTGAGAGCACGTACGTACGGCTCGGAGAGGCCGTTTCCTGCAAGTATGCAGGAAAAAAAAAAATGCTTATCTCTGTGCTAAGAGTTGTAAATAAATATATAGTCTGTTTCCTTGGCTCAGCGCACCTGGCTATTGGCTCCATCGTTCCATTTTGCATGCTTAATGCTGAAGTTTCTTTCTTCAGTTAAAGAAATACCAGTGAGATGGTTTCAGAGCGTACTTAAGTGAATAAATACTTCTGCCTGAAGTGAGCCACACCTTTGTTTGGATTTTGGTTTTTATTTATGTCCAAGTCACTTACACCTCTATCCTGGGTGGAGGTTAGGCAGCTACATCACTGCTCCAAAGGACCTGCAATAAGGCATGGCAACATGACTTCTGAGCAGAACAGGGAGAAAGCACATGATTTCACATCATCGGGGCCCTTGGAATTCAATATGCAGTATCTGGGAAACAGATAGCCAAAGTAGCTTCTCGTTTGATCCCTAGAAGTGAGTAAAAATACTCAGCTTTTAAACACCCAGAAGCAAGAGCATCAGGTAGCAGAACTCATGTGGATCGAAGCCTGTGTCTTGGCTTCTGTTGTGGCATCTTTAACTTGAGCAAATTGCCTGAAATTGAACCCCATTGTGAATAATGGGTTTACTCAGAAAGCAGGAATCAGAGTAAAGGGGAAGTTAAATTTGGTTCTGCATCTTTACTGAAAAGGGTGAAAATGCCCATCTGAAGAAGCACTGGAATGCATGTGTCTGCCTTGTATTTTACTCTTTTTGTTTTAACATTAGAGTGAAATGGCTGTAAAATAAGCAGATAAATAAAGTGTAATTTCTACTAAGGGTGCAGAAAAGTGAGTACTCTTTTCTCAAGGACAAAAGATATAGAACAAAAGCAACAGTAGGTTCAGAATTACTGCTTATTCACCAGATGGTAAGGTACTCTAAGGTCAACCCTTCTTCAAATTATGTTTATTTTCACCAGTCACCAAACTGTCTCAAAAAGAAAACATCAGGAAGTTTGTTCATGTATTCACTACAGTAACCAATCTCTTATGTGTAATACTGCATGGCAATCACTGCAGGGAAGAAGTGGACACTGGCTGCAGTGCAGTAGACTGCTGTTGTGTTGTCTGGGCCATAATGCATTTATATGACCTCTCTGCTGAGCAGTCCCACATAATTTGCAGGCAGGCCTCTTGGTTCTGCTTCCACCAAACTCAGCATCATCTTGGTCCTAACATTAACATTAAAATTGTGTCGCTACATGGCAATTTCCAAACCCATCCAAGTGATGTCCATTTTATCCAACCAGAAAGAAGATTTGCTTATAACAAGAAAAAAAAAAAAAAAAAAAAAAAAAAAAAAAGAAGATCAAAGTGGCTGAGTCTATTTAGCTGCAGAAATGCTCGTTGTCCTGTGGGCAGAGTGGGCCTGGGACCAGAAGGAAGAATATGGCAGCACTGTATAGGCAAAGTGGGATTATTCCAGCATTAATTCAAATCAAGTCACCGTAAACAGTTCTGCAATAAAGTGAGTCATTCTGCACACTGAATTCTCTGAGCTATATTCATTTATTGAAGTTGAATCTGAACCTGGCAGAAAGATTACAGCAAGATGTCGCATAACATTCAGATGGAAACCTCAACATTTAACAAGAATCTGGTTGTAACACCCATGCAGCTGGGAATGACACATTTCAGAATGTACAAATACCTTGTATTAGCCCTGGAAATAAGGGTATCTAAAAGCGTTTCTTTACGCCTATTGCTGCAATGTTTCATGAGCTAAAACAAAACACACACGCACAAAAGAACGATCTGGTGTTTCAAATGTGAAACACTAGATTCACAGTAAGGAATGATTTTTTTTTTATTTTTTATTTTTTAATTTCCAACATATCAATTATAAATGTCAAAAAGGGAAGAACATTTCACGTGGAAAGCAACTACCAATCTCCTCAGAACTGTATTTGCTCTCTCTGTGTCATTACACTGATCGGTTTAGTTAGAACTCATAAAATAAACGTACTGCTCAATGCTAAATGCTGTGCTTTTTGTAAAATGTATTTTCTAAACTCTTAAAGGTTGAGCTGAAGCTCTCTATCTCTTTACTGGTTTAGATCAAATAAAAATCTCTTCAGTATTGGTTATTCCATTAAAAAGTGTTACCATGTAGATTCTGATATTTATGTCATCATTGATATGTCTCTGTATATCTGAAAATAGATTAGTGTTGAATCATAGAGTAGCCACAGGGATCATCAAGTCCAACTCATATCACCACATTCATTGCACACATGGAAATAGTTCCTACAAAGTCCCATTCACTGCTTTCATCACTGTCTTATTTTTATTCTCCTTGAAGCTGAAAAACATGCACCACAACCCCTGTGTTAGGGAAGGAAGTCATTCTTGTGGTAACTGGAAAGTTGTATCTCTTCCTCTGCACCAGACCAGACTGTCCTCTCTGAGAGTTTCTCACTCGTTTACACAGTGTTGGAAACTACGCTCATTCTCCGTATGGCTAGCTCCAGATCCAGCATGGCTATGACAGAGAGGTTTAGGGTGCATTTCATACCCAAATTCTGATGACTAAACACCCACTTACTGGCCATAGTTACTTAACTGACTCCATTGTGGTGGAGGAAAGACCTCATGAAAGCGTTTTGCCTAACCTGAGTAGCTTCAGTTTGGAACTGCATTTCAAGCTCATTTGCACACTCTCAGTGCTGTCATCTAGTTTCTTTATGTTTCTTCAGCGAATTATTACAAATCTGTATCTCTTTTTTTTCATGTGAGTGTATTTTGAACAGCAAGGTTCTTGTCAATAATGCTTTTTTTTAATTTTTTTTTTTTAGTTAAATTAGACCTTGACTGTTTGTTTTTGTTTTTGTTTTGTTTTGTTTTCCTCCCATGGCAGCAATGGGACAGAGGCAACCCACTGACATATTTGAGGTCCAGACACAGTAAGTAGTATCTCAGGCACATTTATGGTTTACATTTCCCCACAGTTTTTTGTAAGAACTTCTACACTATGCAGGCAAGTACTCTTGTCGGTAGCTGAAAGTATTTTTACCTGAAACTTCCAGACTAGGATGCAGCGCAAAGCAAAAGTCCAGTATAGAGAATTGTAGCCAAAGTAGTTAAAGGCTTTGAAATTTAAACATTATTACTAAAATAAAAAAAAAACATTGAAAGTATGCTATATAATTTTAAGCTTCAGGCAATTTTAGTTATAGGCAGTACTACAAAACCTGCCTTCACCCACAAGTACATAATAATGAGTAAATTTCCTGGATTTTGTACAGATAGTTATGCTTCTGCTACATATGGCTCTTCTAATTTGATGGAACATAGCATCTCACAAAGCCAATCACAACTTAGCTCTGCAAAATTTCTCGCCTTCTTGCTGCGGTTCTGAATATTTTTAACTAGCTATTGAATTTTTTGGGGGGGTACCCGTAAAAATACAGGTTCAACCATTACTCTATGGTGATGCTGGCTCCAAAATGTTTTCTATATTAGCCAAGTGTCATGAAGATTATTGGCTGTGCTGTTATGAGAAGCTGAGTCAATTTACTGGAGATTGATTTCTATTCCTCTTGCCAGCCTCTAGTTTGTTAACCATACTGTCGACCTGCTGATGTCACTTAGCTATTTGTCTAATGACTGCTGCTGACATCTGACATGGTTTCTCCATCGAGGTGTGTGGGAAGGACCAACGCAGCTCCTGGGACTGATCTCCAGCTATTATGTTCAAGATTCTTTATCTCCTTCCTTTGCATGTAAAACAGCCACTGAGACTTCTTGGAATGAGAATACTTTTATTTAACATTAGAAACAAAATGCAATTAAAAAAAAAAAGAAAGAAAGAAAAAACACATGAATTTTACCATGGTAGATACTCTCCGTATTCATCCTATTATAGTTCTTCTGTTGCTAAGCACCTCATCCTTCAGATCCTGCCTGGATTCTTTACATGGTGCCTTTTAAGTCTTCTCGTGATAATTTTATTCTTTTTTCATTGCTCTGTATTTTTGTATTTTACTGATCCAAAAAGCATATCTGTAGATTCATCTGGATGCTCAGATGGTCAGAATGAACCATTCTGGTAGTAGTTCTTGACAACTGTCAAACCTCTGTCCAGCATCACCAGTAGTGAGCACTTTTTTTTTTTTTAATTCCTGTTTGTTCTGTCAGGTGTTTCCTGTTGAACCTGTGTAGTTATATGGGGAACACCCCAGGGCTGACAACATGGCTCATAAATTAGCATTTCAAATACCACAACACTCTTAAAATCTGCTGGTCTTTATAGTCAATGCATGCCACCTACATCAACTACCATTGAGTCAGACAGACTAAAGATTTTTTATTTTCTTTTCTGAAACGTTTACTCATTTGCCAGTCATCTCAAAGTCTGCTGCCTTCCAAACAGTCTTGGTGTTTTATAACCTCTCTATGTGTTAAGAAGATAGAAGTTTAACTTTTTTTCTTTTTTTTTTTTTTCCATGCTAATATTATTCACATTCAAAACTGCCTCCTGGATCCTCTGATCACAGAATCAAAGAATCACAGAATGGCTTGCATTGGAAGAGACCTCACAAACCATTTGTCTTCAGCCCCTTGCCATTGACAGAGTCCTGCAACTCAATAAGCAATTTCAAGTCCAACTGAAAGGACAGGTGGTGAAGGACTTGTGTTGTCTCCTCCATTTCCTACTCCATCCTGTAACAACAGCATTAGGAGGAATGGGAAAGAAGGCTGTCTGCAAAGTCATTTAAAGCTTACATACAAATGTGTGTATGTACGTGTATATATGTAAAAAAATATTAATCATACTACTTTATTCTGCCATTTCAATCACTAAAATGTCAAGTTCCTTTCATTATAATTTCTCATACAAATAGCTTTTTTGTTGAAACTTCATGACTTCATACTAGTTAGAGACACGACGACATCAACTTTAAGCACACATCTGGCCTCACCTTCTTAAGTGATTTTGGTGAGCTCAGTAGTGTTTGTCCCTGTTTGATCATCTCCAGTGCATTTCAGTCAGAACATGATGAGATCCAACAGTATACTAGCCCTGCACCTTCCTTGTTTATCTGTCCTTTTCAAGTTTTCCAAAACACTTAATTACTGCTTT
Organism: Lagopus muta; assembly: GCF_023343835.1. NCBI lineage: Eukaryota > Metazoa > Chordata > Aves > Galliformes > Phasianidae > Lagopus > Lagopus muta. Next base: position 57,171,788 of record NC_064472.1, on the reverse strand, counting down.
TATTTCCTAAACTACCTCACTACTTTATTGAGGCTATGCAGAGTTTCCTAACAAAACTGTTAGTGTGCTGTGTATTTTTCCTGCAAAATTTTAGTTGCAGAAAAATTATCATCTGTCTTTCTACTGGGGTTGTCATATCTTGAAGTCCTTGGTGCAAGACTGGATTTGGTAGCAATGTTATAGTTCTTGTGCTACCTATAAATCTGGTTGTGTATAGCTGCCTGATTTCTCCTCTGGGTCATATTTTTTTGAGCTGTTTTCATGGCTAAGGACATAAAAAGCTACCTGTTATGAAGTTAAAACATGACTCTGTACTTAATTTTCAGAGACTTTTAGTGCCTGAGTTCTTTGCAAATTCATTCTTTCTCTTATAACCAATTATATGGTTACCTAAACAAAAGGATAGTTGGCTGTATCTATTGGTGCTTGTTTGTTTTCAGTTTGGCTGTTTTAGAACATTTTTAAATGTTTTCTGGTTGCAGAAGAATTTCTGCAACTTTAATGTACCTTCAATGAATTTTTCATTTTTCTGTGTCCTTTCCATTGCAACTTTACTTGTCAACCACCTTCCTGGCTTTGTGGATCCATGTGGAGTCTAGACAGTTTGCTTTTAGTCCCGTTCAGCAGCTCTAGATAAATGAAATTTTCACCACGGCCCTGAAGTCTCAGTATTTGTCTCTGATGCTCCAGGGCTGTAATAATCTTTACCAGCTTCAGAGATCCTACTCAGTATGAGAACTTGTATTTGTAGCTGCCATTTGCTAGTTGCAGATATATTAATACCTCTAAGCATCCACTACTATGAGCTTCTTTTTTTTGTTATTCTGTTGCTCTACCTCCCAGTGCAACTCCCACCTGGTACCATTCTCATACTGACCATGCTATATCTACAGAACCTCAATTGGGTACAGTTTCCTGAGTTTACCTTTCTTCTCTCTGTGTTCTCTGCATACCTCAGAACAGCTCATCACCTCCATTTCAGATAAAGGAGCAAACCACGAGGCCATCTGCTGCTCCTCTTTTTCTGCATCCATGATCCCCTTCTTCTGTGATTACATTCATCCAAACTTAAAGCACATTTATGAAAGAAAGCAGGAAGGAAAGGCCTATTGCCGCTAGATGAATCTTGGCAGCCATCACATTTACAGGTACCCTTCAACCACATGACCACTGACCTCACGAGGTGGACAGGAGAAATAGCTCTGAGCCTGTCTTTTATCCCTCAAGAATAGAGAAAATTAATGATAATTCTTATTCCTTTCCTTTGCTGCCAAACAATGACATGAAAGCTAACTGCCTCATCTGTGACTGGTACATCAGCGAGGGCAGAAGTCAGAGCCTTCATCTTAGGTCCCGAGGTAAAGTTGCTTTGGCCTATCCTTGAGACAAGGCAACAGTGGGAGATGCTATGTGATGAGTGGCTCCTGGCCTGATGTCACCAGGAGAAACACCTCTGGCTGCGTGCAGACAGGTTCAAGGAACAGACTGCCTTTGCCATGACAGAAATGGAAAAGATCTCTCAAAGGCTGTGGAGTCTCACTGGAGATCTCCAAAAATCACCTGGACAGGCCAGGGCAATCTGCTCTGGGTTTCCCTGCAGAAGCAGGGGCTGAGCCTGATGGTGTTCTGGTGTGCTTCTGACCTCAGCCAGCCTAGGATTCTGTGAAGGAAGCTCTCCCATCAAAAACACACTCCATGTTTCACAGGATATTTATCACTTTTCTATCACTTTCTGCACTAGGGGTGATGAAGAAGAAGTTTTCTGTTCTCATATACTTCAGTACTGAGAGAACTCAGCCTCTTCATTTCTCAGTGCACACCTCCTTTAGGTTGGGATGGGGGACTTCAGAGCACTTCACTCCCACCTCGTGCTCCTCCCATCCTTTACTTCCAGGTTCTCCAGTTATAGCAAGGGTTTGATAGAAGACTGGTAAGTGGTGAGGCAGCAGATTGGAGGCCAGTGCAGCTGCTTCTCCCACTGCTGCAGAGTATTCAGAGGGAAAGCTAACTCCACTGCAGAACACATCTGAATGAGAAGCTCCTGCTTGGAGATCAGACAGCACCATGTGGCAGATGGACAAGCCTTCAGTGGTATGACAGGACCATGTTTCTCTATGTGCTAAGGTTACATCTCGTCTGTCTTTTCTGAACCTGCTGAGAGGTGTTCAGTGTGACTGCCCCCTGGGAATCCAGTCATTATTCATTTCAGCTTACTGTTACATGCTTCTTGCAGTTGTAGTTTAGAGAAGGTAAATTGGAAATGACATTATCAATAAAGGATCCTTAAGAATGGAAATGCAATTATAAATGAATAGATTTTCCAATATATTCCCAGAGAAGCACATGTATTTAGTAAAACCGCTGTGCTGGTACTAAGGTCATAACTAGAAACTTTAAGTGATTTTTTTTCTTGAAGAGTAGTTGGTACAAAACTGTGTTTTGTAGTGGGTTGCTTTAAGTAAGCATGGTATGATTTTTGAACTTTCTCTTTGCTATGGAACTTGCACATTTTAGATATTTTGCCTTTGTGCTGTGGCATTTGAGTAAGCTTTTTAATGTCAGATCTTTCTTATTTTGAAGTTTCTCTATAATTTATATTTCTCTGACTCCATGTGGATGGCATTTGATCTGAGAAAGAAGAACAGTTACTGACTCATTAAATGTCTGAAATGTTGGAAATGAAGGTTTTCGTCATGATTTCTCAATGTATTTTTGTGTAAGCCACAACTGAGTTTTGTTTCACTATGCTAATGACATATGAAAAGGTTAAAAAGGAGTCATATTAATTTCCCTGAAATGTGACAACGTTGCGGGGGCTCCAGAGTAGTAGAAAAAATTTCTTTCTCTTTTTTCTTCTTTTTTTTAACATAAGAGAGCAGGTACATACATAAATATATTTCACATATAAATCAGTTCTTCTTCAGAGCCACAGTTCTCACAAAAATTTGACATAACCTCCAGCAAGGAGTTACCAAAGCGAAAGTGAGAACTGCCTTCAGGGTAATGCACAGCTCCACAACTATACTATATGCTTAGATGAGTACTGATTGTTGATAATTTTTAAATTTATCATTGATGGGTTAATTATTTTGAGGATTACTGGCATAATACTGAAAAACATGAAGTTCTGTATTTCAAAATTAACCTATGCAACTCTAGAATAAAAGAAACATTGCAGCCTAAAGATTGTTTTATCACGGAAACAAAGTCAGACAGCCCACTTCTCATCACAAGAAATGAAATGTAGTGCCTTTATTCATCATTGGCTGTTCTGCTACAGTGCCTTTGGACATTGTTCCCTCAGGAGCATTTTACTGATTGGAATTAAAAAAGAAGGCATTTTCTGAATTAGCTTGGGGATGACAGATAATAGTCTCAGGAAATGATTTGTGGTTTTGTTTTTTTAATGAGAGATTGTGAAAAAATCCTTTTACAACATGCTATGAAGTAGCCAAATGCCTTTTGCCTCAATTTGAGATTCAGTCAGTGAAGCTCAGTTTCAGATATCATTACTCTTCTAGGTGAGGAGGAGAGAATCAAACAGAGCTATAAGTGTTATGAAGAAGAGTGGAGAGCAATGAAACTAGAAAGTAATGCATCTGTGGTGAGCTGACAAATAAGGAATTAAAAAGGGCAGGGAAAGAAGTTAGAGATTGGGTAGTAGGTAGAGGGAATTTCTAGGAAAATGTAGCATAAAATACAGATATTTAAAACACCAGAGGAGCTACCATAGGAAAGCAATAGGTAGCTGACAGTGGCATTGCTTTTGCTCCGGCTGCTGCAGGGTCATAGAATCATAGAATCATTCAGATTGGAAAAGACCTCTAAGACCATCTTATCCAACCATCAGCTGGCAACAGAGGCAGATGGAGAAGTTTCTGATTGGCACTGCCCCTTCTTCCTGGGCAACTACATCTACACACAGTCCATGTCACACGCTGGGAAATATGCAAACCTTGGATTTGTAGCACTCCAGACTAGGCTGGTGGATAACTTAGCAATGCTCAGTGGGCTTATTTTCAGCCTCATATGAATTTCTCTTTAAAAAGCTGCTGCCTGTATCTATCTATAGGTGAGAAGATGCAAGCAATCTCACTTCTGTCTAACAGGTGAAATGTACTTCTGGAGCATTTATTATCATATTCCACGAGCTTACCTATTCCTCTCTTGACTTATAGCTACTAAAAGGTGAAACTTTTTTGATAGCATTGTACCAAGTCTGTATCAGCAGTACTCCCTGGGAACATAGTACATGGTAGCAGAAAGAAATAAAACACCAAATGGAAATGAAGATGATATGGGGATAGTCTTTAAAATTTATCCCTACATTCACTTTGCTTTGATGATTAAAGATCCATGCTATCTTGACAGAACTCAGATGTGCAAACAAGTAATTAAATATCTATCAGTGAATGTAAAGTAGCATGAACAGTTTTTCTTAAGGAGAAACTATAATAGTCAACAGAAACATGAAAATATTTCCCAGTGATTATCTGGAATCCTGGAAAGTAAAGGTTTCGTGGTCCTGTTGTACCATGATTTTCCAGCTGCAATACCACATTTTTGCTTTGGGTGATGATTTTGTTCCCTATCTCTGTTTTATGAAGGATATGAATATGAAGTATCCATATGAAGGATACTTTCAGTATACCTTGAGTTGTCAAAGACACTTAAGAACAGTAAGAAATTTCCTCATATATAGTAATATTTAAGATCATTTTGACCTTGCTTTCTTTTCATTTATAACTTCAATATGAGATTTATGATGTATTTACTGTTTCTGGGCTTGATTTTTCTCAGTTGCTTTTATGGTGTACTTTTTAACGGCAGCTTTTTTAGAAGTTCTTATGTGCATTTATTCAGTATGCATGACAGAGGGAGCTTTAGCATATCAGGAGGGGGAAACTGTACAGGTAAGCAGGAGCTACCTTAAATGACAGGCATTCTTACAGCACAGATCAAATGCACAGCAGTTTGTGGCCACTGAGAGCCAAGTTCCATGGAAGTACCATCTGCTGCACAGGATCCTGCACGAGCCCAAACAAAACTGATTCTTGAGGGCTTGCAAAACCGTCTTTAGCACAGAAGCCAGATGGTGAGTACAACATGCACTGGCAGGCAGATTTTCAGAGCTGTGAGCACAATGTCATATTTTCTGGGATCTCTCTTGCATTTTGAACTTTTTAATTGACAGATGCAAGCAACAGTAACTTGATATCTAGTTACCTGCTTGCATATGATAAATTCTGGAGAAACCTGTGAAACTTAGACATTATTTTTTATATTTTTTTAGTTGAGCACTGAAGATTTCAGGTCAGGTTTGCACACACTTTTGCTGCACATGCAGTTATTTACATGTTCTAACTCACAAATCACAGGCCATACTGAGAATTCAACCCAGAAAGAAAAAGACTGAGAGGAAAAAAAATGAAGCCACTGCTGAAATTGCAACCATTATACCCAATCCCTCATTACCAGCTCACTGAACTTGGGCATGACTTATGGCATTTTCCACCAAGCAGAACAGCTAATCTGTGCTATCTGTGGCACGGAAGTGGTCTGCGGGTAATTGAGATGATATCTTAGTTACACCTAAGTGGTCTAACGTGTAAAATGTGCACATTGTTTGTTCTTGTTGGGCTCTGATGTGAGCTTATTTCAGGTAGCAGGTATGCAAGTGTCTGTAAACAGCCACTTCTTAAAATACAGTTGTTAACCACAAATTTATCTTACACAGCCAACTTATCTGTCTCATCACTGATCACAGATGATCACTGTCAGACAGTGATAACTTCTTGTTCTGTGCCAATCAAAGACATAATCAAAGTCTTTTTATTTAAGGAACTGTTGTAGTTCCAAAACTATAGGTTTGCCTCTTAGGCAGTTAAGAAGGCAGACTTTTTACAGCAGGGAGTAGAAGTGAAATAGACTCTCTGTGAAAATAAATGTGAAAAACATTTTAACATCTATCTGAACAATTCTCTTCAGTCCTCTTCAATCCTCTTTAATCCTCTTTACAGGGAACACTGTAAAGCCCCAGAAAGCAGTGTGAAGGCATTGCTGATGGTTTGTGATCCATTCCCATCCACCAAATAGCAAAGCATCACTGGGCTGGACAGATGTATGGGAGGATGCTGGGGCACATTGTTGTGCAATAACTCATGGCTGCCTTTAGTTGTTTTGTTTGTTGGAAATGGTGCAATCCTTGCACAGGATGGTAGAAATGATAGAGTCAGCTCAGCCTGGCATTTTCCTTATTGATTTTAAGTCTTTGAGCATAGCATACACAAACACAAAGCTATTAACCACTTCAAAAATTCGACCTTTCAGAATTCATGCAATCTTTAGAAGCCAGAGAATCTCTGTATAGCTGATGTACTGCAAATGAAAGATTAAAAATGTCTTCTTTCCCTCTGTTTCTGGAAGTCTGCTTTCAGCAAAATTGCAAGGAAACAAAGAGCTCAAAAGGCAAATGGGATCCTGGGCTCCATCAGGAGAGGGGTGGCCAGCAGGGACAGGGAGGTGATTGTCCCTCTCTACTCGGCTCTTGTGAGGCCCCACCTGGAGTACTGTGTCCAGGTGTGGAGCCCTCAGTACAAGAAAGACATTGAGATTTTGGAAAGGGTCCAGAGGAGGGCGACTAAGATGATCAAGGGGCTGGAGCACCTCCCCTATGAGGACAGGCTGAGGGAGTTGGGCTTGTTCAGCCTGGAGAAGAGAAGGCTGCGGGGTGACCTCATTGCAGCCTATCAATACCTGAAGGGAACCTACACCCAGGAGGGGAGTAAACTCTTCAAAAGGGCTGACGACAGCAGGACTAGGGGAAATGGTTTTAAGTTGAAGGAGGGAAGATTTAGGTTAGATGTTAGGGGGAAGTTCTTTACTAGGAGAGTGGTTAGGCCCTGGAACGGGCTGCCCAGGGAGGTTGTGGATGCCCCGTCCTTGGACGTGTTTAAGGCCAGGTTGGACGGGGTCCTGGGCAACCTGATCTGAATATGTATGTTGGTGGCCCTGCTAGGCAGGGGGGTTGGAACTACATGATCCTTGGGGTCCCTTCCAACCCGGGTGATTCTGTGATTCTGTGTGATTCTGTGAAAGAGGAGGACTCTCATGTTGCCAAGATATGCACTACATGAGATACAACCAGAACATTGCAATACTTTGGTTACCGTGTTTATTGCCTGTGGGCTAGGAGGTCAGAAGGGGATGCCAGAGCATTTTACACGTTCACCTGGTCCTGGGGAGGACAGTATTAAAAAACGGGGTAGTTTGTGAAGAGATCAACTATCATATTATCATAGAATCATAGAACAGTTCAGATTGGAAAAGACATAAAAGATCATGAAGTCCAACCGCAACCTACCCTAACTCTGACAACCCTCCACTAAATCACATCCCTAAGCATCGCATCCAAACGGTTTTTAAACACAGTCAGGGATGGTGACTCAACCACCTCCCTGGGGAGCATGTTCCAGTGCTAAACCACCCTTACATAAAGAAGTGTTTCCTAAAATCTAACCTGAATGTACTCTGGTGCAACTTGAGGACATTTCCCTTCATCCTGTCACCTGTCACCACTGAGAAGAGACCAACCCGGCTCTCACTGCAACCACTTTTCAGATATTTGCAGAGAGCAGTAATGTCTCCCCTCAGCCTCCTCTTCCCCAGACAAAACAGCCCCAGTTCCTTTAGTCGTTCCTCATAGGGAATGTTCTCCAAGGTTTTCACAAGCCTTGTTCCTCTGATCTAGCATGAGCCTTGTAATTCAATGCGGAAAAACTGATTCTCTGCAGAAGACAAAGTTATTATATACTCAATTACTCACTTACTCAGCACTAGAGCAAGAATTCCCAACTCTTGTCTCCTGAGCACAGCAGCCCTTTTATTTTGATGAAATATTTAAAGAAATACCCTTTGCCTAGAAAGTTATAACAAGAGATTGCCAGACAGAAAAACAAAGATTTTGAAAGAGTAAAGGAAAACGGCGTTAGAAAGAAAAATGTGTGGTTGTGCTGGAAAATCTGCCAGCAGCATCTCTGCAAGCGCGTGCTAGCACCAAGCCATCCATGAGTACCAACCTCCTCTGGTCATGTGCTCTCATCCACATAACTCTGGTTGCCCACGTACCTTCTCCATCATTTCACTCCCACTGATCTCTCCAAGCACAGTGATTACTCTCTACCTTTCTCTGTTTATTCCTTTCTTGGTGCTGTTTCAGCGCTCTCATTCACTCTTCTTTTGGCTTGTTTGCTTTCTTTAGGGATGTCTTTGCCTTTTCACTTTAACTGAAATAAAATATTCTGTCTGATTCAGTCCTACAGTCTGTCATACCAAATTTTAGCTGGCAGATTTAAAAAGTTTATTGTGTTAAATCACGTTGGGGAGTATTATGATGAAGAGTAAAAAGGTAAAGTTTATCTAAGAAACACACATTTCCTTGCTTGCTTATGGTACATAGATATTTAAAGACAATTTTTCACAAGGCATTTAATTTGTTTCTTATTTGTGACAAAATGTTCTTTATTGCCTTTTTTATTTTTTTCTTCAGACTTGAAAGTATCCATGAGAAACCCACTCGGTGGCAAATAAAGAATTAGATTGAATGGTTTGTCATTTGTAATGAGCTGTATTTATATATTTTTCATCAAAGGAGCAATGTCAACAGCTGCTCAAGGAGTTAACTATGCATAGAAAAAATATTTTTTTTTCCAGCAAAATTAATGTGAATTTCATATTGCTGGAAATAAGTTGATGTATAATGTATCCCTGAAATGAAGACTGCAGTCTGTGAAACAAATTTATTAAGAAAATTTTCAACTATATTTAAAATACGTGCACAAATAGCTGCAAGTAGGGATCACATGGAACTGCTTCAATGTTTATTTTTTAGACTTTTCATGTTGGAATTGCAGTTGGTGTACACATGATTATGTGCAGAGATATCATAAGTGGGTGGAAAGCAATTCCAACATGAAAAGTCCAAAAGCAGTGTCTGATTATCTGACTTTGAGACATTCATCTGTACACTGGCAAATATAGAAATCATCCAGAAGATTTTTAGAAAAACTAAAAATGACTTCACACCAAGGAACCTAAGCTACATGAGCTACATAGCTTTGGAGGCCAAGGAGATCCTGCTCCCGTTCAAGACTGCAGGATGTTCTGGATGTCCAGAACAAAGATGGACCAACATGCCCATGTTTACGTGGGACACCTACAGACTGTGTCAGCTTTCACTTAAGTGCAGCCACACTGCTAGTCAGTGTTTGTGAGAAAAACCTTGTGTGTATGCCTCCCAATATTAGCAGTAGCAGCATCTTCACTAAGCACCTAAGCATCATCAGCATTAAAGTCCCAGTATAACTGCAGGACAGAGGAACACTCTGTGTTGGTTTTCTTTTCCTTTCTTGGTGCTCTAGGCTGGATGGATATTCGTGCTAACACTTCTGAATAACAGAGCTCTAAGTAAATGGTATCTTCCACATCTTCCATCTCAGATCTGTTGGGTTCATGCAATACTGCTCAGTGTGATACTAACCCAAAATATCTGAGGAAAGTGGTATAAACCAGCATCTTTCCTCTCTGAAGAATTCTCTTGGCAGGTTACTCAGCTGGCTTACACCATTTAGCAAGGACGCAATACAAATTAATAAAGATATCTGATCCACAGTCACAAAGATTGCTTAAGTACTTCTCCTCTGTAATGACCCTCATCCGACAATCGCCAAGACTAATCAGTCCACCTATTGCAGAAACAATAATTTTAAACCAAAGAATAAAATGACATCTTGTAAAATTCATTCTCCATGTGACATATATATATTTTTATCCTTAAATTAGGAAAGACTGATTAATCAGTTTCAAAAAGAAAACCCTATGTGGACCTAAAGCCTTATTCCCCATAATTATTCAGCGGTTTGCAGTAGCCCTATCTGGGTTGCTGTTTCTATTGTCTAGTTATTGATATGGATTTCCAATGGAAAACAACAATGTGGAGCAGAGCCCATAAAACATGTTCATCTGCCTTTCATTTTGAGCACTGTAACAGTTTGGTATTTCTCATTTGGTTTTACTGCTGTACCAGAAAGCTGACTTGCATTTTATTTGACTAAAATATGATTTCTTGGATGTACAGTAGGTTCTCTAGAGCCATGCATGTTTTAATTAATGTAACACTTACTTCACATGGCTGCTGAGAATCTTAATTAATTCACTCTTTCAGAGGCAGGTGGAAAGCAATGAGTAATCACAAAATATTGCCAGCAATTATTTTGTCCAAAACTTGATGGCTCAACTATCAAGAAACTGGCAGCATTTTGTCAGAAATATTGCGTACACTGTTGTAAAAGGATTCTATTCTGTGCATTAGTAAATTCACTGCTACAGAAATCATTCTGCAGCACATCTACACCTCTCCCACCCAAAACAGCACCTCAACACTCAGCTGAGATCAGCAGTACGTGTGGGGAAGGCTGGAGCTTGGCTCACTGAATGCAGACAGGCTGTCACATGCTGAGAAAGCCCGTTGTCCACATCTGTCATCAGCACCACTCCACAGTTCTTGTATGAGTATTCACAAGGGATTATCTGCAAGTGCCACTTCCTTGCAGAGGCCTCCATGGTTTGCTACCCACCCGTACCTCCAGACTGCACAGCTCAGCTGGGTGTGGGTAGCAGGCAGGATGATTTCTGTTTGGACTAAGTCAAAATGACATTTCTTCTAGCTGAATTCAGGTCAACCTGCACTTCAGGGTTAAGCTAAGCTAGAGGACAGTATAAGAAGCAATTTTCTGGAGGAATTTCTGGTGATTTTTTCTGTGCCTTCTCTCTTCCTGCTGCTGCTGAAACCTTCTTAGACATCTTCAAGCATTCATCTGAATTAATATTATGATGAATGACATTTTAATGCAGGACCCATTTTCCCTTGTGAATATGCACAGCAGTGCTCACTGTCTCATTAGATACAGAAAGATAACCATATTCAGTGTCTGTATAAACGTGTGGACCACTGCCTGACACCACGTGGCTTGCAGCAGAATACAGAAGCCATAAAAAGAGCAAATCCAGCCCTAAACAAATCCCTTGTATAAAATATATAAATATAAAATGATGAAGAGTTGCGAAAACACTAAAACGCATTGTAAGTCATTTTGTTCCTGGAATAAATCAATGTTTGATTTGGAAAAAAAAAAAGTTTATAATCATCATAGCTTTGGAAGTCACTATCAGGTAGAAAAAAATAAAGCACGTTTCTCTGTTGTATTTTGCATCAGGAATTAAGGTTCTTTCAGCTGTCCCAATGGTGAACAGAAAGGTCAGAACGGCACTGGTGAGCATACATCTGTCCTTTGTGGACAGCAAGGGAGATTTCTGTCTGCCTCTGGCTACATCTTTGTTTGACCTCATGAAAGAAACAGATGGAATAGCACACAAGAACAGCAACCTCCAAAAGTCTGGAGGAATCAACCACCGATTTCTCCATGCTTGAGGAAAATGTCTTCATGAGATGTTTGTTTAGTAGTGCCTTAACAAAGCGTCAGAAAGAATTAGTAATAAACACGTCCATCTGAATTCACTACACACACTTTACACAGCTCCTTTTCACTTTCATAAGCCAATGATCTATCAATGATAAGGACTTCAACGATCAAAGTAACGTAATGGAGGTATCCTGTCATTAGAATAATTAAATATTATTATCTTTACTACATATACTTTAGTATAATGGTGGTTTTTGTTTTGTTTTGTTTTGTTTTTTATGATAGAGAAGATTAATTTACTCACACATCTTCAGGATGTTTCAATTTCAATTAATTTCAATATCAGTTTAAGAAGACAAAGCCTTCTGAAGCAATAATTCTAAAGGCAGCAAAGCCTTGTAGGAGTCTCAGGGAAATATGAAACAATGCTTGTTAAGTGTCACTTTGTTCAGCTAAAAAAGTTAACTGTAAGTGGTATGGCAAGGTGAAATCCATGCACTCAGCAGCATCTACTAAAATATTCAGTTCTTTTCAAATTTTCAGGAAGGCTGGTATTTTGGATACCCATGTCTTACTCAAGTACTTTATCTTTCTGGAACAGGGAAGGGTTTAGCAGTCTCAGTCCTATTTCCATCCAACATCATGGCAATGGGTAAATTACCTTTTCTTTTGCAGCTTTCTCACATTGTTAGGGTCTAGGCAGTGCTTCTTGGTTTTTCTGTCTTTCATCTTTCCTTGTGCATTTTTTCATCCTGTCTCCTGTGCCAGTTTTCATCAATTTTGGTTTACTCTGTTGGCAACAAAACATTCCATATTTTTGATTGAAAAATATTTGAACCAACTGTATTTTATTTCTGCTATAAACTCTAAGCCAAATTGTTTTCTCCAATTACTTTGCAAGATTCTCTGAGCCAACTCCTGCTGTTTCTCCACAAATAAAAAATAAAAATTGTAACAGTTGTCCTGGAAGTCTTAAGACATTTCAGAGGAACATGTCTACATCTCATTCTTCCCTTCTGTGGACTTTTTTGTTACTCCAAGCTTTAAACTATGTTAATTGCTCTCTGACATGACTACCAAGAGTTATTCTGATTAGCATTTATACTTCTACATACGAAATACTGAATTGCTCAAATAAATTACACTGAGATAAATTTAAGTATCGATCAGAGATGGGAACCTGACTCAATCACTGTAAGCTACACATTTCTAAGCAGCATTCTAACAGTAAAAAGTAAGGATGGAATCTTAAGTTGTTTAGGATTCAGAACAATCTTATAGTTGATTATTTATATTTTAGACCAGTGTCTTGATACCAGGAGATACAAGGAGATCCTCATGCAAACGTGAGCAGGTCCCATCACTTGGGTTGGCTGGTGTAATCCCTCCTGGTCCAGTCTGCTACTGTCTCCTGTGAGGACAGGTAGGTGGTGAAGAATTTGTTTATCTGAAAGAACAGAAAATCACTGTGCCGGGTTTGGTTTCATAAAACTTTCCATATCTGAGAATGGGCTGAAGCGACACATGATTTGGAAATGGAGATTGTAGAAAGGATGGCTTATTTTGAGTTGTGTGACCATTTCTGTTATAAGTTTTAACCATTTTGCTAAAATTTAGACTTCGAGGTGAATGTGTTAACATCATACTCATTTAAACAGAGACTGATAAATCATTGCTAAAATTATACCATGAGATCACACTTGTATAACTGACAACAACAAAACTGCAGAATCACAGAATTGTTCAAGTTGGAAGGGAGCCTTAAAAGTCATACTCTACTACCCAGAACAGGGACACCTGCAACTCCATTAGGTGCTCAGATTCCATCCTTGAATATCTCCAGGGACAGGGCATCCATCACCTCTCTGGGCAACCAGCACTAGTGCCTCATTACTCTTATTGTAAAAAAATCTCTTCTTTACACCCGATGAAATTTTTGGTTTGAAACCAGTTCAAATAGTCAAATACTTCTTGTTTTTATCACAGCATGTTTAACAACCTTACTGTGTCATTAATATGAAAATACCCTTTTATTACTTCTTACATGGAGTATTCATATATTCATGACTGCTGATGATATGCAGATTAGTCTACTTTGAGGTCTCTTACAGCACTGTAGCAAATATGTCCTTCTCACTGCACGTATGTACTCACAGTGATAGCTACAATCCCTGTTCTTTTTGGATCAGCAGCCATACTTTTTGTTTCAACAGCATTTGATCTTCTAATATGAAACACTTTCATCATCTTTTCTTGTTGCAGAAACATATGAACCTAGGAAAATGCATTCATATCCATAAGATATCTGTAGTATAAGAGTCTATGCTACTGAAAGAGCATACTTAGAAAGACTCCAACAAAGGCAAAAAAAAAAAAAAAAAAAAAAAAAGTGAGCGCATTTTGTTTTCTTTCTGCAAAAGGAATTTTCTTTCTCATTATCTTTATCTCAAATGGCAAACAGAAGATATCCGAATTGAAAGAAATAGTGTAGAAATTATTTTCCCGCCTATCTACAGCAGGCTTAACACTATTGCCTAGAAGGCAAAAGAAGACACAGGTTATCTAATGGCTTGACACATACCCCTATATGTATTTGCTCTTTTTTTGTTTTTTTAGATTGCCACATAAAATTGTTGAGCTATCTTTTAATAAATAACGTAGCATCAAAATAAAAGTGTTAAAAATAGAGGGACCCTTAACTAATTAGTTAGTAGTCTTGTATGTCTACAAAAAAAAATTCAACATTTGTGGCTCTACTCATTCTACCAAGAAATAGGTCTTGCTCACATTTCATATTGCCAAGGACAATTTACAAAACCTTCATAGTGACTGAAAGTAAGAGGAGAAAAATGTACACAGAGAAAGCAGAAGAAAATAAATTACTGATGTCTGCAAAAGGACACAGTCCCAATGAAGCTATGCAGGTATATATAAATAAATGGAAATGTATAAAGATATCTCCCTGACAATAACGTGTAAACTATCTGAGGCAACCTACCCCCCTTGGAGGAGTCAGGCAGGTGACCCAAGCACAGTTATGAAGTCAAGTTGCTTATATTGCTTACAAAGTGCACTTTAATCCTAGCAAAGACAAAAAGCATTAGAAGAATTTGATCTGCTTGTTATATTATCCTGTGTGTAGTGAAAGCTGGACTTTACCACATTTTATATGTGATGGTAGTATCTACATAATTTAATCATCAGATGAAATGGTTATATCTTTCCAAGAGTCTTTTGTAATAGAGCCTATTTAATTATTGCACTGTGTTAGGGGTGCTACTTCATTTAATCTAATTCACTGAATTTAATAAATATTTCTGTAGTGCTCATCATTGGAAAATATTATCACCACATGTCCAGCAAACATAATTGAAGCTTCCTACTTCTCCTACTTATACAGACCTAATAATATCCTTCAGGTAACCATTCCTAAAATCTAAATGGAATAACAGTATAATCATTCAACAAACAAAAAATCATAAAACAACCCATCACTTGACCTATAATCTTATGCATGGGAATATTGTTATTATCTTTGTCCTGTAAAGGTTTTAGTGCTTAACACTTCACAATTTTGCATTTTAAAGTCCGAATATGTACACACACACATGAAATCTGCTATAGTATCATCTTTTCTACCTCTGACACACTCCACTTTTGTATTCTTGTTATATGCATCTACATCTGCTTAGCTCAGCATGTTCAGTTACAATAAAATGTCATGACTTTTGCTTAAAAAAGCAAGAATTGTCATGCTTTACCTTGAGACAAAAACAGCATTTATTTTAACTGCATTCAGTATGTGAAAAAAAAAAAAAGCAGCTTCTTCCTTTGGAACCGTCAAAAGCTTGATGCTATTCAGATGCAAGTAGTACTTTTGATTTAAAAAATGAAAGAAACAATCTGAAAGATTTTGTAGCTCCAGCCCCTAACTGAAGGGATTGCAGTCTGTACTCCAGTGGTTCTCATGTGATTCTCTCTGATCTTTCCTCCTAAGGTTACTCCAGGGTCCTTACCACCACTGCTAGCACTGATGTTGATGGGTTCCTGCTGACTGTGGAAGCATGGGGCTGAAGCAGTTCACAGTCACTCACTGGGACACAGCCAGTTGCCACCAGCAGAGTCCTCTTCCCTTCTCCCCTCCCCTTCCCTCTCCCTCTCCTCTAAATACAGAAATACAAAATGTGTAAGCCCAAGCAACTCTTTCAGAAAGATCTTCCTTGCTTCCATATAAACCCTGTCTAGACAAATTATGCTTTATTTTCTCACTGAGGGAACTCAGTGTATCCACATGCAGGGTGAGCAGCCCATCTGCTCGTCCCGATACTAAACATAGCCCTGAGGGGCTGTCTCAAGGAATACACGGCTATTGTGCATGCTTTCTGGTCTTGGGAGCTGTCTGGGGTACAAAATATGTGGGAGCCCATCTGTCTGCACACATATCTTGTTGCATGCTCCATGACAATCACTCCTCATCTCAGTGCTAGGTTGAGAGAAAACAACGGCTGCTCTGCAGGAGGACTGTATGGGCAGACATGAGAAGCCCATTGCTCACATGCTCCCTAGGCTGACAGCAAATCAAACCTGTGGGCAGGCTGTGGGCAGGCCCACTAACCCACTGGCTGCTTGTCATATATCACTGCTATAAACAGTACTGCTGGGCTTCTATTGCCCTTTTGTTTCTTTCTATCCGCTGCGAAGAGGTGAGTCGAGGTATCCAGAGATGCAACAAAGGATTGGTAGTAAGAGCTTTGTAAGATTTTAAATGCCATGTCACAAGCTACTTTTCTGCATCAGCCCTGTATCTATGGATCTCAACTTTCGTCTTTTGAAGGTCAGCATGCATGGCTGGTCTGCAGGAAGCACAGGGAAATGCCTATCCAACCCGCACTTCAGGTGCCAATCTGCCAATGGGTTTTGTCTCTACATTAAGATATCAAAGACTCTGCACCTTTGTCTTTTATCTTACCTGCTTCAGGATAGACTGATCTACATAATATCCAGATATTGATAGTTAACACTGAAGAATTTAAATATTTACGGATGTATATAAATTTAAATTAAATATTTGTTACAATACATTCTGTGCCTTCTCAGGAGGGGCTATGAAAAATCTTTAGTAGAAGACTGGTTTTTTTTTCTGTTTTTACAAGATGGTGTTTTAGTAACAATATATTTTAACAACTAACAACGGCAGTATATTTACAGCTACTTACAAGTCAGTTAAGAGAGATAATACTTCATCTATATTTTCAATATAATTCACTGGCCTTTCAGTTTAATATTTTTGTGTTTGTAGATCAGCTAATACTTCTCAAGCTCATTCCCTGACCAGAATCGAAAAAACAACAGTTGTTGCCACATTTTGTAAACATGCTCAATGATTCTGTTATGTATTTAAAAAAAAAAAAAAAAAAAAAAAAAAAAAAAGATAGAAAGAAAGAAATCCAAAAATCTTTTTGCCTAGTTTTCTCTGATTGGTGATTTTATTTTGTTGAAGCTTTGTTGTTTTGCTACCAAGATAGATTTTCTCAGGGCTGGTAATAAAGCTCATGAAAAGATATGAAAAGAAAAAGGGAAAAAAACTCCACTTCCTACTTGTCTAAGAGGCAAAGAAATTAAATGTGCTAAGAAATCAAATGTGAGCCACTGATTGAAATTAGGAATTTCTATTCTTCTACCTAGTTTAGAAGATGACTGCTCTAAGGGCCTTTCTCTTGTCAATCTTATCTCACTACTGACTGTTATTATGCCCCTGCAGGGTGATGTTACTGTGAAGGGAACCTATATATATATGTGTGTATATATATATATACACACATATGTATATTTCCTGTCTGAGAAATGGGTTAGCCTTCCATTAGCTGTCTAGGTGCACAAAACGTCCATAAATGTGTATTGGAAAGTAATTTTAACACCTTGTAAACACCTAAAGTATGACATACTTTATTTATTTTAAATTGGTGATTAATTCAGCTTTCTGCCATATTTTCTGATCAACAACTCCTACTGCAAGTTTTGGTACTCAGTGAATCTGAGTTTGTGATAACAGCTAACCTTCAGTTTTCTTGGTAAATTAGGCAATATCCACACCTCTAGGATGTTCTTTCCTTCAGCAACACATAAAGAGCATGTGGAGCTCTCCTTCTGGACTTCTGGAAGGTTGTTTTGCATGAAGGAAAGGAGCTCCACGAGACAACATAGGACATACAGGAATTGTAGGGGTTGGAAGGTCTGGAGATCACCAAGTCCAATCTCTTGCTAAAGAAGGTTCCCCACAGAAGGTTGCACAGGAAAGCATCTCGGAGGGCTTTGAATATTTCCAGAGAAAGAGACTCCACAGTCTCTCTAGGCAGCCTGTTCTGAGTTCTATCACCCTCACAGTAAAGACTTGTTTCCTCATGTTCAGATGGAAATTGATGTGTTCCAGATTGTGACTATTGCTGTCCTGTCACTGAGCACCACCAAAAAGAGCTTGGCCCTACCTCTTGTCACTACTCCATTAGATATTTATAAGCATTGATGAGATCCCCTCTCAGTTTTCTTTTCTCCAGACTGAGCAGCCCTAGATCTCTCAGCCTTTACTCATAGGGGAGCTGCAGAACTGCCTTGGCTGCCCTGCTGAAATCACCCAGCCGTTGCTGTATGATGCTTTTGAACGTCAAGAAAGGGTTTAAACTGATCTAAACTATTGCCAGTGTACAGGAATATTTCCTCAAGGGTCCTTCAGCTTCTTACATATTCAGATCTTGCTTTTGACATATGTTTGTAAAAAATCACAGTCACTTCCTATTTGCAAAAGCATCAACAAAAAGGAAGCGACTGTCGTTTTGCATTTTGCATCCTGACACGATCAGTCCTGTTTTGCATCCTGCACATACGCACTGCATAACACAAGCAAAACACCAGATGATTTCACTGATACGTAGAGAGCTGCCTGATACAATTATCTCATCATTGTTGCTGAGATCTATTCCTATCTAACCCACCTCTACACTCCAGGAGATATGCCATGTGCACAGCCCTGCCTTTGCACTTTGCATCTCTCTGCATTCCTTGCAAGCTCACCACACAGACTCCACACACTGCTTGAGCAGTGTGGTTTGGATGGGATATGCAGAAACAGCCCAGGCTCTCATCTCACCTCCTCCTTGGAACAGGTTTCCTAGAGACCACAGCAAACACAGTGCACCGGCAGCAGTAGCCAGAGCCGAGCCGGGACGGTGATCCTGCTGCCCTCCTGCTCCTGATGCAACATGCTACGAAGGCAAGTCTGTGTGCCTTTCAGATCTCATCGTGAGAGATTTTGCCCACTGCCAAGAGATAGGACTTATGTGAGCTTAGAGGCAGGTGTGTCTGTGATTTACTTGCTGCTGGATTTATTGCAAAGTGGCTGCCAACTGCTAGGGAGGTTGGGTTTGCTGTTACCCTGGTTTCCTTGGCAATTTCTTTCTGGAGCTCTGGCTGTGCAGGTTTAACATACATATTTAAAAAGAAAAAGGGAGAAGCAACTACCAATTTCAGGCTACAGTATTGTCTTTCAGTAGTGTTCAGGCCATGGCTTCCCTCAGACTTTCAGTCTTTCGGTGTACAGTTTGGTATGACTGCGTCACAAGAAGTCCCATTCTGAAGTTCTGTTAGTCTCTATGAATTTAAGGTCTGTTTTTTGAACTAGGAGGTTTATATGCTAAACTGCGCTTGCCTAAACATGTGCTGCCCGTGTAGCACCAACTTCAGCTTCAGAATTCCTGAAGCCCTTTACCGCTGTTTTTCATATGGGAAAATGGAGATGATACCCTACAGATAGACTCAGTATGTTGTTTATTTATTCAGATTTCTCATTAGCAAATCAGTTATTATTTTTCAGCTGTAAAAGTTGTTACAGTATTGAAGACACTTTAGACATTTTTGGACCCAAATTGCTGTTTTTAACAACACTGACATAAGCATACTAACTTGGAGGAGGTTTTATTTGACACACTAAGAGTCAATTTTCCTCCTGGTAAACAAGATTTTTTGGCTATGTGTTTCAGTCCGGATACTCTCACTTGACATGCCTTGATTTGCCATGTTTATGCTAACAAAACCTTCCACAGCTTTTCTTTGAAGACCATAGTATCATGGAGTAATAGAGTTGAGTTGGAAGGGACCCATAAAAGCCATCAAATTCAACTCCCCTGCACTAAATAGGGATACCTACAGCTCCATCAGGTCCTCAGGGCCCCACCCAGCATGACCTTGAATATCTCCAGGGGCAGGACATCCACTTCTCTGGGCAGTCTGGCCAGTTCCTCAATGCTCTGACTTCTTCCTTATATCCACTCTAAATCTCCCCCTTCTAGTTTAAACCCACTTCCCCTTGTCCTGGCATCACAGACACAGAAAGTGTCTGTGCCCTTCTTTTTTATGGCCCCCCTTTAGTTACTGTAAGGCTGCTCTCAGGTCATCTGAGAGCCTTTGCTTCTCCAAGCTAAACAGCCCCAGCTCTCTCAGACTATCTTCATAGAAGAGATATTGCATCCTTTGTTTCATTTTTGTGGCTTCAAAAGGTCCACATCTCTCCTGTCTCTCCTGTACTGGGGACTCTGCACCTGGACATAGTGCTCCAGGTGATGTCTTACCAGTGCAGAGTAGAGGGGCAGGATCACCTCTCTCAGCCTGCTGGCCATGCTTCTTTTCATGCAGCCCAGGGTATAATTAGCTTTCTGGGCTTAAAGCAAACATATCTGCTGGACTGGCAGCATAGGGAGACAGGGACTCAGTTCTCATTTCCATGTCAGGCATGGCCCTGCAGCTGTGGCCATTGCTGCTGACATCCTCTTCATGGAGACTATTCAGCCAGAAAAGAGCAGAATCTTTGATCCTGGGTTTGAAATCAGACTTTTCTCTGGGAAATAGTCCCCAGTTCCCCTCCATGGTTCTGGCAGTTTTATTAAGTCACAGGAACATAAATGTATCTGAGCAGAGACAACATACTGCTCTGAAAAATGTCTAAAATGGATTGAGGGCATCATTAAAGCCCACCAGAAGCTGCTGGATCTGTCACCTGAGCACCAGCCTTCTGCTGCACGCAGCAAAGGGTGAGCTTTGGGCTTCAGGCAGCAGTGGACAGAGCAGCAGTCCTGACAAAAACATTTCCTGGTACTCTATACAGATGAATGTTCAAGTCTGGACTCTAAATACACAGAACTTCTTGACTTCTCTCAGATTTGCTTTGCCTTGCCTTTTTGGTTATCCTTACTTGCACCTTCATTTTGAGAGGCTTTTTAAGCTTCAAACAGCAAGCTAGTGTTTATCTGTCTTTGCAAACAAGACTGAAGCTTCCCGAGTAAAAGGGGAAAAACTACTGCAATTACACAATTTTGTGCAAGCTAAATCCATGAACTGTACAGTATAGCAGACTGGCTTCTCTCAAATTACTTTCTAATTTAAAGTGCTCTGTGTCCATTTGATATGTCTGCTTTTACAGCATTATACATTTATGTCACCGGTTTGCTGTGGTGATAAGAATGTAAAGGAAATTGTATCACTAATCTTGAGATTTTGCACACGGTGGAAATGCAATAAAAGGTAAGGTTCCCGCTCCAGTTTTTGAGATTTGATCCCTTGTCAAAACACACACTGGGACCAATTGCTGAAGGTTGTGTCCTGTGTTTAGCTGCTGGAAGATTACTTGATGAAATATGTCGTATGGTAAGTCCAGCCAGATGAGAGCCCTCGGGGTTTTGCTACCTATGGAAGCTGAAGTAATCAAGCTAAGGGATGCACCGACAGCGCAGACAAGGAGAAAAGGCTGGCTTGTCCTAGCCTGACGGTCATGTCCCCAAACCACTATAATGTTGGTGTTTCCCATAACACTGAGTCTCCTGTTCAGCTTGCATGGTCATAACAGAAACCTCAGCTAACATGCAGCTGCCCGCATGCCAGGAGTACAGCTTTTAGCTTAATGGCAGGCACTGCCGTTAGCACCAAAATGTGAGTGATTTTCCCAGAAAGTACTCATTAGTGCTTGTTTCCCCTGCTGTTAAATGGTGTGCTTGATGAGTACCAAATAACATACTCAACAAGTCTAAGCAGAGCTCTGTGAAGCATGCCAGATTAACTGCTTGCTTGGGTATGGGAAAAAGTAGCTCATGTTTCAACTTGGTTTAAATAAAAGTGCAGGAGACAGATCCTGGGCACAGCAGTGGTCTGATGGAACCATTTGCTGAACTCCTTAGATCTTTATCATTGCTTAAAAACTCCTATTCAGCAGATGTTATCAAGGAATTGATAATGAGAGCATCAGGGTTATTTAATTCATGACAAGCAGTTAGGCAATGCTGACAAATAATATCTGTGGATATACTACAAAACCTTTATTATTGGCTTAAGCAAGGAACATGCCTGGGGTTAAATTCATCAAATACTTTCTACTTTACAACCATTTTCATCTGTCTGTCCTTTGCCCACTGCTTTGCAGTCCATGCTCTGCTGCTTCTTCTGAAACAGTTTTGAGGAACAAGGTTTTGGCCTCCCACCCACCACTCAAAGCCCTTGTGATTACTGTGGTATGGGGTTGGATGGGCTCCTACAGGATTTCAGATCATCTTGTGTGACAGATCTACAGTCCAGAAAGCCATCAGCACATCTGTGTGCTTTACACAGATTATAAACCACATTGAGCTGCTACTTACAATGCTACATCCCCCATTATTTTGCTGTACATTTTATTCTGTGGGGAGTTGTATACATGTCTGTTGTGTGTTGATTATTGAAGACACTATTCAACAGCTATGTAATTACATGCCTATTTTATAGTCTCATTTCTCTTCATGCAGAAGACTTAGTAATGATTTATTTGATCAACAGTAGCATTGAGGTAAGTGCTCCGCAGCATATAATATAAAAATCAGCTAATAATTCATGGGTTTTATAAATAAATAATACCTAAAAATAAACTACTTGACATATTTGACCTTGGCTTGTTTGTAGCTACAAAGGATAATAATTTCAGAGAAGTGTCCTTAAATTCAGTACCCTTGAACATACATCACTATTTACATCTGTATTCATATAGATACTAAGAGATGAGTCACATCACTGGCCATTTTATTTGTCAGATTGCTTAGAGAACAAGGTAAATAAATTGAACTCACCATCTTTCAAAACTCACTGAATCCCGAGTTAGAGTCTCTCCAGGGGTAACCTTGGCTGTTGGACCATAATTATGAAGTATGAGGCCATACTGCCTTGTGCAATGAGTCCCACTCCGCGTGGGAAGGAGTGCTGCTCAGTGTAGAAGAGCATTTGTGTCAGACAGCTGATTTCTGTGGCATCCTCTCTTCATGGCAGAAAATAGCAAATAGGAACTGAATGATTTGTGCAGATGTATTGTGAGACTGCAGCCCAGTAATGCATTTTCTCAGAACATTTACTGCTCCTCTGGAGTTCCACATTGAGGCTATGAATGGCAGCAGCTGCGCCACACCATTATGGCTGCATTGTTCTACAGATGGGCTTTGTTCTTCTGATGAAAGTGTGCTCCAAACCTCACTACTCCTTCCTGAGCTGCTCATGCTGGCTGCCTCCAGGCCCTATGCACTCTTGGATGGAAGCAGCTGGGAGAATTTTTCTGAAATAAGATCTTTATGATTCCTGTGATCTGGGCAGGGACTGACTTGGAAAGTTAGTTTGGAGATCTGTGGGGTGCATGAAGCTCCTGATTTCCTCTTGCTCAGCCATACATGTTTGCTGCCAGTCTCCAGTCACCCCACAAGCATACTGTGAGTGTGTTTCATAGACAATGAATATAATAACTCTTTTTAAATTTTGAGCTCCCAGATAGTCCAACTCCTGACTCTACACAGCATCACCCAAAATCAAACCCCATGCCTAAGAGTGGTGTCCAAACACTCCTTGAATTCCAGCACTGAGGCCCACTGCACTGTGCATCCCATTCCATGCCCACCACCCTCTGGTGCAGAACCTGTCCCTGACCCCCAGCTGCCCCTCCCCTAACACAGCTGCATGCTGTTCTCTTGGCCCCATCACTGTCATCAGAGATCAGTTATGGTTAGACCAAAACGCCCTCTCTTTGGCATGACATGACTTCTGCATATGAAATAACACAAGCCTATATCTCAACATTTCACCAGCTAGTGGAGATTAAGAACTCTTCTTAAGATTTTAGTACTTTTTTTTTTTTCCCTTCTGCTTTTTCTTACTGGCCAAAGCATGTACCATTAAGCTATTAGCTTTAATGACTATTCAAGGTGAAGAGCAGGAGAATCTAACAGCTTGCCGGTTTTCCTACTCCTAAATGGGTTTGGAACTGCAAGCACAGAGAATGCTATAGATCACTGCTGCTGATAGGAGAAAAGAAACTGTATGTCCAACTTTGAGCTTTCATGTATAGACATATTTTCCCATGCTGAGGTAGGATATGTTTAGATTAAAGCTAGATTTAGAGCTAGCAGTGAACTAGTGAACTTTCAGATTTGTGTATATTGCAGCACTGCTGCATGTAATTTGTAATGTTACTCAGTAAATATCCGTGGGCTTTTCCAAGATCTCTGTTTAAAAAAAAAAAAAAAAAAAAAAAAAAAAAAGCCAACAACAAAAACTTCACATTCTAAACGGCCAAATTTTTTGTACGTTTCACATAGTTCTTAGAATTAGCCTTTGTTTTTTTTTATTTCAACAGAG
Organism: Lagopus muta; assembly: GCF_023343835.1. NCBI lineage: Eukaryota > Metazoa > Chordata > Aves > Galliformes > Phasianidae > Lagopus > Lagopus muta. Next base: position 57,147,621 of record NC_064472.1, on the reverse strand, counting down.
CTTCTGTGCAGAAGGTACTGTTCTTGACTGTTAGAGAGGATGGGAAAATGTGCACCTGGATTCCTAGGAAGGAGGGATTCTCTTTGATGCTGCAGCGAAGGGCAGAGTGACCTATATCACTCCCAGTAACTGAAAATTAACAGGATGGATGGTCAGTTGCAAATTGTTGATCAGTTATTACTGAAATTCCTGCTTGGATACTGATTTCCAAAAGCCAAACAAAATAAGGGACTTAGGAAACACTCAAATTAATGATCTCAGTCATGCAACAGCTCCTTCTGTACAGGAGCTATTTTACATCTGTGAGGAACAACTTTGCTTTCTCAGCCCTGCTCTGATTCAACCAGTAAGCATGATGCTGCAGTTGATTTCTGGCATTGCACAGGCATGCTGGGGGCAGACATGCTGCTGAGGTCTCTAAGCCAGGAATGGTGGCACTTTCCTGGAACAACACACAACAGGTGGATTTTTCTCTTAGATCATGGTTGTATTATTTTCTCCAAAGTCCCTGTTGGCCAGAAAAAGTCCATATTCTCTCCAAGCCACAGCCCCTCACAATGTGAAAGAAATGAGGATTTATTTGCTTCCAACAAGAACATTGCAGGTTCATATAATTTGAAGATGCACATTGATTACTCACAGCCATGAAGTGCCATCATGCTAGATTACTCTTCTTTTGCAAAACTGAGGAAATGACTTTGAATAAAAGCAAACTAATTAACTGCCCTTGATGTCACATTTTACACATTCTTTCTCCAAATTTTTGTGATGTTTTCTTTCTGTCTCTTTAACCCTGCATACTACAAGTTTAAGTCTGGTTTCCCTAAGTTAGAATTGCAGCTTTGCTTTTGGAAAATTCTGTTAGGAAATGTTCAGTGTCTCACTGATGGAACAAGGATTTTACACTATTGGTGAAATACCTTCCTTTATTATTTTTTAAAGTTTTATTGTTCTCAGGAGTAACAAAAATAAACAAAGATAATCAGAAAATAGAACATCTGGAGGTGTTTTCATTATTTGCCTTAGAGACATGTACTTTCTGGAACATGTTCAGAGGAGGAGCACAAAAATGGTTGGAGAGATGGAGCACTTCAACTGTGAGGGTCCCTCAGGCTGAGGTAGCTGGGGCTGTTTGGTCTGGAGAAGAGAAGGCTGTGCGGAGACCTGAGAGTGGCCTTTCAGTATCTGAAGGGGGACTGTAAGAAAGAAGGGGACATTCTTATGCAGGATCTGTTGTGATAGAATAGGGGGAAATGGGTTCAAACTAAAAGAGGGGAGATTTAGACTGGGTATAAGCAAGGTTTTTTCAGTACTGGTGGTGAGGCACTGGCACAGGTTGCTCAGAGAGGCAATGGATGCCCTGTACCTGAGACATCAAAGGGCAGGCTGGACGGGGCTCTGGGCACCTGATCTAGAAGTTCATTGCAGGGGGTTGGACTAGATGACCTCTAATGGTCCCTTCCAACTGAAGCAACTCTACATGACTCTGTGATTTGAATCTTTTTCTTGCTGATGTGCAGTGTTTCCCTACAAGTGCCTCCGCACTGCAGTTAACCTGATTCCACAGAACAATGAAGTGTGTGAGGCTGTTCCACTTCTCCCTCTTTGTTCATTTTATGATTTTTGAATTCCTCAGGCACTTCAGATAGATCTGCTGGAGTCTTAGAGTTCAGAGGTTTGATTTTCCTGCAGATTTCAAGAGAATCAGTAGCCATGTAGAGCTAAAGTTAAATGCTACTTCTGGTTTTGGTGTGAAGAAAGGGTCATTTATTTTTCTTTATTTTATTATGTATTTTATTCTATTTTGGTCTCCTGAGCAGCAGTAAGCACGAGCACAAAAACTTGCCATCTGTGCAAGTGGCAATGGGGTTTTACATCTGGGTAATGGCAGGAGAGGGAAGCTTCACGGGGGATGGTGGAGCTGGAGGCAAGGATGGAGGCTTGTGAAAGATGGCAGGAAATGTGGAAAGGAATAGGGGTTACTTCAGTGTGTGTGTGTGACACCTGGCTTTGGGAAGCCTGTTCACAGGGCAGCTTTTTGAGTGGACTTCTACCAGAAGTTAGAGCGTGGCCTCCAACAGCCTGTGGCAAAACAATGGTATGCCCTGGTTTTCTCTCTCCCAAAGAGAGAAGACTCTTTGCACGGGGACTACAGATATATCTATATCTCTCAGTGATGCTCATCAAAGGCAGAGGAGAGGCTGGAGTTGTGATATGGAGTTGCTTTAATCCTTCTTCTCAGTGCAAGGAGAGCAGCAGGACACAGGGCACCTCTCCTATCACTTTCTGCTCCTGTTACTCCTCAGGCCTAGTCTAACTCAACTGGTTCTGTGTCCCCACTTAGTTCCCTTCTTTCCTTTGAACATTCATTCCATGGGTTCTGGGTTGAGAATGTCCTCTGACACAGCCAGTTCCCTGTGGCTTTTCAGTCTTGCAGGAACACACAGTACAACACACTGTTCAGAGCTCATCCAGGATCAGGGAGCTCTTAATCAGTTGTCTTTCGGTGTTTCCTCACAGCATCTCTGCTGGCTTCTTCAGGCCTTTAGCCTGTAAGCACTTCACCTATAGATGAGAGCATTGCATATCATAGAATCACAGCATTATAGAATGGCTTGGTTGGAAGGGACCTCAAGGATCATCAAGCACCAAACCCTCTGGGCCACTAACCTCCAAATTTAATACTAGACAAGCCTACCCAGGGCCCCATACAACCTGGCCTTGAGCACCTCCAGGGACAGGGCATCCCCAACCTCTCTGGGCAGCCTGTTCCAACACCTCACCACTGTCAGAGTAAAGAACTTCCCCCTGATATCCAAGCTAAATCTTCCCTCTTTCAACATAAAACAATTTCCCCTTGTCCTGTCATTATCTACCCTTGTAAAGAATTGACTCCCCTCCTGTTTGTAGCTCTCTTTAAGCACTGAAAGGCTGCAATGAGGTCACCCTGTAGTCTTCTCTTCTCCAAGCTGAACAAGCCCAGCATCCTCAGCCCACATATGCTGCAAAGCATATGATTTGGCTCTGAGTTCCACAGGAGATAGCTCAGCCTACAGAAAGCATCCCAGTCTGTGCAGGAGCAATGGTGGTAGTGCTTGTAAGGTAAGAAGTCCAAGAAAACTGAAAGTCCTGACTTCTCCTCCCAATGGTTAATTATGGTTGATAATAATAAATGACATACTCAGACCTTGCAAGGTTAGTTTGCAGCACACACACATGCAGTTTTTCTGAGGGAGGTCATTAACAAATCAAATTGTATTGGACTTCTTAACTCTATTTTCATTCTACAGAAGCAAAATAAAAGCAAAGCTAGTGTTTTAAATTTAAATTAAAAGGCCAACTAGGTTTGTAGCAGAAGTTGATTTAATAATGGATCTCAATCTTTGGCAAATCTGCCCAAATGGACAGAGAACTGAGAGTATTTTATTGCTCTCATGCGTACAAGCATTCAAAATGATGCAAAGTGACAGATTATCATCAAAGTCCCGTAACAAGGAGGAAGATATTTATGGAAGATCACGTGAAGTTTCCATCCCATGCTCCCAGATGCTGGCACTGAGAGATCACTCAAAGCTGTTGACAGCTTCCTTGGGGTGGGGCAGCTGGTGCTCCTAGGTCAGTGATACATAATGGCCCAAATCCCACATCATTTGGGTGCTGCTGTGACAGGCATCCTCAGGCCTCTCACGAGGCACCTGGGACATTGACTGTGGCAGCAAGACTTCTCATTAGCTTGTTGGCTCACCACTATTTTTCAAGAGATTTCTTTCTCTTTCATTCACTGCCTCCTCAGCTCTTCCCCTCGTGCTGGTCTGGAACCCACTGGAAGCAAGTCTGACACACTCACCTGACAATTTAGCCAATAGGCAAAAACCAAAAAGGAACAATATTCTGCTGTATAAACAAGTGTAGTCAATCCAAGAATGCCTAGTAGGCACAATGGCCATCTTAAAGTACAGAAGAGAACGCAAAAATGGGACCAGGAGACTGGGAGCAAGGAAAGGAGCAGATGAATGAGCAAGAAAGAAGGGAGAAACAGCAAGGCCCTTCCTGTATGACCACAGCAGTCACTGAACCAGCTCAGCAACCTGTGCAGGGAGGGCTGTGCACACCCAGTTGTATACCAGCTCGTTGTACCTGGTCCCTATTGGTTCTGTGGTACAATTCTGTTTGGTGATTTAATTGGAATTTCATTTGTAAACTGCAAGAATGGGAACTCTTCTCATATGAGTATGACTTGTCTGTAGCAAGCTATGTTCAGGAAACATGAGCCTAGACAAATATTAAGCTGTGAGTCACAGCAGCAAGCGGGCTGGTTTGCCCTTGCACAGCAGGGAAGTCAGGATGCAGTGGATGAAGAGATCCAGCAGAACTGCAAGAAAAGCCAGACCACACACAGACAAGCACTTACCCAGGAGTGTGCGTGTAAGCTGCATTAAGCTGAATGTGGAACTGTGACTGGCAAAGAAGCTGAAATTCAACATGCTCTGTCTGAGGGGAATTCCCTGGGACTCCTCAGCAGGAAGACATCTGCAAGTCAGACAAGAAGAAAAACAGCCTTAGGGGACCGGAGCTTCAGGGATCAGGCATTAAAGCCTTTAGCAGCTCCTGCCTTGGCTCAAATCAGATTACTGCAATTTCTTGGTGGGTTACTTTACACCAGCTGAGCCGTTATGCACAAAGCTGGTTCTTTGCAGGTTCTTAAGCAAAAAACCCTGCAACTTAGACTTATTTTAGGCTCCATATATGCTAGAGGCTGCAATCATGCTCATGTCATAACCAGACCCCAAGCCTGACTCTTGAGATTAGCCTTGGAGGGTCAGCTGCACACCAATAGGCTTCGCTGAACTTACATTCTCACACAGTTATTGACCAACAGAACATTCTCTTTTTCCTTTTCCTTTCTCTATGGTGTTTTTTTAACAAACATGATGCTTTTGAAAATTGCCTAAGCACACAAAATTTGGTTTTTAGAGTTCTTACCAAGACGGTACATAAAAAATTGTTCAGATCTTATTGGTGCTTCAGGGCTGCCAAAGGTAATTTTTATTTTAAAGTTCAAATTGCACAGACAAATATAAAGCCACTCCTGGTGCATGCAGACATAAGCCAGCTGCAGAATGTTATTACAGTCACCCATATGGCTGTAAAATTTATTGCAGAGTATCCTTGGGCACATTTCAATCATTAAACTGTCATCTTTGCATTTTGTGCATTGATTGAGTATGGCAGCTGAATTCTCCTCTCCTTTCTTTTCAAAAATTATTTTTACATTTAAACTTTTATTTATAGCAGTCTAAGAGCTGCCATTCAGAGAAAACATGGAGCTGTAGAATCATATCCTGAATTGGAAGGGATCCATAAGGTACATAAAAACCAACTCTTTGCACCACCCAGAACCCCCAAGGTAAAATTTAGTTTATCTGTTGATCCTAGACCTGATGGCACTCCAAATGCCTGTTTCGCTAAGATACTGCAGCGTAGGAGTGCAACAAGGCAAATACATTCTAGGATGTCTTTAATGGTGCTGAATAAGATGTATGGTTTCTTTCTGAAAAGGCTGAATATTTTTATTCATTGCTAGGCTACAAATGTTAAATAAATTGATATCAGGATATTTCATACAGCATTGAAAGCATAAATACGACATATAGGTTAAATAAAGAAAAAAAGAAAAAAAGAATTTTGGGATAACACAGAAACTTGAGGTTCTACAGAAATTAAATTTCTCTCTGCCTTTTTAGTCAGAAGTAGCTCAAAATTCCGGTTTTCTTCAAGCTCCAGATTGTTCCTGTCTAAATTAAGTTTTGTTCTGTACCTGCCAATTTCAGTTCTGTGCAACATCTTTCCTCTCTCCCTTCCTTCTATATTTATATGCAGTTGCACTGGTTATATTCAAGTCTGGGATGGTTGTAAGAAAACCATTAGTTTTGCAAATTTCTTCCCAGTGGGTAGGTGTAAGTAATGCAAAGGGAAACCGAACATGAGCACTGCTGTGTGTGGCTGCTGGAACTCTGGCAGCTAAGGGCTGTGACCACAAAAGATCACAGAAAAGGTTCACAGAAAAGAACCTTTTCTTAGGAGCCAGCCTGACCTCCCCTGACATAGCTCCATGCAATTCCCTTGGTTTTCTTTCCATGGTTGCCACAACACCAGGGGTTTTGGTTGTTCGCAGGAGAGACCCATCCCCTGCTCCTGGTCCTGGAGACAAGGCACATCTGCTGGAGGGGTGGCTTTCCAGCCAGGAGAGGACCACAGCCTTCCTCCTCCATCAGGCCTTCCGAATCAAGAATGACATTGTCTCCTACCTCCAGGAAACCACAGGCTTTCAGCACAGAGAGACTGCTGCTCGGCAACTACTGCAGAACCATATACAGACCATAATAGGCATAGTTGAAAAGCTCAGCCAGGACATTCAGGTAAGAAATGACAAGGGCAATTTCCTCCTATCACAGCACTAGCCCATGATCAACTCAACATTTGTGTGGTTCTAGGGGTGGAAAAGTCCTTATAATGAGCAGTATATTTTAGGTAAATTCTGATGTTGTTATATAGTGGCACTTGCAATTCCTTGTGAAAAAAGAAGGGAAGAGAGCAGGGAAAGAGAAAGGGAAAGGGAAAGGGAAAGGGAAAGGGAAAGGGAAAGGGAAAGGGAAAGGGAAAGGGAAAGGGAAAGGGAAAGGGAAAGGGAAAGGGAAAGGGAAAGGGAAAGGGGAAGGGGAAGGGGAAGGGGAAGGGGAAGGGGAAGGGGAAGGGGAAGGGGAAGGGGAAGGGAAAGGGAAAGGGAAAGAGAAAGAGAAAGAAGAGAAAGAGAAAGAGAAAGAGAAAGAGAAAGAGAAAGAGAAAGAGAAGAGAAAGAGAAAGAGAAAGAGAAAGAGAAAGAGAAAGAGAAAGAGAAAGAGAAGAGAAAGAGAAAGAGAAAGAGAAAGAGAAGAGAAAGAGAAAGAGAAAGAGAAAGAGAAAAGAGAAGAGAAAGAGAAAGAGAAAGGAAGGGGGAGGGAAGGGAAGGGAAGGGAAGGGAAGGGAAGGGAAGGGGAAGGGAAGGGAAGGGAAGGGAAGGGAAGGGAAGGGAAGGGAAGGGAAGGGAAGGGAAGGGAAGGGAAGGGAAGGGAAGGGAAGGGAAGGGAAGGGAAGGCAAGGCAAGGCAAGGCAAGGCAAGGCAAGGCAAGGCAAGGCAAGGCAAGGCAAGGCAAGGCAAGGCAAGGCAAGGCAAGGCAAGGCAAGGGAAACAGAAGGGAAGGGAAGCAGACAAACAAGTTTTTGTGTTATTTTCTATTACCTGGAAGATTCACATCCTATTTAATTTTTGTTGGTGAGTGGAAGACAGAATTCGAGAGAAATGAGTAAACTTCATTTTTTTCTAAAATAACATGAAAAATCAATCTTTTTCCTTAGTTTTCTAGTTGTAGATGTTCTAATTCACATAATTTCTGTATGAAAACATAATTGAACACTGGAAGTCTTCGTGAAGTTCAGTTTAAACTGGAACGAAGGTTCAGGTCACACTTTATCTGAGATGACTGATGATTCTGTACTGAAAGTTCATGGGGTACCCTGTTCTGGCTAAAGATCTTTAATTCTTTGCTGTTATTTGTCAAATTTATATGTGAAATTCACCAACTCCTTGATTTTCTTTTTGGACAAAAATGTACAGTACAAAAAAAAACAGACTTCCAAAGAGATTTGTGTTATCTTTTCATGTGCTGAATGTCTTCCAAATGCCAGTAAATTCAAAATTTTGCTTCTTATGTAACTGGGGAAATACTATAGATTCTATGTGTTTATTATAACAAATTTGAAATAATGACTCACCTGAAATCAGGATTATTTTACTAGAAAAATGCCCAAGATGCTGTGAGTTTTCTAAGCCCAAACTTTTTCCTTGGTGGTAAATGACTCTACTGTGTGTCCTAGTCTCAAGTGTTTGCTCACTTTCTATGCTATGGCTGTGAGGATTTCTGAGGTGAAGGACCAACAGCATGCAAAGCAGCACAGTGAGAGCCATCAGAGAATACAGTTTGGAGAACTGCTCCTGGCACACAGTGAATTAGAGCAGTTGAGCAATGATCACTTTAAAGCATTTTAAAAAGAACAAAGGGATTCACCTGGAAATGTGGCTTCCATACTCTGAGAACATGAAGAATGCCCTAAAAAGGATACTTTGTTCTGGGAAAGACTCTCCAGGGAGTGAAGCTGCAGGTGATGAAACTCTGACGCAGTCGCAAAACTGCATAAGCTGAACTAACAACCTCAACACAAGTAGTGCTACAACCCTGATTAATTCCCTATCCATGATTCTATGAAGAGACTTCAAATTGCATGATGGAGACATCTGTGTTAGAAGCTTAGTTGCAGAGGTGAGAAGTGCCTCTCATCTTTTCTCCAGCCATAACCCTGGATGCTGTGGCAACACTTTAATGTCAGCTCAGGGCCTCTGCTCTCAACCCTAGTCCTAAAACTGAGGCATCTGGAATATCTCTCCCTCTCTCAGCTTTGTGTCTGTAAAAGGTCATGGTAGCTCCAAAAAGCTTCCTAAAATTAATTATTGTGACACATACAGATATGATCAGCATGGGCCACTGCCAAAAAGCCTTCAGGGTGGTTGCTCCTTCTGTCTTTAGATCAGACAGTTATTACTGTGCAATAAAACAGACAAAAAGAGCAGAAGAAGATATTGACTAGCTCATACTGACACTCATGCCAGTTTGGGATTAGGTGGATGTAACATTTCCCTGTTTTTGAAAGCTGGACTTTTCAACATAAAGCACAATCTTAAGGGAAAGGTAGACACATAATTTCACAGCACCATGGAGTTGTATTGGAGAAGACCCTAAAAACCAATTTAATCCAACTCCCTTGCCATGGGCAGGGAGATCTCCTACTAGCATAGGCTGCCCAAAGCCCTACACTATCTGGCATTGAGCGCTGATTTATACAGGTGTAGATTTCTGAAAGAAAAATATGCTATTTACTTCTTCCTTGAGAGTGAAATAAGCGTTTGGGCCTTATTCTGAAAATGGTGCTTCAACCCATTTTTTTGAACGATATAAATAAATAATGAGGGAAACCAACACCGCATTAAATATTTTGAATTCACAGGTTTTGGAGAGACAAATAAGAACAAGAGATGGTTGCACAGTGCAAACCAATTTTGCTATTCAAAGTCTGGACCATAAATATATCCAGAGTCTTGGAGACCTGCGTGGAAGAGTGGTGAGGTAAGGAATATACGATGGCCCTCTTTTCCAATTTAGGCAAAGCAAGCTCAGAGGTGGCACAAACATACTTTGCACTCATTTTATATCTCCATTTTTTTGTGACAGATCTGTGCTTTGCATTCTACATGTTAATAAAATTATCAAACCAGGAAAAAAAATGCCTTTTTTTCCCTGTCTTGTTTTTCACAACATACTTAAATTCTTTTGTTTCCCAGTCTGGACTGACTTCAGCTGAAGTAGCTTAAGCTGTCCTGTTGTTCTTCTCCTCCTCTCTTGGAAAATGGAAAGAACAAACATGATTTCTTCCTTTGATAATGAACTTCTGCGAGGCATTTATAAACAGCTAATGTTATGACTTAAAGAAGAAATGAAACTCTGATGTGTTATATATCAAGGGAGTATTTGGATTAAGAAATGTCTGAACTGATCAGTACACTGAAAAAAAGTAGTCTTTAAGGAAAAAAACTCCTTGAACTGGCCTGCTTCCAATGTTTCCTTGTTTGCTTTTCTCTGGAGGCCAGTCTTACGTTTTCCATATAAAATTATTGCTATTGATATCTGTGGATAACAAAAATATGATTGGTGTTGTGAAAGAATGTACTTGGGCCACTGAAAAGAAGTTCTTTATAACCCCTGTGAGGAACTGCTCTGTTGCTGAATTCTCTAGGAAAAGTGTAGGGAATATGGTAGATGATTAACTGACAGTGGGCTCTCACAAATACACAGTATCAGAAATGCTAAGACTGGACCAGAACTGTGGAGGACTGGTGAACAGAGACCACGTAGCTCCATTCTCAGTTCAGAATACTGAACTGAGTCCAGAATTCCCTTTCTGAAGTGAAAAGCTTGATATGTTGTTAGAACAGCCAGGAATGTGGTGATGAGATGAGGAAAATTTCTGGCTGAGAGAAGTACGCATCTATGTATAGCTTCTAAAAAAAAATATCCTGAGATTTCTTCACTTCCAGGTATAGGTACTGAGAGAGAGGCAGAAGAAGAAAATCACAGTGTACTGAAGGACTCCAAACTACTGAAGAAAAGTCCAAGAATTCAAAACTAGATGGTGAAGCCAGTACATTTAAACTTGGCAGGAGAAAGATACATTTTTTAAATCTTGCAGCTGATCAGCATTGAAAGAGTGCAAGAGGTGATCATACATTTTTCTCTTGGTGTTCTCAAATTTGTATGGGCAGAATTTCCAGATGACATGCTTTCTGCAAAGTCGTAACGTTTAATGGGCAATGTGTTCTGTTATTTTTTCCCAGTGTTTCTCCAGGCGTACAGCTCACTTTTGCCAGCTGCAGTAAGTCTTGTTCCCATTTGCTGTACTGGAGCATTGGCCTGCAGCAAAGGAAACCAAACACACTGGGGAAAGCAGAAAACGGATAAGAAAATGCTGAGGGTTAAAAAAAAAAGTCCGATCCACTTCCATATACACAATGAAAATCCATGCAGAATAATGGAGGTCAGGCACCCGTGACAGTGCACATGGAAGCATAGTCCAGTTTGGTGTGATTCATGATTTTTCAGCACATTCTCATTTCTCTCACTGGCAAAAATGTCCTCAGCCTGTGCCCTGAAGTGGGCCAGAACTGACCAGCAGGATCGTCGCAACAGAGATGATTAATGCTTGTTTCCTCGTGTTCTTTTGGCCTTGAGTCTCAGCTCAAAGCTGTGTAAAGTATGGCCCAGAGTAGCTGGAGATAAACTCAGGAGTTCATATAATTTACATATTTTGAGTGAATAGAAATCTTCCCAGTGCAAACTTGCAATGAAAGTTTTGCTGTTGACTTGCAGCATGACCTCAATCGAAGATTGAAGTAAACCTTAATGGTGCTCTGCTCCCTCTCAGAGCAGATGATTCATCCTCCTATATTCTGCCATGTGTGAAGGATTAATGTGGATTAACTCTTGTAATTCAATTTGTGTCTTTCTTGTCTGTCGCTGTGTCTTCCCCTGAAATACAGAGCACTCTTGTTGAATACAGGCATGGACACCCATTAATTCTGGGACCTTTTGACCCCATATCTATACCACACAAACATTTGTGTTTCAGATAGCAGTGACAGTAAAAACAGCCTTCAACATCAGCAGCCAGTGTCTAAAATTAGCAGTATTTTAGATTAGTGTTCTAATTCTTAAAATAAATTGAAGCAAGAATTCTTTTGGGCTTGGGATCCATATTTATGGCCTGCCCAGGGAGGTGGTGGAGTTGCCATCCCTGGCAGTGTTCAAGAGGCGTCTGGATGACGTGCTGCATGATATGGCTTAGTGCTAGTGGTGGCAGTGGTGATGAGGAGACGGTTGGACTGGATGATCTTATAGATCGTTTCCAACCTTGTGATTCTGTGATTCTATGATTTTAGAGTAATAAAATTTAGGTAATCAACTGTAAGAAGAAACAATACTTTTCATAAATATTGACCTGTCTCTTCACACACACCGACAAGAAGACTGAATAATCATTGCACTCTACACAGATGTCTGCATTACAATTTTTTTCTTGAGATTTTTTTTTTCTTGTTGCTCAAAGGAAAAATCCAGTGTAGTGCTAGACTACCAAAGCCAGTGATACATGCCCATGAAGTTATTCCACCCTTCAGAATATGCAAACTTTGCCAAATTAAGTAGTCCTTTGTTGAATATATGCTCTTTCCATGTCTTTATAGGGTAATAATTAAATCCTCCTGTACAATCCTTAGAGGCTATTTCTTTTTGCTATGTATTTTATATGCATATCTAACAAGGAGCATACTTCCTGCACTTTTCCATATCCATCCTGCTATTTGTCTCTTACTCCCAGATTCTGTGTATGTGACTGAAAAACAATGATCTCACCACAGTCTGTTGAGGATCTCCTACATCAAATTCTGATTTGGTGCAGGATTTTAAAAGTCACAAGTCCATTCTCTTCAGGACTAAGTCTTTCGAACTGCAACCATTCTACGCTGCACAAAGCACCAGTACTGTGTGTAGGTACATATGATCCATGAAGCACACCTCTGAGAGCATCCCCACTGCTCCGGCTGTGGAGAGGCTGCTGTCACCCCATAATCCCATCTTGGCCACAGACTCATTGCTGTTACATACAAATGAGCTCTTCCATCCCGGTACAGTGCTAGGTGTCCCTTATCCCCATGAGGCTTGCAGCCCCTGGAGCATCATCCCTCGCCGGCTCCATGCTGGTGTTTGAGGTTTGACTGGTAAAAGCTGTGCAGCAGGCACCACCTCACACCCTCTGCCCTCTTAAGAGCTGTGTTCACCTTTTGAGCTATTTTGTAATTTGTTTTCCAGATGAATAAAATATATAGCTTTTTTTTTTTTTTTTTTTTTTTTTTTTTTTTTTTTTTTTAATCAATGTACTGGCCTTTGCACGAAGCCTCTATTATCTGCAGAAATTTTTTTCATTTCCCTGATGTGAATGCTCTGTAGGTGTATCTCAATATTTCTGCATTATCAAGAGACGACAAAAGGCTGGTCTATTTAAACTGTCACAGCCTCTCTTTAGTTCCTTTGTCTGACAACAGCACTGGCTCTAACCTTTAGTGCTTTGGAAGATAATTTCTCTGGCATTTTAAAACTCATCTGTTTTCTTTACTCAACTTCTAATCCACTATGTATACTAAATGCTGCAGTGCTTTATGCTGCGCACACTGCACAAGGTAAGATATTTGTTTCCTCAATATTGTTTCAAGTGCCTTTGATGGGAGTAGGTGGTTACTCCTGAGGGGCAGATGTGGAGGTAATTCTCTGTCATCCTCCACTCTTCAGGGGAGGGTGCAGGAGCAGAAGTCTCTGTCTTCTAGCTCATGTTGGATGTATTTATGATGTTATACAAATATTTACATATACACTAAAACAAATCATCTTCCTCCTGTGGAAAAAAAAAAATAAATGTGTTTATGTAAATGTGTACACATATATTACACATTGTGTATAGGTACAGTAAAGACAGGAAGAAATTGGATGCATATATTACCTGGAGGTAAGCTGGTTAAATATTATTCAATTAATGCCATCATTCTCATATAATCTCTTTGCCCATTTGAAATGTGACAACATATTTTAGTTAATGAACCTGAGAGAGTTTACATAGAAAATGACAAGTGCTCCCTATAAAACATCGTATTTTTTTTTTTGCCTGTTGCCATTCCAAACCTGATCATCCTCCACATCTGCTTCCAGCCAGAGGATGCTGCTGTCTGGGCTCTCCTACACTCTGGATAGGCATCCAAAAACTGCAGGCAGCTGGAATGGCTGAGTAACCTCTCAATTTGCATTTGAGATTTAAATTAGCTCACCTTAAGATCAGACAGCAGGAAACTGAGTAGGAAATGGCCCAGCAGGGTGAGCTGTGAACTGTTTCAGGTCATCTCAAACCGATAGGACCCACAAGGAGGTTTGCAGTGTACGGACACCAAATGTTTTGTCACTGCAGCTAAGGGATTGCTGGTCAAATGCTGAGCACCTTCCACTTCCTCACCTTCAGCTCCACCCTTATATATGTCCATGCAGAAGTTCTCTTGTCTCTGGTTCTTTTGCAGATGTGAGGCAAGTATTGCACAGCTATCAGGAGACATCCATGTTATCAGGCACGAGGTCCAGAACATCAATAAGGAGATCTACAGCCTTCACTCTATCCTCAAAAATCATACTGGCAGTTTTGAGAAGATGGTGAGTACAGAAATTCGCAATACCTGATGAGTGATGATAAGGCACACATAGAGTGCTTACTCTCCTATGTGCTGATCAACATTAATGATGGATGCACCATTTATAAAACATCTCAGGATTTTTTTTAATAAAAATTAAGTTTTCTTTGATGGTGTAGAATGGTAGTGGCCTTTCTAATAGATGTAGTCTAAAAACAGTTAACAAAAGTATTGGCAATACTAAGATTGTGAATGATCCATCACAGTTGTTTTCTCAGTATGGTTTAAAAGACCCTTAAATAAAAGCACAATTCTGCCTTTAGTGCATCTGGAAAATTCAGTTACATTAATTCTGGAGCTGAAAAATAGTTTATACATCCACTCTTTTTTCTTCAATTTTAAGGTGGTTGCAAGGAGACATCTAGTAGCACATCCTATGAAAGCTGGCAATATTTCAAAAATATTTGAAACTGTAGCACTGAAAATATTCTGGAAAATGGTATTTTCTCTTTTTTTTTTTTTTTTCTTTCCATAGTGAGAAACAACAAATAACAACTGTTACTGCTTATGATTCCTTATCGCTGGTCTTGTGAGAGGTTCATTGTGTTCAGTAGCTGTTTTAGAACCTTACACAGGTTCAAGAGCATTAGCAATGATGATTCACAAGTACAGCCTACTGATATGTTTGGTTTGTAAACCTGCAGCAAGACAGCTTTCTGCTCCTGATTCAAACTGGGTGTTGTCTGTATGCATTACAAGTGAGCTTGGGAGGAGATATGGGATATTCACCTTCTCCTATACTTGATATCGATTAAAAACTCACATTTTAACTGCATCTTCTGCTGTACAAGGCAGAGTTCCAGTCATTTTGTACCCAGATATCCTCTCCTACAAAGAAAAATTATTCATGACAATTCAAATGAAAGTATTTTACCTGGAGTTCTGCTATAAGACACTATTTGGACACCTGTCTTCTTCAATTCCTATGAAGATGTTCCTCTATGCCTGAGAATGGGAAATGAAGGTGCGTCAGGTCATTTGAAACAGTAGCAGGTAAAAATAAGCTGTCATAGATATGAAGCAGGAAGCAGAACAAGGCTTCTCAGGTAAGGAGGGGAAAACTATACTATTGCATTTCTGGCAAAGAAGCAAATGAGAATTTCCAAAATGAAGCTTTTTGTGTGTGTGTGTATTCAGCTATCAAAACTATGTAATGAGCCTTTAGCTGCTCCCTGTTGACATACATGTGCCACAGCTATCAACCAGATGAAGGCATTTTCTTACCAGGGCAGTCTTTCAGTACTAAAGGGGGGCTATACAAATGAAGGGGACAGGCTCTTTAGCAGGATCCATTGTGATAGGAAAAGGCAAAATGGGTTCGAACTAAAAGAGAGGAGATTCAGATTGGAAATAAAGAAGTTTTTTACAATAAGGTTGGTGAGGCACTGACACAGGTCACCCAGAGATGTGGTGGATGCCCTGACCCTGGAGACAGTTAAGGTCAGGCTAGAGGGGGCTCTGACCACCTGCTCAAGCTGTAGGTCTCTCTGTTCATTGTAAGGGAATTGGACTGGATGAACCTTAAGCGCCCTTTCCAACTGAATTGATTTGATGATTCTATGATTTTATGGTTTGCCTGAGGGTCCAGAAACCACAGCCCTGGTTCCTGAGGCACTCTCTCGTCCTGCTCCCCTAAAGGGAATGGCCACATAGAATAGGGACAGCTCCAGCCAAAAATGCCTCAGAGTGCAGGAACCCAGGCTAGAGAGCCTGTATGTTCATTTCAGCATGGATGGAGCAGACGAGGGATTGATCCACAGATCCACAGTGACTGTCTCCTCCTTTCACTGGTGTTGGGAGTCCAACAGGTGTTTGATGAACATTTTCTGTCAAGGAATATTACCCCTTGGGTTCTAACATCTTCAGGGAAGTTTTAGTTGTGCACAATGTCTTGAAATAAAAAGTCTTCATTATCTGTGAATTTAATTACAAAGCTTGTGTCCAAAAAAACTTTCACTAAGTGGTTCTTATAGTCTGAGTGACCCTGAGCTCAAGTCCTCGCTGAATGAAATCATTTGTGAGAGAAATTCAATGTTGTACCTTTGAGTCAGTTGTTTTTTTCACTCTTGCAATCATAATACATATTTAAAGATAAGTGCTCACCTTATGGCTCATAAAGGCATTCTCTGTTAATTCTCATTAGGCAATGCAGCTATTAGGCAAGATAGAGACTTCCAACTCTGATCAAAGATCAAATTTAAAGACAGTCCAGGGAGATCAACGTCACGAATTGCAACTTCTGGATTTCAAGTAGGTGATGAAGGGTTTTCATTACGATAATTCACCTTGGATACTTCAGTATGATGAACAGGTTGTCATGAAACAGCCAAACAAACCCATTAGTTAACATCTATTCAAAACATAAAGAAAAGGTTAATGAAGATCCATGCTATAAAATAATGAAAATACATGATGAAAGTTGTTAAAATGAGGCACAAAATACCATCCTGTAAGAAGGTACAAAAGCAATTACCCTTCCATAGCTAAAAGAAAAGCACTGAGTAGAAAGGTACTATTTACCACTGTAATTGAGTCTAACTTGTGACTTGCCTAAGGTGCAGGTGACATTTTCTTGAAAGGTTTGCTCTGTCTGTTCAGTTGGGAGAGCAGCTGGAATGGGGAAGTGCTGGTTGAGGGAGGTGGGCAGGGGCAGGACAGGAATGGAGCTGAGGAGTGAAGCTGTACTGTTTCACATGTCCTTGGATTTGTAATTTATTGTTTCTTTCTCCAACCAATATTTCTCCTGCTCTGGATGCAAAAGTACTTTTAGAGAATCCTTTTAATCTTGATGAGTTTTACAGAGGTAGGAGCTCCAGTGATTACACAGTGAATTAAGGTGTGTGGCATCCATATGCAGAACAATGCTAAACAGCCAAGCATTAAACAGCAGAGCCAGCACAAGTAATTTGAAATCTAATTATATTAATACTGCAACAATATTTCAAAGGCAGCATTTCCACTTCTTAACATGTTGGAGTATTTGAATTAAATTTATCTGAATTGCATTCAGAGTTAAAAATATGCTATTTAAACAGAAAATATTCACATCAAGAAAACAAGAAAAGGAGTAGGGATGAATACTGAAATAACAACTAAAAAGGGGAATGAATTAAAGTGAGGAAAAAAGGAGTTACAGAAAGACAGAGAGTAAAGGATGAAGAGAATAATGTGAGATTAACAAGAATCACAGAATTGTAGGGGTTGGAAGGGACCTCCAGAGATCATCAAGTCCAACCCCCCAAATACCAAAATAAAAGAGGAAAAAAAAAAAAGGAAAAATGCCAGAAAAGAGGGAAATATTACAATTTAAGAAAATGCTGAGTTTCTCATAAGTCAATTAGGCCTTACTGAAACTTCCAATAGAAATAGGAGGCTTCCAAGGCTTTGAGATGCACCAGAACTGTGTCTTTTAACGTGAAGCAAAATGTAACTTCTTTTGGTAGGACAGACTGGAGTTTCTGCTTATGAACTAGCATGTTTAATTTGGTTTTAAAGCCCAGTTGCCTCTTCAAATGGCATGAAACTGTCTGGTAACCAGCAGTTCTTCTGATCTGGCAGTTGTATTGTGAAAGTGCAAACTGATACTTCTATATACAGTTACTGAAAACCTGATGAATTTTTAAACTATTTCAGGACTTCAGAGGAAGTATTGCTTTGCTAGATAGCATTGGCCTTCACAGGTGGGGGACTGGGTACTTGTCTCTCAGGGCCGGTTAGCTGACAAATAGCTGTATTCAACTGCACAGAGGCAGATCACTTGTCAATAGTTCTGCTTGCACGTTTATCGCAGCACTACTTAGAGGATGCACTTATTAAATAGCCACAAGTATGTCATTAATATTTCAGGGACTATCTGGACCAAGACTATGGCAACTCATCTGTCTCTGCAGCCCGGCTCACTATAGATCTCTTTTTTGTTAGGTCCTTGCAGAAGGGATAGTAATTCACAGAATCAGAGTGGCTTGGGTTGGAAGGAATCTCAAAGCTCCCCTAGCCCCAAACCCGTGTTATTGTTAAAATAATCCTAGAACTAGTAAAATGAGTAATAATGATAAACTGACCTCACAGCCATACAGTGCCTTGGTAAGGCACTGTCTACAGTAAGCAAACAGCAATAATATGTCACTTACAGAAATTCTGTTAATGTTAATTTGTTTCTCACATTACATTAGTAATTACATTACATTAGATGGCAATTATCACTTCATTAGGCAGATACAAAATTGTTATAAATCACTTGGTTTTAAAAAACAGTTTCTCTCAGACATTCTTTTGGAAAGTGGCATAAATGTTACAAGTGCTTTAAGCATGTGGTTATAAAACCCTGCTCCTTCCTTGCTGGTTTGTAAGCTGGCTGAGAACCAAACAAATTTCAGTTGTCACTCTTTGCATTCAAGTATGCCTTAGGAATTAATACAGTTACACTCAAATTTTCTGTGGAAGTCTGGCAACCTGCAAGAGAATGGAAATTTAAATGTGTGACTAGAATTTGGACATATGCTCATGTCTCTTCATGGCTCATATTATCAATTACCTGCTGCAGCGTAAGAAAAGCAAGCACGCTGCTCTCCAGCTCAGGAGTTTGCAAGTTCGGTCTGTGTGGCATCCTTTTAGCTACTGTCCTTTTGTGTCTCCAGGGAGGGCTTTCACATTTCTGTCCAGCTGGTGCTTTATAAGCACATGCATGTTTTCTCTGCATTTGTAAACCATTACGTAAAAATTTCTTTCATCCTTATGAGCTTTTTCAAACTGCAGGTGATTCTGGTGCCCACTGTAATGTCCAGCAGCACAGCTGATGTTCAATGGGATAGTGTAGCTTCTTCATTCACTTTAAACAAAGATAATTCCAATTGCAAAACAGCATTTTTTAGCCCTCAGGTATTTTCTCAAATTAGATTGCACTAGAGAAATCACATTCTGTCATGTATATGCAGTCTCAAGATAAGGATTAATAAAATAATGGAGCTTGGTCTCCTTAGGAAACTACTGAGGAGATCCGAAGTAACTTAAATAATTTAGTGTAATGACTCAAGACTCCCCCACAATGCTGACTAAAGCTTAAGTCTTGTTACTAAAAAAACCCTATCTTAATTTCAGGTTGACAAGCATTCTAAATGACTTCAAAGATCAGATTCAGAATCAGCGGAAGTGGATGGAGGCGCAGCTGACACAATCTGAAGATCGAGCCCAGTACCAGCACCAGCAGCTCAGTGCAATGAAGGAAAGGCTGGTAAGGCTTACCACACAGCAAGTTACAGACACCATGAGATTGCACACAAAAATGGAATTGCTCTGGTGCCTTGTGGGATGGCCAATTGAATTATGAAAAACATTTGACTGTAGAATAATTTATTTCAAAGGAATATCTGGAAGTCCAGGGATACAGCTCCTCACTCGAACAGGACCAGTGACAAAGGCAGGTGGCTGGTCTCCTCCAGGTGACTTTTAAGTGCTTCTGAGGATGGAGATCCCACAACCCTCCGGGCAACCGATACGAACTGAGTATTTGTGAAACCCTAGTTTACCCAATAGTGGTGACCTGTCCCAGAATGAGCATCAGTGCCATCACTGATGGGTCATCATAAGGGTTTTTTTTTTTTCATTCATTGACAGGTTCAGAATAGTGAGGAATCTTCAATGCAAATTCTTACTGGTTTTAAATGTAGACATGCCATCACCTTACTGTGGTTGGTATATTAATACACAGTGAGCTTAGATTCCATTGCAGCAGTCAGTGCTTGGCACAGGGCCAGTATCTTTTAATCAATTCCTTCACAACTCTAAAAGTTTTCCCCCTTTGCTGCATGTAGTTCACTCAGATTCAGAGTTCAAAACCAATTGAAGCACACCTGCCAAGTCTTACAACCAGAATGAAGACTGCTAAACAAAACCACACAGAAAAATTACTCAGAAGGGAACTAAAACACAATAGAACTTTAATTTCCTCTTATTCTGCTTCACAATCTCTAGTCGTCAATACCAAACATTTGGTGCAACCAGGCAGGTTCAAAAATGTTTCTGACCCCTCAGGCATTGTCTCACAGCTACCCTGCTACTGCAGGGTTTGTGGTTATTTTTGAGAAAACAAACCAAAATACGTAGTTAAGCTCTTCTTGGGGAGAGCTGCAGTGTCAAGCAGTGCAACTTTAACAGGACTTAAAGAGTTGTAAGTAGCCTTCTAATAGATTAAGTTATCAGGTGTGCCTTTATTCTTGTGTATATGCATACAAGTGTGCACAGGGCTATTGGTGTCACAGAATCACAGAATGGGTTGGAAGGGACCTCCAGAGATCATTCATGCTAAAGCAGTTCCCTACAACAGGTGGGTGTCTTCTCAGGGAAAACACAGCTCAGCCCCTGAGGGCTGAGGTAAACTTCAACACTCTGTTGGAGATGGGAGCAGTGTGAAGTGAAACCCACTTGGAGTACACGGACCCTGCTCAGACATGGGCCTTAGCAGCACAGCCGGCTGTTTTCAGGATCAAACATAGGATTGCAGAATGGTTTGAGTTGGAAGGGCCCTCAAAGCCCATCCAGCCCCAACCTGTACCCTGGGCAGGGCTGCTCCCCACCAGCTCAGCTGCCCAGGGCCCCATCCAACCTCGCCTCCAGGGTTGGGGCACCACAGCTTCCCTGGGCAGCTGTGCCAGGGGCTCACTGCCCTCTGAGTAAAGAGCATCCTCCTAAGATCTAACCTAAATCTCCCCTCTTTTAGTATAAAACCATTCCTACTGTCCTATCACTATCAGACCATGTAAAAAATCTGTTAAAGGTCCTGTTGGTCACCTTTTTGACATGGCTGAAGTCAGATGGATAAGAGGGCAGGTGGATGTGTTCTGTGCTGAAGCTGGAGCTGTGCTGGGAGTACGAAGCAGCAGTTTGGTTATTCCTGGAGCTGACTCACTCCACCAGCCACCTGCACAGCATGGCAATGTTTGTAAACACAGAATGCCTTTTCAGCATCACCATAAACTCAGTTTAAGCTCAAAAAACTCTGTCAGCTTTGCAAAATATTTTCCCTGAGAGACAGACCCCAGCGTTGCCTGAATTCTCTGTGCCACTGGGACTGCAGAGGGTGAGGGATTTTGAACATGTTGATGATCAAACTAGGATCTTAGCAGAGAACTCTGTGCAACTTGGAGAGCAAGAAAGGAATGGGCAGCAGCATGGCTCGTATATGAGCCATGAGGAGCCACATCCCTGAGGAGGTGCAGTGGCCCTTAGGAGTGACACTGGGCTCCAAAGAGCAGCTGGTAGGGGCTCACTGCCCATACTGATGGGCAGCTGGGTACAGCCCTCATTTCTTCTCCCCTTGGCTCATAAACTTGTGTTTGAGGTAAGTGCATGAAAGCAGCCTGAAATAAGTTGTTTAAATTCCCAGGCTGTTGTTAGAGAGAATGAAACAGAGAGAACAACTGGAGTTAAAACAAATGATAAAAATAATAAATAATAAAGAAAGCCCCTCTGGCCTGCCCCAGCCTCTTCACCAGTTAATCCAGTTAGTTGAAGAAATGAGGATTGACACCCCTCCACGGTACCAGACCTAACTGCATTTCTGCAGTGCTCTTATTCTTGGGATTGGGAAGCAAAACTGATTAATTTCAGGGTTGCTAGGATGGAGTATAATGGTGGGCATATTTAAAGCATCTTACCATTACCTTCTGCCATGTTTTTAAAGGAAGCAGCAGAAAAGAAAATAGAAGAGAAGCTTCTACTTCTGTCACTACAGCTAGAGCAATCAGATAACCCAGAGAAATACAAAAGGCAGTTGAACCAAATGAAGAGTGATGAAAAAAATCTGCATGCAAGAATCACCAGGTTTGAAAGACAGATTTGGAAGGAGCTTGAGGAAATCCAGAATGAATACAGATCAGGTGAGAATTTCATGCAATTATCTGTCAGTATATTTGTACAGTAAATTACTGCTGCAGAAAATATTTTCCAGTAATGAGACAAATACCTTCACAAGACTGTTCCTCTCTTCCACACTTTGGTTTCACAGGTGTCATTTCTAGGCATCTGGGTTAGCCCATCTGTCCTTACCAGCACCAACAGCATATTCACACACAGATTGCTTTCTCTTCCTAAGGGTCTGATGGTAAGATGATCTAAAGGGCAATTTCACAATCCACTTTCCACATTTCTCTGAGTACATCTTTCTTCTGCTCACAAGGTCACTAACTGGAATTGAGAGGTGAACATTTTTGCCTTTTGCCTCAGGTCCTGCTGATCATGTTTGATTGCTTTATATTTTTTACAGCCTTTATTCCCCATTCTCCACTAACAGTAGATTGAGAAAGAGGCACCCAGTTGTTAAATAGCTATCCTACCCAGAGCATATGATAGATGAATACAGAAGCATTTAGATAACATTGCTGAACACACACTAGATGCTTCTTATGGGTACAATCAGGCTGAGCGTAATTCCCAGAGCATGGACTCATTAACAGCCTGAGCCAATTCTGGCTGTTCAACTACCAACAGCAATTCATCTTGCACAAAGCACAACGCTTTGGAAAGGAGAATTCTGCTCACTGTAAAGTATGCTATTGCCCAACTTGCAGCTGATAATGGAAACAAAATGGAAACACTAGTTAATGCAAAAAGATCACTCAGCCAACACTCCAAGGGAACAGATGGCTGAAAACACCACACAAGTTCTTCACATCTGATACGTTCTCATCTTCTAGGTCTAGGACCACAGCTACTTACTTCAGTTCCAATTCCTTCATTATTTGCAACCCACAAGGTCTGCTCCAGAGATATTAACAAATGTAGTTCTAAATTAGCAACAATCTTCATACAGGAAGGAGCTTGAGGCATGAAGGACTGAAAGCAGAAGAATGCTGGGATAATAAATTTCAGAATAAAAGATTCCAGTGTTTTACTGGGGGCTCTTGAGATTCCTGCCTGTCCAGTGCATTGGAAGATATGACTCCTACAGCAAGGAGTTGGCAACATAAGCTGATATTTCATGTTTATGGTATTCAGTGAAAAGAAGAAATAAATAGATTAGGTTTAATGTGCTCTGATTTACATGTGGGTCAGAAGTATTTGAGGAAAAAAAAAAGAAGAATCTCTTAGTATTAAAAACAACCACAATTTAATTAATTGTTGTTATTTTTCTACCAGGATTTCAATCCATTCACGAGTCTCTGGAGCTGCTCAAACAAATACAGAACACAAAGCTGAAACTTGAAAAGAAGAAAACTGAGAAATACACATACAAAGCAAGAGACTTTCCATGAGACTGAACTGCAAAAGCAAACCCTTATAAACACACTCAGATGCTCTCTCCAATAAAAGCAGCATTGGTGCAAACATGCTCACCTTTGTTTTCCCCTGTCGCTGTAGGATGTTCTTGTGGCTTGTGAAATTGGACAGCCACAAAAATAACAGCTCTGCTACACCTGCAGCCATTTTCAAATTCACAATTAAAAGTACACAAAGAAAAGCTTTAAATAAAGATGGACTTAGAATATTGAAAGCAGATTTCATACAGAAGTATTCATACTACTTAAAGGACTTTATGAATTTACCACTCAATGTTTAAGCAGTGTTAGCCCAGTTCTGCTGGAAGCTATGTCTTAGATTGCTGTAAATACTGAAATCAGGCTGAAAAGATTCCTTCAGCTCCATAGAATGTGTAGGTAGTAAAAGTGTTATGAAAAGTGGAATGACTTGGACTGCTTATAAGAAGTTACTCAATCATTAAAAGTAGCTTGTAAGTTGGGTACAAATGCTCAAATGCAAGTTAATTATTAGCAGAAACATTATTAAGGTTTATTACTCACCTCTGTTCTTACTGAAGAAAGTTGTTGCTGATTAGCAATGTAGTGCTTAAAACTGTAATTGGCAGTGGGCTTTGTTGTACTTAAGCAATTTCTTCCACTCGACCCTCCCTCCACCACCCCTCCCCCCCAAAAAAAACCAAAACTCAACTAACACACAACAATCAAATAAGGGAAATAAGGGAAAAACTCTGGAAGCAGAGACAAAGGAACATCAGTATGATTTCACACCAGAGGCTAGTGCAAGTTCTTTAGCAGGGTGGCAAAATAAGGTGGTCACAATTTGCAAAAGAAATCTGAGTTTCCAGAGTATAATGTCTGTGTTCAGAAGGCCTAAGACGATCCATCTCCCAGAGAAGGCATTCAAAAGACTGAGATTACCTTTCTGTTTCAAGTCTTGCATGCTTCTTGTTCTACAGCAAAATAGGTACGGAGAGAAGCCACCATGGATTCCAGGTAGCTTCTCTAAGAAGCTGAGTTGTGCACAGCACAACTGGTGAAACCAAACTCAGGCTGTCAGCAGGGAACTCCACTCAGCAATTAGTCATGTTCCCACTGCAGGAAGCAACTTAGTATGTTAGAGTTTCTCCAGTGAATAATCTGGAGTGAAGTCCTAGGAAATGCTGGCTTCTTGAAAAGACAGAAGAACCAACTGTAACCAAAGTCACAATCTTCCTGCATCTTGATTGTTGCCAAGCTCTCTTAATCTTGATTGCTTCTTTCAGGTTGGCTCCGCATTTATCAAGTTTTTTACATGCGTTGGGTAACCAGTAACACTGAAATAAATCTCTGTAATGTGCAGCAGTTTGAGATATTCTGAATCCATGCTCTGGTGTGCTTCTTGTTCTGTTCGTTGCAGACATCACTACTGACTGTGAGTGGTGTCTTAACATCTGTCAGTGCAGTGACAGGGCAGGATAGCACAGACCCATTTGATCTGGAACGGACCTTTAAAGGCCATTGAGTCTAACTCTCCTGTGCTGAGCCCCACCAAACCTGACTGTGAGTGCCTACAAAGCATCCACCACCTGTCTGGGCACCTCTCTGTGCCAGTGCTTCACACCCTTATTGTAAAAACTTCCTCCTTATATCCAATCTAATTTAGTTTGAACCCATTTCCCCTTGCTCTATCACAACAGACCCTGCTTAAGAATCTGTTCCCTTCTTTCTTACAGCCCCTCTTTATATACTGAAAGGATGCTTTCTTGTCTTCCCAGAGCCTTCTCTTCTCCAGGCCAAACAGCCCCAGCTCTCAGCCTGTCCTTGTAGGAGAGGTGTTCCATTGGCAGCCACACTGCTTGTCTTTCTCTGGCTTGTTCTAGCCACTCCAGTCATTTTTTGCCCATGTTTTTGCTGCCAGTGAAACAGTAGTTGATATGACATGGTGTATCTGCCTCCCCACTGAGCACCATGGCTGCCAATGTTCTTTATATATGGAGTAGCAGAAAAAGAGGAAAAGCAAGATTATTGATGAATGCCCTCCTGAAGGTATATGGTGCCAAAAGTAATCAGAAAAAAAAGATGGACAATTTTCAGAGTCTAGCCCTGGGACAGAGGAAAGGACAAAAATATTACAGTGTATTTCCTATTTATCAATTCTTTCTATACGGTAGTAGGCCACAGACAAAAATTGCTTTATATTAATACGGGTTTGTGTGGTTATACTGGAAGGGCTTGAGGGCCCAATTAGGAAGTAAGATCACACATAAATATATATTTGGAGCATTGCTGCTGTTTGAACGACTTCATTGCATAATGCAGTTATGTCAATATTTATCACTGCTCACTGTGATCAGACTTGAAATCTTGAAATGATCCTACTAAATTAAAAAGTTATTTAACTGTCAGCTGTCCAGTTAACTCAATAGACAAAGAATTAATTTGTCTATTGTCTGGGAGAAAAGTTGGATTCTATACGTTCAGAACTAAGTTCCAATGGGCTGTGCATGTAAATGATTATGCATGTAAATTATCCTTGCAAAGTCAGATTTGTGAATCACTAAAATAGTTCTCCAATTTTATATCTGTGAATTAAAACATTTATGTTTTCTCAGACATAAAAGGTGCTAATCTAAACCAAACTTCTGTATCAAACAAAACTATGTGAGAGACATAAGTAAATACTTGTAGCTTTGTTAAAGTCTAAGGTCAGGCAAGAACACCTAAATCAGTGTAATTGCAGCACTACATGGTACCATCTGAACAGAAATCCAGGGCAGGAGAAATACAGACAATAGAATGAATGGTCACAAACATGCATGGCCCAACTAGATGAACTTCTCAGAAGGAAGCCATTTTCTCGTGCTTGTAAGCAGCATATAAAATCCTTCATATCTGATGTAATCAGATGCTCTACCTTGAGATTATTAGATCTCACTCCATTCTGCTTTATGTAAGACAACATAATACAACAAAATATAATCGGAGCTTCTTTTATTCCCTTCTTTTATTCCTTTTATTTTACATTGATAGCAACCAAATGTACAACTTTCCAGTCAGTGAAATCCATAACCACGTCTCAGTCCTCCATCTCAGTGATGCTCCCGTGCCTTTGTATAGCACTTTGATTTCCAAAGCTGAGCTCTACGATAATATAAATTATAGGGCTGTCTCCACCTGCATGAATTCACCATTTTTTTCAGTAGTGATTTTATAAGTTCTCATTTTTTAGAGACTGTACATTAATGATGAGAACAAGTTATTGTTTGATTTTACAGAAACTTAAACTCATGATCCCAAGACTCTTCACTGTGTAGGTGGTAGATAGATGTTTTTGGTTTTTTTTTCTAAGGGTACATAATATGATTTTGGGCTGTGTAATTATCGCGTTCAAGGAGTTCATTATTGATCACAGTAAAAGTTATTAACTTCTAGGCCTTCTGAAGAGAGAGAACACTGGACTTATTAAAAAAAATACACAGAATATTCACTGTTGGTGGTTAGTTAAGTTGGCCTCTGTAGCCTGGGTCCTTTGTTGTCCTAGCTGTTAGAAGGGTTTGATGCTGAATGAAGCATAGGATAATACTCAAGTGGAAGAACTTCTCTTTAATGCCCTAAAAACAAGGACTGGCAGCCACTTAGCATGCTGTCACCAAGCTGGCTATGATGGTTCTCCCACCACTACAGTAGGAGGCATAAATATCAAAGCCATATATGAGGATAGGAACTATGGGCTGTACACATTTTTCAAGGCTATTAATAGCAGCAGGCTAAAAAAAGTTACAGCTAGTCTTGAGAGTCACGAGTCTGGCTTCTGCAACATTCCCTTTTAATATATGCAGTTACTGATAGCTCAGGCCTATGTGACAGCAGGCTGTGAAGACAACCACCATCCATCTAAATTTATCAGAAAAAGTCTTTTTAAAGTAAGGTATTGAGATGGATGGGAGACAAGAAGGGGTTCTTGATATTCAGTGTTCACCTCCACAGAACAGAAAATCCATCCTACTGAGCCTAGTGTTAATGTTTAAAATGACAGTGATAGCCTGTGGCTTGCACCTACTTTCTACCAATCACTGTGCATGGCTGGTAGCCAAGATGTGCTAGTGGATAGGCCCCATGGTTTTCCTCCATCACAGCTCAGCATCCTGCTTTATTTAAGCCAGGTGCAAGTGGTACTGAAGCCAACTGTGCCTTCAGTCCAGTCCTACTATGGCAGCAGGGCACTGCAAGCCTGGGAAGTGTCTAGCATGAGATGCCAACCATCATAAGATGCTTCTGGATGTGCAGAAGCTTTTAGAAACTGTAAACCAGGAATGGACAGGTATCACAACTAATGTCAACAGCTTGAAAATCACTAGTGATAACACTAACAGATTAGAATAACTGATTTATTTTTTATTGTCATGCACAGAAAGGCAAAATAACATCATGTATTAAGAACCACCGTCATGATTCATTCAATTAAGCAGTCAGCATAAGAATCACCAAGACATAAATAGAGCCTGTTACGCACAGTATAAATATGACCCTGTCCCCAATGATCACAAGTTTGTCTTGATGAGAACATTTACTGCAGCCCACAGTCAGAGGGATATACTGCATAAGGGACTGGTCCCAGAGCGACTGTACTGAGGAAGCACTGGAAAGTGATATCTAAGCTATACGCCAAGATAGGTTTCTCTGTGGCAACCCATGGCTGCCTGGAAAATGCTGATGCTTGACTGCTCTCCTCTTGTTGAAAAGCTTAAGGAATATAAGGCATGCCCCATCCCATCAGGTATGGCATGAGCCTGTGTTAGTTGGTATGATCCAAAAGCTGTAACAAACATGACTGCAACATACACGAAAGAATGAAAAGCATGTCTATGGAAAGGAAAAGCCATCGTATATGCTGTGCTGGGAGCAGCACTAGTGATGGCACAGAAGAGGCACCTAGTTAAAGAAACTAGTGATAAAACGGTTAAATTCTTGCAGGAACAAATGAAA
This sequence comes from Lagopus muta, assembly GCF_023343835.1. Classification (NCBI taxonomy): domain Eukaryota; kingdom Metazoa; phylum Chordata; class Aves; order Galliformes; family Phasianidae; genus Lagopus; species Lagopus muta. The sequence goes on along the minus strand of NC_064472.1, from coordinate 57,119,472 downwards.
ACCCTGCAAAGCCAGCTAACTGCCAAATGTAGTATCACTCAGCAACTCCTCATGGCTCTGTCCAATACATCAGACTGAGAGAAAATGTTATAGTCTGAATTAGAGGATGAAGGACAAGCTCTCCTGATTGGTCAGACCTTGACTCTGTTCTGGATAGTCAGCTGCCATTTACAAGGTTGGCACAGCTGATCAAGAAACCGGGCTTAAGCACCTTGTATGCAACTAAGGAATTGGAAAGTAGCCTAAAATACTTTACCCCAAGAACAAAGCCAGTAATTAAGATGGAGACCATTGATAATTGGCCAGGATGAGGACAGGCAGGTTGCCTAGATGGTGCCATTCTTGGCAGCCAAAATGTCTAAAGTCCTGGAAAAATACAGCAGGTTAGCTCAAGAAAATGAGAGAGTTTGTGGAAGGATGCTTGCCTTGAGTTAATGCATAATAGAAACTCAGTCTGTCAACTGCCTTCCCCAGTGCAATCTTTAATTGCTAACCCCAACAGAACAAATCCCCTAATCTGAAGCCTGCCTGATTCCTTGAAACCATGTACAGATCGACTACAAGACCATTTGCAGCACGCATTAACCCCATGAGGAAGATGATGGGCACACAGAGGAGAAGTTTATATATACACATAGTAAGAATATAATCTTATCTCAGTAAACTGGGAATGTGAATAAGCCACTCAACCTGGCACGGGCACAATTATCACTGGTTTTATCCAAATCTGGAATCAAACAGAACAAGGCCTTTGTCTAGACATCTCAACAGCTGCAGGCCTTAAATTTGCCATTATTTGGTTAAACTTCTCACATATTATCTAAGTCAAAAGACAGCAACATTAAACCAGAAGTGTATTCAAAATACATGCAGAAATATAAATCTCTGGGGGGAGGAGGGGAGGGAAGGGGGTTACTCATTCCCATTTCAGGAGTATAGCAGAATATACCTATATTGCTACATGCCCTCTCTAGTTACCTATTATTTTCTAGTTGATACAACCTCAAAAGACACAGTATGTTATGTGTTGGAAGCAAGAGCTCTGCATGTGAACTACAAATGCCTCACTTGCAGCCTGAAAACAGTGGACATTTGAGGGGCACAGTGCAGAGATGCCTTATAAGAAGGCAGTATTGAAAGCAGAAGTGCTATCCCTGAGAAACAGAGATCCTGTGTAATCTTGTTTACACAAACACTGTTGAAATTCCTTACCTCATGGTGAACCCTTACAACATGAATATACTGTTCTTCTATCTCTGTGTGGATGAATTCAAGTTACTAATGAATGGGGTGGCTAACCTCACCGTGATCTCTCTTGTTATGAAAGTGTTTGGTCCCTTAAGTATTTTTGTCCAATCCAGATAGTATAATAAAAGAACAAAAATAAATTCCCAACCCCAAGAGGTAATCCCCACTAATGAATAGTTCATGGACAATTAGTTGCAAAACACTCATATGGAACCCCACAAAAATATGGTATATCCCATATTTGTGAACCTTTGATTCAAGACATTCAACTGTTGGGATTTTCTGGTACCAGGGTTTAAACCTAGACATGTGTAACGGAACTATTATCTACTGAGAAAACATGCTTACTTCACAGATAACTGTGACTTTTCCATGAGAAAAGCGAACCAGAGTAACCAAACTCTATGACCCACCAGCATGCTCCACAGCAATTCAGCCCTTCAGTGAATCTTGCTCACTCCCCCCTCCTTATTGGTGGGACAAGACACACTGCTGCAGTAAAGATTAGCTAACAAAAAACATGAAGTGTATAAAATGACACCACACATGAAATTCTAAGTGGATTTGGTTCTTGGTTGCAAAACAAATGCAAAACATTTTAAATTTCTGCATGTTTTACAATTTCTGGGAGGAAAGAAAAGTTTGCTGTCAATTAACTAGTAAGACTGCTACAGGAAAAAAAAACAAACTGAAACCTCTTCAAGCTTTCATCACTGCCAATGCAGTCAACATTGTATTTCTTTGTGAGTGGCCAACAAGGAAAGATGATAAATCTCTACTGCAAACAGTACTGAGGCTTCAGAGAAGAAGAAAACAAACAAAAAAAAAAATCAGCTTTTTTTTCTTTCAAGTGAAGTGTATTTTATGATGGGACTTACATCAACAAAAGAACAACCTACTTCTGCTCAAAAAAAGTTGCTGCTGACACAAGAAGAAATAAAGCCAGACAAAAAACAGAAAAGCCCAGACCACACAGAGCTCCTGAAGGATGGCCCAATTAAGTTGCGTGAATGGAAGACTTTCCACTTCAGATAGTCCATACTAGGCACTTGCTGATAATTTCTTGTGTAGATCCAGAGCTCTAATATCCCCATTAGCTTTGGCGTTTTCTACAAGTACCTGGAGAAAAATCAAGCAAAGAAGCACTGAGAATTTCTTACGTTTAATGTTAGTATTTAACTGGAAATCAAATTCATATTAATTCAAATTTATTCATATTAATTTCTACTATCCAATTTTCTTAAAAGTTTAAGTAACAAGCAAGTCCAGACTGAAATAAGAAATATTCAATGTGACACACTAGCTCACTTAAAGCATTACATATTTAATTAGAAAAAGCACTCTAGCCTCCTACTGAGCTTGTAGTCACTTGCAGTGCACTACAGCAGCATCATTTGTCATTAGAAGCTGAGTATAAAAAAGTTCCCTGCTGGCAATGACATCAACAGGTCTAGGTGAGACCTATCTCCCTGTCACTGCACACTTTCCTCCTTATAATACATCTGTATAAACCTAAATTAGTCAAAAAGAAGCATTCTATCTCCTTAAAACTGCCAAGGTTTCCTTTCACCTTCCCCACTTAAATTTAACCTTTCTCCATTTACTTTCCACACCTTCCATTTGCATATTCAGAATCTGAGTAGCAAAGTGATTCTAATTACAAGCCAAAGTGAATCACCTCCCATCATATTCAAGAACTTTGTGGATTTGCAAATTTGACCAAATCAATTTGTATAGTGCTAGGCACATAAAATCATGCACCATTTATTAAGAATGAAAAATAATGCATCATCACAAATACAATAAAAATCGTAAGTACAAAAATTATGATTTTGGGTTACAGAGAGATTTTACTGTTTGATTTTCTTTAGTATCACATGTAGGAATTGAAGACTTTCAAGTCAGCTGGATACAAACAGAGGTATGTTTTGTCAGCATGGAATCCTTAAATACTGTATTCTGCCAGAAGAGTCATCGCTTCCCTAATCTCTCCCTACTCCTCTTAGAAGTTACAGCCACAAAATAAAATGAAAATCGATTGAATTGTAGAATGAATTGTCTTACATCTATTAATTCGTAATCATCTTTGGCATATAGGTGTTGCATGAGGTACCAACGAGCCACAGACACAATGGTTTCTGGATTCCCTGGTTGGTAAACCACCCTCTCCAACATTCGACGAGTCTCTCTAGAAACATAATGGAAAACAATCCACATCAACTGCAAAATTCCATTAACTAGGTGCAACACACCAATATCCAACTGTAAGCAATAATAACCAGAAGCAATATAAAAGGAAGTCCTTTATGGAAATACCAGCGAGGAAGCAGAAATGTGTTTGCTTGTTTCCTACATAGTTTTATCTGGAAATGTACTTGTCAGTTGGAATGCTAAGGAACATTGCCATCATTACTTTACTTAGTATTTCACTTGGTATATTCATATTACTGCTTTAACTAGTAACTACACAGACCGAAATAGCAGATTTTATAACTGCTACACATAACATGAAAAGAACTGCACCTGAGATAAAAACTGTATCTGATGTCTGTGAACTCAGCACAACCTCAGATCTCAAATACAACAGATATTTTCTATATAAAATAAATCTTTCAGGAGACATTTGCTCCAGCAAGCAGCACTTATTACGATGAGTTTTAACAATTCAACAGAACTGAATATTATATACAAACATATTTAATCCAGAACTCGGAGCAGTTTTTCCAAAACACAGAACTAAGACGTGAAACTGCAGGAGAGAGGGAAGTTTGAATAGAGTAACAGAAGGTCTCAAATCTATTTATCTGATACTACTTCCTAAAACTGCCAGCTACTACCCAATTGAGACCCTTTCCAACTTCACTGTGCTATTAGAAATATGGCAAAACTTCACAAATAAGTTTAAGGATATGGTATTCATTCAGTGGTGCAAACAGCTTTGGCTCTTGTTTCGCGAGTTCTGCCCTTCATAAATAATCTGATTTTCCAGGTGTTGGGAAGAACTCATTGTTGCCTTCCAGTACTTACAGTATGCAGGTCATTACAATTTTTTTTTCAGAAGCGGAGTGAGATTCTGCTTCTTCTTATTCCCCACTACTAACTACTATCCCTTTCTCTCTGCTCTTCCTTTTAACTGTTATGCTATTCCAAGAACTCTTGTTTTCAGTTTTCTTTTCGGTCTAGGAGTTAGATACAACCATCATGGCCACTTGGACATTTTTAATTCTGACAAGTAAATACTTTTAGACAACGTGATCCAGACTGCATACCTTGCTCCCATTTTGCGAATATACTGTAGAAGCGCTTGCAGGAGAACTGCCAAGGGACAGGAAGAGAGTTTCAAAGCTTCAGTTGTTGCCTCCTGAACCAAGGATGGCCAGTGCTCATTTGAGACATTAGCCTATGAAAATAAAGGCAACAAAATGGTTATTATGAGGGCTGCTCTGAAAGTAATGCCTCCTATTTTGTCACGCTGGCCCATGATGTCAGAGGCAGATGTTGGTGGTACAGCAGTAGTAGAAGCTGAGCCTTCTTGCCAATATTCCATCACATTTCATTGTCAGCACAGTGAGGTGGTGGGTGGTGCAATTCAGCAGTGGCGGCAACACGTCACATCCACTGGTGGAGATTTTTATAAGAGCATCATGCTGGCTCTTGTTCATCACTGGCAAAAACACATAGCTAATGGTGATGACTGTTTTAAAATAAAGAGTGTTGTGTAGCTGAAAATTTGCTCTATCAGAGTGCTTTTCTGCCCTTTGCAGCTGTTGCAGAGAAAATAAGTAGGAGGCATTACTTTTGGAGTGACGAGTTAGAACATAACCTTGCTATTGTTTGGACAGTAGACACAATGTTTTGCTTCAAGGGGTGCCAAGGTTTTGACCAGCCTTTTGCATATTAATTAATTAAGTCAGAGCTAATCAAAGGCCTAACAGAAATCCATGTATAAACTGTCCTGTTCATAACTGTTTCTGTTCAAAAGCAGAAAGAAGATAATTACATTTATTCTATTTTTAAAACAAAGTCAAATAGCCTTACGTAATTCAGGCCACCATCTGAAGAAATAGTATTAACTCAGTTAAAGAGTACCTTGAGAGTTGTGCAGATACTGAGGATATTTAAGAAATTCAATGCATACTACTGGGAAAATGACTACTGGGAAAAATCATGGAAGGAAATAATCCTGTCACTTGATGAATTCTGCTATTTGAAGCACACAGAATGTGAATTTGTCTTCACTGAGGGGATTCTTTTTTTTTTTCCCCCTACGAGAAGCAAGTTTTGCAGTTTAACCTCAGTAACACTGACTATCTTTCTTATATTAGCACTTATGATGTGTGGAGTTCATTTGCCTGAATTTGGATGTACCTGCTGGCTTGGCAGCCTCTTAAAATACATGTCAAAGTGTAAACCAGGATTGACCAATATCTACCTCTTATTATCACCTTTAAAGAAGCCCACCAGAGCACTTCCAATTTCTAGAGTAAGAGTGCCTAAAGAGAACAGACGCTTTCCAAGAATTTGAGTTATGTTCACCTGGCTCCTCAATGCAAAGTAGAAGTCAGATATTTCCTTTACATCACAATGTATGCTTCCCTTATATTATCTTTATACTTCAAAGCAAGGCAGCAGATCTAGAAGTGACCATATATAGTATGAAGTTACTTGAAACCTGACTGAAGCTTCCAGACAGCAGTATAGGCAAAACATTTATTAAAGACAGTAATCTGAACAAGGGGACAGAGACTTGAAGGACACTGCAATTTTGATGATCAAACTGAATCAATTAGAGGAACAATCCTTATGAAACAAGTTATCCTTTTTACGTATACAGTGATTCTACATGATTATTTCACAGCAACCACTTACAAAAGGACATTCTAAAAATAAGCCCTTGAAATCCTGTTTTATTCACTAATCAATTTGTCATTCATAAAATGCAAAGTCATTTAAGCAGGAATTTCAGAGAAAGACTGCAGAAGCCCAACATTACATGGACTCCTGTTACATCATGAAGTTATATAATTTTGATTATCTTACCATGCAGATTTCCAGTGCAAGCATAGCCAGTCTGAGCAGACTGGATAACTTTCCACTCCAGCTGCCCTGCTGTGATGCCAACTGCAAGCTCCTTCTGTAACACATCTCTGCTCCAACCATCATTCCTTGAGACTGATACACTTTTGCCAACCACTGAAAATAGACAACAAAATCAGTTATGGAACCAACAAAACACACATTCCTTCAGATAATTTAGTTAAATTTGTAAGAGTTCTATGGTATATAGTTATTGGCTAAAACATCACTGCCCACCCTACCCTCACTCCAACAACATAATGCATTATCCTGCAGGAAAATGTATTCCACTGATTGCACAGCCAGAAGTACATCTCATCACAGCAACGTATTTCATAGTTTAGTTGACACCCATCCAATTGTCCGAGAGCTGTTTTAATCTGGAGATTGCTCATATGTGAATAGACATTACAACTGGCATTGTGAAAGTCCTTCTCCAGACCAGAAGAGCATTATGTGGTGCCTCACTTGTTGCTAAAAGTTACGAAGAGGGGAAAAGAGCTCTTCCCCTGGAACAAAGTTTTTTCCACACAAGTGAGCATTTTCAGGAACATGAAAGATCTTCCCATGTGAGTCTCAGCTCAGTGAGGAGTGCATAACTTGGGCTACATTTTCATTACACACCACAGTCACGTGGAAGAGCTATGTGGGACAAAAAGTAGATCATGGGTCCTGAGGAGAGTTTCTTGCTCCTGCTACAAGCTCCATCAGCTCTGAATTCACCCACAAATTGAAGGAAAAGGATTCTAACTTCTCCCTCTTTAATTGTGTAGCCATATCACATTCTTAAAAGGAGATACAGCCACAGGTTTGCAAATTCCTGAAATGTGCATGATAAGCACCAAAATGCCTAAGCATTTAGACGTATTATTTGCTGGATCTCCAAGCAACCAAAGCAAGTTCTTCGTTTTAAAGCAAGGTAATTCCCTTTAAAAAACAAGACTTTTTCTAGCTAACAACTGCCTAGAGTAAGAAAGGACAAGATTCTTGAGCTTTTCTGATGCAATGAGGCCATCTGTGAATAGACGTTCCAGCATGCCCCTTCTTTCAGTACCGAGACTGTGCATCTTAACATCAAGCTGCAAGACTGATTTGTACAACAGGACATCCATACAGGTGCACAATTTTATTGTCTCCCTGGTGAGTCACAGCACAAAAAAGCAGAACAGTCAGCAGAACTCCTAAATCCTGTTGAAAATTTCAGACATGCGCCATAAACTTAATAGCAAAAAGCTATGCTAACTGCCATTGTAATTAAGTGAAACTCTAAGGTATCATGACATATGCTTTTTAGTAAGAAAAAACATCTATCAAACTTTTAGGAAGTCTGGAAATGCAAAACAAAGAGCTATTATTCATTAGGAACAGCTGTAGCAGCCAAGAAGCTTTTCCAGATCATTACCAGAGCCCTGATAAGTATCTTTTCTAACTGAAGACTGAAGAGATTTTATCCAGAGGCATCTTATCTATGGCCTAAACTAAAACAAAATAAAACCCACATTCTTTTAGTTCATTCCCTTTCCCTGTCTGTAAGCAGATGGCACTTGGTTATGCAACAGATGCACGAAGAACATATAATATTTAATTCCATCTTCCATTAATTATTAAATTAGTAGAGGGTAGAATCATGGCTCAAATAACCCCATGTTTTACAAATCCAGCAGCCTGAATGAGTTCTGCAATTCAGGAACATGAAATCTTACGATTCCATGAAAGACATACCCAAAAAAGCACTGTTCCAGAAATATTACTTCTGTATTACTTCTATACTTCACTGTTCCAAAAGAGAAGACAACCTGCAGCCTTGCAACAGTGGACATAACTACTGATATTTATAGCAATCTCTCTCTTATCTTTTAGGACTGAAATCACCTTTAAGAGAAACTTGCAGGAAAGAGATATTTATGTGGTCAGCAGGCAAAGAGAGCACTGTATTTCCTTCAACTACATGAAGAACACTGGAAGTTTGCAGAATTTTTCTAAACACGCTAACATTTGTAAAGGAAGCCAGTAACTGTAACCAAAAGCAGCAGTTAAAAAATAAAAATTATATATATATAATATATATAAAATATATATATATACACACATGCTGCATCACCAGAAAGGTGTACTGACATGCCTGAGCCAGTTCCTCAGATTGTCTCACCATACACAAACCAAATTACAGCCTCTTCATTTTAACTAAAAAATTATCTTCTGAACACTACTACTGAGAAGGATTCTTCTTTTCCCCAGTCCCAAACTGGGACTTTTCCCAGTCCCAAGGGAAAAGAATGGTGACACTTGATGTCAGAAAATTATGAAACATAAAAGAGATTTATTCAGGATTTCATATCCTGAATAAGGAATTGTACACAACTTACCTGCACCTTTTCTTATGGGATATAAAAATTCTATACATATTTTTCTGTTTCAACTCACATCACACTGCCAAGTCATATAACCCTAAAGATGCAGGTGCCAGGTTTTAATCTCTAATTGTTATTTCTATGTCCACATCTGCTTGACTTTACAAACAATTATTATTTCACAAATTAAAAGAAAATTAACAGAATATTACAGTTTTATGAAGAACTGAAAATTAGCTGATGTCTGTCATTTGCTGTGAGTGGACAAATAAAGGCAATCAGTGAAAAATTTTCATACAGCAGATATTCTCTGCTCAGAACTCACTGTAACTGGTGCTATACCACAATTAGAGAGAGAATACACACTTACTTGCCAGGCTGCAATGGAAGATGAACTGGTCATGACTGTTTTGTGAAGCTCCTTCAGGATGGTATCTGGAAGCTCTTTGTGAGACTGTAACAGTTGCTTACATTGAATTTGTCTCAGAAGCAAAAACAGAGCTGGGTGCTCGGGGCAGTTCTTTAAACCCTAAAACCACATTATATCAGAATTGTCAATTACAAATCTCGAAGGATACTGTTCTTTTTTCCCCATTGGATCTTTATGGAAAATAGCAGTGCAAACATACTCAGAGTGCTTGCAAGACGGCATCTGTCCTTGCTCTGCACAATGAAGTGTTCCAGAAATTGACATACAGAAATAGCTAATATTTTTCTTTCTCTCCTATCCATCTTAAATTTTATGCCTGTCCTACCACCAAAGATTTCTGAAAGACAGATAAATGGCTGTCTTCTGGTTGTCGTTTTTTTACAAGTGTGAGGGGGGAAAAAAAAAAAAAAAAAAAAAAAGCCACCCCAAAAAACCTACAGTAGTTATCTGAAGAATGATCCAAGCACTTTCAGTTCTCTCAGTGAGCATACTGGAATAGAAGTTAACTAAGCATTTCCTGTAAAAAAAATCACATTAAAGAATGACAGAAAACTGCTGCTTTATCCATCTCACGAGAAAGAAAATTCTCCAAGTTACATCATGTGTTATTTCTACCTGTTTAAGTCATGACATATCCAAAAATCCTAACTCAAACCAGATCTGTTCTAAGAAACAGCGTTTACGCATTTCACCCATTTTTAAGTAATGCAAAATGTGAAAACAGCAAGTCCTTAATAAGCTTTATCTTTGAACAATGCACGTGTACGCAGAGACTTAATGAAAGAGAATAGAAGCTGTTGGCATTTGTGCTAATCTTCCCTGTTAGCAAGTGTGGAATTCAACGAGTGCAGGATCTGACCCATCATTGCCAGTTACAACAACTGGGAATCTTAAGTTCCATAACTCTCAGTGAGAGTTAGTTGTAACAGACACTTTTATTCTGGTTTCTGCAAAAGTTGTGGGAACTGAGTCCTTTATCCAGACTATGTAACTAATGAAAAAAAAAAAAAAAAAAAAGCAAGCAAACAACACCATAATCCCCCCCTGCTCCAGATAGCAGCTTGTATTTGTAGAAGTCTCCAGTACTTTCTAATGTAAGACAGGTTATCAGAAATGGAAAACATCCCTTCCCCCAAGCAAACCAAGAGACAGGAAAGTACCTTCTCCGAAAAAACTAGCACGTTTGCTTAATCTCATCTTTAAGATTTAGTTCATTTCAACTAATATACAAACACCTTAGGCAAGGAGCACATCTGCCCAGGGTTTGCTAATTTCCTACTTGAAAGTCAAGGGTGCATACAACTGCTACTTTGCTTATCTTTTGCTTAGCCTTTTGTTTACGAAGACGACCAGACACACACACTTGAAGCATATCAACACTACAGTCCGGTTTCCCAAACGTGTTGCATCAAGACATTTCCTTTTAACGATCAAATCTGTGGCTTCCACTTGTAGATCTGAAACAGGTATCACTGCAACAGACCCAAAGGTGGTTAAGTCCCCTGGAAGTCCCCCTGCCAGGATTTCTTGCCTCAAATTTCTGTAATGCTTTGCTTAACTCTAGGTTAATATAAAAAAGCAAGAAAAGAAGAAGAAGTCTTGTGATGCATTACACTGCTTGCTTAAACTGTTCAGAAAGTTATAGTGTTGCAGACAGAGTCAGTATTTTGGTAGTGGTGGTAGCATGATATGCCAACAACTACTGCAAGTTGTAGCTCTGCCAGAACAAACAGTTGCTACATTAAAGTTTATTCCTAAATAATCCAATATTTAGGAAAATATCCAAGTTCCTAAAATGTACACAAAATTTCCATAGAATTCTGCCCATATGCTGTTGTCATACCTTGGTACAAAGTGCTTCAGCTTCTGAGATTCTACCATTCTCCTCTAGACTGGTGATAGCTTGACAAAGAGACCAGTCTTCAAGAGTTTGGATGTAATTATGAGGAAGGTCATTTTCTCCAGCTGCAAAAGAAGATAAAATACTAATACTAGATAACTGTGTATGCTGTAGTGACATACCATGTTACATACTCCAGACCTGGCAAGTAAGAACTTTTTTTTGGAGTATCAGTGTGACGTGGCTTTTTTCATTAGTAGGAACATTAAGAGATGACAAGATTAAAAACAAGACAATGGAAAAAGTAATCCACTATTTGCGTTAATAGTTTGAGAATAACTGATCAAACAAAGAATTTTAATTCTGCATTTCAAAATGCCACAAACATCACGCAACGCACACCTACTGATCAAGGTTAGTTATTTACAGGAGAAGTTATGGAGCACTTTAGCCTTTTCTTGTCAGCAGTGCCCCCTTATAATATGATGATCTACTCATTTAGGTATCAGAATAAAGAAGTGCTATTTAAAAAATGCATCCGAGGCTCTGGGTGGAAACACAAGCTACAATTAAATAATTAACCCAACCTCTGCACTAGGATGTGGATTTTTATGAGATCAAATTATTACTAAGCAATTCTCATAAACAGGCTTCTGAAATTCATAACAGTATTACAAGATTAGAACATTGCCATTTTATTTCATTTTCTTTTAATTTAACGTTTTATATCTTACTTTTGGCTGAAATTGTAGATACAAGTGTCATCTCTAGATCTGTTCTCTTTGGTTGAGTGTTGTTAAGACAGCCAACAGTGTTTTCAGCATGACAGGCTGCCATTAGCACTGTCCAGGCAGAAGGATTATCTAGAAGAAAACAATGTTTACAAGCAACTCATGCCCCTTCTAGATGTCTGGCAGTCCATTTACAATGGTCTTTTCCAGATTAAGCATAAAGATGCAGCCATCAATGAAATGGTACGCTATTAAGTAAGAGGTAACAAGAAGGCAATTGAATTTCTGCAATCAGATACTTACAGCAGCTCAGCCCAAGGCAGCAGAAAAGTATTTGCCTCTAACAAATGAGCTTCCTCAAAGCTTAAGACAGAAACGTGGTTTCTAAAACCAACTAATACATTTTTTGTATAAACTTTGGTATGCCAGCTTGATTCCAACTACACAGACTAAACCTGAGTACCTTCTAATGCTAAATAATGTGGCAGGAAAAATCCCAAGATATTTTCTTCAGCTTTTAGTCATGTGGACTTTATACAGTTCAGCCACTGGCATGCAAGTTAACCTATCTGTGATTGCCATATGTTCCTACTTTTTGGGTCAGCTAATTCTGCATTACTCTGACTTAGCCCAGTAAAGAGCACCTTTGTTTGACTAGTAGAGTTCAGCCTATGTACTGAATCAGACAGAGATTAACTATGAAATTCAGCTAAGTTTTCAGCCCAGAAATGATTAATTTTGTCAAGGAAAAAAAAGACAGCTTGAAGATTTTACTTTACTAAAGTAAAAAGCAAAGTATAATGCCTATGAATAGCCATAATAGTCTTGAGTATACTTGGGGGAAAGTAATTAATTTTATTATTATTTTTTTTAACTTGAGGCCACACTGATATGTACTGTGTGTCTTATGTATTATTATCATTTCCAAGAGATACTCTCTGCAGTATCCTGAAAGCCCCACCACCTTATAAACATATTGAAGATGGCCACTTAACAATAGGTGAACAGCTGCCTACAGTTCATAACCAGCATGATGTAATAGAAAATATCCAAGTTCTCAAGCTAGACGAATAAATCTCTTCTGCTTAGTGTGACATACTAACACCGTGGGAAAATGTGATTTTCCTTTTTATCTCACATACAAAATACTTTTCTTCCATTGTGGGAGTAATAAATTGCCCAGGTTTTCAGATTAATTCTTAAAACTCAGGGATTTTTTTCCTTATCTGATTGAATTCACAAAGACTAAACTTGCATCAGAAGTTTAAATTTCTGTTTTTAAACATTCTCCCAAAAATAAATATGGACAAAGAGAAATAACAACAATCAAACAAAAGCAGGTATTTCATTATCACAACAGCTTTGTGTCTGATCAGTAAAATATCACTAATGCATTTGTGTACCGGGACAGATGAGTATTGCCTTCTGAATATTTTTTAGAGGATTGTTTCTCTCATCTTCTAACATGTGACATCCTGCTGCCAATTGATTAACTGCAACATTCAGTAGGACATCCTATAAAATAGAAGACAAATGACAGCACTGTAATCTAAATGATCAGATGGAATTCACTTCAGGATTGTTTAAGATATTGTAAAATCTACAAGTTAAGAGTGAGTCAAACCTTTCCATGTCTTAAATCAAGCGCATGTGCAATGCTTCCTGCCACAGCTCCCCCCTGTAAGATTAAAAAAAAAATTGGCTATATGACTAATTCACAGATTTTACAAAAAATGTAAGGCAAATCTTTTTTTTTTTTCCCCCCAATATACATTAACCAGATATACAAACTCTGCATAATGTAGTTTGTTCTGTAGGAAAGGAAAACACTAAAAATCTCTCGCAAACAATTACAAAGAGACATTCAAGATCTGAACATATCCACAACTTCTTAAAATTTCAGCTACATATAGAAACGATTTCCATACATTTATTTGTACTTTTTAGAGTATGTATTTGGAGTCTCTATTTGGAGAAGAGCTAATAGTAAGTACTATTAGTACTAAAAGCAGCAAAAAAAAAAATAGTGCATAATGCAATAAGTAAAGCTGACTGGACTAAGCAAATTCAAGCCAGATAGAATCTTTCACCTCAATTTTGCATATATATCTAAAACCTCATATAAATAAATTATTTACATATAATCTAGCTTTTGCTTATTGGAACATTTCCAGTAGATTTCAAGAAGATAAAAAATATAAAGAATCACTGGCCTATGAAGGACGCAAATAATTGGATATATGACTCAGAATGTACTTTCTTATATAAAAAAATCATATTAAATAGTGAATGAGCACATACTAAAGCATGGTATCAGTTTTTATTTTCAGTTAAGAAACAACACAGACACTATACTCAGGATGCAAGCAGTTCTTAAAACAATGCCCTTACTTTTGCCTTCTGTGGTGTATACAATGGAACTAGTCGAGACAGAAGAGACCAAAGGGCAGGATTACCAGGGTAACTGCAAAAAGAACAAGTATATCAAGCATTTTGGTTTACAGATGTATCTGGTCTTTCGTAACTCTTGTAGCCAGTTTCTATAAATAGCAGATGGATCTTCTATTAGAAAGAGAACCCAGTACAGTTATAAGTAGACATGGCGAATAATTGAAAACAATCAACACAACACTGAAGTTATATCACTGCCTAAATAAATAAGGTGAAAGATACATATATGTTTATGGTTTTTTTTTGTTTTTTTTGTTTTTTTTTTTTTGTATTTATATACATATATCAATAATCACAGGAAGAAAAAAGGCAAACTCTAGGACTCCAGGTCTTCCCCTCATAGTCTGAGGAGCAAGGAACTTTAAATGCAATTTTGAGAAATGCACTGTTTCTGAAAACACGTGGAATGAGGGTATGATGTGGCTTGCTAAAGGCGCTGATTAAAATTTCCACTCCCTATAACACATAGGTTACTCAAAACACATTTAAATATTGGCATTTAGCTAACAGAATTGAACTGCTTCAGAGGTTGTTTGATACTAAATAAACGTCCTGAAGATCTTTAAGTTGAAAGCTCTGGTGTGTATAATGAACAGATCTAAGAAGTCACCAATAGAAAAACAGAAAAATACTTGAAAGCCATGAAAATTTTGCCACTTGATCCCATAGATCAGAGACAATAGATTTCTTCCCACTGATTCAAAAAATCGTAACGATCTTCATGCTTGATTTTATTTTTACCTTTTTTTAAAAAAAGAATGCTGCAAGAAATTTATAATGAAATCTAGAACAATAACAAAATACACACCTGTGTATTGCTTTGGAGACTTCTCTCTGAATCCCCAGGTTTCTGCCTTGTAGTGCATAAACAGCAGATGCAATAAGGCACCTTTCATAAATCCCATCACTCCCTTTCTCATGTTTCAGTAACTCCTTTAGGGCTGCTGTTGCAAGCGTAACATCCTGCTTTACCAGTCCTAGTGTGCACAAAGCCTTCAGACTTTCTGTACTAGGTTCCTTTAATGAGCTGTTGAATCAGAGGGAGAAAGGAGACATTATTTTGGAGAACAAATTAAACTCACATTTAATATTACAATATTTTGAGTCCTCTTTCTTCAACACATCATCTACAATATGCTGACTTAGCAGACTATCATTATGGGATTTTGGATCAGGCTTAGAACTGTAGACTTGAGACCTCAGGATATGGAATACTGCAGTGGTTATGTACCATCTCAAAACTGGAACTACTTGGAAAGACTCCCAATACATTTGCTGCTCTTCCTTAGCAGCCATAAAATAAATGGCAAGGTACAATGAGTAATGCAGAAAATTGCTTGCTTTCCTTGAACATACCTGCACTTCTAAATCAAGTCAGACATCAGTAACACTGTGCCTGTTTCCAACTTTGCAACAGAAATCCAGGAAGAAAAAAAGCCAGAAACAGGGCTGCTGAGAAGAACTGCTCTTTCAGCCTCAGAATTAGGCTGTTCTGAGTGATTAAATACCGCCTACCACAGAATCACAGACTTGTAGGGGTCGGAAAGGACCTCCAGAGATCATCGAGTCCAACCCCCCTGCCAAAGCAGGTTCCCTACACCATGTCACACAGGTGGGTGTCCAGTCGGGTCTTGAACATCTCCAGAGAAGGAGACTCCACCACCTCCCTGGGCAGCCTGTTCCAGTGCTCCGTCACCTCACCATAAAGTTCTTGCACACATTTGTGCAGAACTTCCTATGCTGCAGTTTCTGGCTGTTTCCCCTTGTCCTGTCTCCAAACACTGCTGAAAAGAGTCCGGCCTCGCCACTCTGTCCCCCACACCTTAGATATTTGTAGACCTGGATCAGGTCCCCTCTCAGTCTTCCTTTCTCAAGGCTGAACAGACCCAGTTCACTCAGCCTTTCTTCATAGGAGAGATGCTCCAGGCCCCTCACCATCTTCGTGGCCCTCTGCTGGACTCTTTCCAAGAGATCCCTGTCTTTTTTGTACTGGGAAGCCCAGAACTGGGCACAGTACTGCAGATGAGGCCTTACCAGGGCAGAGTAGAGGGGGAGGATCACCTCCCTCGACCTTCTGGCCACGCTCTTTTTAATGCATCCCAGAATGCCATTGGCCCTCTTGGCCACAAGGGCACACTGCTGGCTCATGGCCAACCTGTCGTCCACCAGGACACCCAGGTCCCTCTCCGCAGAGCTCCTCTCCAGAAGGTCATCCTCCAACCTATACCCGTGCATGCAATTATTCCTCCCCAAATGAAGTTGGAATATAGACAGAAGTCTATATCAACTTCTGTCTATATTCCAACTTCAGGTAGTTTGTATATAGTTTCCACCATCTGTTAGTTATAATACCAGAGCCAATTCCACTATTCCACACTCACTTAATTACAAGAGGCAGCTTAACCTTATAACAATAGTATTCTCACATTTATTGGGGAATACTGGATACAATGAATGGCATTTTCCTCCCACTGTCCTCTGTTCCCTTTCCTAGCTCTGGGTATCTATTGCTGCAGCTGGCAGCATTCATTTGAGAGACACCCCTCAAGAATTAACTGAAAATTAAGTAGGACAATGTTACATTGCATTCCCTCCACTCACCATTTAAACAGTAGTGTCTTTGCAGCATCCACTTTGTTTCGTTTATACTCTATTATTGCCAAGGCAGTCAGGATATGTGTTTTATCTTGTTCAGATTCCGCAACAGACAAGGCTTTCTCATAGGCTAGTGAAAAATAAATAAAGATTCAGAATTGAAGTAGGTGGGAAAAGAAAAACCTCATGTTTATAAGGCCTCAGGAAAGGTACCACAGTAGTACAATATTACTACTGTTTCAGGTTCACTACGTTTTCACACCTGAAATCATATTGTGAAAGACAAAAGAAAGTTTGACTAAGACCTTAGGAAGCAGCTATATGCTAGGAAATGTCTGATTTGTAGGAACGTTTACAGCCTACATAGTTGTGCCAAGTGTAAACCAGTCTGGCAAGTAGTATTGGGATATCTAGAAAGAGAAATGAAAATAAAGATAAATAAAATAAAAATAAATAAATTTCCATGTGATAACATACTTATGAAATAATGTTTCAGACAAACACGCACAACTCCCATTAAAAATAGGGTTATTTCAAATGTTGAGCCAGCTGTTGTACTGTGAGTGCTTAGGCTTCTACAGTGACAATTTTTACTCACACCTTTCTGTCAGTCTCCCATCTCAGTAACACAGAACATGACAACATAGCACTTACATTAATCACTAAAGCTGAAGTGCTTTGAACATCACATTAAGCTCCTACCCAAGAGCAATTTTTCCAGAAAAGCCATTTCATGATAGCAAGGAAAGCTAAGAATACAAAAGCTGAACAGACAAGAACGAAACTCTCAAAGAAATGTAGCTTTCCTTAGATTTGAATAGTTCTAGCACTTTTATGAATACATGAATGATGAAATAGCTACCCACATGTATACTGAAAGACTGAAATAATCTGAACTACAGTTACCTTGGTTAGATGAACAAATCTGGGTAAGAGTAATCTTAAGAACCGCCCTGTAGTGCTTTGAATTAGGAATATGCTCACCTTGAATACTTTCTTTTAAGAGTCCTTTCTTGAAGTAGGCTAGTGCTATCCCCACAATGGCATCAAACTCAGTAAGCGGTATTGATGTATAAACCTCAATGGCTTTATCACACTCACCAATGGCACTGTAGAAAAAACCAAAAACCATCATTAATAGGAAGGATGTAGCAACAGTGCTACGGTTTAGAGAAGATGTCCATACAGTTGAATACTCTGTTTACACGTGGAAACTGTCAGAGACCTACTGCTTCACCTGGACTGCCACAAGTCCAGGGGGGTGGGTGGGATGCACCCTAGGGTACTGAGGGAGCTAGCGGAGGTGGTTGCCAAGCTGCTTTCCATCATCTATAAGCATTCCTGGTCCCAGAGGACTAGAAACTTGCCAATGTGACCCATCTACAAGTAGGTCTGTAAAGAGGATCTGGGGAACTACAGGCTTGTCAGCTTGACCTCGGTGCCAAGAAAAGTTATGGAGCAGACCATCTTGAGGGAGATCACACAGGACATGTGGGACAACCAGGTGATCAGGCCTAGCCAGCATGGGTTCATGAAAGGCAGGTCCTGCTTGACCAACCTGATCTCCTTCTATGACCAAGTGACCCACCTGATGCATGAGGGAAAGGCCACTGACATAGCCTACCTAGTCTCCCACAGTATTCTATTGGAGAAGCTGGCAGCCCATGGCTTGGACAGGTACACTCTTTGCTGGGTAAAGAACTGTCTGCAGGGCTCAGCCCAGAGTCTAGTGATAAGTGCAGTCATGTCCAGCTGGCAACAGGTCACAAGTGGTGTTCCCCAGGGGTTGGTACTGGGGCCTGATCTGTTCAGTATCTTTACTGATGACCTGGATGAGGGCAATGAGTGTATCCTCGGTAAGTTTTTCAGACTACACCAACCTGTCAGGAGATGTCAATCTACCTTGGGGTAGAAAGACCCTACAGAAAGATCTGAACAGGCTAGATCATTGGGTGAGGCCAATGGGATGAAGTTCAGAAAGTCCAAGTGCAAGGTCCTGCACTTTGGCCACAACCCCAGCCAATGCTACAGTCTTGGAGCAGAGTGACTGTGAGACTCTGTATAGGAAATGGACCTGGGGGTACTGGTCAAAGCCAGGCTGAATATGAGCCATGTCCACATGACCAAGAAGGCCAATAGCAACCTGGTTTGTATCAGAAACAGTGTTGCCAGCAGGGGCAGGGAAGTGATCATCCCTCTATTCTCAGCCCTGGTGAGGCTGCACCTCGAGTACTGTGTTCAGTATAGGGCTCTTCACTACAAAATGATACCGAGGCCTTGGAGTGTGTCCAGAGAAAAGCAATGAAGCTATGAGAGGTCTGGAGCAGCTGAGGAGCCTTACGAGGAGAGGCTTGAGGGAGCTGAGATTGTTCAGTCTGAAGAAGAGAAAACTCAGAAGAGACCTTATTGTTCTCTACAACTACCTGAAAGGAGGTGAGGGTCAGCCTCTTCTCTCATGTGAGTAATGAGAGGACTGGAAGAAACTGCCTCAAATTGTGCCAGGGGAGATACAGGTTGGACATCAGGAAATACTTCTTCTCTGAGAGAGCTGTCAGGTGGTGGAATGGGCTGCCTAGTCCCTGCAGGTGTTCAAGAAACATTTAGATGTTGTATTGAGGGACATGGTTCAGTGGGAAATACTGGTGATAGGTGGATGGTTGGTCTGAATGTCCTTAGAGGTCATTACCAACCTTGATGATTCTATGATAAGTCTGGCTCCAAAGAATGACATTCAATAAATTTTCCATCGCTAACTTTCACCCCTGGGCCTTAACTAAGTTTTACACCACTACATTCACTACATCCGAAGTTAGGGGCTGGGATAATACATCAATAGACACTTACCACAGAGATCTGCCGTAGTTTTGCATTGCTGTGTTATATTTCTCAGTATCCTCAGAGTTTTTCAGTAATGTAGCAGCCCTTAAAGTGATCACAATTGAGAATAATTAACATATTTTTACATTAATTCTCATAGTAGAATAGGCAAGTTTTTTATGCAAAAATCCTTCTATGCATAAACACAGAAAACATAAATAGAGCTACTTTTGCAAAGTTTAATGTATTGGTAAACATGCCCTCCAAACATGTATTTTCCTCCATCACCTCCCTCTATCACTCCTCTACCTCATACCAAGAAAAAAAAGTATATTAATTACTATAGAGAATCAAACTTTAAAAAGAACACCAAGAACCAAAAAAACAAATCCTGAAGCTTAACTTAAATCCCACACAGTGAACTAGCTGAGTGTAGCTGTGGAATGCCTTTACTTCCCCTGTTACTTGTGTTCTGCATTTCCAAACTTGCATAAGAGAATTCCCACACACTATGTATAGTACAATTAGTTGAAATGTACTGCTTAACTGAGAATATAAGGCTTACTGCAGGAAAAGATAAACTTTAAGCTTTTCAGCTGGTGCACAGAAAATGAGGACAAGGAACTTCTGTCAGTAAGCATTCCAGCATGTATAATTTACCTTTCATAAGCATCTTTTGCCTGTCTTTTTAGTTCCAGATAGTCATTCAAGTAACCAAGCATTGTGAAAGCAGATGCATCATCTGGATTTCTTTCTAGAAAATCAGAATTTACAACTTAGAGAACATAATCAGAAAGAGTTGTGAAAAAGCATTAGAAAAACAGTGCTACATTGATGCTACAGTGTATGCATATATAAAAAAGCACTTTGCCAAGTGCTTCTGTCAGCTGCTCACTGGAATCAGCTAGACAGGCTGCAAGCAAATAAAGGATACTAAGACTGCAACATGACATCAGGCTAGCTCAAAAATGTTTCAAATCTTACGACAAAGTACTGACACACTGAATTCTAAGTTTTTTGGCTTGCAGTGGTTAGGAGTTATGAGGCTTTTTTTTTTTTTGTAACAAAAGATGGAACTGTTTTGTCTGTACTGACTCTAGTATGCTAGTAGAACCTTACTAGTTTTAATATTACTTTAACTAATTTTCAATATTCTAGCTTTCAAATGCACATCCACTGCTAAAGTTACCTGCCATCTCACCTCAGACCAGAAAGGGGAACATAGACCCTTCCTGCAATCTGTATATTTTACAGATAAATATCTCCTTACATTTCTTATTTTAAATGTTTGCAACTTATTTTGTAGCTCTTAAAAAAAAAAAAAATAGCAACGGATTACAAGATCAAGGAACTAGTTTAAAGAAAATCCACACTTGCTCTATTCATCTTCTGGGCTAGATATATACAAGCCTACCACTGCATAAAGGCCACAGTGACTAGGAACCATGCTCAAGAAAATGTTTTTTCTCTTACTGAAGTTTAATACTACTGTGTGCTTTATATTGTGAAGGTGAGCAAAATCCAAAAACAGCCTTATGCTCAAACACATGGAACACAGGCAGAAAAGCTAGCATCTATTTGTACCATACAGATATACTCAAAGGATGTCTGATATCAGACACCAGGTGGCACGCGTAACAAGGCACAGTTTCTTACTTCGCTCAGCATCTGAAATGAAGTCTGGTAGAATGACAGAATTCACAGAATTGTAGGGGTTGGAAGGGACCTCCAGAGATCATCAAGTCCAACCCCTCTGCCAAAGCAGGTTCCCTACACCAGGTATTCGTTCATACCTATTTCATCCAGTGTGATAACAATAATAATCAATTAATAAAAAAGTCCCTTTATTCTACTTTGCCTGCTTATTTTACAACACAAAAGCCTTTCCCCAGTCTGGTCTAAACAGTCTTTGCCAAACCCAGTAGAGACATCACTTAGTCAGGCTTGCAATTCAATGAGGTATTTCAGCTACCTACCTGTATACTTGCTCATAACCACTTGGGCTGCTGGAATAGCATTCATTTCAACAATGTTGTACTGATACTGCTCAGTATCTCTGTTGCTTTTATCTTGCAGTGTTGAACATACCCAGTGGGCATAGCCTTTCGCTCCCTCAGTCTCAGGAAATAATTAAAAACAAACAAAAAAAATGTAAATTAAGGATCATTAAATCTGCCCAAATAACACTGAAATACTTAGAGACGGTAATAATTCTCTGTTTTAAGGCAGAGTCTAGGATAAAAATCTGAATCATAGTTAAGCAGGAGAATAAAACACTAATCTGATATGCTGCAAACACTCAGTCCTTTAGGCAGAAAGAATTCTTACATTATCATATCACTGATGGCACTCATGCAGAAATCACAAATGAGAAAAGTTCTAAGAGAATCTAAAGTCTTCTGCTTCCTTAGAATCCAGGATTACAGCAGTATCCTTGCTCCTTCCTGTTTATGTCTTCAGTTTATGCCTTTGTCCAATTTTGTAGAACATCACAACGTTTTTTCACAACTTATGAAGAAAGCTTCTTTGTCTACTGGGATTAAAGCATTCAATAAAATGAGCGCCTGCTATTCAGTGGGTCCAGAACAGCAACAGTGAATTCAGGCAATCTCATTTGGAAAAGGAGCCTAGCTGTTCCACTGCTGAAGATACAGCTGTTCTTTAAAAGTTAGGTTATATAAATAGAGAGACTAAACATTAAGTACCTATCTGCTATACTTACATGCATAGCAAGTTCAGTTGTGTGCCTGAAGAGATCCATAGCATCAAAGCTGCCTACAGCCTCTGCAACAAGAGCCTTCAGAGAAACATAAGTTGTTACAGTCAGGTACTTCAAAATGAGAAGAAACTCAACACAGATTATTTTCAGCCATACCCTAGGTATTTAACATGAAAATATTTTATTTTCTTATGCTGTCAAAGAAACTCCACCCCAATCTCATGAGACCCCACCTATAGCACTGCATTCAAATCTGGGACCCCTAGCACATGAGGAGTATGGACCTGCTGGAGTGACTGCAAAGATAGGCCACAAGGATGCGCAGAGGGCTGCTACTCTTCCCCTGTGAAGGAAGTCTGAGAGAGTTGGTGCTGTACAGCCTGAAGAACAGAAGGTTCCATGGACAGCTCACAGTATCCTTTCAGTACCTAAGCCAGGGCTACTGAAACACTGGGGTGGGATTTACTACAACAGAATGTTATGATAGGATAAGGAGAAATTTCTTTATACTAAAAGAAGGAAGATTCAGATTAGATGTTAGGAGGAAATTCTTTATTTAGAAAGCAGTGAGGCCCTGGCACAGCTGCCCAGAGAAGGTATGCCTGCCTGCCTTAAGACAGGTTGGATGGGGCCCTGGGCAGCCTGATCTAGCAGGTGGCAACCTGCCTGCAGCAGGAGGCTGGATCTGGGTGGGTTTTATGCTCCATTCCAACCCAAGCTATTCTATGGTTCTAAGAATAAATCAAACACTTTAAAAGTAGGATAAGTAGTCTTTGTTCAACTGCAATTTGAAACTCAAGAACTTTTGCTGCTACTTCACATTCCTCAGTACAATGATATAAAATGGGAAGTTTTGACACACAATGGCACTAGTCCTTATTTAGCATTCAGCTTCAAATCAGATATTATTAGCAGATCAACAGCATGGGATCACCTACAGCAATCACAAACATGAGTCACAAGGATTCTGTGATATTCACAGATGACCTAAGTACCAGTGGGAGCCTATCCAGCCCTCAGTGGTAGGTGGAAAAAGCAACCTCCCAGGAAGTAAGAGCTGAATTTGTACATGAAAGACTTACTGTTTTTAACAGTAAGCTGGAAGAGAGGGGAGCTGAGAAGAGAGTTAGGAGTGCCATTTAATGAACTAGTCATACAGCAAAAACGGAAATAGCTGCCACCTTATGAAGATGGTACTTTAAGAGCACTAGATAACGAGCTTCGAGAACAGCAGCGATTGTTTTTTAATAGCTAGTTTCTTATACATCTTACAATTACATCAGTCACAAAAACATTTACATGAAGATAACTGCTGAATATAGATTTCCTCTATACACTGTGTTGTCTTATCCACCCCCAGGGGAAGTAGCAGCTTCCTCTACTCCTACAGGTACATGCGTAAGCACCAATTGTGAGGAAGTCCAAATCCTCTTTTTCTTTAACAAAGCACAGTTTGATGTTTTTTCACATCTTACCTGCCCAATCCAACACATAAGGTAAGAAGGTTCCAGAGACTGGGCTACTTTGAAGGCTTCATGAGCTTGCTGTAGAACCAAAGGTAACACAGCTATCAAACTCTTGCATACACTTTTGATATGCACAGGTATTGTCATGCAGTAGTACTGGAAGAGCTTTTCACAAATAAAATTAAGTCATTACTAGTTCTGTGCCATACAGAATAACTTGCTAACTGGAAAAATAAAGCAGCTTAGACTTCTTAAAAATAAGAATAATTGTAAAAACTGTTTAAAACATCAAAAGTCCCCCTCCCTTCCAAAAACACTTCTCAACTAGATTAACTGTTTTGTTGTTTTGAGGAAGAAGCTACATTAACTGCTAGAACAATTAATATTTTAAATTTAGACACCTGGAGGATCCAGATTTTGAAATTTACATTTCTTTCATGTAAATGGTTTGAAAATTATTAAGCTGATTACTCTACATAAATCCTGAAGGAAAGACATGACTGTATATGTTCAGAATTCCTTCCTCAATGTGGCACAAGGAGACAAAGTCCTAGCATTATTACTCTCAGCAGCAAGGAATTTGTAATATCAAGTTGCTTTTACTAAAAATAATTCTCAGTCTCACTATCCCATTTCATAAATTAAATAAAATTGCCAAAATTCTGACCTGAAAATACGATAGCATATAGTTTTAGCTGCAAGAAAACTCTGAACTTCACTTAACAGGTACTCTAATTTTCCTCCAGAGAGACTCTGAAAGTTCTAAAGAACTATGGCAAATTATAAGACATACTGATAAACAGAAAGTAGCTACCTGCAGGAAATTCAAAATCTTAGTTTGTGACTAAAGGAGCTTTTGGGTCAAATTTGGTATGCATTCATTTGATTCAGACTTTCTCCATCCTTACAAACTGCTTTTATTCTATGTAGTCATTTGGAGAGCAACTTCAGCAATTTAGCCTAAGTTCACTTAACCATATCCAGTCCATAACAAATACTTAATTTGTGTAACTTTCATTCAAAGAAAGTATTTTTCTTGAATCTGAGAGAGACGCTCTTCACTGTTTGCTCACACTCCTACAACCACATATTCCCGTAAGAAATTGTAAAGGGAAACTGTATTTAAGGGATGGGAAAGAATTACCTCAATGTTTCCAGTCGCTAGATACAAAACCCCCAGGTTCGTCCAGGCAACAACATTCTAGACAGAACAAATAAAACCTACATATTATTGCTGTGTTCTGAAAGAGTAACACTGCATCAAGGGAAGAAAAGTTTAAAATGCCCACTTGAAACAGATGATAGCTGCCTACAGCACTTACTATTTCCTCAGCTTGAACAGATTTGATGAACGAATGTTGAGCAAGAGCGTAATTCCCGATAGCTGGGGGGACAAAAAAAAAAAAAAAAAAGGGGAAAATGAAAGGAAAGCCAGATCTAACCAAATTTTGTAAACAGCATTAGTCATGCATTGCCTTCTAATGTAGAATATTATGCAGCTAGGGATCTCACTGAAGACTTACCACTACAGGAAGCAACCACACCAAGTGCATTCCAATAAAGGTGATTTTTGTTGTCAAGCCTTACAGCTTTTTTGAGACACTGGAAGAAAATCGAATGCAAATTATATCAATAGAATAGCAAAAGTTAAGACATCATGTGCTAGCTTACTGAGATTTAGAGACAGAAGTTAGGCAGACAAGCATCAAGGTAGATTTTAAAGAACACAACAGAATAACAGGCAATACCTGTAAAGACTTCTCTAGTAGTTCACTGATCTCATTTAGGTCCGTGCCTACTGCTGTGAGGTGCTCAGCTTGTCGATAATAATTTATTCCAAGATCACACCATATGTTAGGCAAAGGAATCAATTTTAAAGCTCTGCCATAACACCTACAGAAACATGAATCACAGAAGTATTATCCCAAGCCTTTCCACATGAAAGATGCTCAAAGTGCTTAAAAACCCAAACCATCAAATATGCATAAATACAAACAAAACCAGGCAAGAATGGAAACCCAGTGACAACTGAATAACTTTCAGTTAGACAGTTATCTTTATAGAATCTATCTTGGTTTGCCTTATCCATCACTTATGAAATGATACACGTGTAATCAAAGTGACCTCAGGTGCAATATGAATGTTTTAATTATAACAAACATCAGCCATTTCTAAAGTTAATCAGACTTCCCTAGGAAGTACTTAACTACATACAATGGTTAAGATTTACTAAGCAGCAGCATTTTCAGCCCACCTTAACTTACTAGCAGCACAGAAGGTGCTATGGGGAAACCACAAATATTTTTTATCATGAGATTCCAGGGCCAGGAAAAAGGAATTCCCTCTTCCAATATAATTTAGATCACATACGTGGGGCTCAAATTAATGGCAGTTTTATAAAACTAATTACAGTCACAAACAAAGCTTAGAGTTTTATCTTGGACATTAGTAGTCCTGAGAGAATTGGGTAACAACCACTGCAATCACTTAATTTGAAGTTGAATAAATGACTGAATAACAGGCACAATACAGCCACACTCTGGAGGCAGAAGGAAGCACAGAAAATAGCAGGTGCTAGATGATGCACTGAGTGCCACTGTGGTAACCCAGGGAGCATTCTCTGAAATAAGCGGTGTAATTTAGAAGAATCATGAGAATTTGCTTTTTCTTTAGTCTTCACTAAATATTCATGTGTCAGAAGATCATCATGTATTTTCTTTTCTAAAATTAACATAGTCTAGAATATTTGAGACTCTACAGCGTGTACAGATGTGTAGAAGTACTTAACAGTAATGAATAAATAAATAAATAATTACCTTCCACCCAGTCTCAGCAGATCAGTTTTCTTCAGCATCTGTTTGCCTTCATTTTTACCCAGAAGCGATCCTAGAACTCGAACATTCACTTTGGCTGGTGAAATAACATGCACACTAGTACAGGTATCGCCAAGCAGTTTCCAAAGGGAAGATATATCAGGTCGGTTCTTTGTTGCCCTGTGATTTAATAATTAAGAAAACCCACAAAACAACCATTCAGGCATCACAATAAGTTTTTCAGAAAGTTTGCCACTCTGAAGAGTGGCACAAACTCAATTTAATTAATCAATGAGTTGTTTGGTATGTTTTTTTGTTTTGTTTTGTTTTTTTGTTTTTGTTTTTGTTTTTTTTTAAATCAGAATTCTTCCCACTCAACCTCTAGGTTTAAAATGTAAAAAATAAATCAGAAACTACATCAAAATATCCCAACTTTGTGGGGACTAAGCATGTTCAGAAAAATCAGCCATTATATATCTACTAATTTTTGCCATTATATTACATAGCATGAGACACCTGCAGAAACCTAGTGGACTTTACTCTGTAACAGCAGTTACTCCAAGGTTTAATTTAGGCCACTAAAGCATTTTATTTGAAATGTAGAACAGTATGATTGATGGAAGGAAAGATCACTTTCTCAACCACCATTTTTGATTGATATTTCCTCCCTTAAGTTCCATATATACACAATGACAACTAAAGAGAACGATAGGCAACTTCAGAAGTCTGAAAAAGTCAAAGGACTCTATTTTTTATATGGTAAAAATAGTAGTAATTTTATAGTTACCATTTACTCAATCCAAAATGCATTGTTCAATGCATTTTCTCTAAACTTTTTCTTCTAAAACAGAGGCCTGATTCATTTTATTTAACTGAAAGTTTTCAAACATTTAACATTTATTTTTCTCCAAACCACGAGTCTGGCACATTAAATAGTTAGTACTCACCTTGTAAAAAATTCAAGAGCTTGCTCTATGTAACCCACAGCCCTCATATCAAGGTACTTCTCAAGGGCTGATCTTGCCAGCATGAGATAGCATTCTCCAAGTCCTAAAAGTAAGACAAAGTTATCCTTTATGAAAAAAGATGCTTGCCTGACACTGCTTGCTAGAAGAGGTGGGGTGGTATAGGAGAAAGCCTGCTCAGTGTTCTGCTTTATTTCCTGCATGTACTAAGCCAAAGCACAAAAACCTACAGAAACTCTCCTGCTCATAAGAGACACTTTGCTCTTACCTCTTCCTAATCAGCACGAACTGTAGCACAATCTGAATATTAAAATACACCTACTTATATAAAGCATAGCACCAAAACTTGGTGTTTGTTTTCAGGAATTAACTAGAACACTCACTCACCTAGAAAGCTACTCTGCATTGGTTAGCCTTTGACAAATACAAGAACAGTATCAAAGCACACACAAAATACAAAACAGGACTATACCAAGGTAGGATGGGAATTTTTCTCTGAGATGACTGAAACCAACATTACTTAACCCTATTTAAGCAAGAATTTACCTTATATAGAAATAAATTGAACTATCAAAAAGCCTTCACCTAATACTGTAATTTTTAGAATTCTGGAAAATTCAAGACAGGATTTGGTTTATACAATTGCTGGTATTGGCTGTGACTCTGAGTGGCAATAAGTCATTGGATGCAAGTTCCATTGATTCTTAGTATTTTTTTCACAGTTCTGAAGCTGCCTTCATCATGCAATTGTACTCCTTATCTACACCAAGCCACCCATCTTTCTTTCTGGATTATGACACTGGAACAAATGCAGCCTGTATGACTTTGATGCAATCATGCTTTGTAAGCCTCTTATCCTGCCCACATTAGGTAATTGTTTCAACCACACAAGTCCCAAGGTTATAAGCTCAAGTACAAGAAAGCTGCCATCTAAAAGCAGAACTCATTTTATTTCCAAAAGTTATATTATAAAAACAGATACTGGAGCAGAGGTAGAATAAACTTAGTATTCAATAACACAAAACTGGAATGCATATAAAAGACACATTAAAGCAGATCAGTATAGTTAATTCTTTCATCTGCTATGATACTGTGCTTCCAACAACTAAGTTCACAAAGCCTGATAAAGACATGGTCAAGGGCAGCAGAAAATGAGCACAGCCCACCCCTTTGACAAGGCTGACTGACTCCACTGCCTTTTTAGTCATACATGGTGTGACTGCTCAGGTGAAACTGCAGCATTATTAGCTGGCTTCCTACATAAATTTTAAATTCCTCTGTCCTCATAGTTACACAGGAATAGTTACCTTTATAATTGCTCCTTCAGATTTTCATATTAAGAGCTCAAGTATTTGCAGGCTACTACATGCTGGCTTTCATGCAAGTGGATCACAGCATTCTGAACATCCAAAAATACTCTTTCATGTAGGCAGGCCTACCTATACCAGTTATCAAGAACCTCTCCATAAAACTGAAGTACTACAGAGCTAGAGAGAGAAAAAGATCTAAAATGGAAAATACAGACATATTACCTTTAAGTGCAGGTACATACTCTTCTGTCTTCTCTAAGATCTGCTGATAGGTAGCTATAGCATTTTCATATTTGCCTAGAATCTGCTCAACTGCTGCAGCTCTGTAAATGCTGTACACGTGGTCTGGGTTCAGCTCACTGGCCTTCCTGAAGGATTTTAGAGCTGCTGCATAGCTACCTCTGCTCACATAAGCCTCCCCTAGAGACTCCCAGCAGTTGGGATCCATTCGGTCAGCCCTGAGAGCTGCCTGCAAACTGCAGATATCAAGATTTAGATTTAAATTAAACGTGACATAAATTAACAAAAACAAATTATTTCCTTAAATTACATAATCTCAGAATACAAGCAGACAATTATACAGAACTTTTAGAAATGGCAAAACAGTGTTTAATTCTTCACAGAACAAATTAAACAAGCTTATCTATTTAACCTATTTTTGGCTTTTATTCAGTGTTACAACCTCCTTGTCTACAAGAAGCCTCATTATCTGGCTTGTCAGCAGAGATCACTGCTATCATGAGAAGACTGCATTATGCTAACTTCAGAATCACTCAGATCCACTTCCCAGTTTAGTACTGGCTGCCTTGTGATCAGCTAACTTAATTTCAAAACCTTGGAAGATCAATTAGCAGGATTTATAGAAAATGGTTTAAACCAACCACTAGTTCTCTTACTCAGCCACTGCTTTTGACGGCTGACCAGTTCTGAGGTAGTAAAGTCCACGATGAAGCCAAGCCCATTTTGCTGCACCAGCATTTGCTTTTTCAGTTACTTCATTCAAGATGGATAGAGCAGTGTCCTAATAAAAAACCAAAAATACCATGTAAATATACATTTGGATGCAAAGAACAAAATTATTAAGAAGAATATTCCAATTTCGGCACACCATTAAACTGTCTGATTTCTTGTTCTTGTAAAGAAGTAACATTACAGGAGCTTTTAAAAGTTGGCAAACTGAGTGGCAGAATACAGGAGGATATTATCACATCTTCTGTATGTCTTTGCAAAAAGACAGTAGATTCCTGCAGTTCTGCAGTGATAGATCTATTTTTTAACTAGAAAAGCATAAGTCTTTGTGGTGAGTCAGATACTTGATCTTATTCTGCAGATGTTCAAATGGAATCTGTCAAAGTGTGAGCTACTTTCTTGCTAATATCAGACTAAGAACTTCTTACACAATGCTACATAAGAAATACTTTCTTAAAAACATTCTAATCACTTTATATGCTTTTTCCAAACGGAACAAGGGGAGGATGGAAAAAAAAAAAAATGGCAGAAGTTAAATATGAGAAGTAAACTTACTTTCTCTACAAGTTTCTACTGAAAAAAAAAAAAAAAAAAAAACAAACTTCCTCTCTGAACCACATGGGATGACTACAACGTTATACTTGCTTACTCCAGCACCCTCTCCAGGTAAGTTTAATTCAGAACTGAAGCTTAAAATTGAAGCAAGTCCAGCTGTGAAAACTGCCAGCCAATGACATAACATCCATTTTCAGATCTTACTGTCAAGTACCAAAGAAACCAGAGGTGATTCCTCAAAGATTATTAAGATTAATAGAAAAGCCAAATAACCATAACCCAGGGCCTTGAATGTGCAATACCGTGTCTCCAAGCTCCACACTTAAGTCTACAGCTGCTGTTCCAGATTCTTCATCAGTTCCATCCAGTTCGAAAGCCTTTTTATAGCAACCACGAGCTCTACTTTTGTCTCCAGCAACATCTCTGTAGTAGTTACCTAAATAACAAAAGACACTTCCCAAGTAGCTGTCCAACTTTGCAGCCTATAAGGAAATACAAACACAATATAAGAGTGCCTTTTGAAGGATCAAGCATGCGGATAGGTCCAGTGGTAACTACTTAAACAGTCTCCATTTATTGACTTATTTCAGCTTCTTCTGTGCTATATCTAAGCATTCAATATTTCAAAGGCTACTTCAGCTTTAAATACTTGCAGAACCATCCACAAAGTTCATGACACAAAAGCATTTTGTATGGAAATAATAACCAGATAAATATGTTAGCAACAAACATTCCTTCACTTCACAATATCATCACTTTAAAATTCTACTCAAAATTCAACCATTACACTTACAGTCATACCTTACACCACAATTAACTCTTACATTTTCAAAGGTTTGAGTTAATTTTGTATACATTTGACACACTTGTTTATATATGAGAAACAACACCCCCAAAGCAGCATATCAACAGCTCAGACAATTTTTTTTTAAAAAAGCTTACAAAAATTGTTAAGAGTATTTAAAATATTCATTTAAAATACACTGCATGCTATATACTGCTGCTACTGAAGTGGGAGCAGTGACACTTGCTATAAATGCATACAGCGAGTTTAAGAAGTTCAGATTCCTATTTTTGGGAGCAAAGCTTCTACGTTCCCCAAAATGACATCAGATTAAATCCCTTGGATCAGATTCTGATCTATACATGGAGAAATCCACATGCACTAAAAAATGCAATGGTTTGGAAAAGCATATAAACTACAGGGGCTTTGCAGGATTACATCTGTGGATACACACTGAAACTCTAAGAACACATTTTTTTCCACCCTCTTTGTTTCTTTGCATTTTGAATACCGCCCTCCGCATTTCAAGACATTTTGGAAGCTCTGCCTTGGAAGCTCTACACAATGCCCATCTAAAGTCCCAAATTTATAGCTCTCAGGACAGAGGATTGAGAGAATCAACAAATCACCACCTCATTTGCCTTAACAAAGATCTCAATAATTAGCTGAACAGGTGGTTAAAAAAAAAAAAAAGCTAGGAGATTTCAGTTAACTACAGCTCCCCATAGTGAATTTGTTCACAGCTGAAATTGGTTTACAGGCCCTGGAGACCTGTGAATGGTAACAAGCACAATATTCAAGTCTCTCATTCCAGCTAGAGTACTTCACGCTTCCAATATAGAGAAATGTTGATTTAAATGAATAAAGAACCTTTTACCTTCAAGAAATGAGTGAGTGCTTTTCCTTTATCTTTTTTTGTCTCATCACTCATGAACCAATAAGTGAGCCCCAGATACTGATGATACTCAGCAATTTCAGCCCTTCTTTCAATAGCATTTTGAAAACTAAATAAAAAGAACAGAGATCAGATCAAACTTGAAAAGCATTGTATTTTATTCTCCCCTACAGCCTGTTACAGTGGAGAAAAAAAAAAGGTTTACCTTCTTTCTGCCTGCTCATATTTCTTCTGAGAATAATGGATGAAACCCTCAAGAGCATGGGCTTCAGCTACATCAGGATGTGACAACAGAAGCTCTTGTGAAATCTGCAAAATATGTCACTCTTTCCTGGTTATTTCTGTATGACATTAAGAGTTCTATTTAATAAAGAGAAAGGACCAAAAAGCACTAACCTTTGAAGCTTCATCAACTAAACCTTTGTTTAAATATGCTCGACCTCTGAAAGCTAAAAGCACAGGATCACTGCTTGCTCCCACAACCTAGAAAACCAAGTAATAGACACAAACAAGCTATTCTCACTACAAAAGCAAGGTGTCAGAAGCATGCAGTCTACATGAAGATAAAGATAAGAAAACCATTTCAAGAGAAGACCCTTGAGATTTCTACTGAAGAAGAGGCAGCAGATTGCGGAGAGCAAAGTCAAAGCTACTGAAGTCTGAACCGTGCAAAAGGTAGTATACATGGAACTGTGACACATAAAGAAGGGGAAAGGAGTTTCTGCTTGAAGCTATTCTACTCAATCTTAAAGGTACGTCCTTATGTGAAATGATAAGTTAATTGAGGACATAGGGAGTATGATTGTAACGGTAATTCAAATTCAGGTGAACAGTAGCCTCAGAACTAGCAACAATCCCGCATTGCTAAGCAAGACCAGAATAGATCAAGAGTGACAATTTTTAAAATTAGAATTGTGAGTTAAAAGCAGTTATAGAAAAGCCTAGAAAACAGGGGAGGGAAAGTGGCAAAGAGGTGTGTGTACTGATTACAGCATAGTTGGTAGGAGCTGTATAAATCACATAGAATGTAAAAAGGAGATGGGGAAAATACATAGCTTGAATTTTCAGGGCATAGAGATGAGAGTGCTTTTTTCCTTAAACTTCACTTGATCAGTGGAAATACCTGCTCGAGTGCATTAATGGCTTCTTCTGCAGCTCCAACATCAGATATTTTGATCAAAACCTCTGCTTTCAACTGAAGGATAAGGTTCTTCTGCTGCAGAGTAGCACCATCAGGAGTTTGAAGATTCTTAAGTGCTGTTGATAAGACAAAAGTTCCATCAAACAAAAATAGGAAAGGAACTAGTAAAGCTAATTTATAGACTGTTCTCTCTCATTTTGAAGAAACTATAAAATTTAACCATGGAAGTTCAAAAGTTCAGTGAATTTTAGAAAGGCCCCTCAGACATGTAAAAGAAACAGAATGTTTTCAGGATGTCAACCTCCTAAACAGAATGCTATGTTTTCCTGACCCATGCTCTGAAGAAGAAACAATGACTTTTCACTAACCAAGCTGTTCTGCACTTCAGTGTTTAGTAATATTTTTTCCCCTCTATTAAAATAAAAGATTTAACTCTACATCTGTGCAAAAGTTAACTCCGTACTGTTGCATGCATTGTCCAATCATCTGTATAATCTCACCTCTGAGAATCTCTGTTGCTTGTCAGCATTCTCGAAAGACAAGTACTTTCTCAGTTGTTAACTCTGATTCCATATATGACAAATTTCTGTCCGATCTGATAAAGCCAGTCTATCCTTGCATCCTACACCTACCTGCCGATGTCTAAGAAAAGCATAAGCGGAGAAAAAGAACATAGAACTACCTCCCCAGAACTCTTTCCCACTTTGGACATCCTTTGAACTCCAGGAAACTTTCTGCAACAACAGTACACAAAACTTACAAAGCCCTAACTTTCACCTTGAATTAAGTAACAAAACCTCCTTTGCTTCTAGTGCCAGCCTTTTGCTTCACTTCATGTTAACTAGATCTTGCGTAGAAGAAAATAATTGATTTTTATTTTCCACATCGTTTCTAATTTCACTGATTTCAAAACCATCTTTTCTTTCAGAGAGTGGGCAGATACCAAAGCTGCACACGGAATTCACCATGCTGCTCTAGTTCTTTATACAGCTGCATGCTAGTGCTCTGTTTCACTAACCATTCCCTTAATGACATCTGTGATACTGAAGCTCTCTGTAAAGCATTGGAGGGCAGAGACACAGTCTTACTTTTTCCAAAAAAAAAAAAAAAAAAAAAAAAAAAAAAAAAAAAAAATGAAGACTTCTCTGCTCTTGTAGGGCAGCTTCTTGAGAACATCTCTTCCCACAGCTGCATGATTTAGCATTTATAAACTTTGGATTTTATTAGTTACTCTCACACCTAGTTAGCTACTCTGGTAATCTCTTCTTAGAGCTTTTTGGTCTGCTCTGAAGCATGGCAAACTTGAAAATCATAATGGACTAGAACAGAGGACAAACAAAAGAGGTCCCAGTGAAAATATCAGGAATACTTCCTTCCAACATGACAACTCACCATTATTATTATGTTGTGATCTAGCTTTTAAGCCACTTGAAACAACAACTATGAACTGTAAAATATATATATATATATATTATATATTATAATATATATATATATATATAATATATATTATATATATATATTATATTATTATATATTATTATATATATTATATATATATAATAATATATAATAATATAATATATATATATAATATATATTATATATATATATATATATATGTCTTGATGCTAGCACTCTGACTTCCAAGTGGTAAGATCTCTTACAACACTACCTCATCCATACACTGCTAGCTCCTTCAAAGAGTTCCAAAACACATTTTATAGGAGCAAAGCTGTCCGTTTCCCAGAATTATGTATCTACACTGATTCTTTAGCTCTCTTCCAGTTTTTGACTAACTTGATCATTAAACATACCAGACGTCTTTGGTTTCTCAGATCTAGCTTAGATCTCTTTCTGTAAGTTAATACTTATACCAAACACCTGTACACATTTGGATGCTAAGATGGTTTAAACAAGTGATCAAATAACACTTAGTACTTCAGTAATTTCATTTTTATATTCCCTGCTCAATTCCTACATCAAGATCTTATAGTTCTTCAAAACAGTCATTTTTCCTTTTATATTTTACACCAATTTCTGTCAATGTTATAATCACAAATTCTTTGATGACTCCTCTGAAAAAAAAGGAACCTGAAGTATGTATTTCCCCAGGCTCTTCCAATTAAAAACAGATGGGAAAAGAATTGCCTGCACTTCATTCTTTCTGCAATACTTTTCCCAACCTCTTTTGACCTACTGTGTTCTGTTTTCACATTTTCTCTGCACAACTTTACAGCCTTTATTTGTTCTCCTCAACAATTACTTCACCATTTGAAGAGAAGCAAGGGAACACCAGCACAAGCAGCAAGACTGCAAAATGCAAAGGACAACAGCTCCTGCTCACTCAGGCCTCCCATGTAAAGGCCACACTGACCGGTCTATGGAAAGAACTTTATCCCCGTTAGTTAACAGACAGTTACCTTGATTGCAGGACAGGACAGCATCCCTGTATTTGTGAACTTTCATCTGCGCCTCTGCCAAGTAATGCCATGCTCCTGCACACTGGCTAACCTTCTGCAAACCTAGTAAAAGAGGAGAAAGGCATTGAGCAAAAGTTGCTTAGCACTGCAAAGATTCTGCAGCTGGCAGATGTTGTTTTGCCCTATAATGCCATAAAAAATACTCTAATTAAACAATTAGTATTAGACAGTTAATTTTTCCTTTGAGTATTTGCTCTAAGCATCTTAGAGTCAGAGGCCTCCAAACTATAAGGCAAAGACTAATAAGGTTGTAAATGTCTGTCAGGCTTTATTTAGTTGTTATTGGTACATTTGCTTCTTCATCCAAGCAAAGTCCAAGAACAGACATACTAAAAATTTAAAGTGTACCATACAGAAAGTAATACACAGCTGACTATAACAGAAATGATTGTCTTCAGAGATGTTATACTTAAATATATATTTAGAAAATATATCTCAGCCTTCTATTAGACAAAGCATTCCGTTTTCTTTTAAGAGCTAGCTGTTCTTTTTGCTACTTGCACAACGGCAAAGTAATACACAAATATAAGATTCCTAGAGAGAATGTTGAATGTAAACTAGCTGCTGTTCGAGTACCCATACCTCACATTACTCATTTACCTTCAGTAAGACTCTTAATAGCCTCTTTGTATTTCTTTTCTTGGAGGCATTTTATACCAAAACCAATGATGCCTGGACCACTACTTGAGTCCATCTCCAGAAGCTTAGAAAAATACTGCAAGGCCTCTTCTGACAAAGTACCTAGTTTAAGGAGGAGAAAAAAAAAAAAAAAAAAAGCATTTTCTTGAGATGTAGATTTAAAAAAAATGCAACAATCTACTCAAAATTACCTACATAAACATATATACTTATATGACACCTTTGAGCTCAAGACAATGAGTTTATTAAACAATTTTTTCCAGAGATACTCTAATACTTATAAGCTCTAAAAGGAAATACATAAAAACCAAGAAAACATTAAAATACCCAGTCTAATTTTTTTTTTTAAATATGCTAAATTACACATGCTAAATTGCTCCAAGTATACTTTCCGAAGAGAAAGCCACTCTTTTGTATGCCTTCCATCTAAACCTAGGTCAGTGTTCATTCATCAAAATCTGCCACAAAGAAATGAGAATAACTTTCTTTCAAAGGAGGCCTCATTTAATTACAAATTTCTTGTGATGAGCTTGCTGAAACAGTCTTGCTGTGAAATCATGAAATGTAATGTCCAAGCACAACATTTTATTGATGACACTAATCTGTAGGCTTTTCATCTCTTTCTTAAAGAAACTGCTGTGACTTACAGCAACATTTTTTAAATGATTTCTTTTTTAAAGTATGGACCCACTTGACAAAAGTAGCTTTTGATCTCCATTTGATAAAGAGGAGTAATAGAGTTACAAGCCCACAAATTTGGGACTTAAAGTACTGTGTTAGAATGACACAGATATAATGATAAAATGATTTTCCTCCTTGTTTAACCAAACATATTTTGATGTGGCTAATGTCAACTTCTGATTGTTTAAAGACTCAAACAAAGGACTAAACTTTGTAGTTACTTTTGAAAATGCTAAGAAAATGGTTAATGGTGAACAACATTGTATTAGCAACTACTGATTGTAACAACTATGTTTCCAGATCCCTGCAATACTAAACATACCACTGTATATTTTCTCCTCAGCAATCATTCTTTCCTACCTTGAACAAACACCTACACAGATCTGTTTATTTTCTATTCACCAAACTTTCTGGCTAACAATTTTACAAATCCTTATTTCCAGTCAGGAGAGATTTTCTTTGCCAAGAATATCCTAAACACAGCCATTGCTCAACCTCAGTTAATTTCTCCATTCTCTCTTCTAAGCTCCATAAACTAAGAAATCACAGGCACTACTAAATGCAAAGCTTAAATAATTTATCTGCAGAAACTGTTATTGAATTTTATAAGGCATTCTATATTCATTATTTGGTATGATGCCAGTCTTGATCTGTTTTTTTGTTTCCTCTCTTCTAGTTTGTTTCTTTTGCTAATTTATAGCCACCACTCAGCTACAGTATCAAGAAATCATAAACATTATCTGGTTTTGGGTGGGGTAGAGTTAATTTCCCTCACAGTAACTGGTGTGACGCCATGTTTTGGATTTAGGATGGAAGTAATGTTAACAGCACATCAATG
Organism: Lagopus muta; assembly: GCF_023343835.1. Classification (NCBI taxonomy): domain Eukaryota; kingdom Metazoa; phylum Chordata; class Aves; order Galliformes; family Phasianidae; genus Lagopus; species Lagopus muta. The sequence continues at coordinate 57,081,675 of NC_064472.1, read as the reverse complement.
TTCTAGCTGCTGCTGAGCAGTACTTACACAAGGCAAGGGCTTTTCAGCTTCTCAGACTGCCCTGCCAGTGCAAAGGCTAGAGGTACAAAAGGAGCTGGGAGGGAAACTGACCCAAACTGGCTAAAGCGATATCCCATCCCATAGGGCACCATATGGAACTGCAAAACAGGGAGGAGCTGTCAGTAGGCTGTTGCTGCTCAGGGACTGGCTAGGCACTGGTGGACTGGAGCTGAGAAACCACATTGTGCAGCACTTGTTTGGCTATAATAGTAATAATAAATATTTTCTCTTTTTTTTTTTTTTAAATGTTCTGTTAAGCTGTCTTCAACAAAACACATGCATTTATTTTTTCTGATTTCCTTTCCATCTCACTTGCAGGGCAGTGAGCAAATGGCTGTATGGTGCTGAGCTGCATGCCATGTTAAATCACAACAGCATACAACCAAACAGATGGGTAAAACATAATGTAGAAATAAAGTGTGCTTTTATTTAGGCATGTAAGGTAAAAACTTGTTAAAAAAATTGTCACAAAATCAACCACAAAAAGAAATATTTTCAGTCTTGCACAATACCTACACCCATCCTTCTCACCTGACTGAATGAAGTACAAGCAAAGTACTTCTAAAGGATAACTCAAAGTCGGATATAAAGCCATCATATCATCACAAGCTTTTTCCAATCTAGTTGCCTCATGAGGAAACTTGAAAGAAAAAACAAAACAGTTATTTCTACAAATTATCAGATGGTGGATGTCACATGCAGTCATTGAAGAAGACAGATAGATATAACCTTACTTTTGACAAGCACTGAATAAAGTCTTTGTAAAGATTTCGATGATCTTCATTGGGAACAGTGTCAGCAGAGTTCAGTGCCTCTTCATATGCACTCAAAAGCTGAAATAAGAAATAATTAAAAATGCAATGACTCTGAGAAAATGTTATCAGAGCTAAACATTTCCTTTTTACCTTTTCTAACTAGTACCATGAACAGAGAAAAAAGAAAGCAAGTTCCTTATCCCAAAATAATACTCATAAAGGACTCAACACTAATTCTGTACAGCAAGATGAAACAATACTATATGTTGTCTAACACATGAACAAAGACAACAAAATCTATGGGAACAGACTCTTCCTAGTACCTAGTCCCAATACAAAGAGAACTTGGTACAATAAAATCTACATTAATAGCTGTTAACTGCCAGCCCCAGCTCTGAAAAAAAAATCTAGTCTTTTATTTCTGGACTCTTTGCATACACATAAATAAATGCATATAAATACATGATTGTATGGGAATATAGGGGAAAACGTAGGCACTACTAAATGCAAGCTACCAAAGAAGCATGCTTCAGCAAAACATTGCCCACATCTTCTCATACAATACAGTAAATTGTAGATTTGCAGATGAAATATCATTTCTGATCTTTGCATAACCTAACTCTATTTTACTCTTCCACACCCAACCTCAAAAGGCAGCAAGTACTGCCTGCAGCACTTCTTTTTGTGCTAACAGCTTTTGACACTTACAGCATATGACTTCTAAAAAGATAGGTGCAGATTCAGTTTCCTTTTGTCTGGAAGTATTTCAGCACTTTTTTGCCTTTTGTGAACATTGCTATCAACAAGACTGGCGAAGAGCAAGTTCTACCCTGCTCTTTGAAAGAGGCTCATTTCGCAAGAACAGATAAATCACTCAAAAAGTTAACTTTGGCCATACAGCACACAGAATCAGTATAACTCGTGATCCTACTGTTTGGTCCAATTTGCTACAACATTTTTCTAAGCAACATTTGGGTTCAAATTTTCCTACATATGATAAGCACTGCATATGAAAATATGGAAAAACAGCACAAAACCTATTCCACCAAGGGAGCAGAAGGAAAGGAGTTTCTTGTTTTGGAGAATGCCTATTTTGTAGACATTGTCAGAACTTACAAATACGTCAGAAGCTGTTCTGTTCAGATATGTCAATGCAGGGATTCTTCTTGTAGGGGCATAACAATGCATCACCACATTACAGTGCAAATCTAGGCTTCCACAAAACTGAGGAAGTTTAGGGAAAACTTTAGATCTGGACGCTCTGTCCCACTATTTTGGGTGGTCGCACCTTCATTGTTTCTGACAGATGGTGAAATCACCTACTTTTTCATGAAAAGCTTAGTATCATTCAACATCCATGAGAAACAGTAACATGATTTTTGTTTTCCAAGGCTTCCTCTGAAATCCAGCAGCACCGTGTACAAAATGTAAGATGGAGGGGATTGAGAAACTTTACCAATTGTGCAGTCTTATTATCCTGGTACTGCACATTCTCTCCCAGTAACTGGATCATCCTCTTCCAAAGCTGATGGAGTTCCACCTTTTCTGCACCTCCTTCCTTTTTCACTTCTATTAGTTTCTGGCATATTTCTGCTGCCTGTCAGTAGGAAACAAATGAACTATATTGTAACTCCTGGACACCTGATACAGTCAAGTCTAAGCAATTAATTTCAGTTTTCTCTGGAGAAAAGCCCAATGGAACACTGTTGCAGAAGATACCATTATGTTACTAGATTACTTCCACTACTACACTCACTTATATTTACATAATATCCATTAAAAAAAAAAGAAAAGAAAAAAAAGAAACCACGTATCATTTCTTGAAAAAGCTAAATGACAGTGCAGCCAGCCTAAACCATGAATGAAAAAGAATCTGGCTGATAGTCTGGTGCCAGGCAGACTAAGGAATTAAGGAGCAGATGGAGAAAAATGAGTTTTCAGTATTAGATAGAGAGGGAGTTACAGACGCATTGCAGAAGGCAAAGTGAATGCCAGACTACAGCACACAGTGGGAACAGTGGCAGATAACAACCCACATTAATTAAGACTTTTGTTAAAGAAAAATACTACACCTTGAAATACAAGTCCTTCATGTATCACCTACCATACAAACTGAAAGGCAGTACGCTGTGAACAGGATTAGGTATGAGCAAAATAATAGATCCTGACTAGGAGCAAGAAAGAAGGAGTTTGCTTCCTACCACATTAGGGTAGACAACAGAGTGAAAGTGATCACCTAGGGTTACCTGCCTTCTGATTAGAGCAGTAACAGCTTCCAAAACATTACCTTCAGACCTGCCTAGCTTCCCAGATAATGTCAATAGCAGGAGTTTTGACTGGTTCCTGGAGGAAATCAGCAGTAAAAACGGACTTAAACAGTCCTCCTATAACCTCTAATAGATAAACTGAAGCCTTATCAGACTATGGCATTACAAAAAGAACACATACTGAAATTCCAGTGTGCAAGACTGAGAAAGAAGGACTCTAACACCAGATTTGTGGCTTCCTGTCCCACGTGGAACAAGTCTGCATTTGTAAATGATATTATCAGCTTATTTACTTTCAGACAGTGCTATGCAAAGAAACTTTGAAGTTAATAAAAAGTCTTGAATTTGACAACAAGACAGAAGTAAAATCTTTTTTGCAGGAAAAGGAGCAAGATGGTACAGTATAAAACCACACTCTACCTTATACAACAACAAACTCTTCAAAAATTAAAGGAAAAGTGATAAGCATAACTGCAAGAAGAATTCTGTAATATCACCACAGAGGCTGTAGGCAAAGATACTGTTGAACTGTACAAGCATTAAACAGCTCCACCTCGTGGTAATCTGACAAGATTGTTATTTCTGCAGTAATCACACAGACAAATTTAAGACTGCTGCCAGGTGGGCACTACCTTGTGATGCCCCAAAGCAGCTTTGCATGTCCTTACTTTTCTGCACGAGAGTGGCAGATAGGCCTGTGGCAAATGTAAATCCCAAACCCTCTGGCACAAAGGAGAGAATGATTCCACCAGAGACAAGATACACAAGTATGTAGAACTGGCCAAGACAGGCAAAGGCCCTTGGGATTCTGTGAGCAAATACGCTTTTGGAATCACACTGGACTTCTAGATATACAACAGAAAAATGAGGTTGTAGCCTTTCAGTCTATACACTGATATTTTTTTTTTTTCCAAGTTTCATCAGTTTAGGAGCTTCCATCCAAGTCTGTTATGCAGAGGAAAAAAAATAAGTAAAAAATCAGTTCTTCCTAGTTGTGGTCCAAGAAGACATCTTCAGTAGTCTGTGGCCCAAAAAAACTACAGATTCATTGATTGTTCTAACAAGAAATTCCCTTCTAATCAGAAGAGAGAAATTACATTAGTCACCTACCTCTAAGTATTTATTTCCTTGGCGATATAGTTCCACGAGCTTGTTACATACATCACACCATTTCTGCTTGTCTCCACTAGAAAGAAGAAAAAAAAGCTAAGCTTCCCATTAAATAGTGATACAGCTTTCCTATTCTGTCAAATAAGTTTTTTTGTAACTTCGCAGTTGCCAAACAAATATTTAGAATAAATACTACAAACTGCCTTAAAACTTTTACTCACCATTGCTTTGGATAAAACAATTACTTTAAGGACTGGGCTTTTCTTTGTGAACTACTTTCAAATTCAGAAAACAAATGTAATGCTCCAGCGAACTACAATGACAATTGAGTTATCTTTGTTCAGAATTCTATCTATAGAAGCAAGGTGACATAGACTGCAATCTTAAAGGAGTGAAGTTAAGCCTACTCAAATCAGGCTTGGAATCATCCCTGCTCTAACAGTGAACTTAAACAGAGGGCAAAAGGTAACATAATTTTAAAGTTGCAACTCTGCCGCATCTAAATTGGTAACTCTACCAAATAAGCAACTTTAGACTGAATTTTGGGACTCAGTACACATCACCTTTCATAGAGTTCCAAGAGTTTTTGGTACACATCTTGTAAGTCTGCGTGGACATCCGTTTGGTTGGATTTCTCATATAAATTTGCTAAGCCCTGTTTAAAAAAAAGTGTTTATTACAGATAAGAACACTTGATGTCTGTAATTATGAATTTAATTTATATTGCAAGTTCTGCCAAAGGAAAAAATATATATACGTAAATATTCTCCTCACTTCCATGGGCTAATATGTTAGCCCATGAGCAAAATCTTGGTTGAGACCTTTGTATGTTTTACACTAAAAGCTTTCTTCACTTCCTGTTCTAATACTGACTACTATTTGAAACTTATAAATGTTAAATGATCCTCTCTGCAAGATATACATACTATATACAACACACGCTAAGTTCTAAGATAAATGCTCCAAGTATCATGCCACCTTGGATTGTAACAGAAGGCCAGAATATGACTGCTAGGCAACTAACTATTTCAATATACCTTGAAATCAGGTACCAGCATTTATACTTCAAAAAGCTGCTTATATTGAAGATGCAAAGCTTTACAGTATTAGAATATATTGGATGCTGGCATGTGAGAGATTGATCTATCATGCAGACTAATGCTCCATCATCCAAATATGCTATAGCCATACACTACTAAACATTGTTGTATATGCACCATCCAACACACTGCTACTTTAAGGGCATAATGTTATTTTTTAAACAACAAAAACAATCTATTTCATGCTGAAAAAATAAGGCACTAAACATTTTCCTTCTCACGAAAGCAGCACCAAAAAGTGCTTGTTGAGCTAAGAGTATGGTATTTCAGAGCACAGATGAACTGGCTATGTGTGTCTTAATTCACATTCTCTCTAGAATGTTTCACTGCTCTCTTGTCTATTTAGGTGTACTGGAACTTAAGTACTCTAGAACTAAAATTTACTCTGCTGCACACATGTAACCACCCAAGTCTTCAATTCGGACACATACAATACTTCTGCTACTGCAAAGCTTCAGAACACTTAAGTGCTTGAAGTAAACACAATGCAGTTTTGCCTTCTCCCCAGATTTAACCCCACAGTAACACTTTTCATGGCAAAAACAAGTACATCTGGACATACACTTACCTGCCATGCCAGTAACTGGTTTGGTTCAAGTTCAATAGCCTTCTTATACGCCCCTTTGGCCTGATCAGGTTGCTCCAACTCAGCAGCTGCCAGGCCAATAAATACCCAGGCATTGTAGTTATTTTTTTCTTGCTTCAAGACTACCTGGAAATAGACATTTTTTTTAGGTAAAACTGATGAATGAGATGCATCTTACTGATTCATACATTGACTTTTCTCATAAAATTTGGTTAATTCTTCTTCATAGTTGATACCAGAAACTAACTCATTTTTTGGAAAAGATTAAGAACCTCAGCTTTTCATGCCACAGAAGCCTTTGTGTCTGAACTGTTCTGCCAGTTAACATAGCTGCAACTTAGGAATTTCCTGTCGAGGTGCAGATTATAAATGAATTTTGGTCATCACTATTATAGACCTAATGTTCTCTTATCCATACGTAAGCAAATGCTAAAGCAAAAGGAAACAGAAAATCAATTATATAATCAATCTTACATCAGTGAGATGCATCACTCAGCATAATTATACAGTTCTTGTTTATGGGAACAACAAACACAAGAACTGCAAAAATTACTAATTTCCAATGAAATAATAATTACCTTGCAGTGCTTTAAGGCTTCTTTATATTCCTTATTTCTTATGGCTTCTCTAGCGCTCTTTAATGCTGCCTTCACCTCCTTATTTGACATTTTTGCCGCTAAGTAAAAAACAACATGTGGTTAGTTATCAAAGAGAGACATAATGAACTCAAACCACTATTTATACCCTACCATGGCAGCATAAAGAAAGCACTTCAAACATAGGACTATATTGCAATGCGTCAAAACATACGTATTGAAAGATCATTTCCCCCCCAAAAATGCAAAAACAACAACTTGGTTAAAATTGATTATTTACACTTAGCTGCTAAGCAGGACTATGCCAATATCCCAAAGATTTCAATGGTACAAAGTATTCATCTTAAGTCTCAACTCAAATTTCATTCTGTGATAATTTTAAATTGGATGAGAGGTGTTATATGACAGTCACCTTAGTTAGACTGCAGGAATGTCAGCACTTAAGGGTGGTGAGGTACAGGCTGCCCAAAGAAGCTGTGGATACACCATCCCTGGAGGCACTCAAGACCAAGTTGGATACGGTCCTGGGCAGCCTGATGGGCAGCAGCCACTAGGACTGGAACTGGATGGTCTTTCCAACCCAAATCATTATGTGATTCACTCTACAAAGGACACAGCATAGTTTCTCTTAAGCAGTGAGCACTGGGCATGCTCCCAAGGGGTTTCTAAGAAGCGGAGACTTTCCTGCTCACCATCTGTAGCAGGATGAAACTCAGCACATCACTAACACCCGTGCAGGACCTGCAGCACTCCTATTCCTTCTCACACAACTAGGACAGACCTGCTTCTGACTGCAGCCATGCAGAAAATGAAGCAGTTTTAAAGGACAAGGAATCACTCCTTGTAAAGCCTGCCACAGTTATATACTAGTTGGGTTCATATGTTTCACATTTAACCAATGACAAATTTCAAAAACATCATTAAACTGGTCAAATGAGATGCAACAGAGAAACAACGCCACTAACAAGGCACTGAAACGGGCTCAAAAGATGGAAAAGCAGCTTTTAGAGGCCAAAGAGCAGAAGATGGGCTGCAGGCCTAGAAACATACTACTAATGGGAGGGCTAAGAAAGATGGCTGACGTGCGACTCCCTCAGGGTGATGAAATGATTGAAAGCAAATTACACTCACATCACTCAACAGCTCCTGGAGAGAAAGACAGCTCCCCGAGAAGGGCCGGGCTCCTCAGTCATCGCAACCATCAAAACACCGGCAGCGTTCAAGCCTGGGATCCACGTCCTCCTGCAGAGAATCAAGAAACCACGTAACTGCCGCCCGAAGCCTCGGAGCGCGCCGACAGAGCGGCTGTGGAGAGGACAGAAGGGCTGTAAAGGGACCGAGCGGCTATAAAGAGACGCGCCGCGCACCCCACCGCGCTTACCTCGCAGTCCCGCACCCGCCGCCAGCGCGCACGCGCATTCCACCACCACGTCAGCGCGCGGACCCGTCCCGCCCGCCGCCCGCCCTGGTGCATGCTGGGAGTTGTAGTTCTGCCCCTCCGCGCCAGAGCGCCCGTCTGCGGGGCAATGCGGAGAGGCGCGCCGCCGGTGTTGCTGCGGGGGCTTCTCCTCGTGGCTACCGCGCACTGCGCAACGCCGAGGCCGCTCAGGCATTCCTCCCGGCCAAACGTGGTGCTGCTGGCCTGCGACTCCTTCGTGAGTAGCCGCGGCTCCGCGGGGAGTTTCACGTTTACACCCGGCTTGTGGCCGGTTCCAGGTGTGATGATGGCTGTGCTCGGTGCTACCCGCCGTCGCACAGCGCTGCCTCCGCTCCTTCGCCCAGGGCGAGGCGGAACGGCCGTCCCCGCAGAGCAGGGCTCGGCGCTGCCCTCTGTTCGCGGCGAGTAGCTGCAGCCGCCATCAGGCCTCCCCTCCGCTCCTGTGCTCTGCTGCGCGTTGCCTGCCGTTCATGGAACAGTTCTTCCTAACTATTTGTAAAATACGATATCCGCCTTAGACCGCTTCTTAGTGGTGATTTCAAAGAGGAAGCAATAGCTCCTTTTTTTTTTTTTTTTTTTTTTTTTTTTATTATTATTTTTTAAGCTCTAGGTTTCCTGGCTGTATTTTGCTTATTATTATCGTTGTGAGAACATCAGCTCTTGTAATATTCTAATCATTTTTTTTTCCTCCAAATGTTCAGCTTCTATTAAAGTTACTATTAACCAACAAAATGGCTGATTTTTAAATGTTAAAGTCCATTTTATTTCTAGTTCCTTGCTGAAGCTGCCAACAGATCTGAAGCAGGCCTCTGTACGCTGCTGTTTTTATAGACTGATAGAATCACTGAGGTTGGAAAAGAGCACTGAGATCATGAGATCATCTAGTCCAACCATCAACCCACTGGCCACTAAATCATATCACTTAATGCCACATCTATGCATTTCATGAAAACCTTCACCACCTCCCCAGGCAGTGTGTTTCATTGCCTCACCAGTCAATCTGAGGATACGTTTCTCCTAATATCCTCCCTGCATGTGGCAGGGGGGTTGGAGATTCATGATCCTTGAGGTCCCTTCCAACCCTGGCTATTCTGGGATTCTGCAATTCTGCTATAGCCTCCTTTAGGTAGTTGTGGTTATACAGTTGTCATTTGTGTTGCTTCTTTTCCCCCCCACCTTGACAATTTATTTTACAATCAGCTACATTTGAGTAACACAGCTTCAAGTTAAGAAATTATAAATTACTGCAGGCAATAACTTGAGACAGTGATGCTTATATGCTGTTATTCTATTTGACTGCAGGATGGGCGTTTGACATTTTATCCTGGAAATCAGACTGTGGATTTGCCTTTCATAAATTTTATGAAAAGACATGGCTCTGTCTTTCTCAATGCCTATACCAACTCTCCAATTTGTTGTCCTTCTCGTGCAGGTAGGACCAGGAGAAACATCAGATAAATGCAAATGATTAATACTTGCCTATGTCAATTTAAATGTACGTTAATTTCAAAGCTTTGAGATTAGGGAAGCTTTGCTGTTTTCTCAGTCAGACCAATTAATCTTTTTTTGGTAGTTCCTCAAATTTGTACAGTGCTTGATCCATTTTTTTTTTTTTCTGTTTCTTGTGTAGTTTACATTTATTCTTAAGGCCATTAAATACATGATAATTCCTTTAGCATCTTTAGTTACATGCTTAAGTATTCTTTACTTGCTGCAATCAGTATCCCATATGCAACTTCCCATTTGGAGAATTTAGAAGTTTGGAATTCAGAAGGAAGCTATATTCTTAAATCAAATGTTACATTTCGTAGTGTTTCTACCCTTCTCAGTTGTTGCAAAGACCCACCAGAAGTGATGTAAATGAAATGTCATCTACAGCACTGTTACAGATGTAAATTGGAAGAAGCATCCTGTCCTAACTGCAGCAGGTACAGGCTTCCAAGTTACTGCTGTATTCCATTTCTTAAGAACTAGCTATTGCTTCTGTTTCTCAAGGCCAAGTTGTAACTGAACTAAGATTACATAAACATGTTCTCAATCCTGTTATCTTACTTTTCACAAACCGTATCTCATTTTATTTTCCAGCAATGTGGAGTGGTCTTTTCACACACTTAACTGAATCATGGAATAACTTCAAAGGTCTAGATCCGGATTATGTAACATGGATGGATCTCATGCAGAAGCATGGCTACTACACACAAAAGTATGGGAAATTGGATTATACTTCTGGACATCATTCAGTGAGGTAATCAGATGGATGTTCCTTCCATAACATAGACAGTTGTGAGTAATATGGCAGGCCTCTCTGAGTACGGTTTCTTGGTATAGGTGGTATTCATTCTCATTGAAAGTATTGGAAATCAGAATTTATCTCTGAAGTTTTAAAATAATTACCTGTGAAGCCTTTGCACTTTGATTTTACATTCAGGGACTGAATTTCGCATTGCTCCCTTTTTCACTCCTCTACCAGGTTTTCTGAAGGTTCTTATTTCTAGCTTATCTTTTTCTCCTCTTGTGCCTGAGGATCAGTCTTGCACATGTAAAAAATCTTCTGTGTTGTTCCAGAGAACTGGTCTGAGGGATTGGGGTTGATGTTTTTTGTTTATTTGCTTGCTTGCTTTTTCTGTTTTTGTTTTTACTTTGATCTTATTCTCATTCTGATTAGATACCAATCTGGCCTATATAATATGTTTTTCACTATATGTCAACGTTACGGTGTTGTATGCAATGTGACACAGACACTACTCTCATCCCCACATCTGAATTTATTCTTTAACTCTCTATCAAATATGACTTCTCTAAGTAGTTTGTTTAGGGCTTTCAGCTTGAAAGTGTGGATGAATATAAACAAAGGCCTAATTAAAAAATACAGTTACAGATAATTCTAAGTAGTTGTTCTGGATGTCAAGGATGCAGTGGTAAAATTTCAGTGAGGGTAGAAATGGTTAGGTGTTCTTTAAATATCAGCAATGAAATAATGAAAGTGCAAGGTTACATCGTTCATGTTTTCCCTTGGAATTTCAGTGGTGATATTAAAATTTCCCTGAACAAAATTAAGATGGGTGGAGATTTTAAGTTGAATGTTTCCTTATAATCCTGTTTTTGGCAGTTGTTGTAATTCAGTCTCAAAAAGAAGCCAGGACATCTGTAGCTCAGATTTCTCAGTGTTTTGTGGAGGAAAGAAAAAAAACCTGCTCCAAAAGTGTTGTCTTTTCCTCCCCACCCCTTCTTTTTTTCTCTCTACATTTTTCTCTTATTTTTCCTTATATTCCATTTTCATGATGGCATTTCTCAATTATATCAAAAGAAAAAGTACAAGATAAATTGCTGTTAGGGATTTTTGTTGTAAGTGATAATGTTCCTATAGCAGAATGTGTCTTTTGAAGGTGCCTGCTCCAGCTAGGTCACTTCTCACAGAATTTTATTAAGTAAATCCAAGGCTGTGCATACCAGATGAACTGTATGATTCGATGACAAAAAGTCAATCGGGGTCAGCAAGATGGAGAGGCTATTTCTAATTTATTTGTTTTTCTGTTGAAATGGGAAGAAGAACCATTCTGAAATTAATTTTTAATAAAAAAGAAAAAAGATTGAGAAGCAGAAGAGAGTGACTAAAGCTGTGGATATAAAATAGATATAAAATAGCTATAGTTAAAAACAATTTTCCTTTATCTGGCAATTAAAAGGAGATGGCAGCTACAAATGTAGGAGAAGTTAAGGAGAAACTTTTTGCGTGGAGGGAAAGTGAAAAAAAACACTTTCCTCTAAGTGCATATATCTTGTGTCTGTGTTCTCAGCAACCGTGTGGAAGCCTGGACTAGAGATGTTGAATTCCTGCTCCGGCAAGAGGGAAGACCCAAGGTAAATCTTACTGGTGACAGGAGGCATGTGAGAGTGATGGAAACTGATTGGCAGGTTACTGACAGAGCAGTGACTTGGATAAAGAAAGAAGCCATTAACCTCACCCAACCATTTGCTCTTTACTTGGGGCTAAATTTGCCACATCCATATCCGTCACCTTACGCAGGAGAAAATTTTGGATCCTCTACATTTTTAACGTCTCCATATTGGCTTGAAAAGGTATGTGCAGGTGAAAGTTAAATCTAAATTCGTGTGTAACTTTATTGTGAAATGTGTTTTATTCCTTGTAATTTTTCAGGTCAGGTCCAGTTCTAATATTTCAGTACACAGTAAGTAGTACTTGGATAAGATGTTGGACTTCTGATGAAGTAAAGTAATTTTGTTCATTTTGTTTTCCTGTAATGAAAAGGTTTGTTAATATTGAATCAGTAAATTTGGACTTCAATAGCTAGAAACACATTTAAATTATATAGCCAGGTAGTCATTAATGTCAGAGATCTTCTGAAAAAGAAGTCTCTTTTCTGTTGACTGTCCATGTGTGCAGAACTAGCACAATATACAGATCTAGCATTATATGTAATGTATCAGCTCCTTCTTTTAGCTTTACTGCTTCTTTATAACTAAATGGCTTAAAATCTGTAGAAATAAAAAAAAATGGCCTTCATTAGTAGCTGATTTTTATCGCTCTTTTATAACTAATTGCCTCAATACCTGTGAAAGTATGGAGGAAATAGCAGCACTATGTAACAGATAACCTGCTGATATCTCGAAGACTACAGACTGAGAACTGACAAATTATGCTAAAGAGTTTTAAATTAAACCTTTCTTTTTTTTCCTTTAAATTGTTTAATTCAGTTTGTAATGTTATTTTCCCCTTTATTTTTAGGTAAAATATGAAGCTATTAAAATTCCCACGTGGTCTTCACTTTCAGAGATGCATCCAGTAGACTATTATTCATCTTACACCAAAAACTGTACAGGAGAGTTTACAAAGCAAGAAGTGAGAAGCATTAGAGCATTTTATTATGCTATGTGTGCAGAGACAGATGCTATGCTTGGTAGGTGAAGCTTCATAACATAGTGGGTTTTTATGTTCTGATTTATTTTTAATTTCTTTTTAAAAAAATGCTGATAGAGCCAGTCTTTTGGAATAATAAAATAAAACCGTGCAATTCAGATCTAGGTATAAATTGCATAGGTATTGCTTAATCAATCTATTCAGTAATAACTGGATAGACTTTAAGGGTACTGCCAGGTGAATTCATTCTGAAAAGTGCTAACAAGGCCCATGAATGAAACAGTGGAAGGTGCATAGGTACAGCAAAGCTTTGTTGGATGCTTGTGCAGGAATAAGTAAATATTCTTTTTTGAAATGATAACTGAAAAAATAGAAATACAGAAGTAAACAACTTTGAGACTGTAAGTGCTTTGCCTAGAGATTGGTTTTTAAGTGACCGGATTCAATGGCAACTGCAAATAATGAATTAAGCAACAAAGTTACCTTTGGAAGCTTCCTTAGTAAGGTATTGAAAATGAAGGAGACAAAAGAATGAATTAAGCAGAGGGAGTTCTTCCTACTTTAGGGTAAGATCTACGTAAACAACAATTACAGTGCAACATCATAATTTAGGGCATTTTATTTCTTAGTTAATTTTCTTGCCCTCTAATATGAAATTTATGAAAAAGCAAGCAAATCTTTTTCTTTCCTTTTTTTTTTTTTTTTTTTTTTCTTCTTTTCTGTAATTTTACAATGATTAAGTAACTTTAAAGACATGGAATTATTGTTTCATGTTTAATGAAATGAAGGAGATCAAGAGGAACTTCAGGCCACAATGGTGTTGCCCAGCTCAGTAAGTAACTGAGCTGTACTGTAACTTTGTAATTTAAGTTTTTAACTGATCTGTTTAAACAAGAATCACCTTAATGTTTGAATGTTAACGATGTGCAGATGCTTTGCTTCATTACTGATTTCATTGGTCTTGTCCATGTCTCCCTTGCACAGTCTGTGCAAGATGTTCTTGTGGGGATATGGGCACGTGTTAGAGAGACACCTACTGATAAGGTGCATACTGTGAGGAGTCCTTCACCCTAAATGTCATGCAGGGCTTCTGTGGCCCTATTTTAGTACTGCAAAGCCAACTATTTGTTGTAATAGCAAAAATGCATCTCATCCTATAGTGCTCTTTGATATTCTTGTGGTTGTTCTTTGCCCTCCAGGTGGCACTGAGAGCCAGACTCCTGCAACTTGCATACTGCTGTGTATTTTTCTGGGCTGGTTGCTTTGATTTCTGCCTCCTGTGGCAGAGATTGGATTTCCCAAGTCTTTGAATAGGATTATTTGGGATTTGCATGACACTGTGTAGGTTAGGAAGTTCAAAGAGTATTTAACCCAGCTTTTTGAAGCCTTTTTCTTGTTGCAGGTGAGGTTATTTCAGCTCTGAGAGATACTGATCTTCTTAAGAAAACGGTCGTTATGTTCACTTCAGATCATGGGGAACTTGCTATGGAGCACCGTCAGTTCTATAAAATGAGCATGTATGAAGGAAGTTCCCATGTTCCTCTTCTAGTTATGGGCCCAGGCATAAAACAACAGCAGCAAGTATCAACTGTGGTCTCTCTGGTGGATATATATCCTACCATGCTTGGTGAGTTAAGTCATTTAAAATTATTCTTTTTTCTTTTTTAAGTAACTAATTATTGTTGTGTATTTGCATTGTAGTCAGAATTATGTCTCCAATTTGTGAATCAATGTAGTAACAGAACAGGAGGTGATAAATCATGGAGGGAGCATATGCATGGACTCGGTGTAAAATGCAAGAAGAGTGTATAAAAATTAAATGAAGGAATTGATGATTTTCTGTTCTGCTGTTACTGGTTCTCACAATTCTCACAAAAATGATTTTATGAGGAATTATCTGTTTAAAAATGTATTGGGAGATACAAAGTAATCAGACACAGTTTAGATACAAATAATCCTTGCTAGCCTTCATACTGAACAGTTAGTTCACTGTAGAAATTAGAATGTAAATGCATCCAGAAGGGGGATTGTACCCAAAAGAATAGCAGTTTCATTATGTTGTCAAAGTAGTTCCCTTTACAAAGTGTCAACTGGGAGAAAGTTAGCATAGACTTTTGCACAGAAAATGTACAATTAATCTGAGCAAGTGTAGTAAGGTATGATAATGCATATCCATGCTTATCTTCTTGAATATGGAAATATTCTTTATGGGGCAGAGAAACTGTTGAAAAAGATTCTCATTAAGTTACTTTTAGGAGTGAATTTTTGAACTGTTACCTGTTTTATCACAGGTATCAGACAAGATGTGAATCTTTTTGGAACTGAATGTTAGTCACCGTTTCAGGCATTATCTAGGATGTTTTAAGCTACTAATTGGATTTTTTTTTTTTTTTTTTCTGAAATACTCAGCAAAGCTCTTTATTTTAAAAGCATCAGATGTAGGCTGTAATTGCCTGAGAGAATGTGAGGCAAAATGTATCATTATACTTTGTAGAGCAAACGAAGGCAATGACAGAGCCTTTATTTGAGAAATAGTTGCTATAGGAAAAAATATCCAGGAGGAATCAACTCACCCCTCCCGGTAACAGTTTGGAGAAAAGGATGAGTGAAAGGCTGAGTGAACTGGGTCTGTTCAGCCTTGAGAAAAGAAGACTGAGAGGGGACCTGATCCAGGTCTATAAATATCTAAGGTGTGGGGGGCAGAATGGCGAGGACGGACTCTTTTCAGTGGTGAGTGGAGACAGGACAAGGGGAAATGGCCAGAAACTGCAGCATAGGAAGTTCTGCACAAATGTGAGCAAGAACTTCTTTACAGTGAGGTGACGGAGCACTGGAACAGGCTGCCCAGGGAGGTGGTGGAGTCTCCTTCTCTGGAGATGTTCAAGACCTGCCTGGATGCCTATCTGTGCTACCTGCTGTAGGGAACCTGCTTTGACAGTGGGGTTGGACTCGATGATCTCTGGAGGTCCCTTCCAACCCCTACAACTCTGTGATTCTGTGATTCTGTGATTCTGTGATGAGCTGAGGAATGCGGCCTCCCCCATTCATACCAGGTGCTGCAGCAGAGAAGGGCAGGGGGAAAAGGGACCACAGACCCAGATGGCACGGGAAGTATGGAGACAGAAGGGGTGGCTCTGAACTCCCCCCCCACCCACTCCGGGCACTCACGTACTCACTTAGCTCATCCATTGGTTCAGGCTTTTGACCTTGGAATTGCACTACATACTTATTATACTGTACTTCTAGCAGTAAAAGCTAGAGAAAATCCTTTTCTGCATTATCTTAAGTAGATTTTTTATGAACAAAATATACTTATCTGCTTGTCTCTTCTCAAAACTTTGGAAACACTTATCTAGATGAAAATAGCATATAACCTGAGTAGTTTTCTTTTTTCTCTACCAAATTCTGGAACTGAATCAGTATAAAGAAGTCTGTGCCAGATACCCTCAGACAGAAGTTGCAGTGCCATACTTGAAGAGTTAACTTCTTTTTTTGTGCTTTTTCCACAAATAATTAGTCAAGTGGTTTGTCATCCTTTTTTCCTGCTCTTTGTTATTTTCCTGTAGTTTCCTGTGTTTATTAGTTCTTTCCTTCTGTTCTGGCAGTTTCTTCTTCCTATGATATGAATATCAAAAAAGCTGGATAAGTCAAGATGAATATCGAAGTATGAAGTATCATTTCTACTTTCTCTTCAAGCTGCATGCTGCTGCAGACTAGTGAGAAATCAGATTTCAAGTCTTTTTCTTTGTAATTTTCATCCCTATGTTTTGCATTGTGTCAAGGCTGTAGTCACCCTGAACATTTACTTGGAGTTTAGGTGCACCCTATATCATGTGTGGTACATAGGGTTCATCCCATCAGATTCTGTGTGATTCAGGTAATTGACCCAGAAGTGCATCAACTCCTGTCTTTTCTTACAGGATGTAGCCTAAGCTTTCCATCACTAGCACTAGCTTTGTTGGTTTAAATAGAAGTACTTTTGGATGTCCTGTTAAGCAGGAGGCATTGAAAATGCCAGCCAGAACATTTCTTGCACTGGGAAAATGCAGTACAGCTGTTAATACTGTTACTAGTTTAGGATGAGGGGCAAGAAAGGTTTATACCTCTCTTTTGGCTTTTTTTCAGATTAAGCATTCATTTGTTCAGGTTTTAGCCCCCACACTGGAAGTCCTAGGTTTGTAATGTTACAGACTTCCTACTGCTTGGTTTTATTCTCCAGAGGAAGAACTACAGATTACTGACAGGTGTCTGTGCTGTAGGAACAAAAGATAAGAAAGAAGATAGGTGATGATGAAAGAAAATCTCACTTGTGGGCAATGCATATTGCTGAGCATCACTGTAAGAATATTAGACACAACTCATCATGGAATGGAATCCTCTGTGAAAATGAAATACATTGAATTTTGAATGCTGTGTTCAGTAGTCAGTAGGGTAATTAAAAATAATATAGCCATACTCCTTTTTTAGGAAACTCTGAGGTAACATGGATAAGGTTCTCAGCTGTACTTTTCAGAATGTCTCTAAGAGATGTTTATGACTTCTTAACGCTGCCTGGATCTTTGGAAGTTAGAGATACTTCTGATGTAATTTTGCAGCAAGGGGCCTATCCAAGCTACAGGATCTTCCAGTAGGCTGTAGAGCATCTGTAGTAGGCTATAGATTCATCTTGTGTATTTTCAATATGTGCACTGTATCAAAACCACCTCTGATATCATCCTTATCTCCAGTCCTATCAAATGCCCTTGTTCCTGAGTTTCCTCACCAGTTATATATATGTGATAACTATAACAACTGCCTTTCACACAGTATTTTTCTAGTCATAGATGAAGAATGCTGGTTAGGAGCTAAGCACCAGTAAGTGTTAGACCAGACAGATTGATATGGATCTTGTAGGCTTCATGCTTACTGAGTCTATACATGCATACCTCAGTCTGAGGTGGTCAGAGAATGTGAGAAGGGCTTAAAAAATAAAAAAGCAGAACCTGTCACTGGAAGCTACGGATAGCAGTTCTAACAAATGTTTTAAAGATTGACCTAGATGGTGAGCAAATGAAGTCAGAAAGTTTCTTAAATATATGTTGTTATTTGCTTACGTTGGGGTTTCTGTGTTCTAGCAATATCCAGTTTACTGCAGTATATTTTCAGAGACATGTAGCATTATGTAAGTCTTGTTCATTGTGGTACCTTCAGTGGAACTTTGAATATGTGTATCTTTGCTTAGATCTAGCAAGAATTCCTGTCCTACAGAACCTCAGTGGATATTCTCTTTTACCCCTGCTGCTTGAAAAGGCGGAGGATGAAGCGTCACACAGAGGGCCTCGGCCCTCGTGGGTGCTGAGTGAGTTCCATGGCTGCAATGTGAATGCTTCCACATACATGCTTCGAATTGATCAGTGGAAGTATATCACGTACATGGATGGCGTTTCGGTGCCTCCACAGCTGTTTGGTATGTTACAATTCTTGTGTCCTAACTGATTAGTTAATTTATTTAAATGCAAGTTGACCCTCAACTGCCTTTATTTTGTGTTCCAGACCTTTCTGCCGATCCGGATGAGCTGACAAATGTTGCCATAAAATTCCCAGAAACTGTACAATCCTTGGACAAAATACTTCGCTCAGTAGTGAACTATCCAAGGGTTTCTTCATCTGTTCAGAACTATAACAAAAGGCAGTTTATCAGCTGGAAACAAAGTTTGGGCCAGAATTACTCAAACGTTATAGCCAACCTTAGATGGCATCAAGACTGGTCAAAGGAACCAAAAAAATATGAGGATGCAATTGATAGGTGGCTCAGCCAAAGGGAACAAATAAACTAAATATATTAATAAAATGAAAACGTCACAGATCTAATATGACTGAGGAGATGGAAACATTCTGCATTTGTAATTTTCTGTTGTATTTCAATTGTTAGAATTGTTATCTTACATAAGCTATTTAAAGCAAAGATAGTCCTGAAGAATTACTGCATTGTGCTAGAAATCCCAAAGTGGTTTATATAACCAGCAAGTGTAACAAATCTAGATTTTATATGATAAAAGTCTCTAGCATGTAAGAATGCATAGGAAGAATGTTATGTAAGTTTTAGTTACATTTATGGTACATATAGCTGGTTGCCAAAATGCAGAGTATTAAGTGTTAAAACTTAACAGGAATTTGCATTTTTAATGATATGTTAAAGGAAGAATTATTTTTTATGGTGGGATACCTGTTATACTGGAGTATGCCAAAGCCAACTTTCCACCAAGGCAGATTGTCCATAAAATATACATCCACTTCAGAGATGATGCAGGGGTTAGAATTTCATCAGAAAGATAGCATCTAGTGGTCTTAACATTAATGCACCTTATTCAGTATTTCATCATTCCATTTTCGTTCATGGAGTTTTCATTTTTGAAGATAGGCCTTCTTATCTTTGTCTTTTGGATCAGGACTTATCATGCATCATTCTTCAAAATAGTTGCATAATACTACTCAGGTGCTCATAGTAGTATTACGAGTACTTCTGGTGACTCAAAGGCCATGCACTATGTATGTTTGCAATGAAGAGAAATTGGTCTTTGTTCACTGTTGGAAATTAGAGGGGGAAAAAAAAACCCGAAAACCCAACAAAGACAAAAATAAATCCCTCAGACAAAACTTGTGATTAGAGCTGTTTTCTGAAAAGTAATAATGAGATTTTGCACAGCATTAAGTTGAAAAGTGATTGAGTGGATCTCCATTGCACAGTTAAATTCTGCAGGTAGATGTTCTAACGTGCAAAGCTGGAACGTAAGATATACACAGAGAAGATGCAGTTGAAGCTTGCAAAGAAAAAAAACAGAACCATTTCTCATTTGCCCAGGGATGTGACTGAATAAATAAATGAATAAACACCAAAGCAGTTTTGGAAGAAGGTAAGATTTAACTGGTAAGTTGACTTTTCCTAAGTGAAAAATGCTTGCAGCAGCACGTACACTTGCTTATTTTTGGACACTGTTGGTGCTGCTACAGTAGAAATTCAGCATGAGATTGTAACGCCAGAATGCTGCCTGGAATTTTAGTGAAGTACTCAGCAATAATGGTAAGCTGGAAAAATATAAAGATGAAAAATAAGTGTATCTTCTGATAGCTAAGCACCCTACCTGCATTTTGTAAACAACTTACCACGCTATAATTAGCTGCATATATTCATGAATATATTACCTTTTTAATTGCTACTGTTCATAGAACATTAAGGATAATCTTATACTACTTATTCATTTGGCATGCCATTGTAATTTCTGCTAAGATGAGCTCAGGTCATGATGAAATCATTTCAACAAAAAGTACAACGATGTAGTATGTGTTGGCTGCATAAATAGAGGGGAGGGAAGTCCATATGAAGGCACATTCAACAGGGAAGGTAGTAAATTGATATCTTTACAGAGTTCTGGGCAGGTTGGAACTCACCGTAGAGAATACAGCAAAATAAAATTTTGGTGAAGTGGTTTTGTGTGTGTGTGTGTGATTTTTAAATTATGTTATGTTTAGATATATCACTATGGAAAACTGTGTTCTGTCAATTCTGTGAACACGGTGCTGTATTGGTTCTAGGTAATGTGCTCTGGGTGAGACTGCTTGAGCAGGAGTTGGACCAGATGAACCCAGAGGTGCTTCCAACCTCAGTCTGGAATTCTGTGACACACTATTACTTATTTTTGCACCTGCCTTCTTAAAATGCTTATAAAGTGAAAACATTAATTTATTTATTAAAAGAAAAAACTTGAATTTCCACAAGGCTTTAGCCAGAAAGAAGGAAAAACAAAACAAAACCCTTAAGACTTCATTGCCTCAATTTACATTAAACAATTTACGTGTCTCAGTAACTGAACTACAACGGAACCTGAAATATTTAGCAACATTGTCATATTCAGCTAAGCCATCTTAGTTATGCTAGTTTATCTGCATAGTTAATTCAAGTTTGCAGCGCAGCAGCTTGGCTCTCAATCTAGGAGAATAATCTTTGTCAATCCCTCTAAACAATATATGTGACACAAGAGGATAAATGCATGGGAGATAACAGAGATGAGATGACTTGTGTAATATCAGTAATAGATAATATAAATAATAACATGCAGCATCAGTAGTAAAATGAAATGCAGGTATGAGATATAACAAATTGAGATCAACTGGGGAATGAAAAGAAGAAAGGAAAGGCTGGAATACTGATATGGTTAAGCACATTTTTAGACAAAGTCAAGACAACAGAGCATTCCATAATTTAACCAGTTGGCCTGATTACGTTCTTTACATTTATTGTCTTCAAGAACTTAATAACAACAGCAAAACCAAACAAAATCAAAAGCCAGGATAAAATGGGTGATGTACAAATGTCCTGGACAATATAAAAAGTGAATTATTTTTTCTAACTGCAGGTTCTTAGAGCTGGGAATCTACCTTTGTCAGGATGTCTTACCTGATCAGCGAGGAAAAAAAAGTCAATGAATAAATCCAGGTTTTGCACTGAAGTAGGAAACTACATTTTTTTTAAATTACTTATCCCCTCCCCCCAAAAAAGTATGGAAATAGAGTCTATATGAAATTACTGTAAGTTAGAGTTACAGAATGTTTATGTTGGAATCAAGCATAATGCCCACCCAGACCCAAACCCGTGTGGGCTGTGAGCTGCCCCACACCAGCTCAGGCTGTGCTGGGCCCCATCCAACCTGGCCCTGAGTGCCTCCAGGGCTTCTTTGGGCCGCTAAATCTCTCCTCTTTTCATTTAAAAGCATTTGCCTTTGTCCTCTCACTAGGTGTACAACTGACTAAAAGCAATCTTGGCTGTAGTTACCAAAATTTTTAAAGCGAAAAAGCTGATTATACAAGGCTTGCAAGAATTTGACATAGCACTGTTTTGCATTTTTATAAGGATTTTGAATGCAAAAGAAGATTGGCCATAGTAAGTGTCATCTTGCCCTAGATGAAGAGATGTTGACCAAAAGTTACTTTAATGCTTTATACAGCCGTCCTTTTCTGCCTGCTGGGTGGTGACTTAGGCTTCATCTTTCTTTTTTGTGAGTAAAGTTAAATCCCAATTATATAGCACACTAAAAGCTTTGCCAGCATTTACAAATCTTTACCATCAAGACAAATTACTAGTTGACGTGAGTTACTCCAGTGGTGTTCTGTAAAAATGCCACACAAAGGCCCTGTTTTCAGAACAATGTATTTTTGTGGGAAAAGCCACATTAAGCCTAACTTTGCAGGAAATTCAGTTTTAGATGCTGTAGTTACCTGTCCTATCTGGTGCCTTAACTCTGGCACTACACATGCATCTACCATTTTTGATTCAAGACAGGATACTCATAGAAAAGAGGGAAACAGGAAAAAAAAACTTGTTCAAGATCTTTGGACAACCATGTGCGAGTCAGAGACAAAGCATGCAAATAATGAGCCCCAAATCCCGTGTCACTGAACTAAAGCTGATTTGTGACCTAGAAGGGCCACAAAGAAAAGTCCTGCTGAAGATTCAGCACCTCTTGCCCTGACCTAACCTTCTTCCTTTCCCCATCTTGGTCATGTTACTGACACCTTAAACATGTGCACATTGCAGCAGACCAAGAGCTAAAAAAGTCCTGTTTGGCAGGCAGTGACACACCAGTAGAAGGGTGTCTGGGATTTCTTTCTGATTACAGGAGTAATGGCTGAAGGGAAATGAAAAGCAAGTATAAACAGGGGTGGGAAAAAGAGATGAATATCAAGAAGCCTTTGGTGAGCCTACACTGTGCAGTGACCTGAGCTGTTCTGTACCCCCATTTCTGCACCCTGAGGGCACCCTGAAGGCAGCTGGTCTATCCCAGAAGGTGAATTCAGAGCCTTTTCTGGGAAAGATAGGATATATGGAGAGTAACCATTTTTTTAGACAGAGATTTTTCTCTCACAGCCAGAGACAAGGATCTCACAGAGGCCACTAACAGAAGCAGCACAACACTCCCAAAGTCCCAGTGCCGGGCTGGGTGCCTGCTGGGAGCTGTAGGCAGCCCACCGGTCTCCCAGCACAGGGGCTGGTGGGAAGCAGAGCTGCCCCAGCAGGGTGAGCACAGCAGGCAGTACGTGACTTCAGACAGGGCTTCGTGTGGTTTGTCCCACAGGAAAAGTGCTGCTCACAGGGAGAAAAGCAGCAAGAGGAACTCTGCACTCCGATCTCCTGTTATCAGGGCAGAGCAGCTCGGCCCTACTGCTTATCAGCCGTGTCAGACCTCGCTTCGGCCATGCTGAGCCTCTGTACAGCCTGTCCCTGTGTGCTACAGGGGCCAGAGCCACAGCTGATGGCTTTATGTGAGGAAGCGCTTTGATAAATGCTGTCACACATGTGAACAAAGCAGCACTAGTTGTCATAGGAGCACTGAAGAGAGCCAATGTTGGACCTCATTATTCTGAGCGTTCATTTCTTCACCTGCTTTCTCATCTCTGTTTTGATCTGGTGGGGATCTAAGGTACTGTGTGACTTGCTGTGTGGCGGATAAGTGGCACTGCTCTTTGTAGCTCTTAACCCTCTTTGCAACTGGATTCCACGGGTATGTGGTTCCTCTTTGTTCTCAACATGCACAAAGACTTTTTTTAGCCCGATCTTCTGAGGAAGTGAGGGTATCAGGGTTGCACTAGGACTTTGACTGCAACACAGCAGCTAATTGTAAGTGAAATTAGTAGGAGGATAGGCTTCATGGCGAAAGGGGAGGCATGCATATATCCTCTGCTAAGAGAGGCTTTCTGATGTTTGAAATACATAAAGGGATGAAGGCAAAGGCAGAACACAGCCGCTAAAAGCCCAGGATTAGTACATCTTCCCAAACAAAGATTTATTTCCTTTATTATATGATGTTTTTCCTTTATTATCAGCTTCTATAGGCTTGTATTTCTATCCATAGTACTGTGTTAAGTCCCCCAACATCGTTTATCCTTTGCATTGCTGAATAGTTTAGTGCTTCATATTTAGTATCACTGGATTTATTAAAATGCAGACTGAATAGGCTCGACTTGGAATTAATTTTATCTCAGCCTCAGGTATCAGGTTTGCAGCAGTTGGTATTTCCAGTTCCACTTCTGTTAGTGAACGTTATCACCAGACTCCTGGGCTTTGCTTTATGTGCATACTGATAATATTGTACTAATATTGTACTAAAACCTCTGTCCTGTTCATCATATATGCTAAGTGAGCTGTGCTTTTCCCTGGAACAGGGGCACAGAGTTTCCATGTAGAAATCCAAACAAGAACTGTTTCATGAGGTCATTTTTTGTGTTTGTTTGTTTCTTTCTTTTCTGTGTGTGTTTTAAGGACATGGTTTTGCACAGCCCAAGCAAAGGAACAGCTGAAACGGAGCCAGATGACCTTGTATTGGTTGGAAAAGAAGATGATATAAAAAAGTCCCAAAGAATAACAGCCAAAGTCAATGGCAGAGAAGTTGTTGTTTTCTACCATGAAGGGAGATTTTATGCTCTGGACTCTCGCTGTTACCGTAAGATATTTGCATACACAACATCAGTGTTTTAACAATTAAGTATATAGTTTGCTGCATAAATTAATATCATATTCTACTATGTTTCAGATGAAGGTGGCCCTTTACATCTTGGAGAAATAGAGGTATGTAAGCAAAATAAAAAAAGTTTATGTGCATAGAGACTTTTGGAATCTCTGGTGCAATTTCTTCTAATAATTTTGTCAAAAGAGAACATAAGAAATGGGTTTATAGTTAAAATAATGCTTTCTGTCGTGCTTTTTTCATGTTTATTTGTCTCAGAAGACTGAAATGTTGAGATGAGGAGTGAAAATCTGATTCTTATTGTTGTGTGGATACATTCCATGATGATAGAATATTATGATTAGTTACTGTATTACAAAAAGTGTAATTAAAACTTGGTGTTATTCACCAAGTTGAGCAGTGGGCTCCAGCACCAAATGGATCACTGGTTCAGTTGCTTACTGCTGTAATAAGGTACTCTTAGGAGTAAAAATTAGTATGCTACCAGAGTAGAAAGCTTTGCAGCTGAATCACCAGATATGCTTAAGATGGGAATTTCTACAAGGAAAAGAATTAGAAGCTGATGACTTGCTTTTCCTTTTCTTCTTTGTTTTTGAAGGACATTGATGGTCAGACATGTATTATCTGTCCTTGGCATAAATATACAATCACACTGGAAACAGGAGAAGGATTATATCAAGGAATAAACCCTTTGGAGCCATCACCAACACCACGGTGGCAGTCAAAAGGAGTAAAACAAAGAACTCATAAAGTTACAGTGAAGAATAGGAATGTTTATGTGAGTCCTCCAGATATGTCTGTAAGTTTTGACTCTGATTATTTTGCTGAGAAATACAAAAATGGTGGTGATTTAGCTATGAAAAAATAAAGCAACTCAGAAGCAGAGGAGCAAGTTCTGGATAGAAAACAGAATCTTGCTGAATGTCTCTATACAGAATCACTGCTGTGAAATGAAAATATAACACGGCTGTCAAGATTGTTAATTGTTTGGATTAAATTCTAATGTTAATATAATGAACTCAGGGTTGTAGAAATCAGTAAGATAAGAAGATCTGTGAAGCTGGGGATATGTCTGAGCCTGTGCCAGTGGTTTTTTGTTTTTACTCTGAATTTCAAAGAGGCTTATTTGCAGCAGAACTCCTAATATTTTTTAAATCCTCTTTTGTTAGAATTATTTTAAGTTTCAGGATGAAATGTCATACATTACTACATACTAAATATTTATTAGTTCAAGATAAATAGTCTAGTATAAAGGTTATGTTCATATACGCAACAGTTTGTACTTAGTGCCTTCTGTTTAACTGATGTAGAATAACTTTGTAGATACGTGAGAAATTTCTGCATTTTTTTGTAAATCTGAAAGGCCAGATTTTCACAAGAAGTGCAAAATTTAAGCAAATTTTCATATTCATTTTTATGCCTATTTCTGTGTTGCTACAAAAATTTTATGATAGCATTTATTTGTCTTCTCTTTATTGAACTCTTCATCAAATAATTAGATATATATTTGTCATGTGTAAATTGTTCTTCCTGATTCTACTGTTGAATAAGAAAGAAACTGTTCAGTAAAAAAAGTGATACGTAAGATCATGGTTCTTGTTTGTTTTTATGTTTTCAAATACATTGTTATATATTCACTTCAAAAAGTAAGCTTCCAATTTAGCGTCAAAAGTTAGGTTTCCATATTTGAGTTCCCTGCATAACATCAGATCTGCACTGATAACTCTGCTCCCAGAACAGGGAAGCTTTCCCTCTGTGTTGTGTTGCATGAAGGGCAGTCTGAGCTCTGTGACGGTGAAATTTTCCTGCCCAACCCACAGCTTTTAGAGAGCTGAAAATACTGCATGAAAGTTAACATCATCCTGAGACTCCTGAGTTCTCCAGCAATGTTCATCTGGAAATGTGACTGCAGCCTGGCTGCAATCCTTCAGGGTGCATTTTTTTGGTGATTGGTTGGCTCTTTGCATAAGTTGTGTCTTATGGGGGAGCAGTATGAAGTTTTTTGGCCTTTATCTGTAAGTTTCTCTCATACTTGCAGTGGGTTATCTTGGTTTTAGTGTATAGGAATGATAAGTAGGCCTGTGCCAATATACTTGTAAGTAGAAAGTTGTAGAGAACTGTCAGGGGAAAACATCTGTCCCTGACTGACCACAGTGCATACTCCCAGTTTATGTCACAGTGTGATACATTCATCCTATTTAAATTTAGTTATCTGCCTCTGATCACATCTCCTTACATTGTTTTCATGGTCAACAGGGCAGTAACTTCAAGGTGCTGTTGATCTGACCTGTCTCAGTTTTGTGTTTTAGAACAATATCCAAACTGAAATGTGCTCCTTCTGCTCTGAATAACCATTAAATCATGCAGTGCCAAATAGATCCAATGTAAATATTTTCCTTCTGTTAGATGAATCACATTTGATCAACTGCTAGAAACTGTTGCTATGCACTGATCTGTTCCTTGGTTGGCTTTTCTTTTTTCGTTGTTCTATTGTTTCTTTTTTTTGTTTAGGTTTTAGTTTTAATTTGCTGTTTTCTTGTGTATGTATGTGTGTTTTCTTTTTTTTTTTTTAATAGTAATACATAAACTTCCCTCTTACTCTTCTTGAAGGTGAACAGCAGGTGGTAGGAAGGAGAGGTGGATGGTAAAGTGTTACAGATGCTGCTCCAAAGAGCCTGGAGCATGCATCACTGTGCACATGCATGGCCATGGGAAGGCAGACAGGATCTTGCTTCCCTTTCCTCCATTCTCAGGCAACTAACTTTGCCTGTGATTAAACCTGAGCATTAGTATCCTGTGCTACTGGAAGACATGCATCCTGTAAAATAAGTCCATGCTGACTAATAATTGCTTAGATAATTCTTTTTTTGTTCTTTTTTTTTTCAGTAGAAAGAAATCATGGAGACATTTGTGATAATACTAGTTAGGGTATTATCAAAGTCTCAGAATTGTGTATACTTACTTTGAACTTATGCGTTTAGATGCAAGAGAAAGTAGCACACAGTCTTATCTGAGCACTGTTTAGAACTGCAAACCTGTGCTGATTTGTCATCATTGATCTGCCTAGCAAAGAACAGAGAATTGTGTTTTGTACTTTGGTTTGAAAATGTTCGTGATGACTATGCAATACATTCCAGCTCTGTAAGCCACGTTCAAATGCAGCTGGAACAGAATAAAGCAGTTATATGTATCCTATCAAGAATCCACCTTGTTAAAAAAGCAGCAATTTGGAGTTCATACCACTTACTGTAACGATGGTGGTATGAGCTGCAGCTTCAGCCTTGACCTGAGGTAACTGCACCATAATACTTAAGAAGATGATTGCACCTGCAGGGCTATGTCTTAACTTTCCCTTTCTAAGTGTAATACCTTGTTCTGCTGCATCTCCATTTACTCCATTTCATGTCACTGTACATGAAATAAGATACTTGATACAAGGAGTGTTAAAAAGCTAGGATTTAGAAACTTATGAGTATGTCCCTTAAGTAACTGCAACTTGTGAAGTGCGTACACAGGAAGGAGACTTTGCAGGACGGGAGATAATACTGGTGACAAGGAAAAACTGCTGATCTGTAGAAATAACAGTTTTAAAAGCAAGTTTTCACTTTTCAATAGCATCATAGTTTTTTTTTTCAAGTTCAGTTTGGGAATGAAATCACTTCTGAATCTTGCACTATTCTTTCTGCTCTGTGTAGGTAAAGAAATTCATGTTGTTACCTGTGCTGATCATAGTGCAAACACAGGCTTACAGCCAACCTTCAGCAATTCCAAAGTGTCCCATTGATCTTCTCACTTCTTCTCAAGTGTTTCTGGTGGTTATTCAAAGAAGTAGGAGGCAGGGGCTGGAAGTTGTAGTGCTGAAGAGGTGCCTGAGACTTTTGTTTGGTGTGGAAAGAGGAAATGTGTGCTGAGATCATCTTTTGCTGGCAGTGCTCCTTTTCCATTTCCTTCCACTGCACTTACTCAGGTAGTGCTGTGCTAGCTGAGCAAATATTTCAGGTTGACCATATCAAGGAGGAGGGGGATACTGAGAGTGGAGTGAGGTTTCTGACCTCCATGTTCTCCCTGCCCTTATCTTGGTGTTGGTGAGATCCCCAGCAAAAATAGCAAAAAGTTTTCTATTGGGTCAGCAGGCTCAGGCACCTTAGACAGTGGTTTAAACATCCCACTAAGGATGAGGGAAAGCAGAATGACAACGTAAAGCACACAGGAGTGTATGCTTTGGATCAGGCCTTTGCAAATGTAAGCAGCAAACCAGCGAAATTCTATATTTATTCAGGCAAACATACTGATTTCCTAAGGTGCAAATTTTACTTGAGTGAAGAAGAAATAGTGCAGCAAGCAGGAGCAGGGAGGTTACTGTCCCTCTGTACTCAGCACTGGTGATGACACACCTCAAATCCTGTGTTCAGTTTTGGGCCCCTCAGTACAAGAAAGATATTGAGGCCCCACAGTATGTCCAGAGAAGGGCAACAAAGCCGTGAGGGGTCTGCAGCACAAACCTTGCAGGGAGCAGCTGACAGAATGGGGGTTGTTCAGTCTGGAGAAGAGGAGGCTCAGGGCAGACCTTACAGCTCTTACAACTCCCTGACAGGAGGTTGATTCGTTTTCCCTTATACTGACTGAGTCGCTTTTCAGTGTTCCTGGCACTGTGTTGGCTCAGGGCACCCAGGAGATTGTTGCCAGCATCTGAAGCTGAAAAGCAGTAAATGTTTGCAGTACAAAGCACAGTTCAGGATGCTGTGTCACCTTGTATGTTACTGGTGACACCTGTGTCATCAGTGCTTATCATATTTTTAATAAGACTCAGCATCTGAAGAAAACCTGACACTGTTATGAGATGCAGGTGTTCATGTGAGTTTTTATTGTCAGTTTAGATACTTCAGCAGGTGCTAGACTGAAAGGACTCTTGCTGTTTACCAAAGTCTTGTAATGTTAGATGTTTTCTTACTGTTTCTGTTACTTTTCAAATAACTGATAGCTGATTAGTGTAAGGACATCCACATTAGAGAGATTTTAGCTACAGAGAAGAAATACTAGCAGTAATTAAAAATTTGTGCAACTTTTGTGTTCATCTTGTCATTCTGGGCTTCACTACTGTAACTTGGATAATGTAAGCTTTGACAGTGATTATCTTTTTGTTCCTGTGGACGTATTTCACAAAATCCTACTCTGTTGACCCGTAAGGATGCTCTTATCCCTTTTGAAATCGTTTCCCTAGCCCAGAGCCCATCTTTCAGGATAACTTGACAAGCTCCCACACTTACAAGTGGATTATGCAGGGTGAGTGATTTCCTTTTTCCCATATATTGCCTGTTTTGCATACAAGATTTTTTATTTTTATTTTTTAAGTAAAACTTCATATTTGTATACTGTCTGGAAAAGGGGAAGAAGACAGTTCTTGTATGCTATTATTTTTCATCCAACTTTCAGCATGAAGCTTCACAGTAAATTTAATTTCTCACACAGTTTCAGTTGTTTTCATGTGGAAGCTTGGCTTCTTGTCCTACAGGTATCTCAATGTAACGAGGCAAATCCAATGAATAAATCACAAGGTTTTCCTCTGTGGTAGAGTGGAAAGCACACAGATCTAGTGCTGAATACAGAAAGAGATTTGCTAAGAAAATTGATGATGGGATACCATTTTTATTTTCATTGTCTTTTTAAAATTTTTCTTCCAATGAGTGATGGATAGAACACATTTAAAGTCCAGAACAGAATTGTTCTTGAGAACATTTAATACAGTAAAATACAGAAAGTCAATGCTGTTGTTTCATTTGGCTGTTTCTATTGTACTGTTCCTGGAAATTTTATCTAATGTCCAATACATGAACTGAAATAAAGTAGTTTAGATAAGGTTTAGAATCCCATGAACAAAACAGTAATGTGTAAGAAAGGGTGAGGCAGAGAAATTTTGGTTTCAAGACTAAGGAATGTCATCCGGAAAATCAGTTCCCCGCATAGAAGCACAGTTTCATAGACGTGTTGTATTTGCAGTAATGTCTCTTTCCTCCTCAGATACAGGTGACTCCTTAAACTCTGTCACACACAGAAGCATACAATCATCTAGGTCAGAAATTATCTCCAAGATCATAGAATTGTAGAATGACTTAGTGCCACATCAACATACCTCTTAAATACCTGCAGGAGTGGGGACTACATCACTTTCCTGGAAAGCCCATTTCAATGCTTGACCGACCTCTCAATGGAAAAATTCTTGAACCTAGGGAGGAATAACCATGTGCACCAGTCTGGAGGGATGACCTGCTGGACAGAAGCTCTGTGGAGAAGGACCTGGGTGTCCTGGTGGATATCAGGTTGGCCATGAGCCACTTCTTGGCCTTGGTGGCCAAGAATTACGGTGGCAGCCTGGCAGCCTGGGGTGCATTAAAAAGCGCATGGCCAGCAGGTCAAGAGAGACGACCCTTCCCCTCTACTCTGTCCTGGTCAGGCCTGGAGTACTGTGTCCAATTCTGGGTTTCCCAGTACAAAACAGACAGTGATATACTGGAGAGAGTCTGGTGGAGGTCCCTGACGATGATAAAGGGCGTGGAGCATCTCTCTTATGAGAAAGGGCTGGATGACCTGGGTCTGTTCAGCCTTGAGATAAGAAGGCTGATAAACGTCTGTAAATATCTAAGGTGTGGGATGAGGTGAGACTCTTTTCAGTGATGTATGGTGATAGGACAAGGGGAAAAGGCCAGAAACTGAAGCACAGGAGGTTCCACACAAACATGTGTGAACTTCTTCATAGGGAGGGTGGTGGGGCACTGGAACAGGTTGCCCAGAGAGGTTGCGGAGTCTCCTCTGGAAATATTGAAGACCCTCCTGGATGCCTACCTGTGCAGCCTGCTGTAGGGGACTGCTTTGTGGGGGAGTTGGACTCGATTTCTGGAGGTCCCTTCTAACCACTACAGTTCTCTGATTCTGCAATTCTGTGATTATTCCTAATAGCCAATTGAAACTTTTCCTGGCTTGACATCATCTCTTCATGCTCTATCAATTGTCACCCAAGAAAAGAGAAACAAGATGAATTGTCACCATATCCATAACGGGACCTTTATGACAAAATGCTGCATCTCTTAGGTGCATTAAAACTAATTGCAACTTTTGAAGCATTCACTTTTGTGTCCACTGTATTATTCTAGGAAACCTCTCCCCCCCCCCCCCCCCCCAAATGTTTGCATTTCTCACAATTCTTTCATATTTTAGAACATTCATGCATTACAAGTATTTTATTAGTGAAGATTTGGGCACAAGGTTGTTAATCTGGCTTATGTTGTTAAACAGCTTAGCAGCTCTTTCTATCCTCCCTATGAGCTTCGAGTCACCAGTGCCTGGTGTGACAATGGCAATTGTCAACATTGTACCTGCTGTGCCATGCCCATGGCATCACCGAGGCAGTTGCTTGCAGCTGTTGGCCACAGGTACAGCCAGCCTGGACCGATTTTGGTTACGTATCTTTGTCCTGATGTTCTTGGAGAAGGTGGGACATCTCTCCAGCTGAGCAGCAGAGGACAGGAGAGGTCCACCAAGTGGACAGGTTCTCCTGTATGCCTCTGGCACTCAAAGGCAAAGAGAGAATGAAAACCAGATGTGTTTCCCTGCCCAAGGCAAACCCCAGCCTTTCCCAGCCTCATCATCCTTCCTGCAAGCAGCAGGAACTGAAACAACTGCATATCAGAGAGATCTTGAAGCAAGAAAGAAGAAGAGGATGGTTCATTATAGTTGTTATAGAAGTGTTCCTGGGGAAGGGAATTTGTAATGATTTTCCAGCACAAAGGCAGTCACAGAGCTCTCATTATAATCTCTAAAATTGTCAATGTCTTTCCAGTCTTCTGGCACTGCTTACAGCTAGCATAAACAAGAGACAAGCTAAGGGTTGTTACACAGTAACTATCACAGTAGTGTGATAACATCTTGCTGGCATAGGCTGAGACAACGAGTCTCCAGTATTTCTTAAACAGTAAAACAGAACAAAATCTGGTCTGTAAAATAAAGAGGAATGCTTTGTGTTGGAAAGATGGCTTTTTGCCTTCTAGCATCAGTCGCATTCCTCCAGAGAAAGCTGTGGGGCTAGATTCAGCTGGACATTCACATCATTTTGTAGCATGAGGTGTTGCTCTGATGCGCCTCTGGGTATTACTCACTCCCAGCTGCTGTAGGTCAAGGCTTCCTAAAGATGCAGCTCCCCTTTACCAAACAAACCTAATGATAACACCAAGTCACAAAAGGCAGTGCAGTAGAGTTTCAAATTCTGTTAAACAGTCTCCTTTATTCCACTGCATCAATTTGCCTACACAAGCAGTGCAGCCTATGGGGTCAGTGGATATTTAGCCTTCCAGATACAGGATGAGCTGAGCTACTCTTCAGGCTCCAGCTGTTGAGGTTACTTCTCTGCAGACCATAACGGGGGCTGAGCTCACATATAGAAAGTATACATTGCTAGCCAAGCCCCACCCAAAATGTTCAGTTATCTTTCAGCACTGGATTGGTGCTCACACAGAGGTGTCAGGTAGGATGCGCAGTTTGAAATAACCCACATCACAGTATATGGGAACAGCAGCCATTCCAGAAAGGTGGAATACTGTTAGAGATCCTGTTCTGTATCATGCAGCCATTGGTTTCATGGCATTGCACACCTGTATTCAGATCCATGAATTCTGCTTTCAAACTCTGCGCTGATTATGTAGCTCTGGCAGCTCATCTCCGTGCATAAATGAGTGTGTAATTATGGATTCTTTCCAAAAATAGTGAAAATCCCTTCACTCCTAGAAAAGTTATTAAACTGTGTTGATTACACTTATGCATAAAATGTAATTGAGCTATGCACATCTATTATTTCAGGGTACCAGAATGGAAGGAAATGATTGTAATCACCCAGTCATAAAAGCAAGATTATAGCTTCTCTTAGCTTCTTGGAGGTTTTTGGGGTAAGGACAGTGTCAATTGTTTCTCAGGAACTTTTCTGAAGGACATGGAGTGTTTAATTTTGCATTTAAACTTCACATTTTAAGCTCCTTCTGAGACTTCAAACTTAAAATTAAGCCCTCGCCAAGTATTTCAGCAGTTCAGGTGAGCACTGCTGCACTCCCAGCCCAGCAGGGGCACCCATGTCAGCACCTCTGTCTGTGCCCATCTTCTCTGGGCAGCCTTACCACTCTCCCTGTAAAGAACTTCCCCCCCGACATCCAACCTGAACCTTCCCTCCCTCACCTTCAGACCATTTCCCCTTGTCCTGCTGTTACCTACCCTTTCCGAGAGTTGACTGCAATAAAATCACAGAAAAGTCTCCGTGTTGCTACCACTGCCTTTGTCAGCGCTGTGCAGGGGGGAGACCTGACCTCTGCTGGGTCTGGAGGCCTGCTGTGCTGCTGTTACTGTTTCTTTAGAACCTCCCTTAACACGTTGCAAAGGCAAACATCGACAGAGGAGGCACTGCTTCATTTCTATGCAGGGCACAAGGTGGGTCATCTCCACCAATAAACACTCCCGTGTCTTTACACTGTCTTCTACTTACAAACCCAAAGGTCTCACTCCACACCCATCACATACTGATCCCATTGATATATGACAGGCTTACAAGGTTACACAAGCATAACTGAGTCTTCTGCACCAGTTCTGCTTTGGCTGCATCCTGTGGTGGGCTGAGAGCACACCCATGTGCCCCTCTGCAAAAAGAGGATGAGATCCATCAGCCACACTCCCTGCAATCTAAAGATATTGTGGAAGCTGAGAGTACACTGGAGTTCTCAAGATCTTGTCATCAGCCTTCTGTGATTTCTTCTTCTCTACTTCTTCTATACTGCATTTCCAAAGGCAGAGACACGATTATGTTTCTTGCTTTTAGCATCATGGAATTTGTTTCAGCAATGGAAGCTTTAAAGTCTGAGTATCGTCTGTCTTGTGCCCTTGACTTTGCTCTTGCCTTTACATGAAATAAAAAGCTCCAGCACAAACATCTGTCCTGTGCAGCAGGTGTTGTATGAACATGCGGACCCCTCAGGAGGAGGCTCCAACTCCCTCTCCCATTGCCCCTTCTTCTGGTGTTTAAACTTACATCTGAAAGGAGATCTCTCCAAAAATACCCCCTTCCAACAAAGGCTCACCACCCACCACAGAATTACATAATAGTGCCACAAAACACCAAAAACATTCCATTTCCTATTTTCACAATAGGTCAGAGATCTCGAGCAAAGCTCAAGCAGCTAGGGAGGAGGAATCCGCAGGTTCTTGATCTTCCAGGTGTGGTGGGCCTTTCTGATACCCCTTAGTATGCGTCAGTGGATTTTAAGCCTTACCTCTAACTCATTTCCTCACTTGCCAGTTTGAAGGCTGACATCATAACACGATATAAAACTCACTGAAACTTCCTTGATCCATAATTTGTTAGCCCACTAATCACTCTGGACTGCACTCCCATACTTGCAGATAGGAAGAGTCAAGAAGCAATAGATTCCCAAGGGAGGTCTGGCAGGGTAAGTGCACCAAGGCATAGGTGCTGTAGAGACTTTTAATGCATTCTATTTTATCTCATAAGGTGCTAACAGCCTTTAAACACCTTGCACCTACAACACAAATGCACCTGCAGTGCATTTATTCTTAATTAGAAATCAGAACTAATGTATCAAAATGGTAATCTTCAACTCACAAGACTGAAGTATTTTCAAAACAAATTTCAGTTTTCTAAAGAAACGTAGGTCTGAGAAATTCAGAATTTGATCTTGAACTTATTACCAGAGGAAGCAGTCACCAAGACTAAACAAATAATAAAAGGTGAAGAACTGGATATCTGAAGAATATTCATCATGTTGTAACTAACCAGCATTGAAATTTTGGGAAAGGATATTGCCATTATTTTTCAAGCTGTAATCCAATCTCTGTACTGCAGAACATTATAATACTTGGTTTCCTGAGGTCATTGTGTGAAGCCATTGTGTGTATTTGCTCACTGAAGTACACCTGAATGTGTCCTGGATTACCTGTTTCTATTCCTGTTGTCCAGGTACTGAACTGTTGAAACAGAGAGGTTGTCAGCTCTTCTATGAGTTACTCCATTTGTCGCATTTTCATTCCAGCTAATGAGTGTTGTTTTCAGTATTCATAACATAACTGATTTTCCTCAAATCTGAGTTTTACCATGTACGCCAACTCCAGGATTATCCCTTTATGTTCCTGGCAGATAATGGATAACTGCATTCATAGTAACCAGTAAATAAGAATTGCTGTGAGTTCAGGATGGAATGCTTCCTTCTGTTTAAATACACACATCCAGGCCATTCAGGCATCAACTTTCAAGAAGTCTGATCAAACTTGAAGTCATTCTCCTGGTACGTCATGGCCCTTCAAACCAATGGGGATGGATCCTACAACCTATTTGGCAGTTTCTGGAGGCAAAGACTTCATATTTTTTCTGCATCTTTTTGAATATGACAGAACTTCACACTAATCATAGAGTCAGAATCGCCTGCATCAGAAGGGGCCTTTAAAGGTCATCGTGTCCAACTCCCCTTCAATGAACAGTGACACCTACAGCTGAATCAGGTGCTCAGACCTTCCTCCAACCTGATCTGGAGTGTCTGCAGGGCCAAGGACTGGGTGGAGGGGGGGGGAATTCACCACTTCTCTGGGCAACCTGTGACAGTGCTTCACCACCCTTTACTGTAGAAAATCTCTTCACAGAATCACAGGGGCAGGGGTTGAAAGGAACCTCTAGTGATCATAGACTCACAGTATCACAGAATTGCAAAGGCTGGAAGGGACCTCCAGAGATCATTGAGTCCAACCCTCCTGCTAAATCAGGTTCCCTACAGTAGGTTGCACAGGTTGGTGCCCAGACACTTTGTGGTAAACAAAGTTCCCTGCAAAGCTGTATAGCCATAAACATCTTCCAATGTGACAAACAGCACAGCTGTGCCAGTGAGCCATGTCAGCTACAGAGAAGGAATAAAACACTGTGAAAAAGAAACAGGAACTGCTGGTAGTATCTAAGAGGCTAAAACTTCGATATTCCCCACAGGCTACTGTGGGAAAACAGCCTGTATTCACATGTGTCATGCAGTAGGCTGCATATGAGTTATTTACCTATTGATGAGAATTATTCTGAGTGGGTGGGCAGTTTACACTTAAGTGCTTAAAAACATCAGATCCCCAAGAGAAACTGGTTTATATGGCCTACAAAATTCCAGATGTGGAACTACTTTATCAGGTAAGGATGGATGGGTGGACGGATATGTATATGTAACATCACTGCATATCTTCTCACCTTTGATATCAGGGTAGAAGCCTGCTACTGAAGATCCTTCTCTCTCATGGCACTTCTTTCCAGTTCCTTTAAAAACTACGGTCAGTATGATCCACTCAGGTTCAAGCTCATAGCCTCGAAAGTCCAGGTGCAGATAATTACCCAGTATGATACAAAAGTTCAGCACAAAGCTCCACACACCACATAATCTTCTACGAGGAACCAAGACCTGATACTCACCATGAGAATGCCTGAGAAAGTTGCCTTGCTTTCTAGTGACCTCTGGGGAAAATCAGCAAATTCATACTTTACACAGTGTTTAGATCAGATGTATAAAATCCATCTCCTGTGATGTTTTTCAAACACTGAATTACACATGTACTTGGTGGGTGATCACAGTAATGTGGTATGTAACTGTGTGTGGCAGCACATCCATTGGAGTCTTGCCTGAATATAAAGGAACATAGTGCTCATTAAATGAATGACAGGCTTAAAATACTCAAAGCTTTGGTTTCTAGAAAGTAGAAGGAGGAGACGTTGAATCTGCATGGTTTCTGACACATTCAGTACAGCCTTGTTAAGAGCACTATTTACCCATTAATCACAGGGCCAGAGCTGCTTTGTCTCTACGTCTATACCACCTCGCACAGTTCCACAGAGGTAGTACCAGCTCTAGATCTCAAGGAGCCTGGTTCCACCAGCAGCCTTCCATCTGTATCCATGCAACCCAGTGTGCTGTATTGAGATGTATCATCAGCAAAACCATCTTGGACACTGTGATGTGCACTGTGTCGTGCATGCTAGTCCTGAATGCTAGTTACTGCAAGCATGTGAGGTTCCAGTCATTCAGAGGGCTGATGGTCAGTACTGTGTGTATCTTTTCAGAGAAACTGATAAACTTGAGCACGATTCAAGAATGGTTACATGATGGATCCAGTGACTGTCCAATACACAGAACATAAACAGCTGCAGGAAGGTAGCCTTCCAGCCTTAGGTGTTTCACTGTGATAAAGCCAGGTAAGGGTAAGTGATGTGCCTTATTTTCCAGAGAACAAGCCACTGGAAAAATCTGTCTTCCAAAGTCCACTGCTTGGTTTTCCAAGAGATTTCAGGATCATTTCTATAGGCTGTGTCACAGTGTTTCAAAAAAGGCCATTGCAACCCGCTGAACTGTTCCATTTATTTATGCAGTAATAGCAGTTTAAACTCTACAGGGTACAGAACAGTCATCAGACTATCTGAGTGTCTGAAAACAAATTTTTCCTGTTGAAGCATTATAGCACTACATTCTTTTATCCCTACTGAGGAGCACTGTATGTTCCCCTGAAGCTCTGTTGCAGAGGAGGAAAAAAAAGGAGCACAGAGAGAAGAAAAAACAAATTGCTTAGATTTCTTCTTTCTTCTATTCATTTATTCATCTTCTGTTACGCCTCCACTTTTGCCCCCAGTCTGTTTTGGAAGTTTTTGCTGTACTAAAGGTTAAAAACAGAAGAAAAAAAAAATATTAAGCCCTTCTGACAGATTCAGCACAAAAAGAAATGTGAATCATGGTGCAAGGTGGAGACATTTTTGTTTGTTTTGTTTGCATTAATGTGTGTCCTTTTCCACTACGGCACCTTTAAAATAACAAAACCGTGTGAGATCCTTAAGGAACGTCAGGGTCAGGGATGATCTGCACAGCTCATGCATCTCCTTTCCCACAGTTATCATCACCCAGAAGGCACGTGTATAATACTTCTAGGCCCTATCTGAAGAGCAACGATTTCTTTCAGTAATTTTATTTTCAAATCTTATTCTAAAAAGGTATGAAAGCAAACCAGCACTGGATCCCCAGCTCAGTAAGGGGCATTCACAGCTCAGAGAGAAAAGTGTCATAGAAAAGCTTCAGTTGAATGGAAGCTGAGTGAAGCCATGTCTCCCGCAATGCTTCACAGAATCACAGAATCACAGAATCACAGAATTGTAGGGGTTGGAAGGGACCTCCTGAGATCATCGAGTCCAACCCCCTGCCAAAGCAGGTTCCCTACAGCAGGTCGCACAGGTAGGCATCCAGGCAGGTCTTGAACGTCTCCAGAGAAGGAGACTCCACCACCTCCCTGGGCAGCCTGTTCACAAGAGGGACCAACATAAGCAGCTTGTTTGTATTAGGAAGTTGCTAACTAAATACATACAAAAAAAAAAAAAAAAAAAAAAAAAAAAAAAAAAGCTTGAATGTGTTAAAAGCCACAGGCAGGACAGAGGAAAAGCTGTGAAATTGCAGGAAATAGTTGTTGAAAGGTGAACCAGTTTAAATGAATGGTGCCTAGTGCCTGATCCATTTCATCAGCAAGTAAAGATAAGACACAAATCCTAACTTGGGAAACACAGGAACTTATGTGCAAGCTCTTTTCTGAATGTTGTTTGCCTTCCTTTTTCCCCTAGCTTTGTACATAAATGTGAAGTCTTCCAGTGATTAAATAGCATGCCTGTTATGGTAGAAGAGTCTATTAGTGAAGCTTAGCCAAGCAACAAACGTTCACAGGATATCTCAATATACTGCTGAACATCAGTGATATTTATAGGGGCACGGCAACTGCCAAAACAAAGAGAAGTACTTTGTATATTCTGTATTTACCAGGTTGCAGTGCAATCCAGAAGGAATTTTATAATCAATCCAGTATATTTTGAACAGAGTGAGTTCTTAAATTCTGTTAATAACTTTGCACATACCAGTCTCCAAGCTGAAAAATCTTGGCCATGAGAAACCTGCAGGCAATAGTCCCACTCACCTCAAACAAGATCAATTCACACACAGCACTGGAGAGATGTTTTATGAAAAGAGCTTCAGTAAGGTGGGGAAGAGCAGAGCGCGTCAGTCAATTAGTAAGTACAAAGGAAGGAGAATGGAAAATGATGTTAAGACATAGCAAAGTATGCTTTGTTATACTGCTCAGGAAATGGGGAGGCACGTTCAGGAGACAAGTTTCACCTCTGTCAGAGGTGGATTGTGTTTTTGCAGTGGAAATTTCCAGTATTTCTGTATGTAGCATAGGATAAGCTGCCTTTCATAAAAGAAAGTTACTGAACAGAGTAAAGTTGAGACTGGGGCGTTCTGACCTAGGTAAAATTGGCACAGGCACTAGGTAAGGCAATTGTGTGCAGTAGAGCAGGCACAGAACAGAACTGGTGTGCAGGTTGTTGAAAATATTGTCCTCTTATCATTATAAGAAGTGCAGAACGTACCCAAAGACAACGGGTTGGTAGCAGACATTGTATGGAAGCATAACATAGCTACAGAAGTGTAATGTAGCTATGGAAGTGTAATGCAGCAACAGCGTCGGAAGATTGTGAACCTGAGACACTCAACCAGTGAGTTCCAGGAGAGGCTTTACCTGTGTCAGACCCAGGCTACATAACAGAATGGATTTCACTGACTGGTTATGCAATTTCTCCCTTATCAGTAATGGGTTGCGCGCCCATCATTGCAATAATGAATAAACTGCTCTTCACAGAGATCTATGCCTGATCTGTGATTAGAAATTTTTGATCTTGAGCGTGTTTCTCACACCTTCTCCACTACAGAAGGATGCACCTGCAGATTCAGTTATTTCTGAATCAAGTTTGCTATTCACCGTATCCCTGACAGATCTCGCGAGAAACTGCAAGGCAACCAAAGCTACATAGGTCGTTCTGAAAGTAATGCCTCCTATTTATTTCCATGGAAACTTGAACAGCTAAATAGAGCACAACAAGAGTGTTTGACAGAGTGCATTCTCAGCTATAAAACATTATTTTTCAACACAGTCACCACCATTAGCTGTGCAATTTCACCATCGATGAGCAGGAGTCTACATGCTGTGCCTATAAATACCTCACCAGTAGAGGTGTCCCACTGTTGCTGTCACTACTGCTGAAATGCATCACCTCACTGTGCCCACACCCACTGTGTGGTGTGTGGTGGCTGTTCCACTCAGCACAGAAGTGAAATTCAAGAGTAACTGTGCAGGAGTGAATAAAGAGAACTGTCAGTCTGCGACTATTTCATGAAGGGCAGCCTTTATCTGGTAATGGAAAAAGGGCGTGAGAGCTCTCCAACCCCTTCTTCCAGTGTTTGCAGACCCCACTGAGTCTGTGCCACATCTGAGAGGGGACAGCAACTCCACAATGCCAAAGCATGGGCTAGCAGATAGCAGAACATTCTGGTGTAATGCTTTTCGTGCCTGCCTCACATGCACTCATAAATACACAAGCATTTGCTCAGTTTGTCAGGCTTGCAGTGTGTGGCTGTAACTAAGCTATGCCCCATTTGAGCAGATCTGTTCAGATCACATTGAGCCCAAGGAAAATAAGGCCAGACACACCAACTCTATGAGAGTTTATGCCAGCAGATGACCAGTCAGAGAGGGAGACAGAGAGGAGCACATCACCAACCTGTCTGCTATGTCATCCCGTGGAAAACAGAATGTCTCTGAGATGTTGATGTCTTTTGGTAAAGAATATGCAATGAATTGATTCTGTCTTGTACCCCAGGGCGTAAAAACTTCTTTCCTGTTGCAAACAGCAATATTCAGACTCTGCTTTCTTTGTTTTCCTCACCAATCTAAGGCTTTGTTTACATACAGTCCTCCTGGAAATGGACCAGGATTTGAGGTCTTTAGATGAAAACTCTGTTAACACACCTAGAAACATTTTTCCTCCTGGAGGAAAGCAGAACTGTGAGCAGGAGGAGGAGGAAAAATGTGCTTTTTACAAGCAACAAAAAGCAGTGAAGCATTTTCATAGGAAGAGAAATCTGAAGAAATCATATCCTTTGATGTCTCACAGGGGCAGGGATCTGCTGTGCATGCAAGTTGCCAAGGCCTGAATTTTCTGTAAGTCCTCTCACAAGTGAGACAAAAAATCTCATGAGACCCTCCTGTGCTATGAAGACCTTCTAAGATGAGGGAGGACATGTTTCTCATGAGTCAGCATGGTCACAAGAGGAGGTCCTGTACAGAGACAAAAAAAACATGCATCACCACTTTCAGTGTTCCTAGAACCAGGAGTCAATACAGTACGTTCATTTTAAGTAGATAGCAGAGGATCGATAACGATTTCGGAAATCTGATGATCAGTTGAAAATTGTCAAAGGTTTCCTGGAGTGGAATCTAACTTTGCAGAAGTATTAGAAACGATTCCCCCCTCAAAAAAAATAAAAATAAAAAAAAAATCCAACGATAAAATAACAATATATTTCTGATTTAGATAAAGAGGGTAAACCTGATTCCAGTGTTGTAAAATCACCTACTGAAAATTTCTATTTTGGAGGCAAATATAAAAAACACGAGTAAACAAAAGCTGCAAAAACCCAGCAATCAGTTTTTCCTTAAACATATATTAGTGTTAAAGAGACTTGCCTGGACATTGGAAGTTAAGTTTTATCCATCTTATAACAGTGCTACACAGACAGCAGAAAACATTGTTTGTAAGTCTTTACTGTTTTATTCTATTGTAGAAGGTGTTTTTTATGAACCTTTATGTATAATCTGGAGCAGGAATAAGCAGGAATTAAAAAGAGTTAAAAGCATTACCAGAAAATACTAACCTCTTTCTCCCAGCTGTGTTCATATGACCAAAATACTCTGTTCTAAAAAACAAGCTAGTGTTGCGTAAATCCCCACACAAGGCACTGAAGGTGCAAAAAGTATAACTCAGTTGGGCTCATACAGCTAAACAACAGCTATGTTATAGCAACATTATACATTTCCCCAAAGCATTATGGGATAACATGAAGTCACTCTTCTGCAAGAGAAGGATTAAATAACACTTTCATTAAAATATCTTCTCCTGTATTGGGCAGGTCAAACCAGTTAATAGTGTGAATGATCTAGGTTCAGGAAAAGGAAGCAGTTTGAGAACAGCCCACAGAATAGGTGTCCCACTCACAAAGTCTTCCGTTTTTATTGTTATTTTTAACTTAAGTCTCTTGTTTGCTTTTTAAGGGGAGAGCCCTGCCGCTCGGCTCCCCTTACATCTCAGTGCAGCCTAATCATATGCATAGCCAAAGTCAGTAGTGAGAGCAGAAGGGAGTGGGAGAGCTGGCGAGAGCCACTGTGTCTGTGCGAGCTGGTGTCTGTGTGAGCGGGACTGAACCGTCCATGGCCCCGGGGCTGGGGTTCCACTGTGATGTAGCCATTGATGATACGGATACGGGGAGGAGGGTCGGTGGCACTGCAAGGCAAGCGAAGAAGAACGTCAGTCCAGACTTAGCCCAGAACTGGCTGAAACCCGCACACTGCTGGCTTCTGTGCCCCACTGCTCATCTTCTGGGCACCCAAGATGCTGGGCATGGTCTCTTACACCGGCTCCATGCTCACCAAAGTACTGTGCCTAATGGCAGAGACTTGCCTTTCCCCTTCTTCAAGGGCATGGGCAGCTCTCACACAGCTGATGTATACAGAAGCCCTAGCCCACCTAAGTGTGAATCAGAGGAGGGTGGGGACTGCCCTGAAACACTAGTAGTGCTCAGACTGATTGATCTCTGCTCTTACACAGGCAGGCAGGTGGGCAAGGTGACAGCTTTCCTAGCCCTCCAGCTTGCCTTACAGCTAGGTAGAAAATAAGAACAAAACCACCTGTGCTTTAGAGGAGCATCCCTGCAGCAGAATTGCTTAGCTCAGCTCTACAGGAATGAGGCACCTCCTTTCAGCTGAATCCATTCTCCCCTACCAAACTTCTCCATGTGTGCACCTTAGCCTGGACTACACTCACCCCTATGCTGCTTGTTCCCTTCCACAGGTCAGGAATTACAAAGGGTTTAAATGACATCCCCTAAGAAGAGAAAGAAACCCTGCCAGAAACACTTCCTAAAAACAGAAATGCTACAGGGAAAAGATCACAGTGTCTCAAAGTATCTCTGGTGGTACTGAGGACCCTGGGCTGGTGATGAGCATGAGCTGGGTGAGAGCTTACAAAATACTATGCTCCCATTATGGCAGCACATGGTGAAGGAGAGGACTTTTACCCTGCTTGCTGCTGACACGAACTGCCCAGAGCTGAGTGAGCTCCTGCAGTGTTGCAGCGCAGGTTGAGGCTCAGAAGAGGTACGTGAGTCTCTTTTTGAACAACGATTAAAGCCATGAGTGGTGCCAAAGCTACAAGGCTGATGTGCCCTCCAGGGCACCACGGTGCTGTGTGAAAATGGAATACAAATTGTGACAAAGTCAGAAGCAAACTTACCTGCCAAACATAACAGCAGGGTCATATTTCCTGCATATAGTCCCTAACTATTGTGCTCTGCTTTTGCCTTAGTTTGGCTAACTGCATAAAGCAAGAATGCTTTGGGAAATGAAAGGCAATCAGCATTCTTTTTTAAAAATTGTACCCTTCTGTGTGCAAAGGTCCCATAGGAGGTCTGAGCAGAGAAGCCAGCAGGTGGCACAACAAAGAAATACAGCTGTTAGCTGATACGCACATAGAGGAGCATGAACCAAACCAATTCAGCCAAATCCACTACAAAGTTGCATTAGGTCACTCAATCTGCATCTTTCACATTTCCAGGCGTGAAGTTATACGTGGTTCAGGCCCATGAATCAGGGACCTGGGAGCATTCCCGTGACAAGGCACCCAGGGAGCTCGTGCATCCAGGAGCCGGGTGTCCGCAGTGCCACCAGGTGGGGCTGTCCGCTCGGCACAGGACCGTGTGGGCAGCCAGATGCAGTAAGAGCCTAGCGCCTGAGCAGGTTTACAGCTCAAAGGATGGCTTAATTGCTAGTGGACAGAAAAGATTACAAACAAAAAGGAAAGGAGGCATTTTCTGCTCTCATATTTATCTCACAGTTTTCTAAGCTGCCATAACTAGCTCTGCTTCTACTTCACTACTGTTTTGCACTTGCAATCCAGTATGCTCCCCTAAAACATCTCCAATTCAGTAACACTAACATATGCTCCAATATTCTATGTCCTGAAGGCATAGAGGCTTACTTCAGGACACCCACTGATGCTCCTGAACTTCACAAGAATAACTGCATATGAAAAACAGAAGATGATGGTGTGCAGTTAGGGTGGGAGCTTAGGCTGATAAGGACTCCAAATCATTAGTTGGTGTTTCAGCTAAACAGACTGTCAAGCAAATAGCTGGTATCAACTACATTAACAGAAGTAAATGTAGTCTGCGGGCTTTCTCCCATCCCTGGAGACATTCAAGGTCAGGCTGGATGGGGCTCTGAGCACCTGATCTAGTTGTGGTGTCCCTGTTCATAGCAGGGGAGTTGGACCAGATGGCCTTTAAGAGACCCTTCCAACTCAAACAATTCTGTGATTAAATGTTACAGTAAAACACCATATCAGATGCGATCAATATAACAATTTGTTGAATTGGCGTGTCTTGGACTGTGTATATGTCTGTCAGTGGGCAC
Organism: Lagopus muta; assembly: GCF_023343835.1. NCBI lineage: Eukaryota > Metazoa > Chordata > Aves > Galliformes > Phasianidae > Lagopus > Lagopus muta. Next base: position 57,036,767 of record NC_064472.1, on the reverse strand, counting down.
GCAAACCTCCATGCACATTTGTCTCCCCCCTCTCCCCAAACCACGTGCACTTCGTTTGGAAGGAGGAGTGAAAATTGCCCTAAAAAGAGGGAAAAGAGTTTGATCTAAAAAGTTTGACAAAGGCTGAATGCTTGGAACAGAAAAAGAATCGAAAGCTGCTACACCTGTTTGCACTGTGTAAGCACTGCATTACTCAAAGCAGTGGTACAGTTGGGACAAAGAGGCATGATACTCAGGACTTTGGGGACCAGGAAGAAACATGCTTTTGAGAGAGAAAAAATGAACATAGAAACTTCAGTTTAAGAGCCACAGCTCTTTTCCATCATCTTGACCTTCTTGTTCATTTATAGCACCACAAAAATAACATGTTCTCAACCTGAACATGGCAGAGATATAAGAGCTAGAATCAGGCCTGTGTGTTACTTGACACAAGGTAAACATGAAAGTTCACATTCAGCCGCAGACCTAAGCATTACTTGTGAGGGATGAGGCTTTTTTGCAGGCTGCTATAATTCCTGTAGGGAGAAAGCTCTTCTGCGTGAAAACTGACAGGAGGATGTAAACCTTTTCCCCACACCATGCTCCATTTTTCATCTTAACTCAATGACACTTTGGGTTGTCATTCCCATTTCCAGATCTCTGGTAATGCCTCAGGGCTTGCATGTTCTTTAGCACTGGAAGAATACAGATACTAGAAATAATGTACACTGTCCAAATGCAAGGAGCACATATGCTAGACATGAGAGTTCCCACATACGCAGCTTCTCTTGGGTAAAAAATCCAAGAGGCTGTACATTTACCAGTGGATCCAGTCATCTGTGATTAAGACAGGAACTATGTACTCACAATCCCTTGAGCTCAAATGTAAAATGCTTTTGGCAAGGCTTCCCTGCATGTTATGCCTGATTTTCCACCAACCTAACCCTGCAGGAAGAAGCAATTTCATCCCTAAAAGCACAAGCAGCCTTGAGTAAAGGTCTCTGCAAGAATCATGGTGAGGCGGGTCAGATCCTACACCCTCAGAACATATCTAGCTTCTGCAGAAGCTTGGCCTACTTGATTAATCAGTCCAAGCTAAAATCCAATTTGCATGCCAAGCCCACCTCCCCTCCCAGCCATTAGCTACCTTTCTTCAAAGCGAACCCATAGGTCATTAAACTGCCGCAGTCTTTGCTTCTTCTGCTGTTGCTTCTTCTTTTTGTACTTTCTCTCTACCTTCTCCAGCACATCGATGCCATCAGGTAGCAGCAGGTGAGGCAAGAGTTCTTCCTCCTCCTCTTTCAGGGTATGCAACGGCAGTGGGAGCTCCTGGGACACTACATAAGGATGATGTGCTGGTGAGGACGATGAGAAGGCTAACAAAGTTTTGGGGAGTTTTCCGCTGGAAGAAGGAGGGAACATGGATAATGTTTAAAAGGCTTTGAGGCAGAATCTTGGTACAGATATCATCAGGACACATGCAAAACAAATGTTTCCTATAGATAGATAAGTATGGTTATTTTTCTGGCTTGTATTCCTTTTTCCACTTCCTGAAGTAAATATTCTGATCAAAATATTTGTCTTTAATTAAAAAAAAACAACCAACTTTGGAAAAGAGGTAATTTGGATCAGAGAAAAAGATGCAGTCTGGCACAGGGTATAAGAGCAGTTGGGAATACCTTTGCATATCTACAAAGAAACAAAAGAGGAATCACTTTCAAAGTCAGAGGAGGTCAAACCATACTCTTCTAATCTGAATTCCAGCAGAACACAGTCCACTTGGTTTCTTCCAGCAGTCCTGTCCTGATGGGGATAAAGGGCAGGGATGGGACAACTAAGGTACACCAAGAGCTAATCCTTGATCAGCGAATTTCACTTGTAGAGAAGGCAAGCCACAAGCTAGTCCACAAACTATGGTCTTGTTTGCAGAAATGCATCTTGAAAATGATTATCTTAGGAGGAAATGGCTCAACATACCATTAAGCAATCTTTTGGACCACTTAGTCTGCAAGCAACTGGCAGCATCAAGGCCACTACCATAGGGGAGGTGGTAAGAGGCTGAGTAATTACAGCCAATCAGCCAATTACCCCAAAGCAGATGTGAGCTTTGCATGCACTTATAGCTAACGCGAGGAAATAGGAGTCAGGCCTTTAGCTTTCTAGTTGCATTGGTCCCAGATTTAAAAATGTCTGGTTTAGACTGGCAGCATTATCTGAAAGTTCAAACATGCTGCAGTCGGGCTATAAGAGTACATGAGCTCTCTCACATGCCAAGACTGAGAAGCCTTTGGGATAGTCCCTGATAACTTTAAGGCCTTTGACATGGTCCCATAATATCCTTCTCTGCAAATCAAAAGATATGGATTTGACAGGTGCACTGTTTGATGGATGAGGACTTGGTTACAAGATCATACCCAGAGAGCTGTGGTCAGTGGCTCAATGTCTGAATGAAGAAGTGCTGTTCCTCAGGGATCAGTACTGGGACCAGCATTCTTCAACAGCTTCATCAATGACATCAGCAGTGACATAGAGTGCAGGCTCAGCAAGTCTGCAGATGACACCAAGCTGTGGGGTGCAGTTAACACACATGAGGGACGAGATGCCATCCAGAGAGGCCCAGATAGACTCAAGCAATGGGACCAGCAGAACCTCACGAGGTTCAACAAATCCAAGTGCAACTTCTGCACCTGGGTTGTGTCAACTCCCTCTATCAGTTCATGCTGTGGGATGTAAGGATGGGGTACAGCCCCACTGAAACGGACCTGAGGGTACAGGTGGAAGCAAGCTGGATATGAGCCAGCAACGTGCCCTCACAACCCAGAAGGCCGACTGTATCATGAGCTGTATCAACAGAAGCATGGCCAGCAGGGCAAGAGAGGTGATCCTGCCCCTCTGCTCTGCGCTGGTGAGGCCTCACTTGGAGTATTGCATCCAGATGTAGAGTCCTCAGTACAGAAAAGACATGCAGCTGCTGGATTGTGTCCAGAGGAAACTGTTTCAAGGGATGGAACACCTCTACTACGAGGACAGGCTGGGAGAGCTGGGGCTGTTCAGCCTGGAGTTGAGAAGCCTCTGGGGAGACCTGAGAGTGGCCTTCTAGTATATCTAAAGGGAGTCTGTCAGAAGGAAGAAGATAGACGATTCAGTGGGGTCTACTGTGAAAGGACAAGGGGAGATGGCTTCAAACTGAAAGAGGGGAGATTTAGGTTGGATACAAGAAATAAGTTTTTTACAGTAATGGTGGTGAGGCACTGGTACAGATTGCCAGGGAGGCCAGAGGAATTCAAGGTCAGGCTGGATGGGGCTCTGAGCACCTGATCCAGCTGCAGATGTCCTTGTACACTGCAGGGGAGTTGGATTAGATGACTTTTAAGAGTTCCTTCCAACTCAGGCGATTCTATAATTCTATGAGCCCAAGAGATCACTGAGTCAAGAGCCCAGAAATGGCTGTCAGGGCAATTCTAACTCAGTTTAGTGTAAATGGGATGTTTCAAAGAAACAACCAACTCCACCCTGATTACTCAAGCTCTGTTTCATAATACTTCAAGCAAGCAGCATCTCCCCACCCATATTACAAGATATGCAGCCTGCATGCAGTCTCCTATCCAATCTCAGCTTTCCTTGCCCACAGTTCTCTTCCTTGTTTGGAACAGAGATTCCATCTCTTTTCTTGTTCTCAAGTTTCTGCACAAACTTACTCAATTCACTCCGTGAACAACAGCACAACACAAATATTTAACTGATCTATAGACTTCTTTTATAAAGATAAGAGGCACAGAAGTTTGTTGTTGTTGTTGTTGTTGTTGTTATTGTTTTTAACAGGACAAAGTTGAAGACTGGATTGGACTGGAACTCAGAAAGGTAACAAAAGAGTACAGACCATTGCGCAGAAACATGACTTCAGTCAGTGAAGCCTTCCCAGCATTATGGTGTGTTTCTTTTCTGTTCTGCAAAGTCATGGAGAGCAAGAGGTCCAGTATACACCTTTTGGCATGGCTGGTGTTTTCAAGCTATCTCATCACTGTGAACACATTTCCTTTATAGACAGTAAAGAAGATCCATCCTGAAAGAGGGTGAGATTGTGGGCTGCAAAATCAAGGAAGTAGTAGATGGAAAATGAAGAGAGTGTGATCTTATTTCCTGCAAGGAAAATCACATGTGGAGTGCTTCATGTGACAGAGACTGGTGCAGAAAGATTTGTGGGCTATTCACTCCACTCAGAATCCTTGTAATTGCTATAGCATTACTTTATCACTCTAAGGTGTCACAATACTTCAGCTTTCCTCCACAACATCTCATATTCTCTAACCTTCATCTTCTCTTTACTGATTGACACACATTCTATTGTCTCTAGGGACATGATTTATCTCTTTAAAGACCCTCTGATTATGGTCTCCTGGTTCTCTTTTCTTTGATTTTAATTCACCATGTCTGCCTTTTTATTGGTGAAAATCTCTGAGTGGGCACCACTACTCCTCCTCTGTAGATAAGACTACTTTATTGCCTGCAGCCTCCTGTACCAAATATGTGGCCAGGAGATGCTAAAATATTGCTATAGCCACAGCCAGGACAACCTCCAAACTGTATGGCCATCTGTTTATTTAGATACCTGCAGCCTCAGAGCACCATGAACAACAGATACTCATGTACATAATCTCTTCTGCAGCACTGCCTACAGGTGATTCTTCCAGAGACCCTTTGAGCAACTGCTAGAACAGGCACGCAAAGGCAGAAATGCTCTTATCTTTCCCCATGGATTCTGATGTACTCTTGCAATGGGTCTTTCTCCCACTTCAAATGTTCTCCTACAGATCTCACGTTTTTCTTGAAATTCTTTGCTACTGCATCATTCAGAAATGTTATCACTTTTTTTTTTTTCAAAGAAAACATTAAAGTTTTGTTTTCTTCATGTTGTTCACTCAGTCAGCTTTAAAGTCAAGGCTCCAGGAAAGACCTTCTGTTCAGTACTGCCCAGTAAAGTGTCTGAGATGCAATTAGTGACAAACTAAGTACTTATGAAGACACAGAAGGTGATGGTTGGACGCTCGGTCGATAGGGTCAGAAAAATCAGGTGGCTAGCTTTCCATCTCCCTGATGCATGAAGATCTAACCTTCCTTCCCACAGTCATCTGCCCTTGATCTCCTTACACATACCTCTTTACAGAGCAGCATATTCATAAAATCATATAATCGTGGAATGGTTTGGGTTGGAAGGGACCTTAAGGCCCACTCAGTTCCAATCCCCTGCTGTGGGCAGGGATGGGCTCAAGCTGCCCAGTGCCCCATCCAACCTGGCCTTGAGCACCTCCAGGAGTCAGGCACCCACAGCTTCCCTGGGAAGCTGTGCCAGGGCCTCACCATCCTCTGGGTAAAGGATTTCCTACAAACATCTAATCTAAATCTCTCCTGTTTTAGTTTAAAACAGGTCCCCTTGTCCTATCATCTATGTGCCCATGGAAAAAGTCAGTCTCCATCTCCTTTATAAACTCTCTTAAATACTGTAAGGCAATGAGTTCCCCGGAGCTTTCTTTTTTTTTTTCTTTTCTGGATCAACTTAATGTGCTTGTTCCTCCTGTTAACTGTTAACTGTTAACTGTTACTTACACCCTCTCCTTTTGTCAGTCCCAGAGCCTATCTGTTGCACTTCTGGAGCAAAACGTAGGCTCTTCCTGCTCCTACCAGATATTAGAAGATTTTGTTCATTCCTAAGTACATATTGAGCTCTCTTTACGTTTTAAGAAGCTGCTATAGCTGTTTTTAGGAATATCTAACCTAAGAAAGTTCTTATAAACAAAAAAGATGACAAAAATTTGTTTTTTTATTACCACCATAAACACTGATACACTAAGTCGCCTAGCATTACTTCAGTATTACAGGATCATTAAGTCTTGTGTGGAAGCACAGAGGCTCTCTCTTTGTCAGATTACCTACCTGCTGGTGTCAGCAGCATCAGGGGATGCATGGATGTACTTAAGGGGATGTGTTTGGTGTAGATAATGCTTCAATGCAAATGGGCAATGTCAGTAATTATAGAAAAAATCTGGCCTGCCAGAATTTAAATTTCACAGTCTGAAAAAGGCAGCAGAAGTGCTGCAAAGAGAAAGATGAAGCAATCACAGCAGGAGAAGAATATTTGTTATTATTTTGCACTGCATCTTACTGGAGCCCCTGGCATAGCACAAGACTCTGCATGCGCCCCTGGACAATCCACATAAAAGAAAAAAGTCCAGTGTTAATCCTAAAAGCCCCTTATCAGAAATGTGAGGAAGGAGGAACAGAGATGCAAGCACTGAGGGAGGGAGAACATTCCTGGTGCAGAGGATTAAGGGGAAACAGTAAAATAATTGAGATCAAGCCTTTTTTCCACTGTGGCCTTTTAGCAGTGCCTCTAGGGAAGAGTGAAGATATTCTGAGGGATGCAAGAACACTTCTTTGGCAAGAGACTAGAGATGGGGGAGAAGAGCATTGCAGAGTCTAAGCTGGTGGCAGGTAGTTCAGAAAGCATAGGTAATCCTTTGCAGAGTATGGAGATCATTTGGCATTTTATAGTAACTGAGATCATGGAGATAGATAAAGGCACCCACTGATAGGCTGGGGAGAGGCTAAGGGGATAACTCAAAGGACAGCTACAAGACATACCGGAACAGCAAGTATCTTGGCTTATAAATGCAGGAAAGAGCAAAGGATGTGAGAGCTATCACTTTTGGTGGGGACAACTAGCAAGGGACTAAGTGGACCCTAAGGAGCCAGATTCGAGGCTGAGAGTAATATGGAAGAATAAAAAATAGCAGTGTAAGAGAAATAAAGTATTAGAAGGTAAGGCAGCTGAACACTTAGGAGGAATGAAGGGACACAGAAGCCTGTGTGATATGAGACAGTGTCCAGATCTGCTGAACCAAGAATGCATATTCTATGGAAGTTCTTAAAGAGCTAAAACCTTAGAAAAAAAAAAAAAAAAAAGTCTGTTTTTTCCAAAAAAACATACAGGCCAAACCCAACAAAATCCTGTTTCCTAACTGGCCTCATGGAAAAGTAAGCTGCTTCAGTGAACAGAAGGAGCCCAGCTCACTGTTTAGTATAGTTTCAGCTGCTACTACCTCTTTGTGACTGTTTACAAATCCGCCCTCCCAACAAAAGCTCAGCTACAATAAAGGCATGCATTACTTGTTGATGGCTTGTCCAGCTGGGGTGTGCTCTACATCATACCCTTCTCTCCTCAAAACATCGATCACTGTGTTGTTGCCCATGAAGTGACCTGCAGTTAAGAGAAAAATGAAATCAGAACTTAAGAAACAAAGAGGAAGAGGGAAGGGCAGCAAATAGCTTCCTGATCATAGAAAGTGTGTCACATTCAGACCATGCAGTATTTTATCACTTCACACACCAGAAACACAGGATCTCTAACAAGGGATTGTTGAATCTTCCCAGGCTCATTTAAGTTAGCACATTTCTGTATTTCTGAAATACAGGTGTGATTGAGAAGTTGCCTCTCATTGGGTAGACTAGTACATCCTCATGCTTCTGTAGATTTCTTGGTACACTAAGGGATAAAGCTGTGAGAGAACTGTTCAGGAGCAGCAACTAGAGTATGACAGGCTGTGGTTCAAACCTAGCCTCACATCTGTCCTCAACATTTGCATCATTCTAGCATCTTTACAGCATTAAGAGCACTAGATGATATGTCAGTCAACATCATTAAGAATTTTTAAATGATTAAGAACCACATAACCACAGACAACAAAAACGGTTCTGAAAGCCATTGACACAGGCCAACCCTTTGGGTTCTTTCATTATAAGCACTGGAGAAAAAAAAAAAAATCCAATTCAGTTGTGTTAACAGAAGTTTAGGAAGGACTTAGCTAGCTCTGCTCTAATTCTGTGATTTATGGCTCCACTCCATTTTCAGCCAGATGTAGTGGCTGTTCAGCCTGTAATTTGGCACCATAATGAACAAATGATTGCACAAATGTATAGGGATTTTGAAGGACTCTGAATGCTCTGCATACTGACTGACGTTTGCAATCACTCTAGCACCTCATCAGACAAGGCTGCTGAGAAGTAACAGAGACCTTGCACAGGCCCTTATAAATCTAGCTTTTTGAAAACATTTGTCAATTTAACAGCCTATATTAATTAAAATTAGGCTTGAACAAATGCCTTAATAAAGAACTCTCTTGCTTTTATAGATCTAAGCAGTGTTAACATTGGTACTTCCAGAAAAAAAAAAAAACATTTTCTGCTAATATTCCTCATAAATACATAAGAATTAAACAACCAGAATGCTTCCAACAGACAGGACATGCATGGAGATAGGAAGCAAAGTACAGTGGTGACACTTAGACCAAGGAATTTGATTTTTTAGAGCAAAACAAGTTGGATGAACACAAGCACCGGTTTCTCATACACAACAGCAAAAAGCGTTGTGAAATGTGAAATATCAGCTTACAGCATGATACTTGGATGGTATAACTTGAGCACAAGTATTTATTAAAAAAAAAGCTTCTCCAAGAGCCTAAGTAATCAAAGTAATCTAGCTCAAACTAAACTTTTTAATGTAGCAATGCAATATCCACATAACTCACATCACATTTTCTCACCCAATAACTACATTTTCTTCAAACTCCTCAGTCTTAACTTCTGTTTTCAGAAGAAGCAAAGCTTGACTTTGATGTGGACCTAATTTAACACTGCTGATGCCTGTTGCATGCTAATGTTTCAGCCTCAGGTCCTGTTAATATGTGGAGAGTGAGAGTTTTGTCATGTCAGTGAAGAGACCTGTTGTGGGGAACATTAGTGATTGGAATTAAACTTTGTAAAAAAGTAAAAGTAGCCACTGGAAATTCAACATTAGGTTCATAAGGCACTGAACTTATTTGTCATCTCTCACCTTTAACACAGAGGAGAAATACATGCAACAGAAAGGAGAGAGGTGATTCATTCCCCATTCTCCACACTCCCGTGGCTCCAGGCTTCAGAGAAACTGGCACTTTCAAAGCATGATTAATCCTCTTGTAAGAGTGATATGGGATAACTTACACACTGAGAAGTGCCTCTCTACTGGTGAGGACTGAAGTAATGCAAAGAGTAAGCTCAGACTAGGTACCCATCTCAGTCAGGCAGCATTGAACAACCTGATTCCCTTCTGCAGTGGTGAAAGGAAGTGCCAAGGTTCTGAATTCTTATTTTCCTAATACAAGCTCTTCAGGAGAAAGGAGACAAGACACAAAGCAATCTACATGGCAATCTCTAGTGATAAATAACTATCCTTGAGCCAGTTTAAACACTTAGGGTCCCACACATTTCAAGAGAAAGTAACAGAACATCTGTTCACATCACACCATCACATTCACTGCCTCCCCTCAATCTTCAGTTCCTTTTGCTCACAGTAGCGATTTAGACTGATATTTAGGAAATGGCTACAGCATATGGACGAATCCAATTTGATCCATGCTCTTCTGAAGCAGACTCTTCATCTTTTAAATTTGACGCAGTCATAAAAAAATCTTTTACATCAGTGCAAGCTTTCACAGAGAGCCTTTGCAGTGCAGTAAGTTACGCATACATAATAAGGAATAAGGCAGTGCTAGAATTGTCTAAAACACAACAGAACAAACGAACAAATCGTGTAAAACACACATGCATATAAATACATACAGGTACAAGATACAAAATTGCTCAGAAGACATGACCAATTGGGAAAAGCTCAGGTTGGGCACATTAAAGGATTATGAGATGTCAGTGTTTTTCCATCATAAAGATGGGTTATCCATGCTTCAATAGACAGATCTGGCCTGGGGACAAGAGGACTTACAGGCTCAACCTGAGTTTGGTATAAAATCAAAACGTGATTGAAGGTTGAAGGTTTCAGGTACAGGACTTCTCTGATCTTAGGTAGCACTTTCACCCTTTTCCTGGGCTCTGAGATACAAAGAGCCTAGTGGTATGTGAGAGACCTGATCACCCAAAACAACTGGAAGAAAGATGAGAGAAACTGACCCTGCTATCAAGCAGTTAGAATGTAAGGGAGAATTAGCCCAAAGCCATATGATAAGGAGTAGGCCTCTTTCACCTGTTTTCTGTTTTAGCCTAACACGCTTGAATGCCCCTCTAAAGAAAAGCCCCAGGCCCTGTCCCAACAGAAGGCCTACTCTTTTCTTTCTATACACAGCCCTGCATTATCCTCACAGCACTAGGTGAAGAGATGCCTCTGAGAGGTCAATTTAGTTGGGCAGGGGGATGCGGAGCCAAGAATCTCTATTCTTCTGTTTTCAAGCTCAAAGCAAAACTAAGAAGCTGTTATGTGATCAGCTCAGCCATGGCTCTGCTAGAGTGAGACCTCTGCCTTTAATCTGCATTGAAGGGAGATGACCTGCGGGGATCACAACAAGCAGTATGCCAGAACAGCCACGCTGTGAGTCTGACGTGCTTGCAGACTGGTCCATGTACTCAAACGTGCACTGAGCACTCCTGAATTCCCTTCAAAGCAGTACCTGATCTTGCAGAACACAAACTACGATTGTTGTCAAAGATTACTGTGAAACACAGGTCTCCTACTTGCAGCTTTTACTACACAGGGACATTTTAATCTAGGCAACTGCTAGGTTTACTGGTTTCAGCAGAGACTTCTGAACTCAAATTTCAGAAATTGTGAGTTTTTAATGTTTACAAATCTCGCCAAATGAACAAGGAAATCCTGCACAAGAGAAGTTCAATTTCTGTTCTAGACTTCTTACTTTTCATATATTTTAAAACTGGAGAAAACTGTTTTCTGAATTTCAAACAAATGCTTTGGTTCCAGATGATATACTAATTTCCTATTCCCTCTTTTAAAGTCATGTAAAAGGGAAGGCCCTAAGAACACAGAATTCTTTATGTCTGAATGTGTTAGTAGAAAATCAGTAACTCCAAATTGCACCACATGCAGGCCAGGAACTCAAGATACAGCAGTACCCCAAGACAATACATCACCAGCCATGCGTATAAAGAAACAAAAACACTTGTTAGGAAACCTGATCTGAATTGCTACTCTTCAAGAAGTGGTGGGAACAGCTACAGCACAAGAACATAACAACACAACCACAAAATGGTAGAAGTTATTCTAGCCACTGGGGCATGCTAAAGCAGAATGTTTATCTCTTTGACAGGCCGGGAGTTCTCGGATGGTGCCAGAGACTACATGGGTTGCTGAAACAAATATTTTCAATACTACTTTAGATGTACAGCTCTTACAGTAATTTCAGAGCAATTTGAAATATTTTAGAATAAGCTTCCTAGAAATGCCTGTGGGAAGGATTACCTGCTATCTGCTTTTCTAGACTGCTTCCAAGAACGGCATAAATTTGATTAACATGCCTCAGAACAAGACACCTGTAGGTGGCTAGATTAAAATTACTGGTCTGAGGAAAAGGCATGATATGAGGCTGCTGACTATGCTATACATGAATAAAAGGGAAACTTCAGTAAAAATTATCACTTGACTGTGAGTCACAAAAGACAGCAGCTTGCTCATCCCTTTCTGTGAGCCTTTCATTGGAGTACTCCTGCTCTTTCAGAGGTGGACACCTTACAAAGTTAAATGAGTTCCCACTAAACACTATATACAATTGAGTAGGTAGAAAGTACTCCCTTGGTCAAATAGGCAGGGTCCTGCTAACAGAATGGTGTGTCCAGGCAAGAACCCTTACAGGCAGATTTTCCTCATCCCACTCCACAGTCTGTTATTTTCTTGCAAGATCTGAATTGGATGAAGCAAAATCAAATCTGCAGAAATAAAAGAGTGCCTCCCAAATCTTTATTAAGCCTTTTGGCACGTGGCCAATGGATACCTCATGCTCTTTCAGTGCTCTTTCAGTGACAGGCAGCGTCCACTTTTCAAACGTTTCACCAAATGACCTGGCTTAGCTCCCATTGGACTAAGTGGGCAAAGAAGGAGAACCCAATCAAGCACAGGTTTTACTGACAGAGATTATCTGAAGCAGTCATACTACAGCAGCAAAATAAGAGAGTCCTCAGCTTTGTGTACCCATGTTACCACCAAACTTAGTTTCTAAGAGATTCTATGCAAAATTGAAAGTGGCTTTATGTTGTGGAAAAGAATGCTATTATCCACTAGCAGAGATAGGAGGAGTTGTAGAGAGTGATCAGGTCTTCCCTGAGCCTCCTCTCCAGACTGAACAACCCTGGTTTCCTCAACCACTTCCCATAAGACTTGTGTTTGATACTACTGAGTATGATACTGACAGAAAGAAAAGATGCTTGCCAGGACCAAACCAACCAAACATACACTGAAAGAGATCACAGAATCATAGAATCATAAGGATTGGAAAAGACCTCTGGAGGTCAAGTCCAACCACCTGCTAAAGCAGGTTCCCTACAGTAGGCTGCACAGGAAAGTGTCCAGGCGAGTTTTAAAAATCTTCAGGGAAGGAGACTACACAATATTTCTGGACAGCCTGTTCCAGTTCTTTACCATCCTCACAGTAAAAAAGCTCTTACTAGTGTTCAGATGGAACTTCCTGTATTCCAGTGTGTGCCCATTGATCCCTGTCCTGTCAACAAGCACCATCAGAGAGAGCCTGGGCCCATCCTCTTATATCCACCTGTTAGATATTTACAAGCTTTGTTAAGATCCATCTCAGTCTTCTCCAGGCTGAACAGCCCCGGTCTCTCAAGGTCTCTCAGACTTTTCTCATATGGGAGATGCTCCAGGCTCCTCACCATATTTGAGACCCTCTGCTGGACTCTCTCTAGAAGTTACCCGTCATTCTTGAATCGGGGAGCCCAGAACTGGACACTATTCTAAATGGCACAATAGAGTGCCTCCCTTGATTGGCTGGCCATATTCTTTTTAAATACGTCCTATTCAAACTAGAAGAAGTAGAAAAGAAAAGCACTTATCCTTGGTGCACAGAAATCCAGGGAGAAATTTCACCATTTTGCTCATACATACATATGTGTATACCTTTTAAGGAAAAGTTGGGATGCAGAATACTGAGTAATTTTAAAGCAGATAGTTGTCTCTCCAGTGTAAAAGCCCACAGTCAGCACACACCTCTTTCTTCCATCAGTACTTTCCAAGTAATTAAAAGTTCAGGTATAGGAACACAAACCAAAGCCGTTCAAATACCATTCAAAAACATGGTATTCTTTTAAGTGCAATGATGTCAGGAAAAGGAACTGAGGAAAATTAAAAGTGGCCATGGTCCAAATGGTGTTGTAAGCCAGCTTAAAGCCTCCCCACATCTCAGGTGCAGGACCAAAAGTATGCTGCATCATAATTCTGCATATGTATAGGTCAAATCCAACACAAGCAGCTCTCCCATGCCCCCGTCTTGCTGAGAATGCATACTTCCAAACATACTCCTCTGACACTGTCACTCCTCTGCAAGCTGAAATATTGCTCCATCATCTAAGGCCAGAAAATAAGAGTTTGCTTTAAAAAAAACCCGAAACATTATTTCCTTCATATCCCCTTTTTAGTATAACATCTTCATCAACTGAACTTCACTACTCTCAATCCAGATGGGATTTCCACTGATTATAAGGCCAAACTTTAACCAAAGCTAACATAAGGAAATTTTTTCAGCATCATATGATACACTTTGTAAAAACAGAGTTACTAGAAATAGCTTCTGTTCAGGTGGCCTTAGCCATGAAGTCTCCATCTGTGATGGCTTTTACTAAGAGTTTTCTACTACTGAAGCCTCAGATTCATTAGGCAAGGAGAGTTATGTGGCTGATTCTGTTAGCAGGCAGCACTACCTTACACAGTAAAGGAAGCAAAAACCACTGCTATATCTGAGATACACCTCTCACAGTCACCTCTGCTACTGGACCTGCTCCTGTTCCACACTGGGGATTACTTTCTCACAGAATAGGTATTAAGGACTTGAAATTCCGCAAGCTTAAAAGCACATTACAAGATGAAAGACTCCCTACTGTTGCTTCCCAGTAAAGGTAGCAACGGATAAATTCCAGCACAGAGAAGAAGCTGATGGTCACTGGACTGTCAGTACATGAACAGAAAGAAAGCACAGCTGTTTCACCTGGTTGATTTTGACAGTTCCACTCATATGTTCAAACAGAGGTTTGCAAAAATGCAAAGCTTCCCTCATGTCAGAGATGTCAGGATAAATGCCCTTTATGTGAACCCTGGAGCTTTGGATGCTGATCCTGTCTCCACAAACTATCTATGCCCTTTGGGGTTGCTGTTCTAATGAACCCTGTCATTAGCATTCTGCAGGCTCAAAGAAGTTACTAAGGAAAACAGTCTCAAAGCTTCAGGCCTGTATCTGGCATTCTCAGATTACAGAGGTATAGGCACACCTTCAGGGACTTGGCCCTTCCGCTCACCCAAAGAGGCTAAAATGATGCTGCATTCCAAAGACAGAAAAAAGCGGGCAATCAGCTAGTTCTTTGTGCCGAGGGAGAAGCAAGGTGATCTGAAACAGCTCATTCAATCTGTTTTATCACTATTTCAGCTACCTGCTCCTCCCCCCATTTTTGTCCTCTTCCAGGATCTGCCAAGTCAGTTCCACTTGCATTTTTTCTTGAGCTTTCTCATTATACATTTCTTTACACAAGTCCTTTACACAAGGCATGCACATGTTCATGTTTTCTATGCATCTTCAGTTACAAATCTGCTGATGCCAGGCTGAAGTTTCCATGTTAGTTTCAGAACTCCCACTGAATTTCAAGGGCAAGTAATATGCCATTTACCCTGATTTTTCAGGTATAAACAACTACTTAGCTGGACTGAAACATCCTAAGATTAGCACTGTTAATTATTTTGTAAATACTGGTAACAGGTCTTTTCTCCATCCTTGTATTTTCTGGAGACCATAAATACACCTCCTCTTGCATAATTTCCCATGCAAAAGAAGTAAAACAGAAAAGAACAAAAATAGCAGCAAACAACTGTACATGGAAATGACATCACCTTAAACAACATTCAATACAGAAACTCAGCACAATTCCAATTCATTCTGGAGAAGACATGTTGTTGGGTTTTTTTGTTTTTTGTTTTTTTTTCACCTGTATAATTTTGAATTTTTAGGATGTAAGAAACAAAAGAAAAACACAACATGTATATCCACCTGTTCAATGCTCTTGGCTCCTAAAGCTGACAAATATCCTTCATGACAAACATCCTTCTATGATGGAGTGACGGCATCGGTGGACAAAGGAAAGATGACCAATGCTATTTACCTGGACTTGAGCAAGGCCTTTGACATGGTCCCCCACCACATCCTCATCTCCAAATTGGAGGGAAGTGGATTTGATGGGTGGACGACCCGATGGATAAGAAACTGTTGAAAGGCCGCAGACAGAGGGTAGTCATCAATGGCTCTATGTCCAGGTGGAGGCCGGTAACGAGCGGCATCCCCCAGGGGTCTGTCTTGGGACCAGTGCTTTTAACATCTTTATTAATGACAGCAATGATGGAATCAAGTGCACCCTCAGCAAGTCTGCTGACCACACCAAGCTGAGTGGTGCGATTGGCACCGTGGAAGAAAGGGATGCCATTCAGAGGGACCTCGACAGGCTTGAAAGGTGGGCCCAGGTGAACCTGATGAGGTTCAACACGGCAAAGTGCAGAGTACTGCGTCCAGATCTGGAGCCCCCAGGACAAGAAAGACAGGGAGCTGTTGGAGAAGGTCCAGGAGAGCCATGAAGATGATCAGGGGACTGGAGCACCTCCCCTACGAAGACAGGCTGAGGGAGCTGGGCTTGTTCAGCCTGGAGAAAAGAAGGCTGTGGGGTGACCTCATTGCAGCCTTTCAATCCAGGACTGCCAAAGGATGATGGAGAGTGGCGTGGCAACCACATCCGCCAACTCCTTCTGCACTCCAGGATGCAGACCATCTGGCCCCATAGACTTGTGAGTGTCCAGCTTTCGGAGCAGGTCCAAAACCATCTCACTGTGGATCTCGCAGGGCCTATTCTGTTCCCCATCCCTACCTATGAGCACAAGGGGCTGTGTCTAGGGAGCAACTAGTCTTACTTTAAAGACTGAGGCAAAGAAGGCATTGAGTACTTCAGCCTTATCCTGTCACTTACTGTGTTGCCCTCTGCATCCAACAAGGGATGGAGATCCTCTCTAGCCTTCCTCTTACTGCTGATGGATGTACAGAAATATTTATTGTTGCAAGTTCAGTTCTAGCTGGGCTTTAGCTCTAGCTCATTTTCTCCCTGCACAGCTTCACTACGCATTTGTAATCCTCAGAAGTTGCTTGCTCCCTCTTCCAAAGACCATACTCTTTCCTTCTGTTTTTGAGTTCCAGCCAAGGGTCTCTGTTCAGCCAGACTATTCTCCTTCCCCGCTGGCTCGTCTTCCATGACTTGGGGAAGCTCCTGCATCTTTAAGATAACTTCCTTAAAGTATTCATAGCCCTTCTGGGCTCCCATGCTCTCCAGAACTACTTCCCAAGGGACTCTCTCAACCATGGTCCAAAAGTGACCAAAGTCCTCCAAAGTCCAAGGTGGCAACTCCACTGACTCTCCTCTGTGACTCAGTAAGGATCAAAAAATCTATCATTTCGTGATCACTTTGCCCTAGATGGCCTCCAACATTTACATCCATCAGAAGACCTTCTCTGTTAACAAACAGCAGGTCCAGGATTTTGCTGCCCCTTGTTGGCTCCTTTACCAGCTGTGTCAGGAAGTTATCTCCCATACACTCTAGGAGCCACCAAGTCTGTTCCCTTCCTGCTGTATTATAATTCCAGCAGATGTCTGGGAAGTTGAAGTCCCCCACAAGAACAAGGGGTAGAGACCTTGAGACTTTACCCGTCTGTCTACAAAGTATCTTATCTACCTCTTTGTTCAGGCTGGGTGGAATATAGCAGACTCCCTAGATAATGTCCGTCTTATTGGCCTTCGCTTTTATTCTGATCCATAAGCTCTCAACCTTACCATCACCATTACTGATTTCCATACATTCGCATTCTTTCTTAACGTAGAGAGCTACACCACTGTGTTTCCTGGCTTGCCTACCTCTTGAAAAGTTGGTAGCGATCAATCACAGCACTTCAGTTGTGTGAGTCATCCCACCACATTTCCACAATGGCAACCATATCATAGTTTTCCAACTGCACAATGGCTTCCAGTTCCTTCTGTTTGTTACCCATGCTGTGTGCATTAGTGAAAATACATGTGAGCTGGGCCACCTTTTGAGTGGGAGAAGCCCTAATACCCTCTTGACCACACTCGGGTGTTTCCGTAGTAACCAACCTCACATCAACACTTAAAGGTGTGTCATCCTCCTCTTTCAGCAAGACAAAACTGTGGAATCGTACTAGCACATCCCCCTCCCACAAGCACTGGCATGTTACATACAGGCTCCGTTCTAGTGACCCTGGTTTTACACCCATCCCCCTTCATAACTAGTTTAAAGCTCAGTCAGTGAGCCTTCCCAATTCCCATCGTGAAATCCCTTTTCACTGGTAGGATAAGCTATTCTCATTGGTTGCCAGCAGGCCTGGTCTCATGTAAATTGAGCTGAGGTCAAAAAAAACCAAACCCCTGCTGGGCACACCAGGCTCAGAGACAAGTATTAATTTGTTGGCCCATGATGTTCAGTCCCTCATCATTCCCTATAACTGGAGGGATAGAGGAGAACATGAGCTGTGCTCCCAAACTCCTGACCAGTCACCCCACGGCTCTGAAGTCCTTATTTATAACCCTTAGGAAGTTCTTTCTATTTCGTCACTGCCTACCTGAAACAACAGAGGATAATAAACTGAGGGCCGAACTGGGGAAGGAAGTTTCCTCCTTACATCTTTAACATGGGCCCTGGGAGGCAGCAGACCTCCCATGTGTTGGAGCAGGACAGTGGTGCACGCAGAAGGCCAAGAGACAGTGTACACAAGAGGATACATGGAAAATTGCAGTTAAACGTAAGAAAAAGCTATTTTACGATGAAAGTGGTTAAATACTAGAATAAGTTGCCCAAAGAGGTTGTGGAGTCTCCATTTTTGGAGATGCTCAGAATCCGATCATATGCAGGCAATCTGGTCTAAATGACCCTGCTCTGGTGAGTTGGACCAGGTCATCTGCTAGTCTCAACTCTTATGGTGTTCTGTGATGGTTCAGTAAGCAGGCAGCACCCTTGTAATTGATCTGTAAAAGTGCTAGAACTCTGCAGTGCAGTGGAAATATGTAGCCCTACCTATGTCAGTTTCCATCTCTGGATAAGCCATAAACATATACTGCTATTAAATTGGCTGATAATGGATTAAAAAGTGCCACCAGTCACTTTGGTTTAGCATTCAAATCTTGAATGCTCTACATAAAGTTCAGAGAAATTAAAAATGAACAAAGAAAAAAGACTGCTTGCTAAAATTAGAGATGGCTTTATCCCCAAGTTCTACAGGCAACGGTAAGTAAGTCTGGCTTGTTACCTTTAAATGTTGACTAAGTATAAAAAGCCCTGTCCACAATTAAGACGAAATTCTTACTGACTCCAGTGGAATGTCACGGGAATTACCTGCACCCTCTCTACATACATTTTTGTAATTCCCACCAACGGACTTGAGGCTCTCCAGGTTCTCACTTTGTCCAAAAGCAAAGTTTTTTGTTTGTTTCAGCATAATCTGTAATTTTTTCTTCTTTATTTTTTGTAAACTTAAATTACTTCCAAACAAAAATAGTTCCAGAAACGTACCTTGGTTGTGAGATGCTTTAAACAGAACATAGGTGCAGCGTTTATCACCTACTGAAATCTAGTAAGAACATAAAATACACTGGGCTAAACAAGGAAACCTACTTCAGTGCAAATTGCCACATATAATTCCATGTAAGAAATCAACATCTGTAGTCATGCAGATAGATGAGGACCTGAAAGGATGTATCAGCTTTTCTTTCAAAATGCATTACAAATCTCTAACACGCATTAAGCCACCTGGCATATAAAATAAGGAATCGGCCTTGTCTGATTTTCCCTCATTCACAATAAAAATGTCAAGAGTATTTCATACATTAGGAGGTATTTATAACACCTCAGACATCCAAAAACCATGACCTTGTCTGGATAGAATTGATGATAAAAGTGTTTTTTCAATGATGTTTGGTTAACAGAAAAAATGAACCTTCATTGCAAAAAGCATATCCATTTTAAAGACAAAGAATGTGCCGCTGAAAATCTGGTTTAGCCATAAACCCTTTGAAATCCTACTACTATTTAACACAGTCTTGTCCTGCAATTTATCAGTCACTGCTGGGAGATATTTTTTTCACTGATGGCCAAAAGAAGGAAAATCACAATGCAGTGATCACTCCTACAGTCTTACTCTTTTCTCTTCTATGTTCTGCTGCCTCTCATTCTAATTTGTCCTTGTGCTATCACATTCTTGGAGCCTTTTTCCAGTAATTGAACATAAGCACAATACTCAAGCAATGCTCAGAACTTGGCACAATTTATTAGTTCATTATTTGCTGGCTCCAAAATAAATCTTCTATAGAATCACCTATCACACAGCAATCTGAATTAAAAAAAAATCTACACTAGCCTGCTGGAAAACAAAAGCCTGCCCTCAGATTTGCAAGGTGGGCTCACAAGATCTCACAACTGTACAGAAATTGATTTTTTTCCTGCATTATATTGTGTCATATTATTTCTCTAATTTAGGCAATTAATACAAAGCAAATGAAGAAACCCAGATGCAAACAAACAAGGAGATAATGAAGAATTGTCCTGTTAAAAGTGGGTTCCTGCAACAGAGCTCTTGCTCACATGTATCCACACATATTAGTGCTTAATTCCCCAATGTAAAAGGGGCGGGGGGAGGCTGGCAGTGCCTTTTAGAAGAGTATTATTAGAGTATTATCTTTATTTAGAAGAGCAGATGAGAATAGAGGCCAGTCTAGTAGCAAAGCCAGAGTGTAATTACAGACAGCTTCAAAGCAGATCTAGAGTCCCCAGGGAAGACAGTGAACCTATCTGGATTCAGAAATATGCTGAAAAAGCATGCCTGGTGGCTGGAAAGCAAGCCACGTGCACACTAGCCACTGATTGTACTCACGTGGGCTCAAGGCTCCAGGCAGTAATGCAGCAGCAGAATGCTGTGCAAATCTTAACTCTGCTTTACTAAAATAGGCAATCAGAGGACTGGCTATCCTCAGTTGATGCAGGTGACACTCGGGACAGATGTATACGCTAATGAGGAATTTCAGATCAGCAGGGACAAGCATTAGAACCACATTAGCTACTGCAGTACAGAGCAAAGCCCTAGTCTTAACTCAGAGACCAAGATGTACATAAGCTGTGCCTAATTCCTGACAGGGATTTGCACAGAGCAGAGTGATACCATAAGAAGATAACACATTATAATCTTCACGCATGCCTTACCATTATCAGTCACACATCATTACCTCCCTGCTCTCACACAAAGGTCTCTTGTTAAGTTTGTAACCACAACTCCCTCCTGCAAGTGAGGACATTCTCACAGACTTCAAATACAAATGTTTTTACACTCTTCAAGTAAATGTTTTCCTTACCATGCCTAGATCTTTCATCCTAACCAAAGCAGTAGCCTCTGAAACCAGAAAACATCACATGGATCCAGACAACACTTTCAGTTCTCCCTGTCTCCTAAGGACCATATGGTTAATAGTGGACAAAATGCAGTAACTCTATAGAATCAGAACCTACCTGGATCCTCACTTCTTCACTTTCTTGGAGCTAGAATAAAGGAAGACAGTCGTGGCAAACCAATCCTTTTCACATTCTTCATACATCACTAGTCTAAACCACCTTACAACCTTACCAGGCTGGATATGCCACTGCATTTGCCTATGGATTCCTGCTGGCTGCTAAGAGCCAGATGCAGTATTTTTTCCCTAGATGAGAAAACGTTCTGCTCCAAAACAGAGACAAAATTCCCTTGTAGCTGTGAAAGCACAGTGAAGGAGGTAATGTTCTGCAGCAGAAAGAGAAAGGTGAAAGCCTGCCTCTCTCCTTCTATTTATAGGGTCTCTTAGTTTCACATCCTGTGGCACATCATTCTTTTGGATGGACTCTTGAAAGGTTTATTCAATTACCGGTGTAACCTCTTACTACCTTTCACCTCAGCTCCGTACTTCTGACATTCTGCTTTGGTTGGCAAGAGTGTATGAGTAAGAGCTTTCGTGTAAGCACTACAGTTGCTTCAGTATCAATGACTGTGTATAAGAAAAAAGCAAACAAAAACAAATCTGTAACTATTAAATTTTGTAATCAACGCATAGCACAAGCTCTATGCATACTGGAGAAAGCATTCCTAATATTACACAACTCTCAGAACAGAGCTGTGTCTTGTGTCCCCCACAGAAAAAGTACTGATCCTTCTCCAAACCAAGGCAAACACTTGTGATTCTAATGGACGTGGAAAGAATGTGATTAGTTTGAAGATCACCTCAATCACATACCAGCTCCAAATGCAAAAAAGAAGCTCTTGTCAGGGTATTCTTCCAGCAGCTCCTTCACCCTCCTTCCCATTCGCTCATTTCGCTTGTAGATGAGCTCCTGACGGAAGTAGCTGTCTATCTCTTGGGCAGTAATACGCTCATGGGCTGGCAGTGTAGCATTAATGAAATTTGGGACCTAAGACAGAAAGAAACAAGAAGTCCTCAAAAAAGGGCCATTTATTTCAGACAGCCAGCACACACAGGCATTTTGCTCTATCACTGAATGTGGCAATGGCTTTGTTTCTCAAAACACATCCAATAGGATAAAACTCACAGAGGGCCAAAAAACAACTCTACAGACTTACACTGATGCACAGTACCCTTTCTCTCAACACATCCTTTCATAAGTGAGCCAAACTATTATCATTATTTTATGCAAAGTGAATAAATACTCCTAGTTTTCCACTCCATTGATCCCATGTCCTGGCTGTTTGACTGAAGAAAGTATTTGTTCCTGGCTATCTTTAGCTATGTAACTCTTCCTGAAATTACCATGGGTATGACACAACTATAATTACACTCTTCTAGGAGAATTTGACTGGTTTCAGACCCTTGGGGCTGTCAAAAAAATAAGTGTGCACTCTTAACTAATTAACATAAAGATCTCAAAATTTTCCAAAAGAAGGAGGACTAGATTTTGTCAGAAAAGACAAATTAACCAGCTCTTAGTTTTCCTGTCGTTAAGGTATCTTTTCAAATGCTGTCTTCATGTCCTGGGATTCCCAGGACAGCTGTAGCTGCAACCTCTTGCAAGTAGAGAGAGTCACATGTTCTGAGTTGCAGCCATCGTGAAATCTTCCATAAGTAGCTTTGGACATTGCAATTACAGAGACTGCTAAGAAAAGGGTCTGCAAGAGGGAGCTCCTGGGAAAAAAGAGCCACTAAGCAAGGTACTTTCCTTTGCAAAGATGCAGCACCTGCTGATGCTCTGATTCATAGTCTATCACAGAAGAGTGTTTAGTCCACAATGGGACATCTACTGGTCAAGCACAAGGTCATATACAGATGACAGAGTTCTCCTTAAAAGTGTAACCTGATGGAATCTCAGGCTACTACTGTAACTCAACTGCCCTGTGTAGAGGCCTCTTACTAAGAAAAGGCCTTTGCTTCTTAAGAGACATGCATGTCTTGGCAAGAGCTGTTCTCTCCAAGACCCTCAAGGCAACGCCAGCTGTCTGCTGTCCATGACACTCCAGCAGAATAGTGATGTAGCATCTGTACGTTGTTACAGCACTAACCTCCTTTGAGAAGCCCTTTCAAATTTATGAATGAAATGCACTGTGAAGAGCTAAGCATTATTAATGACCAGGCTGCCAGCACTGGCAGGCTGAAGGATGTACAGGACAGGAAGGTAAAACACACGTGCAAAGCGCAGTGCCAGAGAAGCAAGGGTTAGTATGACGGTATTTCCAGCTCTGTAGGACTGCACCATACATATCAAAAGCCTATAGAAAAACTGATACTCCGCAGGGAGAGCTCAGATTCCAACAGACACTTTGTCAGCACTGCCAGGCTAAAGCAACATTTTCACTGAAGTGCATGAAGTACTTGCCAGGCAGTACCTCACACACATGAATAAAGAGAGGCCTGATGTTTCAGACTGAGCCTAACTAATCTAACAGCCCCAACAGGCCAAATTGGTCCCTGCTGGGCATTTTCTTGAAGTTTAAAGATCAGAGCGTTGCATTCCACTGCGCTGCTTGGGAAACAGTTTCCATAAATGAAGTCTGTGAGGCCTCTGAAGTTTTCCTTTCCTTGACATTCAGTCAAAATCTATCTGTTTCATTCTATTTATCTTCTTTGGAGTTTGTAATATGCAATCATACTCTTAGGGAAAACAGAAAAGCTTGCAACTTGCCCAGCCTTATGCAAGTGTACAAGTAAAGAGATCAATTCTCTATCACTGTTTGCACAACAGTCTGCTTCTGCTCTCTGCTGGTGCTACACTTGATCCTACCCAAGCTGGCACAATCCCAAAGGATACCCAGGAAAATAAAGGATTAACTCATAGAGCTTTGATGCTAAAGCAAACATGACATTTGTCCACAAGAAAAAGCCAGCTGTGCCTTCACTGCTTGTGTGCGCTAAGATGGTAGTGAGCTAGTGCAGGCTCCTGGAGGAGGAGATGCAGGAAGCAGACACACTAGAGAGCCAGTCAGGTGTCTTTAGCCCCTGCCTGCAAAGGGCCTGCCTGAGGGGAGACAAGCATGAGATAGGAGTTAGCGCTATTGGGATGTGTGCATAGTACAAGGGCTGTGGTGGCAAGACTCACTTGAGAAGTGTCATGGTTGAAGATGATAGAGTTGAGGTCTCCACAGTTGTAATGCTTGATAAGATCTTCTGTCGTATAGGGGATCTGGAAACTGCCTGCTCGGAGGCTCTCCTGCTGCAAGAGAGTCTGATTCAAAGCAAAGATCACCTGGGGGAGGGGAGAGGGAGGAAAAGACAGAGTTCCTGGTGAGTTCTTGTCTGGCTCCTGGAGGTGGTCACAGACACGCAGCTGACCTCTGGGAACTTGCCAAAACTGTTCCCAGTCTGAGAACCCTAATCCACATTTCACCAACCCAGGTCTCTTCCAGGTCCACAGCTATTTGCACATTGGGTCCCACAGACCTAAGCACGGAAATGAGCACAGAACTCCATGTGGTTTTGCCTGCACTATGATTACAGGCAAAGATACAAAAAGATACAAAAGTGCAGATTGGGGTGGGAGGGCCTTCTTTATTTCTCCAGTCCTTTGAAGGAAGGGCACTCTTGCACCCCTACTGCACAACAGTATGCCTGCCTATACAGAGCTCTATGCGGAACTCCCTCCTATCCCCCACAACTCAAATGAGCACAGCTTGCTCTTGTTCATCCCTTCTTCCTTATCCAGAAAACACTTTTCACCGTGTCACTTGGTACATCCTCCCAACCCCCCATCCCAGGAACTGTCAGAGTGGCTGGCAGCACCATAGGCCACCACCTTCCCCACAGGCGCAGTCTGGGGACGGCAGTCCTTGGGTGATGCTCCCTCCTCCTCCCTGAGTTGCATTCCAGGAAAATGAATGCTCTCACTCTCTATGCCTCAAGCTGAGCATACACCAGAACAACAACCAGAGTAGTGTCCTACCCTTACAGGATGACAGGAGTCATCTTCAGATGTTGTTGTGCCAGTGCCACTTAGTGGTGGCCTCAGGGCCTAACCCAGCGAGCTGCCACCCCCTTGCCTCATTCCACGAGCACACACAGATCATCAGCACTTGAAAGGCAAAAGAAAGCAACAAGCTTTCATGTTACCTACTAGCTTATCATCATTTATGTCTAGAGCAAGTCAGCTGAGGGATGTCTGATGAGGTCTTCAAATGCATTTCAGAATTATTCTTGGGAGGGTTATTTTCCAAGATGAGATTGCACTGTTCAGTGTGATGATGACCCTGTGGAATTCACTCTTCTTGGAGACTGGTTTCAAACACCATCCAAAGCAATATGGAACTGGAGTACCAACATGAAATTCACACGTAAGTGAACACATTCTTTGCGTACGCAGATTGTGTGAACAAATCTTGGGTTTTGAGGACAGACAAGGTAGATGTAGGAACAAATGGGCACAACTCCCTCCTTCCTAGTGCAAGCCAGAAAAGTACGCAGAACTTGAAATCACACTGTCCCCACTACAGCTAAACATGCCCTTGTGACTCCAAATCACTGTGTATTGAGCCAAATATGTAAAACAAAATTTAATGTTAATTCCAGAAGTGTTCTCATGAACAGTCCCATCTCACATTTTTAAAAAGGGCGAGAATTCATTCTACTGGTGCAAACTGCACCTCACTACAAAAACATCTTAAAGCGGATGCTAAGGAAAGTTACATCAAACTAACCAGTGGTGACACTGCAAAGGACATTTGCTTTATTTGGAAGACAATTAAATAAAACCAAATGGAAATTGCTTTATTTCAAGACATGAGTTTTCATGGAGGCTGGAGTTGATTGTACTCTGAAGTCATTGTTTTCCATTTGTTTGGCTTCAGTTCCCACACAGAGAAGCTCTAATGGATGTTAATGATCAGATGAGATTCACTGAGGCAGAAGCCAAATCTACGCTGAAAATGTAAGGAAGGCTTCTACAGCCAAGATTATGAGGTGACATGAGGAAAAGCTCCTATGTACAACCAGTCCAGCCAAAAACACTTCCATGAGGATGGCTTATTATGTAGGTTATTTGGATTACTGTAGCAGCAACCACTGGGATAATTTGCCATTCAAGCAATATGGTTCTTAGTAGACTCTGCAGCCTTTCAAACAATTACCAGATTGTTCCTGTCCACAGAATGGCAATAAGACCTGTAAAGGGTTCCTGTGCTGGTCAGGTAGCTCTGTCTCAATGTACAAAGAGAGGCTTTGCAATCTTTACAGTTTGTTTTTTAATCCAAACAGAAACCAGCAGAGGGTAGTCATCATCTGCGGAGAAAACACTAACCTTCTGGATGAGACACACAAAAAAGCAAACCTTCCTCTCTGCTGTACTCTCACAGACTGTGCTCCTGCTTTTGCTTTCTCCTGGCTGGCTGTCTGCAGGCTATACTCGGCTCCCCCACAGTTTTTCTCTACAGCCTCACTTCATGTTTTAGGGGAAACAGACTCAGTCTCACCCACCTAGCCTGGAAGACAGCAACCAGGTCATTTCACAGAGGCATCTTTCTTCCTCATGCCCATTCACCAGCAATAAAAAACTTGCACACAGTAAACTGCAAATGGCTGAACTGATCTGCCTTAAGGGCGCAGTTTAAAACTGGAATGACTACCTGCAGATATGAAGGATTACTGCACACATTTACACAGGAACAGCAACAGTGCACTCCCAAAACTTTCACATTTCCAGGCCTTACTGCTGACATGACAAAAACCTTTGACCGATCTCTGGACTACAGTAAGGGTATTTTTTTCTGGTGTGCAGATGGAAAACTTCATACTGGACACATGTAGAAATCTCAAGATTGTAGCAGCTGAAGGACTTGCCTGCCCAGATAGGGAAGACTCTTCTTCATGAGGTGCTTCATTTTTCACATCACAAAGCAAATGAAGTACCCAAGATCACTGGCTGAGATTCCTACACACTGCCCTTATCACAACTGCCTGGGGACACAGCAGGTTGCCCTAGACCCCACTGCACTGCTGGTCAGCTTGCACGGTGCTGTGTGCGCTGCTCTTCTTTGGTGTGAAGGACGGCCAGGTCATATTTCCCCACGAGCTACATCTTTGCTCCTTTGGCTCTTGCCAGGCGTCCCATCAGTGTGCATAGCACCTGGGAGTGAAGTCAAACAACAAACACCTCGTGCTGAGGGGACTTTCTCCTTGGTGCGTGAGGGACAGAGATCATCTTGGCTTGCTTGCTGGTAGCAGCAGCAGCCTCCCACAGCACCATCCTTAATCACACCTTGAACACTGCGACACAGAAAAGTCAAGATATGACAAATGGTCAGGAATGAAAACAGTATCAATTGCCTTGATGATTAGTCCTCCCTAATGATCTACAGTAATCTTTGCATAGTTGGAGGTCAGGAGACGCCTTTGTCAAAAATATTCTCCACAATCAGGTGGTCCGAATTGGACAGTGGCATCTGCTGAAGGGAGACCATGGCACACCCACTGAACAACTACGCAGGATTACAACTTAGCATCAGTGTATGCAGAGCCTTTCAGAGGAATGTCATAGCTTCTCTCCATTTCTGCATCACACGTACCTTCCTGGAGGAAGAGTGACAGAAAGTGAAAGAAAGCTGCTGGGGTAAAGAGAGAGCTGTTAGCAGCACCAGGTGTTGCTTAAAGCCATGTCCCAAGGAGTAGGTTATCTTTGGTAAACAGTAATGGATAAACACTGTCAGGATCTCAAAGGAAAGAAGATCCCTGAGCCTTCTGTTCTTAAAGGATTTAATTTGCTAAGGTGGGTATTGCTCATATAGCTCTTATCTATCATTATTTCTGAAAGAAATAATAAGACATGGTACAAAGCAATCCTTAATGAAGACCACAGGCATCAACCTTTTGGGACTGGATTCCAGTTTTGTTTACTAGAGGTGAAAAGCTGAAAGTCAACAGAGCATGAGATGGAGAAGCAGGGATCAAATCAGCAGCTGATCTGCAACTGCTGTATTTGCTTGGACAAATGCAACTGTCTGTCTTCCTGAATCTCAGTTTAGTTCTGGAGTCCCTTCATTCCTAATCAGTCCAAGAAATCAATATAACAACATAAAAAGAAGAAAAAGTTGAAGAAATTTTTTTCAGCTTTGCTTAGAAACTGAAACAAAAAAATTGTGCTGTGCTGAGTTCTCAAACAAAGTATGTGTCTATCTTCCAATTGTCTCTTGCACTGTATTAATTCAAAAATCTTCCCTGTTTTGGAATCTGCAGAAATCACTCAACGTTTGTCCTCCCTGCAAGCCTACTCTTCCTTAATTCACACTCTCCACCCCCATCCCCCCTGCAACTTTACCATACCCTGCTCCATTAAGTGTATTCATACTGGCATCAAAGCATCCCCTGAAAAGATGTATTTGGAGAACAAAAGTAACAAGTTTATTATAAAGAGATTTTTTTTCCCCCTCCCACCTCCCATTTCCACTGTGATCTCTCTGTCTTCCCCCAGCCCTCTCCCTTTTTGTACTGTGGAAAAAATCGATTAAGCTCTCTGGTATACATCTTGCAGCAAGCCTCATTCTCCTCCTGGAGATTTCTTCAGCTGTCAGGAGACACTTGTCCCCTTTGCTAGCATTGTTGGAGTGGCCTACTAGGCCAAGGGGGTGGAAAAAAAGGAGGTTAGAGCCCAGCAGATGCCTTTTTTGTCAAAGACAAAAGACCCCCTGCCATCCTCTCCACTTTTCAGCACTTTCATCCACACTGGATCAAAGTGCTGTTCTGCATATGAAAGGATCCTGGCATTATGCGTCTCAAATTAGCCTATCGCCATCCCGCTAGCCTCCAAGTCCTGCCAACAAAAGCGTTCACATCTGTTCCATCATTTGCCTCATCTTCTGTTTTTTCTTTCCCCTCCGCTCTCAGCTTTCGAGGCCATTCAGCCCCTTGAATTATAGTGTGGGGAGCATCTTCCTTGCCCTCCGATCGCTCAGCCGGACAATTTGCTTTTAATTGTCTTACAGAATCATGGGCTGCTTTTGGGTCCTTCCTAGCGACTAACTGCATCTATTACAGCTTCCATTCAGCCTCTTCAGCTACTTCTTTCCTCTTTCCTACCTCTTCTCAAAAGCGTGCTTCTCTCCATGCTCTTCACCTGGAGGAAACCAGTGCTCCTCTGGGCCAATGAGCCCTACTGCCCCTAATCAAAGACAGCTTCAAATCAAAGGCATCATGACTATGAAAGTCAATAATCCTCCTTTGTTATGTTAATGATCCAGCAGGCTGAGTGCTGAGAAGAAAGTGAGATTTCTTGCTCCAGTGTGACACAGATTCTTAGATATCTGTTGCTGTGCCTCAGACTCTGGAAACTTCAACATACCTGTCATGAGGAACCCTGCAAACACCATTCTGCACACACAGGCAGAAATTTGATTTTGGCAGGGACTGAGAATACCAAGGGAAGATTTATTCTGCTACCTGTAGCCTTCAGAGGTATCTGAGTCACTTTCAGGGTTATCGCACAAGATGAGGTGCTCCTCATCACCTTTGCAAAAATCTTTTGTGGAGATAAAAAGGAATATCTTCCCAAATCAAGACTATTTTTATGAGAAATGTTGAGTTCAGGTGACTAGAAAAGGCAAATGATCTGATAGCTCACCTAAAGAACAAGAGATGAGCAGTTCAAGTCACTGAAACCACAGAAATAGAAACTACTGTGGGTTACCTGTGAGCTTCATGTTTCCCACGGACTTGATTTCATGCATGGTACTTGTACCGGTACTTGTACACAGAAGACAGCACAGCAAGGAGAAGGAGTACCTCTTCCATAACACCACCACTCAAGGCTCTCAGATACTCAGTTTGCTTCAAGTCAGACAACTCAGACAGTGGCAGAATTAATGGCATTGAATAACTTGGTCTTTGGTCTGTTGGCAACAAATTCACACAGGCAACTTCTGGTGCCAGGATCTTGCACAGTGTCTTTCCAGAACTGAACTAAAAGAAGCTCTGAACATGTTTGATTATTACCTGAATGTATAATACATAAACCAGTCACTCTCCTACTAGGAGCTACAGAAGCAAGGGGCTTCCAATAATTTGTCAGGCACTGCTGAAGCACTGGATGAATTTATCATTCTCCTCCTGATGCAGGAGAGCAGTAGATGATACTGAATCAGAAGAACACTGTTTATGCTGCTGCTGAAAGAAACACCAATCTGGACTGTAATAGACTGCATTAATTCACAGCCTTTTGTCTGAGTCATTTGAACAGTTTTAAGGCTTTTATGTTTGTACTGATTGTGGGAGAAATTAACACTGCACTACGTGCTGAACGTGGAATGAGAAAAACAGTGGAAAAGACTGCTGCTGTCCAATAGATCAGTGTGCAGCTCACAATTAGACACCTCCATGATCTTGCTGAGGTCTGCTCTGGTCTTTCTACAGAACTAATAACATGGCTGTGAGCCCATAGGGGCTGAGGCTGCCCCTCTTCCCCAAGAACTCTGCATCCAGGTGCTGGCTGGAGTTCCTCCTGCATGAGAGGAATACCCCAAGATTTCATGAACTTCATCCAGTTCATCTCCCATGTTCTTCACTCTGTGCTGGAATATTCACATGTTTCTAGAGAATGAATCAACTTTTATTATTATTGGTATTATTATTATTATATTTCTAAGTAATTTTGTAAACATTAGCAAAGATTGTTGTAAAAATATTTGCAAATCAAATCCTCATCAAATACATTTTTATCTTATCCATCAGAAATAGGTACCAGCTCTTCTACACAGTCCTGTACCCAACTGAAAGCAAAAAAATGGATTTTCCAGACTTTACATTTAAAATTCCTGCCTGTCGTCTAGCTGGCACTTCTGCATCTAGCAATATCTAGCCCATTCTGGGCTAGCATTGCCACATATCTCCTAAACTCAGGTCTACATCAGCCCTGGGAACAATTAAACAATTAAAAAAAAATTGCTGGCAATTCAGATTTCTCTTAGGTATGTCTACTTTCTAAACCCAGGATCACAGTGCTAAGTCTTCTTTCTCATAAATACTTTACAGGACAGTAACACAGCCATTTCAACATTGTGTTAGAATAACACAATTGCAAAATGAAAAATCTGCAACTAATGTTTCTGGGGCTAAGACTGGCTATAAATTAAAATCTGGCACCTGCAAATGCTACTGTTATTTTTAAAATAACCCTTCTACTAGAATAGGTGTTGCTTCAGTTCAGCTCCTCTTCCTTCTTTTCCACAGTACCCCTAAAACTGGTGGAAGCAAGACAAACATAGTCTAGCCAACAAAATTAACTTCATTGCAGAGTAACCAATGTACTGCCCTGTTTTCAGTTTACGTTCCTTTTTCTGTCCTTATTCAAAGCACGAGACAGAATGTTGTATCCTATCTGGATAAAAATCCTACTAAAGCAAATATACAAAGCAACCAATGCTAAACTGAAGTTGAAATTGAGACTACAGATTCTTCCCTATAAGAGAAGAATCCACTGTAAGGAGTAAGTTAGTCAAGCAGCTGAAATCCAACCCAAACCACAGCTTCATAAGGAGCATTTAAAGAAATGTTTTTTTGTTTGTTTGTTTGTTTTAATCATCCTACAGCACAATCAAGGCAATTTAATAAATTTGATATTGCTGATTAGGATTTGGCCTCCAGTTTTCTTCCACTCAACCACAGGTGATCTTTGTAGTGCTGCTAATTGAAAGAATTCTTGCATTTCCCCTCCTGCATGGATTATTTTATCACTTCTCTTTAGCTCGTCACACAGAGAGTAGGACAACAACAAACTTGACTAGTTTGCTAGAACAATAACATGTCTTAGAAACGCAGCACACTTTAGTCTGAAACAGCTACCATCATTTTCTGTGCCTTTGTAGAGGTAATAACAGAATAATTTAGAAAAGAAATTGTACAGTGGCTTGAGTGCTTCTCCCTGTTTCTGTTAAGCAGATGTAAGTTGCTTGCACAATTCATGTATACATGAGCAAATCAAGACTATAAAGCTAACAGAGTAAACAATCTACGCTTACAATGTGAGGAACAAGCCCAGGCATTAATTGTATGCCTTCTGGTAACCATGCAACGAGATATTTTGGATTTTCTTGAAGTTCTGCCAGCTGGGAAATGCATGTTTCTTATAAAACACTCAGCATTGATAAAGCATTTTTTCCACTCAACAGAACAATCAGGTTTGGGGACTCTGGCTTCTGTTCCAAACACAGTAAGAACTTCAAACCAGTGTTTATGTCAAAAGAAACTCAGAGCACCTTCAAGAGAAGCACTTGGCTTCCAAATGAAGAACTGCAGAGCAATATGACCTTTTCTAGGCGCATGGGTGAAAGACACAGTTTATATTAGAGGTAGAGGCCAAGAAAAAGCCCAAACAAGAATCACTGAAACTGTCCCCAGCTGGCTTCAGGCAGATTGGAGACTGAAGGTTTTCAGTGCAAAAGCTTTTCAGGAGGAACTGTTGACAAAAATTCCACACAGACCTGAAACTGTTCTAAACTAGGCTCTTCAGAGTAACTGTGAGTTAAGTCACGTGAAAAGGCAGACTGGAAATTTATATTCCACCAACTGTCATGCTGGTTTCCTGAGTGTGTCTTGGAAAGATGTAGCTGGTTTGCACCAGAAAACAATAACTACTTCTACCTCCTCAGCTCTCCACATCAGTACATGACTAGTAGCCCCATTTCAGCCAACACACCATGCTCCCCCTGTGCAACAATTTGAAATGCACTGCTTTTCAGATCCATGAAAACTCACCTGCTGTTAATTTAATCAAGGAACCAAGGTATGTTCAAAACCTACAAACCTGGTTTGTTCTTAAAAAAGATATTTGGTTTACATATTATTTCTTGTCTTTCAGTTTTACTTCTGGAAGGGATTACTACATGCCAAGGTTTATCAGCTGTGTAACACCTTTATTGTTCTCCTTTCCCTGCTAAACACATTTTATAAAGCAGCTTTTAATTACTAAAAATAACTGCAGTCCACTAACTTATGAAGCCAGAACAACGACAGCTCAAACTGGATTGCAGTAACTTCATAGCAGACATCTACCAGCATTCTCACTAGGAATGGACTGAAAAAAGAAGCATCACAGATAAATTAGTTGAATATTTTGTCACTCAGGAAAGCCATGGAGTTTCTCTAAAATCGTACCTTTTAAAATAGTTGAACACAGATTTCTTAATCACCTCAGTGTACCAGATAGACAGCAGCCCCAACAATGAAGCTAGCCTTCTTTCACTCTTTCAAATCTTAGATAGTCAAATAAATTTGTGGAAGGCCAGGGCAGGTCATGTTCCCTACATCAGCACATGGTCAAACACACTCACTGTCAGGATAAGTGTCCTGGACAAACATTTGCTCAATTACCTCTCAGAAAAAAAGAGCTGTCTGCCAAGAGCCCATCATTTCACAGAGACATCAAGATGACAAAAGTCTGTTAAAATTAAAATGGCCTATGATAAGGAGGATGTCTTTGGGGTGTGATGAAACATGCTGGTAAATACAAGAACAAAGCCCATCAAGATTTATCTCATGAGCATTCTGGCCTTGGAGGAGAACACTGATAATTTTTGGGGGCTAGGGAGAACAATATTTTCACTGAAGGAAAAGTTAACAGTGCAATGAGTACCAAATCAACCACTGTTCCACGCGTGGAAGAAATGTAAGAACACATTAGCTAAAGGTCTGTAACTTCAACACCAAATCAAAAAGATACAGTGCACTGATAATTATCCAAAGCTCAGAGGATCTTAAATACATAGTGGTGTATAAAAACATCACTATCCAAATCCAGTCTTGGAAATAAAACAACAATGTTGTACAATTGTACAACAGCAGTCATTTGGAGACTATGTGATAAAACTACAACAGTAAGAAAGCAATAAGCAGGTAAGCAAGGCAACAAAATTCTAGCAGCTCCTCTCCAAGCTGGATACAGTCAGGCAAGCTGCACTTTCAGAATAACCAGATCTTTCCCAACAACTCCCCAGAGATTAAATTCCATTTTTTTTGAAAACAAATGCCAATGAAGGCCTGTACAGCTCAAGTGTAAGTCTTTCTCTCAAAAAATTCTGTTATTAGAAGTTTGAATAAAAACACACCATATACGAATGAAGGTTTCAACAAGTTAGAGAATTCATACAAATATTTGCAGAAGGATCCTTTCCTTCTGCTTTGTTACACTTTTACACAACATTACTAATGTGCATCTTCTTTGTGTCAGGCAACAGCTACTGGAATGCCTTCCACTCGTGTCTCTTCAGATAGGAACATTAGAGATGGAGCTCCACTACCCAGGTGTCTATGCATTGTAGTGACACCAGAAAAAAAGTTTAGAGATCACAGAACTGTGGACTGTGATACAAAATAGATGACAAAAAGAAGCTACCTATTGGGTCAAGCTATGTTTATGTGTACAACATATTCTCACTATAAAGCTACTAGATGCTGTTTTGAAATATTCATAAAGAAAGGATTAAAATGCTAATCCCAAATTCACATACAAAGAAAATAAATTTGGTATTGAGAAGCTTGTGTCAAAATCCATAAAACGGAATAAACAATCTCTCACTGTGCATATACAACAAATCCCCCACTTTATTATCCTAGAAAAAAACACTGCCCTGTTGATATTTTTGACTAGTCTTTAATCTTTCTAAGCAGAAAGGGTTCTTGAGATAAAGCTGCCTACTTAGAACAAGACATTTGATATTTGCTACACTGTGATGTATGATCCCCAAATCAGGAAGGAAGCAACTCCAATGAGCTAGCTCCAGTCCTTGCTTGATAGCTCAATCCACTCCATCTCACAGACTCCAGATACCTGGATCGCACAGTGCACTGGTGTGCTGGTATGTTGTGCTGCTCCACTCCATCTGGCTTCTCTATTCAGATTGGTGCTTGTTCAGCCTTCGAAGGGTCCCTAACCCCAAATCTCCCTATCCTTTCCAATAGTTACCATTTTCCCAAGGGCACCGACATGCTCTTTTGTACTTCAGCTCAACCTTGTATTGTTTTGTTCTGCTTTGGTTTTGCCTCCTAAGAGGTGAGTAAGGGACTCACAAAGGAATGTCAGCAATACCTCTTCCCAAATTCTTCCAGATATACTGACATTTCAGTTTGGAAGAAATGTCTACAAGAACCCTACTGAGCCTTCATAGACACTCCCTAATAACACTCATTCAAAACCAACACCACACACAACACACACACGCTGCTCTCAGTGTCACCAAATTTTGGGTTCTTCAACATTTGTGATTAAGTACAATTAAACACAGACCTAGCAGGACAACAGAGACTTTCTGTTCAAAACACATCATATTTAATAAGTTATTAAACACACTTTGGTGTTGAATACTGAACCTATATGAGACAAACATTTTATTAGAGAACTTTACATAGAAGAACATCCGTTTGGCAGAGATTAAAAAAAAAAAAGAAAAAAGAAAAAAAAAAAAGAGTGAAATTACTGCTCATCTGAAAAGCATTACAAAAGTATATATAAATCCCAAACCCTGGAACGGTGTCAAACCTTCAGAACCTGCTGAACAAATTGGAGCTAATGCAAGAAAGATATTTGAGTATCCCCAAAAGTATCAGAAGGCCTTAAACTTTAGTACGCTGACAACATTATGATCTCTGTGAGGCCAGTGGAGACAGGTGTAGAGTTGTGGGAACACACACAAATTACAGGTAAAATTATGACTCCGTTTAAGCAGGTAGGTCTGGCCTTAGCTTTAAGTCTACCCAAAAACAGGAAGCAAATTATTCATCAGACCTTCACTTTTCTCTGCTAATATATTATCAATTTATGAGACAGAATCCAACCAGTTCCACAGTTAATTCCATTATTCAAAATCATACAGCAAACTGAATTGAATTCCTCTCTGCCTTTAACAACTGGCTTTGTTTGGACAGATGAGCTAAAATGACAGTTTTTCATACCTTGATAAGCTCTGCAGAGCACAGTGACAAAAGTTCCATTGCAAATTTACATAAAATGCATGTTCATTATTTCTCTGTAACAAATGCAATAACAAGCCTTTAAAATAGACTATTTCAGAATTTTCACTCTTGCGAGTAAACACTTGCTAAAATGAACCTTACAAGCAGAGAAATACTCCATATTTTAATCGGAAGCGAAATTGCTCAAAATGCAGACAAAAATACTACAGAACATTATTCAGCAGCTCAAGAGAAGTAGCATTCTTTACATCACATTTAATGCTGATATACAAAGTTGCCTCACTATATAAGACAAACTCTGGATCTTACTAATGATTTTCCAGGTGCTATTCAATGCCCAGAGTATCAGATTTATCAATTCTTTTGCCAGATGTAAACATTCAGAAGGTTTTGAACTGTGAACTTTGAACTGTGCTGTACACAAAAGAGAAGATATCCATGCATCAAGGTGGGAGATGTAAGGATAGAGTACAGCCCTACTGAAAAGCACCGAAGGGCACTGGTGGAAGCAAGTACCTGGAAGCTGATGGTGAGCCAGCAATATGCCCTCAGAGCCATCAAAGCAGTGTGGTCAGCAGGACAAGGGAGATGATCCTGGTCCCCTGCTCTGCACTGGTGAAGCCTCATCTGGAATACTGCATCCAGGTGTGGAGTCCTCAGTACAGGATAGACATAGATTTGCTGGAGTGCATCCGGTGGAGGGCTGCAAACATGATCCAAGGGATGGGACAACCTTCCTATGAGGACAGGCTGAAAGAGCTGGGACTGTCCAGCCTAGAGAAGAAAAGGCTCTTGGAAAACCTAATCGTAGCCTTTCAGTATCTAAAGAGGGGGCTGTAAGAAGGAATGGGACAGACTCTTTTATAGGCCTGTTGTGATAGAACAAAGGGAAACAGTTGCAAACTCAAAGAGGGGAGACGTAGATTGGATATAAGAATTAAGCTTCTTACGATACTGGTAGTGAGGCACTGGCACAGGCTGCCCAGAGAGGTGGACAACCTGTTCCTGGAGACACTCAAGGTCAGGCTGGATGATGCTCTGAGCACCTGATCCAACTGCAGGTGTCCCCGTTCATTACAGGGGGAGCTGACTAGATGGCTTTTAATGGTCCCTTCCGATTCAAATGATTCCATGATCAACAATACACAAACCTCTTGGATTTTAATGCAAATTCCCCTGTCAGAAGAAAAAAAAAATAAAAAATCAAGCCAGAGAATACTTCAGTCCTCTGTAACTGAGTTTCCCCTAATTGTCCAAAAAATTTAGTCCTAACCAGAATACCATCCTCCAACTGATCAGCACTGCAATTTAAGTGTAACACCCCTAGTAGTGTCTCCCTTTCTAGTTTGTATCTTCCATCTTGCACTCAAAAGCAGGACTTCACAACAAACCACTAAATTGATCTGATTCTGATACACTGGCTAAAACCCCTTATCCAAGAGTGCAGCCCCAGGCTCTGCTTAAATCCCCATCTTCTACCAATTCAAGCCTTCTCAAGACTTTTCCTCTGCTGATTTGGTGTGACTTGGCAGCAGATAATGTGAAGGCATGACTGCTCAGATAAGCCTCAGTTAATGAAATTGCTGACTTGGTCAGGTCTCTAAAGCCCAGCAAGAGCAATTCTTTTTTTTTTTTTTTTTTGGACTGCTCCAAAGGTAAGGAGCAGAAGGGTAAGGCTCATTTCTGACTGTCACATGTTCAGTACTTGACTTCATGTGCTAACTGCCACCACGTTTGCTTTTTATAACTCTTCATACCTTCCAGACTCAATGGCGATCTGTGTCTGTGTTTTAGTATCAAATTCAAATTTAAGCTGCAGTGCTGATGTGTCAGATTCTCTCAACAGTGCCAATGCAACAAGACAAGAAGTACTGAGGAAGGAAGCACTTCTACGCTTGTTCTGAAGTTGTGAGCAGGAGCAGGATCCAAGGGAGACAAGTGACTCCCCTGGTATGTGCTCTATCTGGTCAACATCAACACTTGGCACCAAACTGAGAACCCCAATACCTAGCAGCCTCCAGTACAACTCCAGTGTACAACTCCTTCCAGAAGGAGGAAATTCCTGGAGACCTCTCATATGAAGGGAATAGCACTGCTACCAGACAAGCATCCAGCCTGTCTAACATGCATGCCAGGAAAGTGTGAGTTTACAAATGTAAAAATAGCAACACTCTTGGTTCAGAGGTGTGAACCTGAGCCACGCACCAAGCCCGCAACTAGTATGTTCAAATGCATGCAGTTCTCTAAATTTAATTTCAAATAGAGTAAAGTAAAACCTGAAGGCTGCATACCCCAGCAAACTACCTCCCTCATTTGTTGACCTTGGCAATGGAAACTGACAAGCCATCCAGCCTCTGGGACACTGCACTTCTGCCAAGCTCTCTTACTGTGATAATCAAATAAACGTAAATCCAGTTCACAACAATTGCCTTCTAAATCTGTCTTCAAGGGATATCTAGCCTCTGCTGAGGCAGTGTCACTCTTCTGTAGAGATCCCTAGAAATATTTTTAATATGTTTATTTTACATCCAGACAGGAACATACAGACGATTTTGCTTAAGGTCCATTTAATTCAGCCCTATGCATTCAGTTTTATCAGCAATCACCAAAATTCTGCTCCAGAGGCTGTCACAGTTCTCTCAGCACAATCTGTTATCTTGAATGATTGCTGCTCAAAAGCCATCCTTCAATACACTGCATCAAGGCTACGTTTGGTACAGATCTGTGCTCATTTAAGTTGTGGTGAGAGATTAGCCATCCAAGGATACCTAATGATAGTCCACAAAATGTCTACACATTTCAAAAGCCATCACCTAAACAAGATCCAAGTAATCAGAAAATAAAAATATTCAATACTTTACATCCAGCATAATTTTTCTCTGCTGATGGAATTTTTGCAACAGCACTGCACAAGATGTCCAGCAATTTTCCATCACCATTTTCCACCACTAATTTCAATTTAAAAACACTGACTGATAAACAAGCTGACTTGTTTAACCTTTTGTTACTTTTCAGAATTGTTTTAATTCAAATTGTCAGCTTAACAATTTCCTAGGGTATCTTTTTACCCTGTTAAAAGCTATTCCTACACTTGCCACTCCATTCTTCTTGGATTTTATATGTCCTAGAATTTCCAAGTACGCTGGGTAGCAGCCCACAGTATGCTGTGCTCGCTCATTTAAAAGCCATCTGGTTCTGCGGGTTTGAAATATTTAGTTTTACTGATTGCCCCTCACTTTTTCTCCACCAACAATTTCCACTGGCTAAACCAATACCAGTTCTATTTGTGTCCTCAAAACTTATCCAAAACTGCACTCTCTTTAACTGCAATATTTGTTTACTTCAGCCTGTTCACCATCCTCAGGTATTTCTACTCTATTCTTTCGTGAGATTCTCTCTTTTTTTTTTTTCTTTCCTACTTTCACAATCTGGTTTTAAGGTTTTCTCCCTCAGCTGCAAAATAGTTCAGTAAGTATTTCTTCATTACAAAAGGACTTTATGCCACTGCAGACATACTGGTGGAGAGTTCTCAAAAATCTGGCCACCAGAAGATCCTTTTTAAACCATATTTTGCTCCTGCCTGCTCAATTTCATTTCTTATCACAGCCATCAGACTGTGTATCCTTACCCTAGAGGCAAATTTTGTGTTCTGCAAGATGGGTAAAAGGTGCTGGATGTATGTGAGCACAAATACGAAATCATAATCAGGTTTCTTCATAGGAAAGGATACACCAGCAGCAATGCAAGACGTGCAGCAGTATCTGTTTTGGTTGAACCCAGGAAGTCCTCTGAAACTTTTCTAAGGTTACAGGAGGCAGGAAGGGGACATGGAGCAGAAGAAGGGAAATCCCTCGTGAGCTTCTGTAAAGTATTCTCATAGTTGTTTAAATTTCTGACTGCTGACAGAAGATAAAAGCTCTGCTTTTGTCATGAGGGCTTTCCTCTGCAGACCTTTTCTCTAATAAACCCTTAACTGAGAATTGGATGACTTTCAAAGATGTCAGCAGGTGCTACAGCCAACAAGGAAGAAAAAGCTTTGCTCTAAGCATGTGCTCTAACAGGTAGAAAAAACAAACTGCAAATATCCAGAGTGACTGGACGAATGCACCATCTCACCAGGAGCTACCAGGAACTTGGTCCTTGGGCTGCTGGCATTTAGAGCTTCTATTCTTGAAACTATTCTGCTGTGCACATGACCTGCAAAGATCTCAACCACACCAGTACAATCCATACACATTAAATGCTTGCTGCTCCTTTTTTTTTTTTTTTTTTTTTTTTTTTTTTTTTTTTTCCACACAGTAACAGGTATCAAACACAGATTTCATCCAGAACTCATGAACCACTTTGTGCTATTAACCACAGGTTGGGGATTCCATGGTCATACTGTGCTGCTGTGACCTCACGGTGTATGAGATCACTGCATGAACAAATATAGCTGTGTGAGCTAAGACATCATAATCCTTCCGTGTTTCATTTTATCCTTGATACATTCTAGCCCTGTTAAATAAGTGTTTCTTATCCAGTAAAAGCTTAATGGATGGCATAATTATGATTTGCTATGTTTCTGGCTGATTTGGGTCTGAAGTCTGTCACGTATCCTGAGCTTTAAAATCAAAGAGGAAACTAAAACCAAAGGACTTCTTGTGCTCAGAAACAGGCAACATGCACAATCAAGCTAACTCACTGGGTCTTCCCAAGACAAGGTCTTTCTCCGTGATCTCATTCTGTCTTTCTGTAACAGTCGAAGGAGCTCAAAGCTAATTGCAAACTCTTGTCTCTCTCAGTAAAGGAGTATTACTATTAAAAAAATATACACATATATATATATATATATATTGCCCTTGTTTATAAATGAAAGGTCAAACAGGTCCTCAGGGTTCTTTTTCTCAAAAAAAAGAAAAAAGTTTTACTATAACTATGGTTGTAATGATCATCTAGGAAGATAACATCTGTACATAAACAAAAGTAAGAAATTATTCAGAAAGCAGCTGTACTATCAGACAGAATCTGGGGGTGGCACAGCATCAAAAAAACGTATGAGTCAACAACATGATGCTTATGCAGAAAGCAGTTTCCAAGAGTTTCATATGCAAATGTTGAGAAGTAATTATGCAAAACACAGTGGGACCCTTGTCACCAAGCTCCCAGACATACCTTGCAGCCCTCAGAAAGACACTCCAACAGCTTCCCAGGAGCAGTAGGGTAGTGCTCCTGGCTGCCTCCTGCCCTAGCAGCCAGCATATCAGGGATGTACTACATTGCCCACTAACACCTAACAGGTCTGTGTGGCAAAGCAAGCATGGTGGCTTTTCAGCCTCTGACACCTAAGCTGTCATCTGTTTATCATCTGCCTCAGGCTATATCCTTTAGGAAAGGATGCCCTAAAAATGGCTTGATTGTTTCAGACAGTAAAGTTATTAAAATATAGGTAGCAAGTTTGTCAAGGCACACAAGGCAAACAGCAGGCAAGCTCTGATTTTATAAACTATATTAGAAATTACAGGCGAAAACAAGCAGGGTGTCTCAGATTGGCATTTTCTACTTTACCAGAACCAATTGCACGGCTTACAACACTGGAGAACTTTGTACATCTGCTGCCTTGTTTTCCCAGCTATGTCTACAACATTCTTCATATTCCAGGCCTAGGTACTTTGCTTTACTTGTTTCAAGTGATACCAGAACATTCAGTTTCTCCAGCAGCTGAAAACTGAGCACTGAGATAACACTAATAGTCTCATACATTGGAAGGCTGTTTCATTCTGCAGTTTCTTTATATTTTTGTGACTCCTTGTTTTAAAAGTTCCCAATGCTACTACAATACAAAACTGAAATTAACTGCAGAACACAGCATTATATCTACAAAAAGCAGGTTAGAGCCATCTGTTATGGAGAGACAGTATAGAAAATAATAGTCTTCTCAGAATAATTTCTCAGAAGACAGTCTATGGAAAACTATACCTTTTCTTGTAACTCGGTTAAACTCAGTACACCCATAAGATCAGAAAGGTTTCTGTTTGTTACACGGCAAGATCGTTTCATCTTGGAGATTATCCACATAACTGTGGTTAGCATCCTCCCTGTACGGTGACACCTAGCAAGTAAAAAACGCCCACGTCACAGGAGCTGTGTACCCACTGAAGATGGCTGCAGACCAGTTCAGTTAGAAATGTTAATAAGTGGCAGCTGCAGGCAGTTAACTTGACTTCCAAATTATTCATTTTGATTTTACTAAATTATTAAAAAAGATCAAGTTAGCATATTTATAAACCTACTTAGCACATCAGATGACACTGTTAAATTTGCTATTAATTTAGCTACGGAACAGAAACCATTTTTTTCACAGTGCTCACAGGCCACTCAACTTGCTCCTACATCTTTGACAGATCTGTGACATGTCTCTAGCAATTGGAAAGGGTTTCTAGAAGTGTGGTGGCATGGGTATCTACCACACATGACCACAGGCTGCCTGAGAGCTTTACCTGGAGACAGCTGGAAAGT
Source organism: Lagopus muta (assembly GCF_023343835.1). Lineage (NCBI taxonomy): Eukaryota > Metazoa > Chordata > Aves > Galliformes > Phasianidae > Lagopus > Lagopus muta. The sequence goes on along the minus strand of NC_064472.1, from coordinate 56,994,731 downwards.
ATAACAAGAACCACACAAGAGCCTGGATATTAGCACTGTCTCATGGTATGGATCCTGGGCAGCGAGTTAAAGAGCAGAGGGATTAACAATAACAAGCAGTTTGTCTGCTTGTTGCACAGAGCCAGCTTCCAAATGCAAAAAAGTTGTTGGCTAGAGGCTTGACATTGCCAACATCAGCCAGCAGGATGCAGGAGGAGACTTGAGAAGACTGGCAGGAAAGACTGCAGAGCAGAAGCAAATGCCAAGTTTAACTCTTGGCTGGAGATGGGATTTGCTGCCAAGTTGTTGCAACTTGCATAGTTTTGTCACATTTGCATGTTTCTCTTGACTGGAATGGCATCAGCCCTAAATTGTAAAAGTTCACAGGATTATGGAAGACGAAAGCAGACATAAAAGGATTCTGTGTCAGGGCATTCACACAAACCTCAAATTCTCCAAGAATTGCTTGCAACTTCCAAAAATATCCAGACGTCTTTTTTCAGAGTAGAACATACATTTTGTTTTGTCTATCACAGCACTGACAAAAGGGAAGAAAATTCTTACCCTTCCTCTCGCTCCAATTTATAGGCGGGAGAGGAGGTTTTCTGATATCTGTACACCCAGCATATGATTAAGAAACAATGGTTCAAATATTGGTCCGACCAGTTTATTACAAATCTTAATCAGGGAGATGGGGAAGGGAGGACGGATGCTATTACGAATTAGGGTAATGGGGAAGGGAAGGAAGGCGATAGAAAAGTTGGGAAAGAAGAAGCAAGGAATCTTTATAGGAAGCAAGAGAGAGATAGTCACCACCATGGATCCAGTGTGGTTTGTAGTTCAGTCGTTTACCTTCAGTAGCGGTGGGTCATCGGGCATTGTTCTGCTGACCACGAAGGTGACAATGGAGACAATGGCCACTTTTCAATGGTATTACAAACTTATTTGTAAGTCCAAAGTGCTCGAGTCAGCTCTCCTTGGAGTAGCAGCTTCTGGCTCTGGATCTCAGTAGAAACTCCTTTGTGCCCATCTTCCTGGCCTTGCCAGCAGATAAGAGGGAGCAGGGATACCCACCTGCATCCTGTTTTTCACAGGACAAGATGGTATCATTCCCCAATTTTCCTATACCAACTGGAGCTATTTAGTCACAGGCCAGATCTTCCGCCAGTAAACACTCCTGAGCACTCTCTTCCGGAGGCAAGCAGCTCTGGAGGAAGGTGCTTTCAAACGTCCACAAAGTGATGTTGATTGTCACACAGCAGCACCCATCACCGGCCTCCTCAATAAATCAATCAGATTCTTATCACAAGAAATACCTCAGGAAGCAAGCTTTGAGCCAAAAAACAAAGAAGGTTTCTCACACCCTTCCAAACTGTCTTACACATCTAGTGACTTGAAAGCCCAGAATAAATGTGCATACAACAGCTGGATCTTTTAATGCCAGCCAAGACAGCACGCAGATGGGTGACCTGGGAAATGCCTCGGGCAGAAAGAAATCAAACCTATTAGAATTACAAGAACTAGCCTGTAAGTCAGCACAAGGCATGTATAGCTGGCTTTCTGAAAGGCATAGAATGTTCTGATCTGGTTTTCCAAGTCTATCTAAGTTTAGGTTTCTGTAAATTAGTAGCCTACATTTAAGAACCTGTACCCCTCCAAGGACCAATTCAAATCCCTACACCTAAAACAAAACTCAACTGTTACAAAGAAATATAATGGCACAATAATTTGAAAGGAAGTCAATCTGGAGCAAACAAAGGGATTTTTGGCTAAGTCAAAGAATTTCTAGGTCTTCAGTTTCCATAATATTGTGATTACAGCCATTCACTGCAATTCAAAACAGAGAGATCTTTTTGTAACCTGCAAAATTCCCATGGAAAAAGAAATCCAACAGAGAGAGAATAAATATTAGCTACTAGACCCATGCTGGCACTTAAGAACCATTTAAGCTGCAGAACTCAAGGATATGACTAGACTTCTCCATTTCAGGCTCCCTCACTTTTACTTTCTGTAAGTACAATTCTGTGTCCCAAGAGAAGCTTTGAACTGCATGCCCAAAAAGTAATAACATCCTTCCATCTGTCTTATACCAAACCCATGTTTTCAAGAAGCCCCACAAGATCACACTGCATCTTTCTGTGTGCATTCTGCTCTCTCTTCCATATCCTTTCATTACTGAATAAAAGGACATTCAGCAAGGCACAAGAAAGCAAGATACAACCTTCACCTCTGCCTTAGGCCCAAAAGCTTACTGACATCTTTCCCTTGCATCCCTGTAATACAGCAACACAGCTGAAAGCAAAATCAAACTGACAAGCAGCACTCCTCACCCCCAGAAACCTGAGCACATACATTCAGTTCTCTAACTGCTGGAAAAATTGCTTGTTCACAGCTCCTTCTGCAGTGATATTGATGATGGGGCTGTCACAACACAGGAAAAACATCTGTGAAGAGGTACTCACATCTTCTTATGAACTGTGTCACAGAAAAGAACAAGGACACTGCTTCAAAATCCAGTATTAAGAAGAATTTGATCTATACCAGACAGCCCAAATGACCAAAAGATTCTATATGCTGGCAGAGGATTTAGGAGCCCAAACAGCCTAAGGTTAATAGGACATGTTCTTTTAAATCTCTTTGCATTTTCCAAAATCTGCTTCAGCCAACATGCATTTTCTTATCTGATAAAGCACCACATCCAGAAACAAAGGGTGCATTCTGCTTTCATACTAAGAGAAACCTATCGGAAAATATCCAGGTGTTTCAGAGTACAGGTCAGGAGTGCAGGTCTTATGGGGAGAGGCCGAAGGAAGTGAGAATGCTCAGACTGGATAAGAGAAGGCTCAAGGGAGATCTTATTGTCCTCTACAGCTCCCTGAAAGGAGGCTGTGGCAAAGTGGGTGTCAGCCTCTTCTCCCAGGTAACAGTGGTACCATGAGAGGAGATGTCCTTAAATTGTATCAGGAAAGGTTCATGTTGGATATTAGGAAGAATTTCTTCTCAGAAAGAGAGGTGAGGCAGCGGCACAGACTGCTTATGGAGGTGGTGGAATCACCACTCCTGGAGGTGTTCAAGAACTGTGTGGATGTGACTCTGATGGATGTGGTTAGTGGGCATGGTGGGAGTGGGCTGATGGTTGGACTTGGTGATCTAAAAGGTATTTTCCAGCCTTAATGGTTTTGTGATTTGCCAGCTGGTATTCAGCATGTTGCCAAATGATCCTCTTTTTGGCTCTGCACTCACAGTTACTGGGCACGACTCCCTGCAGGCACAAACTCAGGCTGTTGGTGATAGTTACTGTGGTGAAAATTTACTGTGACGTAGAATCATTTGATTATGGGAGACAATGCACTCAGGAACAGTAGATTCAGGCCGCATGAAAGCATCTGTCAGAAAACTATTGTTTCTTTTTTTATCTGAAGGGACATGTATTCCTGTTGTCTTCCAACGCATCCATTGGTGATAGAACTCTGCAACACTGTTCTAGTCTCCAAAGCCATTTAATTCACCACAATTAGAGCCCTGAAAATTGAGAAAACCTATGATACCATCTATCCCATTCCCCCCCAAATAATTATGTAGACAATCACTCTGTTGCAGTGTTACTCTAAGGTAACACTGTTTAAGAAGACAATCTTCTCCAAAGTATCAATTTAATTCCTATTCCAAGAACAGAGATCTATTAAGGGACAAAATACAATACACGTTACAGCCTAATCTCTGCAGTGTTCAAGGCCACTGTCAATCCTAATAAAAAGTAAACCAATATAAATCAACAAAATGCAACTTCAGTAAATCATTTACAGGGTGTGTTTTTTGTTTTTTAAACCCTTAGTAGAAACTATCACAAGAGTAGCATCACCTGAGGTTAACAGGCATCTTAATAGAATAGTAGGGAAAATACAAAAACCAATTCCATTCTAATACTTCCTTTTCTCCAAGTCAATTATTTGGTTGTTGCTTACAGAATACATTTTGTACCCACCTACAAAAGCACCTCTTTTGTAATCCTGATTAATGTTTTCTCCTTTTCTCCAGATCAAAGAGGCATTCCTAGCTTCTGAAGTAAAGCATTTGAAAACTCTTTTGCTCCCAATAACTCCAGTGCATGTGAAAAATCCAAAGTTTCTGGGAGACTAACTCCATCTTCGCTTACAGCTTTCAGGCTCCCTCACACACATCCTCAGCTTCTTTTGCAGGAACAACCCCGCTTCCATATCTCTAAAGCATGACCAAAACAGTAACAGCTCAGGAAAACGGATTCTCAAGCTAGGAAAGGATCAGTGTCTGAAGATCTCTCAAAAAAAGCTGAACTTGAGTGCAGCAGCAGCATTGGACATGGTACCCAGTTTGAATAGCTAGCAGCAGAAGCTTGCTGTCACCCCTCTGCTTCCTGTGATCCGTTTGCTATACTATCTCCAAGTAATGGATAGGCATTTCCATTGCAGTACTCCAAAATGGCTCTACAGAGCACTGTTAATCTTAATATTTTGCTGGTTCAGTAATGGCAGGAATGCCATGCCAGGGCTGGGAATTAAAGCCAGATCTTCCTGTAGTAAGGTTTCAGTCTTGTGACACTGGGCTCCTTCTCTGTCACATGGCATGCCATGGTGTCCTTCAAAGAAAAAGAATGTCTTAGGGCTGGAAGGAGAAAAAAAAAATAATAATTCCTAGAAAATGTGTCTTCCAAACTGAGGACTCACCACTAAGTTTTTTTTTTTTGTTCATTTGTTTTTTACAGAACTTTTGTTAGAAAAGGGTCCATGTCAGATGCCTAGAGCAAACCATATCAAAGACCTCCACAAAACTGCCACTGAGGAATTACACTGTTGTCACATAGCTGACCCCAGAAAACAGGGCTAAATGTGGAAGACACCACATCAACTTTGTCATCTGAAGCAAGTATCACTTCAGCATCTGCTTCCCCTCCAGTCGATGGGAACTGCTTGCATCAGCTTGCTTTCAGCCTCCACTAGCAAATGAGCATTTCCAGTCCTTCCTTCAGATTACTGAAGCCTGTCTCTGTTCTAGTCCTTGTCTTGCAAGCTCTGTTTGACATCCTAGTTCATGTCCTCTGAGCTCAGCCTCCTTTCTTTATTATCTGGTGGAAGACCTCTATTATTTGTGAGAATGTGTTCCTCTGAGTAAACAGAAACAGAGACAGGTAAGGGAGAGAACACCATTTAATATGGTGCCCTGACATCTGGAGTATATGTGTGTGGCATCTGACCCCTCCCTCTTTGCGTAGCTCAGCCCTGCAAAAGCATATTGCTCTACACTTTTCACAGCAAGTTGTATTTTGCATCGTTGGGGCACTTGCAAAACATACTTCACTGCCAAAGACAGTCCAAATTATATATGGTTGCTTAAGCTGGATGCTTCAGCATGCTGTTCCTCTGAACATACTACAAGGAGTTCATTATTTGACAGCATTTGTTACACTGCAATTCACTCCTATATGGGATCGCATCTCATTCAATTCTCCTTCCCATGCAAAGCAGGACAAGATGCTAGCCAGGCCTCAGCTGGATGCCCAGCTGTGCTACCAGCTCTCCTGCTGTTGGGACTTCAAAGCCTATCGGCTTCTCTTGTGCAATCACACTGAGCCCCAGCTGCCTGGTAAAGAGGCCAACACTTATTTAATTCAGCTGACCTGCTTCACATGCTTTGAACTATTTGAAGAGCCGATCTATCTAACAGCAGGTCCACACAAACACCCACAAAAATCGCACTGGAGGAAGATGATTGAATGGAAACTCTTGCAGATTGTAACCAGCCCTTTTTTTAGGCTGGTCACTCTTAGAGTGAAGTTTACAAACTTATAATTTGAAAGATCAACACAGACAACAGTTAAACACACCCAGTGCTCCCACACAAGAGACCATTACCGGTGTTTAACAGAACAGTATTGATAGAGTTCATCTGGCTCCTCCTATCTCTCTCTTCTGTTTTCCTTACTCCTAGATACATTTTCCCCCACGCTGTCTCTGTTACCACTGAAGCCTCCATCAGCCTGGGCGTCATTTAAGAGTGGCTCTTTAGAAAAGCAGCAACATGGCTGGCTAAGTGCAAAGGTTTCACAGTAACCCATTCCTTGCATTTGGAATTGATAAGCAAGCAAAGGCTTCAAGGTTGTAAGTGACAGATTTCCCTGCAGTACAATTCATCCCATTGCTGTCTGCTAAGCTCACATACTGTCTTCTGCATACAGTTTCCTCTCAGCTGTTCTCCTCTGGCTAAGAAACCCAGAATGATTTTGATAGGCGGCTCCAAAAAGTTGCACTGTTAATGTAGGTTAGCTTCTTCTAATTCTATTACAAGGCAGTGACACAAAGCCAGTGCTTCATTCCTTCATCTCTCTACTTACTTTGCCAGCATCTTTTCTGTGTTAGACAAGTTAGTAAATGCATTACAACTGTTCTGACATCTCAGGAGTAACAGATCTCTATTTCAGGAAGTCCCTAAGCTGCTTAAAGCAGGAATCGGGAGATTGGGCAAGTAGAAGACAATTCATTCACAATCTGTTTCTTGCGCTCATTCTCCAGGTATCCAGTGGGTGAAATCTAGCTAGAACCACGACTACTAATTTTTACTGTAAAACTGTGAACATAAAGCTGTCATTGAAGAGTTACTCTGAACTGGAACGTTGAGAATGACTATGTTCCCTATTTCCAAGAATCTCAGCTTTCACTGCTCTCTCCATCTCATTGAAAAGAATGTAACTGAATAAAAAGAGTCAGATTGTACACTTTGCAGCTGTAAATACCCCAGGCAAAGGGAACTGATCTGCAGAATGGAGCAGGAGCCTCTCCTGCCATGACAGAGTAGGTGGAATGTAAACACAGCACATTAAATTCAGCAGATTCTACAGAACTACAAACTGGGGCAGCCTGATGGGTTCTTCTAGGCACAAAATGTGAGAGTGAAACATTCAGGAAGGCATTCACTAACCACACAGTAAGAAGATTCTCTGCTGTCAAAGGACACACTGCTAAAATTTTTTGACACAACACTAAGCAATCTTTGGCACAGCTCTGCTGACAGCTTGCTGTACAGCACTGTAAGCTTGCACTCAAAACACACACCATCATGGGCTGCCCCTGCAGTACGCATCATCCCTGCCTCTCATCACTACAACTGCACTGCTTCACAGGAACACACCCTGCTCATAAGGCACTCAGCCTAAAAAGCCCTGCCTGGCAACAAATAAGTACAGTGGCCAGCTAAGCCACTTGGCACCCCAACGTCTTACTAGGACAAATTGTGATCATCTCCATATGGACCCTCAAAAGATGTGGACAGCTGAAACCCAAAGGGATATGTAGACTCTAATCCTGTAAGTTGTACCCTCTATCTTCAAGTCTAGTGTTATGCACTGCTTTCCCTACTTGTCACTGCATTTGCCAGTTGATGCACACATCATCTGCCTCCACAGCATTTCCCTATGCCTCTAAGACAAGAATAGCCATCTCAAAAAATCTCAGGGCTGAATTCTGCAAAGCTTTATGTTTCTTGAAAATCAGAATGAGCAAATGTGAATGAAAGGTAAACACCTAAGAGCAACCAGACCTCCAAAGAACATGACAGGCTAGCAACTGACAAAGCTTTCAGACTGGAGAATTAGAGGAGAATGCAGTGGTACCAAACGTAGGAGCTGGTCTCTTGCACTACAGTCCCTGCACACACAGTCATTTACTCAGTGACTCTGCAATGCCTTTGAGGCTTAGCAGCCTCTATCCTTGAGGGATCTGACTCTTGCCTCCTTCACTCTGGCACAAACCATCTCACAACCACTTCTCACAGTCTGCAGTTTTAATGCCTTCCTCACAGTCCCTTTGCTCTTTGACTCACGATGGGACAAGGCTGATCACTACTGCAGCTGCTAATCCTCAATAAATAAGATGGCATTTAACTAAAAATGAGATCAGCTAAAGTTGACAAATGGATTAGCTTCGGGAACTACTATCTGAGACTTAACGATTTTTCCTTTCCTGTGAGCCTGGACAACAATTTTCCTGCCACCTCATATTAGAAATCATTCCAGAGATACAGGATTACTGCTTCTACCCAAATCATTGTGAAGCAAGTAGTTTCTGTCCCCATTAAAAGCAGATGTAGCTTTCAGAAAGAGGCCTTCCCAGCAGCTTTAACTATCAGCTGTGACAAGCTATCAATAAAAGCCTCTGCTGGAACCTTCTGTAGCTAAGATAAGGAGGTTGCTATCAGCTAACTAATCTGCTATTACTCTCCTTTAGGGACTGAAATAGATGGAGGAAAACATCTTGGCCAGGGTACATGCAATTAGAAACAGAGTAAGTTATCTAGAGGATGTTTAAAGCTGTGCATAATACTTGCAATACCTACGGTGAAGACTCATACATTGGTGGGTCTCCAGGTTTCCATTACATGACCTGAGACTAGACCCTGGGTGATAAATTGGCTTGTTTGTAGGGGAGACAGGCTGAATTAGGAATCACCAGGAACAGAAAGCAAACCAAAATTCAATCAGTGCTGAAGCACACCTTCAGACTGGCAGCACACAGGCTGACATTTGCAAGTGGAAGTGCTGTGGTCAAAGAGGATACTACTCAAACAGGTGCAAGATCCCAGCTTCAAAACAGGTGCTTCTCTTAATTCAGCAAAACTGCACTTCTGCCTGCCATGGGTGACCCAAGAAGGAAGGAAAGTACTTTTTATCAATAGCCTTAAGACAGGCTCTGGACTACTACCAAGAATACAAATTTTGCCATACCCTCCAGACAGAAAGTTAAACAGACAACCTCTGGTTCATTGTGGAAATCCTTAAGAGAAGTAGGAGAACACAGAACCTCAGCTGGAAAGGGAACTCTGCAAAGACACAGCAACTGCCATATTTCCAACCTTGGAAAAAGCTACACCTGTGCTCCCTCATGGGGAGGAAGTTAGAGATGCCTGCACAGCTCTCACCTCTGCTGAGGCTGGAAAGTTTCTTAACCCTTTGACAGAAAAGCATGGTCTCTGTACAGCACATACTGTGCTGAGCCCACTGTTTCTTAGCGAAAGGAAGAAACTTTTCTGCATTAGGAGTAGAAACCCAAGTCATACCCCCTGTCCTCCTGCTGGAGTGCCTTCCCAAAGCTCTGGCTGCGCCATCTGCAGATCCAGCAGAACAGCTCATCAGATCAGGATGCGTGGCATGTGGTGGTCCAAGGACATGTGCTTAATGGCTGACTTGTTTTTAAATATGAACCTTGATGGAGGCCAAAGTACCTTGCTTGGAGTCAATCCTTAGGCATGCTACTGGTTCACATCAAGCTTGCCTAATTGCTGTGGGAATAAAAGTGTCTGAATAAACTATGAAAAAGAAAAAAAAAAAAAAAAGGGAAAAATGGAAACTCTGGCCAAGGACAGCATTAAACTGGACAAAGGAGCCAGGCAGAAATGCACTTAAAACTCAGTTCTAGCTCTGCCCCCTTGTGCTTACTCCAAAAAGGGCATGAGTTTGGTATTTGGGGAGAGAAAGAAAAAATGAGAAAGTCTGCTCACTTTAATGGGGAACAGGAATGAATTTCCTGATATCCATGGAGTTCAGAGGAGAGACAGGAAAGCAACAAGAAAGTAGAATCATGCATTCTGCAGTGGTACTGGAAGAGGATAACAGTGTGAGGCAGAGACCAGGAATAACACAAATCCCTATCCCTTTCCCTCTCCTGCTGTCCTGTGCATGCAGCTAGCACACCTCAGGGTCTGGCACTGCAACAGAGCATTTAGCTTCTGCATCAGCAGCAAAGTGTGCCCTAGACTGCATTTATATTAGAACAGAACTGAAAGGAAAGAAGGAAGGAGGAGATAAGCATCAAGAAAGTGTAACTGTAGAGTATTTTTCTTAAATACAGGTCTAAGGCTCATGACCAAATGTACAGAAATACCAGAGAAGTTTTAGGGAATGCAGAGAAAAGGTGACTGATTTGAAACTGCAGAAGGGTCACTTGGACAGTTTTCTAACAAGCTGGGATTAAAGAAGCTGGCTCTAGCCCATTTAGTAGTTATTCAGCCCTCATCCAAAATTCAGGTATAGGTACCCACATAAAGACTAAGGAGAGTGGAAAACAAGTAATTAAACCAATGAATCAGTGCTGCTGACTTACAAGTGAACACTTATCTGGAGATAAGTCTTTGTGATCAAGGCATTAGCACATGACTGCAGCACAGTACCTTGTAAACAGAACTTTGCCTGACAGTGGAAGTGGTACTTCACCTGTCTGGGACACATCATTGGAGTGCAGGGAGGGAAAGGTGCGAGGGACAAACCCACCATCTTCACAGAGAAGCAGCTATAAGCTCACTGTACATCAGCTGTTTTTCCAGAGAGAGGCCACTATTCTTAAAAGCATAAGGGCCTAACGCTCACATAAAGAGAACTAACATCAGAATTTATTTCTAGGACTTTTCCACTGGGCTCCTAGTCTCTAAAGCAGAAATCCACTGGTGCCTTTACACGTCCATTCATGACTCACACTCTTGAGCCACTGCCTCAAGAAACAGCAGATGAATTTTCACGAAATTCATTAATACCAAGCAAGAATGACAGTATTCTGATTTTCATGGTCCATCTGCTCCACCACAGCCAATCTTTGTCTGTATGCTTAGCTTGCAATGGGAGTTTTGCTGGACTCTTAAGTTTCACCATGGCTTGTTACAGAGAAAGAAAAGGAAAATGCCACCACAGCCTATGGTAGCTTCCCTGCAAAATTCGAAGTAGCTCTGAGGCAATTCACCTTCATTTTTGGTTACACAGGCATCTTTCAGGACTGCTCAGGAGCTGCAGAATTCCTTTTGCCAGTCTTTCCTAACCCAAGTGCTGTCTTGGCAGGCATGTTGATCCATCACTCCGCCTACAGTTCTACAGCCATTTGTCCATTTCCTCCAGACATGGACAAACAGCCTCTCTTTCCAGAGACCAAGCAGATACCAAAAGTGCTAGACACCAAAGATTATGACTACACAGCTAGGCAGAGAACACCAAGTCACCATGAATGCTTGACTGCACTGCCTGGGGAACTCCCCTTTACTCTCGCAAACAGTCATGCATATACCCTTCCAAGCCACCAGTACTCAGCTCCAGTGGGAGCCTTCAGGTGACTCCTTTCAGAAGGATACCACTTCATTTAGAGGGATACCACTTGCAGCAGGGTAAGCAGATGTAGTAATAATCATGGAGTATCTGTTAATGACTAAGCAAGCTCACAACTTCAGAACATGGAGAGCTTTGCACTCCATTAGCCTCAGACTATGAGACAGGTGTTCCAAACACATGACAGCCCTGAAATACTACTTGCCTAAAGGGTGCCAGAGCAAGTCAGTATGCTTGGCCAGGTACTCAATTCTTGCAGAATAAGGGGAGCATGGAAGACATCCTCACCTAGCCAGGATGCTGTCTACAGCAGAGGCACCACAGTGACATTTTGCAAGCAGTTTTCTGATAGCAGGAGTGAGCTCCAACTCTTGCTTTGGTCACCTGGCCAGGATTCAGCACAGACTGGAGAACTTGGCCAGGAAATGTAAGTTCTTAATGCCAAACAGGACTAGCCTAATAATAATAACCAAATTTTAGGCAAAGGAAACTGGATCACTCCCAGAGAAATCATTATAATGCTACTGTGCAGACATGCTGCAGCTCTCCCTTTTTCTGTTACCCGGGAGAAGCGGCTGACCCCCACCACCACAGTCTCCTTTCAGGTCATTGTAAAGAGCGATAAGGTCTGTCCTGAGCCTCCCCCACAGTGAACAATCCCTCTTTCTTCAGCTGCTCCTCATAAGACTTGTGCTCCCTCATACCTTCACCACCCTTCTCTGGGCACACTCCAGGGCCTCAATGTCCTTCTTCTAGTGAGGGGCCCAACATGTCTTTCCAGTCTTGCTGAAATCCCAGCTCTCGTGCAGAGGCTGTGCAGCACAAGGCATGAAGTTTTAAGTGATGGCACCCTGCCTCCCCCTCTCCCCCCGCGTCGTCCTCAAATCACGGTACATTTCTTCTTTAATAATTTATTTTCATACTTGTCACTGTCCAAAGAAAACATAGGATGGTTTCAGGGCAACGCAAAAAACTAGAAAACAAACTCACAAAGCTCCAACCGGAAAGATAGAAATTGACAAAAAAACCTCAAAAATCTATAAGTTGCTTGAAGCTGCCTGTCTAGCCTTAATTTCAGATGTCCAAATGCCCCAAATTAGTGTTTTATAAGATAGAATTAAATGTACATTGATTCCACATATGAATCAGCAGCCTTTAAACTCCACCTAGCTATCTTTTCTCTTTGAGCAAAAGATTACTTTACAGAGAACTATTCAGTGGTGATTTGAAGCCTGGAATGACAGCAATGCCACCAGGGTCTGAGGAAATCTGTTCAATCAGTGAATTGCCTCCCCCAAAATATCAATATTTTCCAGCGTGATGGTAAGCATCCTCAGCAACTAGGCTATTGCTCTTGAGTCTTTTGCTGCATTGTCCCTGTCCCCTCAGACAGATAACTGAACATGCTCACAGAATGACTTCTCAATTTCTTTACAATACACTTCACAGATCAAGTTTCTTTGTTCTCCTTTTGTACCAGCTTGCTTCAGATCCCAAACTGATCTTGCAGCTCTTTTCTGATCCTGCTCCACTTTTATTGCTCCCAGAAGCACTGGTACCAGGATCTGGCTCCCCAGCACATTTCTCCCCTGCTCACACCATTCATTCCTTTGAGGAATCTTCCTCCTGGCTGCAGCACTGTGCTCAGCTCTTATGTTGGCTCCTTATTTTCCAAGCCCCCTGCATTGGAGGTACATTCCAGATATGGCCCCCAGCCATGCTACCAGGACCTCCACATCTTGCTCCTAGATGTAAGACCTTGCACCTGGCAGCATTAGAAGAGTCAGTTTTCTGGGTGGCTCAGCTCTGCTCCTGTAACTGATCTGTCCTCCATCTCCTGCATGAACTCCATCTCTGTACAAATATTTGCTACTTACACCACTCACAAAGCCACTGGGTAATGCAGGGCCACAATTGTTAATGTTTTGTACCTTTGAAAATACTGACTCTTAACATTTTTCCTAACTACTGGAAATAATTTCTTACTGGAGCAAAAAATATTCCCTTATGACCAAGCCATGTATACAGTCATCTTCTTTCCAAACACCAAGAAATAGTTACTGGTTATTTCTGCCCCTTCCATTTCATGAGCAACAGTTTTGCAACTGTTCAATATGGAGCCTGTACCACTGCTAGGATTTCACGAATCCCTGACACATTTAAAGAATCCATTATTGTTCCAAACCCGCTGCCCAAAGGCTCTTCACTGGTACCCTTCAGTTCTCTCATCAATTGTCCACGTAGCTTCCTCTATTTTTCCATTCATTGTATTTTGGGATTTTTATTGCTGCTTTCATCTTCTCAACCCAAACAGCTTTTTTTAACTAAAGAAACCATTTTTGCAAGTACAGAACTGTGGTTTCTCAGGGATTTAATATAGGATTCTTGAATAACTCCCAATTATCATTCACATTTTTATGCTTAAGTTTTTCCTCCTACTTTATTTAGCCAGTAATTATTTTCAGCTTGGGGAAATTGGGCCCCTCTAAAGCACCAAAGATACACATTATTGGTTGAGACTCTGTATTCCCTTTTCACATACCAAGTTAAGTTCAGCCACGAGCAAACATTTCATCAGTTCAGTGATTAATCTATTTTTATCAACCTGGATGAGGTCTAAAATTGCATAACTCCCACGTTTCTCCCAGTGCTCTAAAAACCTGCTTGAAACAGAAAAATGGAAGAACAACTTTTCTCTAGCAGATTTTTAAGAAACTGCCCACCCAAGCTGTGCACAATACTGCTAACAAGTATACTCACCCCCTGCAGCAGTGTTCATTAGCTACAACACCGAGCTCTCCAGGTCATCGCCATTTAACTCGCCAACAGCTTCACAGCAAATAAAGATACACAGTGCAATCCTCTCCTCTCTCTCCATTTTGGCCTTCCTAGAAAGAATGGCTGTCACCTCTTTATTTTTACACATTCCAAACATGCAGCTCATCCCACCAAACACCATGCGTAACAATAGCCCATTAATCTTCATAAACAGGCCTTATAAATTCACACAGGACTGACATCTGTGATCAAATTACCCTAGCCTAACACATTACTGTTTGCTTGCTGCATAGCAGAAACTGCCCAGAAGCATGGCCTTAGGATGTAGTGTATGTTTATTTTTTAGTGGTAAATCCTGCATCAGCACCTCTCCACCACTCCTTCCATCCCTGTGCTTTACAGGGTCAAGCCTTTCTGAAGGCATGTGGGAAATGGAAATCTAGCTCCCAATGTGGTTTGTTCAAACGCTGAAGCTGTTACTGAGCACAAACGGCTGAAAGACTGGGAGCAAGAAGCCAAACTGGGAAAAACAGAGACGCTTAAATATTTTAGCAAGGTTGTCACCAAGGCACATCAGCGCTTATCCAACACACACCCACTATGGTCCCAAGGAGTGAACATACACATACATCTCACCTCAGGAAGTCTGCAACCTATTGGATGATGGAATCTTAGCCTTAAAAATCCCCCAGTACCATTTTACCAGATCTGGCAACAAGACTCCAGTCCCTCTCTCAAAGAAGAACAGATGAATTTGGCATGCTTAACCAGTACATACAGGTGGTCATATTGCTGTAGATTCCCAGCAGAATGGTTAGCTGGGCCTGAATAAGGTTAAGACCCTCAAAACAAATCTTAGGCCCTCAGCAGCAAACCTGTCTGTGCAGTGCTGGCTCTGGGTAGGTCTTCCCAGCTGAGACTTCCCTGCTCTAGTGTGCCAGCAGCCACAGCATGCAGTCTTCCAACAGCTATGGGGTGTACTGCAAAAGACCAGCAACAGTCAGCTTTTCACTGACCCTATGCAACTGTAGAGAGCTAGCTGCTCTAGCTTTCTTTACCACTGACTGAGATAACTCACGTGTCCTGGCTGCAAAGCAGAAGGGTAAGAAATGCAGAAAGATACCATGTTGGGGAGCACCTGAGTAATGCATGCAGTTCTCTCCTGAAAAGCAAGTAGAAAGGAAGTCCAAAGCAGTAACATGGCTTGGATTCCACGCTCTGCCTTTAGACATGCCAGGGAGCCAGGGCTGAATGGTCTGATGAAAGATAGAGATGCTTAAGACAACACTCAGATAAAAGTTCAGCCTTTTGCAGCAGTGAAAATTTTCAAGTAGCTAACCCAGCACTCTCAGCAAAAGCCAAGTCCCCACATGAAAATTCTACCTACACTGCAAGGCTGTAGTATTAATATTAGAGTCCTCAACACCCTGCACTGGGATGCATACAACAGCACATCTCTACAGCCCTCCTGCTGGGTTCAGAGGTTCTTGTTATTTATGCAACTGGTTTCCTCAACAAGACCAAACATTTCCTCTGAGTTTATGGTAAGCTCTTCAAAATGCCACAAGGTGCCCAGCAGAAAAGCAGCAGGAATACAATTCCATGCTGCCTTCCTTCAAGCACGAGCAATCACATGCTTGGAGCAAGCTCCATTGTCAGCTGGGCAGAGCACATCGCTCCTTGGACAGGATGGGTCACTCCTTGCAATATTCCAGAAACCTAGCAAGAGTCAATATTAAAAAGTGGAGGAGGATAATTGCATCAGGGGCAGTTCTCAGGCCAGTAACATGGCATGATGCTCTCCTCATGAGCTATGCACCTCAGCAGTCTCTTGCCACAGCTACTGCAAGGATCCAGCACTGGTCACAACTCCTTCAGGGGACAACAGCTCACCAACAAAGGCAGCAAGCATCTCAGCTTTTATCTCAGTGAGAGAGCTCTTATCAACATACACAGGATGAGGTTTGCTGCCTGGATCAGGTAGCACCTGCTAGCACTGATTTATTTGCAGCAAAATGCAGAAACTGAGAATCCAGAAAATTTAAGCTTATGTATTATTTTGTGGGGAGGAGAGGGAGTGAATGAGAGACACTGATAAGTGACAAGTAACTTAAACAGAAATTAAACATCTGATTAAACAAGAGGACAGTCACATTCATAGCATTAAGCCCACTAGTGATGAAGCCTCTGTGGTAAAAACTTTGCACAGAAAGCAAAATAAGTTAACACAAAAACACATGGAAAAAAAAAACAACCATTAAAAAAAAAACAAAAAAAAAAAACAAACAAAAAAACAAACCTCCAAACAACAAATCCACTATGTTCTTTGCTAGAACATTCCTGTGACACATTTACCAGATGCTTAAAGTAAGTCCAGCCTGAAACACTGTATTTTTTTATTTTATTTTATTTTATTTTATTTTATTTTATTTTATTTTATTTTATTTTGTTTTGTTTTTATTTTTTGCCAAGGATTCATTTGAGTGCTGGCAAAAGCTAACAATCCTACTGATTTTGTCAAAGCAAGGCAAAGGAAGAAAGAAAAGTACAAGACCAGCTACATCTTCCCCTACACAGTTACATGACAGGATTGAGATCACAGTAAACAGACCTAAACAGTGCTACACATTTGGTTCTAATTGACAGGACTGCTCTTGTATGATTCCCTTCATAACTACCCAGTAGTTTCAGATCTCTCAATCAGCTGCTCTCCAAGTGCTTGTCAGCTCACACTTGCACACTTTATGTTCATGCTCAAAGAAGTTAATCCTAATCAAAAGGAGAGAAATGTGGATTTAAAAGCACTCCTGCTCCTTAGCAAGGACAGTGCCAAACTTGGATGAGCTGATGCTCACATCAACAGCTTCCACACTTGCCTTTTGCTCCCAGTGAGCCAGTGGAGCTTGGAAGCTGTTGTGTCTGAGTACGAGCTTTATACTGTTCAGCATCAGCTTGTGTTTCCACCACCTCAATCCATCATGCAGAGATCACATTTTGGAAAGCCACACTGAAATGGCCCCACTGTTGTTCAGTCTCTGCAAATCCACCCTGGAGACCCAGTATATAAAGCAGGCTGCAGCCGAGTTCACACTGCTGCGTCACTAGGAGGACAGCCTGCAAGGACTGGACCAGGAACACTGCGCACACAGCAGTCAAGCTCTGAAGGAAAAAGGCCATTGTACCGTCTAGAAGCAGTGCCTTGTCCAGTTGTCTGGAAAGACAAGCTGCTGCTTTCGAAAGGCACAGCATGTCCAGGGTTAAGGGGAAAAAGCAGTACAAAGCCCAACCCACCGTGGCATTTATCTTATGAAAGTCATCAATAGGACCAGGAGGACAGGGAGCACCAACCAGCAGATGAGTGCAGGCAGCCAGTGGTCAGCACTCCCAGCAAGGTCCACCTGCAAGCACAGCACCAGGCTTGCCTGGCAGTGCCTGGGGGCTGCATGTGCACCAGCAACATATGCATTATTCAGCATCTCTAGGAGGGTGAGACCCTTCACTTCAGCTACTTACCACTGTCTCCTCTCCAGGGAGAAAAATGCCTCAGGTACATTGTGTGAATGATTTTCCTGTGCTCAGAGGTGCACATGCCTCCCTACCTCCTATGACAGCAGCGCACTTACTGAGTGGTTCTTCCTGTCCTCACCTCAAGGGAGTCAGAGGAATATCCTGAATGACAGGAAGCATTTGGGATATGTGTGAGACACTCTGGTGCGACTGTTCCTTCAGAGATCTGTCTACTTCCTTTAAAACTGCTGATACCTGTTTCAAGCATCCCTCATTCAGATATGCTGGAAATGAACAATGTATTGTGTGAATGTGCATCTACCTTGCCTGCTGATGAACAACTTCATTGAAGGATCCAATCTTTTCTGTTGTTGAAAACAGGAGTTATTCCTGCTGTTTCCTCTCTGTGTTAGGCCAGACAAAGCTACAGACATCTGAAAATTGTCATTCAGCCTCCTCATCCTACTTGCAATCAACCTTTCTAATGATATGGCTAATAAAAGCCTCCACAAAGACTATATGAAATAATCATAAGATTACAAAAAATTCTGAGTCAGCAAGGATATATGGAAACCATAGTCCATCTAAAAACATATTTTTTATGAACTTAGAAGTTTAGTTAATAAAGGCAATAAATGAACAAACCTCTGAATAAACTGTATAGCAGTAGGAACTTAGAGAAATCCAAAAGCAAGCAATCACTTGCTGAAAACAGAGGAAACTGAAATGGTAGAAGTCCTGAAAATGTAACAGCAGATGACAAGCAACTGTGTCTCACTACTGATGAATTTTGCAGAGAAAGTCCTTTATCCTCCAAGTATTCAACATGTATATCAATGTCCTACGGGGTAAAAACAAACAAACAACCAAACACCAAAACAAACAAACAAAAACCCGACTTTAAGTAATTGACTTTGCAGATAAAGCAAAGGCTGGTGAGCAAAATAATTAGGAGAACAGAGCAGCAGTACTGTTTAATCCAGATCTCTTGTTAAAACAGATCATTTGCTAGCTTGCAGTTCATCTTGGCAAGGGAGCAGAACAGAGGCAGGAACACGATAACAAGAGTAATATTCTCATTCCTAGTCAGAGTGAAAAGGACGTTGACTCATCTAAGCATGAACTCAGCAAACCGCTATGCCTGGAGAGCCACAGAAAAAAATAAGATGTATAAAGAAGTAAAGATGAGAATAAGAACATTACCACTGCACGCACATGACAACCACCGATACAAGACAGATGCTGCTCAACCATGGAAAGCCTGGGAAGAGCTGAGAGAACAGTTAATACATAGAAAATGCGTCTTGCTTGGAAAGGATCAAGGAGTTGGGATGTCTTCCAGAACTGAAATGTTGTAATGGAACGAGCCTGCAGAAGAGAAGGCTCTGGAGAGACTCTATAGTGGCCTCCCAAAATCTAAATTGGGGCTGTAAGAAAGGAGGGGACAGACTCTTCAGCAGGGTCTACTGTGACATAACAAGAAGAAATGGTTTCCAAGGAGGGGATGTTTAGACTGGACATAAGGAAAGTTTTTAACAAGGGTGGTGAGGCACTGGAACAGGTTGTCCAGAGAGGTGATGGATTCCTTGTCCTTAGAGACACTCAAGGTCAGGCAGACTGGAGCTCTGAGCACCTGATGTAGCTGCCTGTAGGTATTCCCATTCACTGCAGGGGAGCTGAACTAGATGACCCTTAAGTGTCCCTTCCAACTCAAGTGATTCTATGATATAGGCTCTTCAGGAAAGACAGACTGGGGAGACAAGGAGGGATACTGCCCTTGATGCGAGGGAACAGCTGGAGTCTTTGAAGCTCCATCTGGGGATGGAAGAGGAGTTGACTTGAGAGTTTACAGGTTAGAATTAAATGATGATGATTAGATGACATTGTCATGGGTGTCTTATACAGGCCATCTGACCAAGTAGATTAAACAGTTAAGGCTTTCTTGGGACAGGTCAGAGCAAGCTCACATTCACAAGCTCTAGTTCTCATGGGCTGCCCATGAGAGTCTGTTACCTGCTCGGAGGAAAATATCTTAGGACAGAAGCAATTCAGAAGGTTCTTTAAGTCATTAATCATAATTTTCTCTTCCAGATGAAAGAAAAGCAAATAAGCAGAGATTCAGGTTCTCTGCTAGATCACACATTTACCAACAATAGTGAGCATGCTGGTATTGTGGACAGGTGGAAATGCAAAGTTCAAAGGCATCCTCAGCAGCAGTGACCATGAAATACCTTATTTCAGGATCCTGAAGGCAAAAAGAAGGGGGAAAAGCAAGCTCACAACCTTGGACTTCAGGAGAGCAGGTTCTGGCCTCCTAAAAGATCGGTTTGGAAGAGTGACAGAATAAGGCCCTGGAAGGACCGAGGGCCCAAGGAAGCTAGTTAGTAGTCAAGGATCACCTCCTTCAAGCTCAAGAAGGGTCCATCCTAGTAAGTAGGAAGTCATGGCTGGGTTTGGTCAGCCTGCAGAAAATAATGCTCCAGGGAGACCTCTTTATAGACTTCTGCAACCTGAAGTGGGCTCATAAGCATTTGGGGGACTTACTTTTTACACAGGTAGATAGGGATAGGACAAGGGAGAATAATTTTGTATCAGAAGAGGGGGAGATTTAGGATAGCTATTAGGAGGAATTTTTTTTTTTTCACTTGTGGTGGTATGGCAGTGGCACAGCTGCCCAGAGAACCTGTGGATACCTCAACCCCTGAGGCACTCAAGGCCAGACTGGATGGGGCCCTAGGCAGCTTGAGCTTGTGGGTGGCAGCTTTGCCCACAGCAGGGGTTTGGAACTGGGTGGGCTTTAATGTTCCTCCCAACCCAAGCCATTCTGTAACATGATTCTGTATTTCTCTATCCTTCTGAATGCAAAATAAACTGGCCAGCAAATGATTTCCCTTTTTACTCTAGCAGAAAAAAAAGATTCCTGAACTCCTTATGTAGTTAGTAAGATTTTAACTAAACTCTAGTTAGGACAACACAAACACAAAGCCTTAGCTATCTTGGTGCCCACCAGCCAGCCTACTTTCCCATCCATGATGTCTAGACAGAGGCTGCAGGTGTGTCTATACTTAAATGGAAAACAAACAAATTTAAGTCCCAGACTGCATCAGCCAATGATGTGAACAGGCTTAATTCAGTTGTTTTCATTCCAGTTCATGTGTAAAAAGCTCTGATGTTCCTATCACCTGAAGAAGAAGGGTTGTTCCTGACCCATACATTCTGAAGTTCTACTTCTGAAGCTGAAGATTCAATCAGATTGCCACAAATGATTTCTGTCCAGTTTGTTCTCTAATTCAGCAGTGAGAGCTCTTCTCTTGAGAAGCCCCTTCATCAAGCAACATCTGTGCTGGTTGCTTCAAGTCTGAATCTGAACTGCTCTTGCAGAGCTCCCGCTATCCAGTCATGCACCTTTCCTTGCATCTCCTATGCTCTGCTTATGCTGTTGTCAAAGGTGATACTGAACTTCAGGAATGGAAACATTAGGAGAGCTGACCTCCTTAGCCCCTCATATTAAAGACAGATATGGTATCTATTAACTCAATGTAGCAAATAAGCCCTTTGTTTGAATTCAGAAACTAAAATTCTCTTCAATTTCTAACTTATCTATTTGGGGGTTTTGTTGTTTTTTAAAGATAAGGCCCATTTCCTTACTGGCTCCCTGTATCCTACTGGCAAACAGCAAACCAAGTACTTTCTGGAGACGCAGCCATGTAACCTGATGCTCACGTAGGATCAGAGCACTGTTTTGAGGTCCAAACACAGGTTAAAACAATTCTCTCATCAAACTGTTAAGGGTTAGGTTCTTCTACAAAAAGTGTCCTAGCCTTGCTCCATCCTTGGAGGTCTTACAGGCCAGGTTGGATGGGGCCCTGGGCACCCTAATCTAGCAAGTGGCGACTCTGCCCAAGGCAAAGGCGTTCAAACTAGGTGGTCTTTAAAGTTGCTTCCAACCCAAGCTATTCCATGGTCTTGCAAAAACCAGACTGGCCAATGCCCTGGTTAGAAAGTTATGAGAGTTGGGCAGAGCCTTTGTCCTACACAGACACAACAAATTCTTGTGTTCAAGCTCCATACAGTCTATGAGAAACAGCCTGGCACCACTAGAGCGTGCCAAAGCACAGTTCCAATGGCATGGCACAACACAGGACAAGGCCAGCTCATTTTCTGAGCCAACAACAAACTGATATTCATGGCATTACTGGCCAAAACCAAAAGCAAAGCTCCACAGCCCTGAGGTTGAAGCAAACATCATCCAACAAACAAGCACAGCTTTAAAGAAATGTTTGTGAGATCGGAGGGACTCATTCCAGTCAGAATATGAGGGACTGCATTTAACTGTGAAGGTCTTAGCTGCTAGAAGCTCTGATAACACTAGGAATGAATCTTGCATCCTTATAGTGTATAGCAATCAGGTAGGCACTACCCATGAAAGTAGGTGCATGGAAGGAAAAAAAGTCTGCAACAATCCTAGGTCAGCATGAAAAAGGAAAACTAACACCAAGGCCGCAGCACAGAGATCTTTCCACATTTCCAGAAGTTGTCTGAATTTGGAACGAAAGAGAGGGATTGAGGAGGCAGTAAAATCATGTGTGCACTACATGATGCACCATATAGAACCGATACTTTTACAGCTTGGCTATATAAGCAGCTGAGTTGAGCAAGAACAAAGAGATCTGGCAGGTAAAATAAGTCATAGAACAAAAAAGAGGAAATTGGAATAAATACAGACAAAAAGCTCCATGACAGGGAGTGCTACCTCACTCTCCACAGATTAAGAAAGGGAAGTATCTAGCTTGGAAGTGTCTATATCTTGCACTCTGTGCAAGCCTGGGAGCTAATAAATTATCAACTGCTCCAGAAATTTACCTGCAATTACATACTCGTACCAATGAGGTCCCATCTAGTCACACAGAAAAAGGGACCTAGGTAATAACAATAAAAATAACTGCCTACAAGTGGCCTCACCTCGTCACCAGGTAACACAATAAGCTGTCAGTGCACAGCACAACAGGAAAAAGAGCAAGTCTTGTGGAAAAAAAACATGAATATAGAGCAAGAAACTTATGACTTGTCTGAGGATATCATCTCTCTGCAATTTCACTGAAACAAAAAGCCATGCTTGCAAAGGATTGTATCATTCTTCATGGCTTTCCATCTTCGCTTTCATAGAATGACAGAATAATAGAACAGCCTGGGTTGAAAAGAACAATAATTATAATCTAGTTTCAAACTCCCTGCCATGTGCAGGGTCACCAGTCTAGCCTTGAATGCCACGAAGACAGGGCATCCACAACCTCCGTGGCAACCCGTTCCACTGTGCCATCACCTTCTGTGTGAAAAACTTCCTCCTAATATCCAGCCTAAACCTCTCCTGTTTCAGTTAAAAACCACTCCCCCTTGTTTTACAACTGTCCACCCTGGTAAACAGCCATTCCTCCTCCTGTCTGTATGCTCCCTTCAAGTACTGGAAGGCCACAAATGAGGTCTCCCCACAGCCTTCTCTTCTCCAAGCTAACCAAATCCTAATCCACTCAACAGTCCATCCTTCAAATCCACACCTCTCCAGTTTTGAGAGAAGGATGTGGTGAGAGACCTTGTCAAAGGCCTTACGCAAGTCCAGGGAGATGACATTCAGTTTCATGAGGAGGTCCTGGACTTGTTCCACTGTTACAGTGGGATGGAATGAGCTCTGATCTCTGATGGATCAGAGGAATATTGTTGCTTTGGATTTATTTTCATCTGTTTTGTTCTGTGCTGGTCCAGATGAAAGCACTGCAGTATTTACAGCCCTTTGCTCCGTCCAGGTGCTGTTGCAGTGCTGTGAAATACCATTTTGAAGGTTCTGTTTCGTGCAGCCTGCATATACATGGTCCCCTCTTTGTGTGAAGGTATCATGGCACATGTTTTGCTTTTCTTTGGACACTGTCTCTACCTAAGCAAACCCTTCTCACAGAGGACAGTCCAGCTGCAAAGCCTTGGCATGTAAACTCAATCCATTGTGTCAGGCAACAGTTGAGACAGAGGACGGAGAGAAACCCATGGGCTCTGGTGATGAGGTTTGCACCCCAGTGTGCAAACCTGAGAGCCACACTGGAGAATGTTGCTCATTCAGTAGAGAGCAGTGCATAGCTGTGTCTACCTGCTCCTGAGGAACTCTTGCAGCACCGTTACCCATTGGCTCCTTCTAGAGAAGCTGTTGGAGTTTGGACTGGAGCAGCAGGCAGTCAGATCAGAGCCTGAACGGTCACACCTAGCAGGTGGTGATATCAGCAGACCATGCCAACTGTTGCCATGGATTCTTGGAACACAACGGATGCTATAAAGCTTCAGGCCAAGGCTGCGGACTGTTGGGTGCTGTCCTGCTAAGCCTGAAGAATGCAGGACTTGGTGCTCCATACTAAGAAAAAGGCAGGAAAGTCCTGCCTCAGCTGGGAGTCTCCAGCAAAGTGTCCAAGACTGAATGAAATGGTGAGGCTGAGGAGGAAGAGATAACTAAGCAAGAAGATGTCAAACGTGTTTGGCGAACTCCAGCAAAATGTCTAAGGCTGGATGAAACGGTGAGGATGAGGTGGAATAGAAAACTAAACCCAGAAGATAACAGCTTTCTTCTGCAAGCTCCCGCCAGATGTCCAAGGCTGAACTGAAGAGCAAGGCCGGTGAGGAAGAGAAAATAAAACTTGGGAAGGAAAGACCTCCTTTTGCAATCCTCTGCTAAATGCCACAAGATGGATAGGGACCTCACACCAGCATCCTCCAAAGGAAAACTTCCAGCTGAGGCCTGGTGGCAGACTGAATCTAATGGTGCAAAGAGATGAATTGCTGCAGCTGTTGGGACACTTCCAGCCAAGACAAAGTGGCAGTGTGTCACCTGCAGAACTTAACAGCTAGAAGGGAAATCTTTGAAAGCTTGGTTCTTAGTTTGTGCAGTTGTGCTGCAGAGCAATTCAGTGGTTGGAAGGTTTTTTCCAAGTGTGGGAACTTTCACAGCGCCCTTGTTGCTCCACTTCCGAAAGCTTTGCTGCATTCCATGGGCTCTGTTAAACCTCTGCTTCCTACTTTCTGATATTTCTAAGGAGTTATTGATTAGGACAAAATAGCTTATATAGTCATGTATTTGGACTTGTTAATAAACCTTAATGTGTTATATTTGAACTGAAGTTCTGTGATCTTAAGTTGATGAGAGTATTCATCTTGTGAACAGGTACATGAAACTAATTTGCAAAAGCAACTGAGGCATTTTGTGTCTAATATTGAGCCTAACACAGACAGGTACTGACAGTGTAATCTGACTATCAGTCATTGTCATCTGGAGCACGTGAAGCCTGTGGCAGCTGCAAGAACAGTAACCCAGGCTATTGTCCTTCTGACCACCCCAGGTATTTCTGAAGCCTATTAATGGCATTTTTAGGTCTTGCCAACCCCAGATGGTGGCAATATAAACCTGAATATTCAAAATGACACTGGGTCAGTAAGTAGGGCTTTCTAAAATAATACCTAATTTTTGAGAGTTCATTTGGCAAAAAGAAAAAAACGAAAAAAAAATTGAAATGATACAGGTTTCAACTTTATAAATGAATACATAGAATCACAGAATGGCCTCGGTTGAAAAGGATCACAGTGATCATCTCATTCCAACCTCCTCCTGTGTTACTGTCCACCCTGGTAAACAGCCATTCCTCCTCCTGTCTGTACGCTCCCTTCAAGTACTGGAAGGCCACAGTGAGGTCTTCCCACAGCCTTCTCTTCTCCAAGTCAAGCAAGCCCAGTTCCCTCAGCCTTTCCTCACAGGAGAGGTGCTCCAGCCCTCTGCTCATCTTAGTGCCCTCCTCTGGACCCGCTCCAAGACCTCCACATCCTTCTTGTCCTGAGACACAGGCCTGGTTGCAGTGCTGCAGATGGGGCCTCACAAGAGCTGAGTAGAGGGGGACAATCACCTCCCTCTCCCTGCTGGCCACCCCTTTTTTAATGCAGCCCAGAACACAGTTGGCCTCCTGGGCTGCGAGCGCACACTGCTGGCTCATGTCCACCTTCTTGTCTATCAGAACCCCCAAGTCTTTCTCACTGCTCTCATGAGGTTCTTCACCCAGTCTCTATAAATACGTGGAATTGCCCTGACTCAAGTGCAGCACCCCACACTTGGCCTCATTGAACCTCATAATATTCTGATAGGCCCACTTTTCCTGCCTGTCCAGGTCCCTCTGGATGGCTTCCCTTCCCTGCGATGCATTGACTGCACAGCTCAGCTTGGTGTCAAACTTGCTGAGGGTGCACTTGATGCCAACATCTATGTCACTGATGAAGATGTTGAAGAGCACCGGTCTCACTGTTACAGTGGGATGGAATGCACTGCTCTCACCCACATTTAGAGCTTCAGGGTCCTGGCAGACATGTGGAGGAGCCTGACTATCAGTGAAGACCGAGGCGAAGTACTTATTGCGCTCCTCAGCTTTTTCCATGTCTGAGGAAGCCAGTTCTCCGTCCTTCTTTCTCAGAGGGCGAAAACCCTCCTTAATCTTCTTCTGCTTATTTACCCAAAGAACCCCTTGTCATTTTTCACATCCCTTGCCAAGTTCAGCTCTATCTGCACCTTGGCTTTATTGATTTTATTTCTACAAACGAGGGCAATGTTGCTTTATTCTTCCCAGGCTACACAACCCTGCTTCCACTTTCTGTACATTTCCCTGTTTTCCCTCAGTTTAAGCTGCAGGTCCTTGCTCAGCCACACTGGTCGCCTGCCTCCTTTCTTCAATTTCTGCTGCCGGGGGATGTAGAGTTCAAAAAGAGCTTTTTCCTCAAAAGAGCTTTATATGTCATCTTTGGGTGTCTGCTGCTTACTTGAAAGGCAGACAGTAGTGGTCTGATACCAGGGGATCCCAGATAGTGGCATGAAAACAAAGGAAATCATTTTCAAAGAGCCTATTTCAAAGTCTTCATTTGATTTATATTAAACATGTAATTAACTGCTTGAACAAACTGAGAAAAAAGCTCTTTTAAATTTACAGAACTGCCAACCATAGCAGTTCACATGTCAGGTTGTGAAACAACCATGGCATTTGCTTAGAAACATAAAAAACAATAGGCTGTGGTTCTCTTTTTCCTGAACATTACTTGTATGGGAAAGCTGGCAGTGAGCAGAAGGATGTGAATTTACAGTGCATTAGCTGCTCCAGACTTGCTCCTTCTCCCTACAAATGAGCTGCTGTGTTCTAACGGCAAGTATGGGAGGAGTAGCATCTTGCATACACATCCCCAGTTACTATGGGGTAATCACAGTCTGTAATTTTCACAAAGGCTATGTTTCCTCTGCAGTTCTGGCTACCCTGTCCCCCCTCAGGTGGGCTCTGAAGTCTCAAAAGATGCACAATAAATGCTGCAAGGTTAGGCAACTCTGGGTGACGCAGCTCTGCAACCCCACCCCATTTGACTTCCCAGCTGATACTTTTCTGCTAGGAAAATAGCACACCAACAGCTGTTCTTTGAAAAAAGCTGCATGAAAGCCCAAAGTAAATGTCAACAGTTGCGTAGGCTTAACCAGGCCATGATTTGCAACCTATGTTTTTCAGACTCGCTGTCACTGCCTTGTAAGGCAGAGCAGAAAGCATGTAGTCCCCTTTCCTATCATGTTAAACCACAGGGACACTGTCAGCAGAAGAAAAATACAGGCAGCAGTGTTAATAAAGCCTCAGCCAGACAGGAGGTGGAGAAGATGAGACTGCCTCAGCTGAAAGCAGACAGCAAGAGCGCAAGGTCTCAGAGCACAGACAAGCAAGGCTGAACAGAAGCACGAAGCTGCCCAGCTCCAAATAATGGAAGTGAAGGTGACGCATTTGAAGCTTAGGATTGTGCAAGTGATGTACTCACTGCTCTCTGCACTGCTGGAACCAGAGAAGACTAGATGGGATTGCAGATATTTAACCCCAAACTGCTGTCCCTGCCCTTGCTGGACAGCACCCTGACTTCAGCTCTTCCCATCCCACAGAACCACATTCTGGATACTTGTGGTCCCACCAGTTAGGATGGGGGCTGCAACACAAACTGTGCCCTGGCAGTTAGTCCAGACTGAAGACCTCACAAGTGACCTGAGGTTGTTTGGCTTGCCTGGTGTGGCACTGTATGTACACTGGTACTAAATTCCAGCTGGTCTGAAAGCACAGAAGAGCCTGTACTAATCCATGAAGTTCCCCAAAGAGGCTGGCATGGGGAGAAGGAGGGGGGTGTTTTTGCTGTCCCTCATCGGGCTTCAAAGGAAGGAAAATAAATAAATAAAATAACTCTAATACAGAGGATTCCTCAGGGTACTGAGAGGTCAGCTGAGCTACTTTTCCAAACAGTAGTACATCCCAGCTTCACTGACAATGCCCCTCCTTCCCCCAGGTAATTACATCTTTCTCCTTACCTAGCTAATACAAAAGCAAGTTTAGACAAGGAGTCCCAACCTGCCCCTGGCACCTACTATGAACATGCCTCGCAGGGTCAGAGAGCAGATCCAAGGGTCCAGTGTCACTTGGGGTGGAGTCAGTCCAAGGCTTTCCAGGGAAGAGGAGAGGGACCTCCTCAGGCCAGGTCTAAACAAATTGAGGAGGCAGCCTGAACTCCTACAGCTAAGCAGATTCTCCCACAGGTATACAAAGAGACAAGGGGTGCAGGCAGCAAGTGCAAGACTCCAGGTACCACACACGGACAGCACTCACTCCAGGCCAATTCCCATGCTCCTGCTTGCTACACGTCTGCCCCAGCAACCAGCCCAGTGCCCTGTGCCATCCTGCAAGCCTCTGTCCCACCTGGGAGAAGTTAAGCCCGTTCAGTGGGTGGCACTGCTCCTCCACCTTCTCCACAGCGCCTGTTTGCTTCCTAAGCCGTTCTGCTTCCTGGGCCAGATACAGATCCAGGACGGGCACTCCTCGAGACTTGATGTCTACCTCCGTCAGAGAGTTCACCATCAGCATCACCCACACTGGCCTCTTCCGCTCCCAGTTGCCCGCAATGGCATTGAAGAGGTAGTCTGCATACAGCCCCTTGCCCCGCTGGTCTGGTGTCATCCAAGATGGCATCATGAGTTTGACATATTCCAGGTGCTGCTTGAGCCGGCGGTAGATGTCACGGGGCAGCAAGTCCTGAAGGTTCTCCCCCTGTGGCAGCAGCTGGCAGCTGGTGAGAGCAGAGATGGTGTAGGGGTCGGTGAGGTCCAGCTCAAAGTACACTATGTGACTCTGCTGAAAGGCCTTCTTGGAGTTCTCTGGGATGAAATCCCAGACACGGGTGTATGGGACATGGATGGTGCCAAAGAAGTAAGATGGGGGATCTCTCTTGATGGTCCACAGAAAGGAGTTCAGTTCAGTCTGCCAGGGAAGAGGGAGATACAGCTGAGTATATGCAAACACTCACAACAGGCACTGAGTAGAAGGCTAAAGGGAAACAATTTGCCAACCCAGCAGGTCACCTGGTTCTGCAGCTTGCCAGCATGTACATTAACTAAAGAGGCTACACACACACAAGTCCTTCTTCAGTATCTTTCTTCTCAGGCCTTGAGGTCAAAATTCACCTTTCATTAATTAAAAGCACCTTTCATTAATTAAAAGTAAGTGTGGCTTTGGCTTTCTCCTGAGAGACAATGTCACAGCTTCTCAGAAGAAACATCATCCCAGCTCATCTTCCCAGTATTTGCCAAAAGTAGCAACAGCACAGCCCAAGCAGGCTATGCTTCTGCAAAATGTTTACCTGACTTCCATCTTTCATCAAGTCAAAAGTTGCTGTCACTTTGCTGAAATGTCAGGCTGTCAATCACCTTCACCTTGGCACCTCTTGTGTCAGCACAGCAAAGACCCTTCCCATAAGGAAGCTGCCATGACACACAGTCAGAAAGCACCTTTATAGAACTTTCTACTGAACAAGAACTAAACAAATGATTAACACCAACTACTACATGGCAGAAATTCTTGCTGGAGCAGTTAGGACTGGAGTTTTTCAAGAATGTGGCACATGGCAGACAGACATGTAGACAAGGCTCCTCAGATCAATTCGCCTTTTTTCTTATGGAGGAGAAAAACACATTCAATACCTTAGAAAAACAAGGGAAGAAACTCTGCAGGCCATATTTAGTCTGTGGTCCCAGGCAATAGAAAACCTCTTTCTTTAGATCTAGCTTATAGAAAAGTCTCCCCAAACCTCCCAGCTATCAGCAAGTCAGAATCAGACTATGTTTGTTCTACTGCAAGATGGGCTTCACACCACCCCCAGAAACACCACACTGTGGGGTGTCCCCCAGGACAGTAGAGCAGATAGGAAAAATGGGTCCTGCCCAGATCCCAGAAGTCATTTTACACCATCAGCAGACATGACTCCCATCACAGGTGCAGTGATCCCTACTGAGTGGACACAGTTTGTATCTCCCTGAGCAGACCAGAAGAGGTATACTGCCTCTGCATATTTAAGGAGGAGGACAGGCTTCCAGATGCGCTCAAACATCTGGTCAGTCTTTAGCCCGCATATAACTCTAACCTCAGCTCCAAGGCTAACTGTGCATGTGTGCTCATCTAAGATACCTGCCTGACTGCCAAATGCAGAACAGGCTGCTTGGAGGAATTTATTGGAAACACACTGCCCATAACTTTCTGATGCTAAAGAACAAGGGTCAGGAAGGTTAATCTTAAAAGATTGCTCTGCAATGGCTGATCCCAGACAATCTTCTTCCAGAACTCCACCTTGAGTCTAAGCCATGGATCAGACAGCACTTCAGCAAAGTGCTGCTGCCAATATGGCTTGCCAGCACACTGACAAATAAGTAAACACCAAGCAGTCTTCAGACACTGCTGTGCCACGTTAAAGGTCTGTAAGATACCTCAGAGACCTGAGTCTGGGTAACAAGATACATCTCTGCAAAGAGACCAAACAGACAGTCCTGGAACACTTTCCTAAATCACAGACCATAAAAATATTCCTGGAGACCACAGGTAGAAAAGAATGAATGATACACAGCACTAAGAGGGGAAAAAGAATACAGGATAGAGTATGAATCCAACACAAACCCAGAAAGTACATGAAAAAAAATGAATGCACACAGGAAAGCAAGAAGGGAAACCAGGCCGAATTCACTCCCGCCTTTTGCAGGAGGGAAAATGGAAGGACGTATCTCTGCTGTGAGAAAAACAAGTAGACAGCAGCCAGCAGGAAGGAATGACCAGCAGTACTGTTTTTTTTTTTAACCTACAAGCACGAAAGAAGGCAGAAGATGCACCTGGGACAGGAATGAGGTTTGTGAGGTCAACACAACTTCACGCAAGTCTGATCATGTATACGCAGCAAAAGAAATCACAAGGAACAAATGGCCACCAGCCCTCTTACATTTCAGTCCAGTTCCTGCACAGAGCCACCTAGCAGGCTCAAGCCCAAACAAAGGGTATCTGGCAGTGTCGTTTCTGCTCCAGATCACTGCATACAACCCAGCTGGAAAGGTATTTGGCACTGTACTCTCAAGTCTTTTGCTCTGCATATCACCACAGCTTTTGCTTCACATACTGCAAGCTGAGTAATGCCACCAGCTACCAGCACTACCAATGACAGAACACACAAGCCAGGCACAGAGCAAACAGGTCACACTGTAGAGTCTACAGCACAGGCATTAAAAGAAAGCAAGCTGAGACCTAGTAAAACTTCTCTCTCATATTGTAGTGAGCAAGATCTTACTCAACAGAATGGCCAGGCACTCTGCATGCAGCTCCACACCAGAGGCAGCTCTATCCCAGAGTGATGGGTCTTCATCTCAACCCGTATGGGCTCACGAGCACTATGCAGAGCTAGTGCAGAGGCTGAAGGACAGCTCTATTTTCAACGTGGTGCAGCTCCTAGAGCTTACCACATTTCAATCCAGCTTCAGAGAAAGGAAGCCTATAATCTCTCCCCAAGTCCGTAAAAGGGGAGCTCTTTAGATACATGTTAGGTGGCCATGAGATAGTGCAGGAGCAGTGCCAAGGCTTGCTTAGCGTTGCAGAGTATGCCATCACTGGCAGCCTCTCTTTCTCACCTCACTTTCCTGAGAGCATGCAACAGATAAAGGCTACAGTTGGTCTGTAACAGGACCCTTCCACACAGCTTTTACTTCAGAAAGGAGCATGAAACAGTGAAAGTGGTATCCTGGAGGCTGCAGAGAAAGCTGGGTTTGGCAGCTCCAGGAATTTCACTTTCACAAGCGTAACAGGAAAACAGGCAGCTTCATGTACAGACCACCATGTGTATATCTGTTTCCACTCCCAGATTTTACAGGTAGCACAGAATACTTTTTTCACTATGGCAAAAACAAGGTATAAGGGGAGAACTGGATGGCAGCCTGAGGAAGAGAGCAGTAGTCCCATGTGAGGCCTGTTGATTCACTGCTCCACTGAGATTTCAGGCAATATCAAATGAGCCACAGCACATGCCCTCTGCCACAACACATCTCCACTAGGACTGAGTTTAATCTCTGCTAGGGAGCCCCACATCCAATTATTTCTGGATGTTCAGCATGATGAGCATCTTCCCAGGGGAACAAGATCAGACAGTGAACAGATTCAGGGTTCCAGCCAAGCAAAAAGTTTGAACGCACATACACATATGCAAAAAAAAAAAAAAAAAAAAGAAAAAGCTTTTCTTCAGTTAGCTCAGTTCTTACAACTGAAAGCACAAGAAGTACTATGAGGTGGTGGAAACAGTGGATGGAAAGGGAAAGGAAGTGCTCAAACTAACACTGGACCTACAGAAACATAGACCTATGGACGCAAAGCCCTATGGAATTCACTCCCTGCTATGAGATGGGGAAAGCCATGCTGCCCCATCTCACCATGACTATTCAAGCACCCACTCTGAGCTGCAATGGGCTGCACCTAAGGACAGATAATGGTTCCACAAATAAAAGGACAAAAGCATTAGGAATTGCAGAAAACCAGGGAAAGTGTAGCAGACATGAAGGGTTTTCCTCAGTGGCTCAGGAAGTGTTTGGAAAAGAACAAAAAAGCTTGAGGAATGGGAGACGGAAATGAAGTGTTAAGGAATGATAGTTGAACCCCAAGCATCCAGCCCAATATACCAGCATCCTTCCTGAAACAGGAAGCTGTTTGTCCACTGGTGGCCTTGGAAACTCCCATTATCTCCTGCCTCCTTCTTTCTGCTTCAGCAGAACAGAAGCTCAGACTGAGAGGTATTTTCTTTATTTTTCCAATAAGTTTCTTCCTCCTCCTTTCAGAGAAAATCCTTTACAGTGAGAGTGGTGAGGTGCTGGAACAGGCTGCCCAGAGAGATTGTGGATGCCCTATCCCTAGAGGTGTTCAAGACCAGGTTGGGATGGGGTCCTGGGCAATCTGATCTAGTATTAAATCAGGAGGTTGGTGGCCCTGCAAGTGGCAGGGGGGTTGGAGATTCATGATCCTTGAGGTCCCTTCCAACCCGGGCCATTCTGTGATTCTGTGAAAAGAAAAAAGAAGGAAAAAAACAAACTTCCAATACAGCTCATTTTAACAACCTTCAGTAGCTTGCTTTTCCAGCAGCATTTCTAGGACTACCAAGGAAAGTAGTCTTCAGGTATACAAATTGCTAATGCAGAAATCTCTTCAGGTGAGGTAACAATAATTCTTCTGGGAGAGAAGTGCCAAATAGGATCTGTTATTCTTCTTCTGACAAAAGAGCTCAAAGTGGGGTAAATGACATACTGACTGTCAAAAACAACAGTAAACATCCAGGAAATAACACAAAGAAAAACATGAGAAACAAAGAATGCCTCTAGTGACAGTACTCTGAAAAAGTACTCCAGAAAAGGAGCAACAGTATGATGGGAATTTTAAAAATGAAAGTTTTAAGAGGAACAGGTTGTGAAGATCCAGGGAACAGAGGATCTGAAGGGAAGGACAGCTGCAGTCTGAAGAGTGAGGAACTGCATGCAAACTTCTGACACAAGGAAGCCTGCCTCAGGTCTGCCCAGATGACTGAGCAAGTTGCATTACTGCTGCTTCCTTCTACCTTTTGATCCTTGTTTATGTTGACTACAAGTTTTTCACCACAAAGTACATCACTTGCTGTGCAGGCAGCTGCCCTCTGGTGCTTCAGAGTCCTCTGGAACGCCAAACCCTCATAATCATCCCAACATCTAAGTCTTCCAAACAGCAGACCAGAACTGCACTGTTTCTCAATCCAAAAAATGCTCTTACATGTTTCTTGCAACAAAAGCCAGAGCATGTGGCATGCAGTGTTTTACCCAGGCAGGCAGCCTGTAGCCCTCCCTATATGGCTTTCTCCCTCTTTATTATCTGCTTTGGTGTTGTGTCTTGTCATACCCATTTATACCTAATTGAGGCAAAGATTGTGCCTTTAATCACCACACAAAGTGCCCCATGCAGCAACAGTAATGCACCAAGAAATGTAAGGCACATTTTTAAGCTCTCTTAAGCTTTTACCCATTTACATTAGTGACACTAAAACTCAGCTAAGACTGTAAGCAGAACTCACCGAGGGATAAACACTACGCTGGCTACTATTACAACTATTAAAGGAACACAATTTAGTCTCCATTTGACAGAAGTGAAAAATCAAAAATTTAAAGGAAAAAAAAAGAATTTTTACCTAAAAAGTCAAGGATTTGCAGCAGACATTACTTGCTCTATCAAAGTAAATTCACAGGTGACTCCAAAAGTAATGCCTCCTATTTATTTCCATTGAAACTATAACAAGGAGCATAGCAACGCTATTCATTAAAGCAAATTCTCAGCTACAAAACACTGATTTTCACTACAGTCACCACCATGAGCTGTGCATTTTCATCAGTGGTGAACAAGAACCTGCATGCCATGCTCATAAACATCTGCACCAGCAGAGGTGACTCGCTGAAGCTATTGCCATTGCTGAAACACACCACCCACTGCCTCACAGTGCTCACATTCACTGTCTGGTCTCCAGAAATGTTCAGCAAGCACCAGTGAATGTCAGTGGGTGCTACTTCTTCCGTATGGAGGAAACTCAGTGCCACACTTTTTGCTTCATGTGCACTTCCAACTCAGACACCATTCTGTCTGACTGCTCTTCCGCTGCCATCCGTCACACGACAACAACGTGTAATGGAATATTGGTGGGAAGGTTCAATCTCTACAGCCGTAGCACCAACGTCCACTGCTGAAGGTGTGGGCTGACACCACAAATTAGGAGACATTACTTAGGAGATATAAGATAGATGTAAGAGAGAAAAGCAGCTATTTAAATTGGTTGACTCCCTAACAGGAACAACATCATGAAGTATTAACTAGCTACAACCACTGGCATGCTGCTGTGGATTCTGGCTTGAAATTTACCAATGTTCTCTGATGTTAAGCAAAAAAGAAAGTACTACCAGATTCCAACATTCTTACTTGTTTTAGAGTCTTTCTCTTTTGCTGTGAAAAAAGAACGATGAGACTCATTACTGACTGCAGCTTTAACTGTAATACGGAGCACTTCACTTTCAGTTTTTCCACTAACTCTCATAAATCCTATAGAACCAAATCATAGAATCACAGAATGGTGTGGGTTGGAAAGAACCTCAAGGCCCATCTGGTTCCACCTCACTGCCATGGGCAGGACAGCTATGTAGGCAGACAGACCATTCCACTGGCAGTGCCTTAAGCACTGGGTTACAGGATGTGCCACAGCTCATTGGCAGTGGGGCCCCGTACCAACAGCTGGAGGCACAAGGCCCTGAGGTCTTGGTTCTGGTGCATGGGGAGAGGAAGAGCAGGTCGTGAGGCATCCCAGGCCTTCTTGTTAGTACCAAGCCTTCTCGCTACTCCCATACTGCAACGAGACTCTGCTACCTCCCTTGTGTAGCACCGCTGCACTTCCTTCCAAGGGTTTCTGACTCCCTTTGTGGCCATGGTGGTGGGGCTCACCTTACCTCAGCCATAAAAACATAAAGTGACCCAAGGGATGGAACACCTGCCCTGTGAGCAATGGCTGAGAGAGCTGGGACTGTTCAGCCTGAAGAAGAGAAGACTCTGGCAAGACCCAGTAGCAGTGTTTCAGTATCTAAAGGGGGGCTATAAGAAGGAAGGGGACAGACTCTTTAGCAGGGTCTGCTGTGACAGGACAGAAAATGGTTTCAAATTCAGTGAGGGGAGATTTAGATTGGATATAAGGAATAAGTTTTTCTATGAAAAGAGTGGTGAGGCGCTGGTACAGGTTGCCCAGAGAGCTGGTAGATGCCTTGTCCCTGGAGACACTCAAGGTCAGGCTGGATGCGCTCTGAGCACTCAATCCGACTGTCGGTGTCCTTGCTCACTGCAGAGGAGTTGGATCAGACAGCCTTTAAGAGGCCCTTGCCACTCAAATGCTTCTACAGCAAGTAGTGCAATACACGCCACCCTCACCTCTGGTGACAGGCCGCTTCCATGTCCATTGCCTACAGAGAGCAGGGATGTTCTATCACACCTAGTAACACACAGCAAGCTCAGGATGACTTTTCTTATACGGTTCTTTGTGCTTTTACCTCAGAAGCTTCACCGAGAACTGCTTTTTCCCTATGTCTGACTTCTAACGTCATGACAATCTGCCCACGGGCTTCACATCGGCCTAAGAATCACGAGCAGCAGGCAGCCCTCGGCTGCACTTCTCCCCCCCTGGGCTGGGCAGTCCGTGCAGCTCACAGCACGCAGACCGGTGGAGTGAGAACACAAACAACACCCCACACAACCCGTCACCGCATTTCTGCTGAAAGGCCACTGGCACTGCTGTTCTGAACCTGTCCCACCACGCCCGGATGAAGCAGGAAGCCAACCGGCCGTCCCCACGAGGAGCACGCTGCTCCCGGACCTTCCTTCTACAGCAGCGCCGTCGGCCTGGGGGCGGCTCCTCGCAGGGAGCGGATTCAGGTGCAAGCGCAGCCGCCGACAGTCCCCCATCGCACCCTCTGCCAAAGCGCGGCGGTGCTTGGACTCGCGGGCGCAGAACCCCAGGGCCCCGCCGCTCCCTCACTGCCCGTCCGCAGCTGAGGCGTCCCCACCCCGAGCTGCCCCTGGGAGAAGGAGGTCCCCCGCCACCTCCGCGCTCGCCGCTTACCTTTCCGCGCAGCGGGCAGGCGCCGGCGGGGCCGCGACTCTGCCGCGCTCTGGCCAGCAGGAGGAGGCTCTGCAGCAGGCAGACCCAGCCGGGGTGCACCATCCCTGCTCGATCTCGGAGTTGGCACAATTTGGGGACGGCGTTCCTTTTTTTTTTTTTTTTCCCCCTTCCCTCCTCTCTCCTCCTGTTTCCACTCCCCCTCTACCCCCCCCCCCCCTTTTTTTTTTTCCCTTCTTTTTCTTTTTATAAGTACCCGACTCTTCTGCTATTTTTCTTCTCGCGTATTACTATTATTATTTTTCAACTTCTTTTACCCAGGCGGCTCAGTCCCATAGCCCTCGCGGGAGCGGCCCCATCCTCTGGCCAAGCCCTCCAGTTACTCCCTCTTCCTCTTAAAGGGTCCCGTGCCGGGCGGGGGGTCGCGGGGGGAGGAAGGGGAGGGCGCGGGGCCCGCCGCACCGGGGGCGGGCGATGCGGTGGCGGTGGCGGCGGCGGCAGCGGCGGAGATCGGAGATCCCTCGGCCCCGCTCCCCGCCGCCCGCATCGCCGCGCTGTCCCGGCCCGGCCCCGGGGGCTGGGGCAGCTGCGCCCCCGCCCGGAGCAGACGCCGCGCCCCCGGCCCGGCCCTGTCTGCCCCCTGCCCTCCTGCCTGCCGCCCTTCCCGAAGAGAGGAATCGAAGTTGTGATCCTTCCCAAGCCTCTTTATTGCCCGTCCGACTTCGGACCGACTGTAGCACGCGGGAGCCTCTGACTCGTTTCAGCATGGCTGTGTCGTCGTGCAGTTTGTCCACTGAAAACGTGTCCAGTGCGCTTTGCGCAAGTGGTGTGGTTTGATAAAGACAAATAGGTGCTGAAGGGCATACCGCCGTCTCTACTTGTAGAAATCACCAGTATTTTCTGAGGAAACTGATATTTAATCCTTGAAAAAGTACATATTGCTGACGATCAAATCTGATACCTGCCAGGACTGTTGGTTTTTGTTTTGTTTTTGTCATGTGTGAATTATAACAGTGAACTTTCTTACCGTTTCAATTTATTTATGGCAGCGTCTTTCTAATTGTTTTAGTATAATTACTAAATAATTAGGCTTTAGCACTTTCAGGTGTTTTCCGTCCACTGCCCACCGAGGTGAACCAAGGTGTTGCACAGAGCTTTTCCTCTTTTATCACCCACGGTTATTTTAATTAAATACCACAGGCCAGGCAGTGGGCACAGCGCTGGCTAACTGTGTCAGGCTGTGTGCAGACTTAGGCAGTCATTGTGCCTTCAGCTTTATTTCATTCAGCATCTTTTTCAATCCCAGAGATCCAGATCTCTGATCCAGGGTTCGGAATCAATGATAAACTTCCCACCAACTCCTAGAGAGCAGAGATCTCTGTCTTTGCCTTCATTTGTACAGACTGGTTTCGCAGTACAAAGCAGTGTCCCCCAGAACAAGATTTTTTTGGCAAGAGCCAAAATCCTTTGCTTTGTGTTGTTTTGCCTTTTGTGTTCATTACTATGTTTTGGGCTTGGAAGAGGAGAACGATACCAATTGTATATTAAATGTATATTAAATCTTCTTTCCTTAGGTCCTGCTGACCATTTAGGACAAAAAAGCATTATCTGGCAAAGAATTTGGCATTTATGCAATATACTGTAGCTATAATCTCCACTACTTTATTATTCAATTTTTACAGGGAGGGAGAGTGCTACCTGCCATCTGTCAGCCTGCCAGAAATTCCTGTGCCTATCAGAGCAAGAGCTGAGGATGTGACATCTTTCTCCACTGCCTTCTCAAAATATCCCTGATTCAACACAGGAGGCATCAAAGTGAGGTGCCCTCCAGTAAAGCAGTTTTCCAAACAAGTGTCACCCTTAGCAGACAGGTGTAAAACACATCAACAACATGTATCTGCCCCAGAGTGCAGTAAGTGAGACCCATGTTTGGTTGTACGCCTTCCTGGGTTTGGAAGCCACACTGCATTCGTTCTTAGAGTGCCCAGCTTGAGCTGTAGAGAATAAGAATAAATCTTCCATGGCACAGAGATGTCCTTCCAAGCTGATTAGGTACCTTCTGTGTGACTATTTTCAGTTTCTTTCAGTTCTGAAATGGAAAATAAGTAGCAACACTTTCTGAAATACACAGCTTGTGTGCATTTAGACAATGCAGATTAAGGTGCTGCTCAGCTGTATTTCTGAACTGGTGGGAAGTGCTTTATCTGAGGTGAATTGCTGATGGAAAATAGCAGAAGAAGAAGGGCAAAGGGAGACTTTCATAGAGACTTTCAAAGTAATTTATACTTTCAATGGATCATTTCAGTAGAAAGCCACATCCCAGACCTATTAATAGAGACCTAAGAGATAAAATTAGCATTTTAATTTAATAATGTTCTGTTTGTAGCTTTGCTAGGTTTCCCCCATCCCTTGCAAAATGATTTCAACAGAATTTCAGCATGTGCTTGATGTTAAGGACACACTTTTGTACTCTGCACAGAAGGGGTAAACCAAAGCATTCTCCTGAATCAGGGCCTTAAGACCCCAGGGCCAAGTAGTGAACTGGGCCGTACTCAGAATTAGCACATTTTTGTCTGTTTCATAAAACCACTGACGTTTAACTGGAATCAGTTTCCCAGGCCATAGGAGCAGCTGTATGCAGATGGCTGAGAGGACATCAGAGGTGAGAGGCTCCTAGAGTGGTCCTGCTGACAGCAGGTCTGTAGAGGACAGCCCAGAGCTCTTGCATCCACATGCGTGTGCAGCACTGCATGAGTGCAAGGATGGGCGCTTCTGAATGGCTTCTAGAGCTTGTGTGTGTGCTTTTGCTACCTAGTACTAACCAGCAATGTGAAAGAAAGCCACTTTGTGCAGCCAAACATAGCCAATCTTGAGCAAAAGAAGCCACATAAGAGATTTGCACAGATTTTGGGGCACAGTATGTTCCAACCCTGTTAACAGACTGGTCAGCTATGATTCACCCTCTGACTAGCAGAGTTGGAGTGAGTTTAGATTCAGCATGCATTTTAAACACCACGAAAGATAGTTAGGATTTCTCACCATTTACATTATAAACAGATACCATAAAGCAGAAAATAAAGGAGGCAAAGGAGCTTTGTTCATTGAGTTGAGAAAAAGTAGTCTATCTGCATTTGAGAGAAGGTTTGCTTAGAGGTATTGATGTCTGCATCAGAGATTCAGAAACACAGATCCCCAGTTACGCCTCGAGATAAAACAGGTTAGTGAACTTTGTAATACATAACTATGAAAAAGTTACATCAGGTGGAAGGGAAATATGGGGAATATATTAGAGTTAAGTGGTTGCACAAATTATCAGGCATAGTCAACCAGAAGCAAAAATAAAGAGTAGAGTAGAATTGTTTTCTCTAAACACATCTTAATAAAAGAAAGGTCAGTTTGAATGGAGAGAGAAAGCTAAAAAAAAAAATGAATTTCTTGGGCAGGAGATAAAGAGAATGTACATGCTGAATTGCAATAGGCCTCAGCCTTTCAGAAATACAGCAGAGGGTCATTTGAAGCCAAGCTAGAAAGAGTTAAAGGACAGTTTGCAAATCTCTTTCCCTAATTTGAAAGTATTTTTATAAGCATGCAATCACAGAATTATCTATTTAGAAGACAAGAATAAGGAACTGTTTAAAAGATGAGAATAAGATGTTAACAGAATAGCATGAACATAATTATTCAGATATTAATTCATAACATTAGGAGGAAAAAATAAAAAGATTGTAAAAAAGAAAGCATCATCTAATGAAACACAGTAAATAGAAAACCCATATTTAATGCAAATAGAAAATACTGTGTTTATGGAGCACTTCAGAGGGGTGACAGAATCACGTTGTCATCATATGGCAGCTTGGGAAGCAGAAGCAGAGAGCACACCTCAGTGGTAAAGTTCAAATTGTCTGAGTGAATTTGACTGATTTCCTGTCACGAGAAGGAATGTCTCATCCTGATCAGTCCATCACTCACCCATTTAACTGGTGGTTTGGCGCTTGCACCATGCCTGTATCATGAAATTGAGCCCAGAAGAGAGAAGTGCCAGAAATGGCTGTTAGACTGGAAAGGGAAATGCAGTCCCCGAAGGGTAATTTGTCTCTCTGCCTGGGAACCACAGCCCTGTGCATGGCCATCAGCCCTGCTAGCTGAAAAACATCTGATGTGGCAATGAAAAGGATGGGTGCTGCAGTCTGTCAGATCTTTTCCCCTTCTCAAGTCCTTCACTGGGTTAGATGGAAGATGCAGGAGCAGTCAGCCCTGGAAACTCCAGGTGGATCTCAGCGGTATGTACATAGCCATCCATCCAGGAAGCACTGGGAAGTCTGATCCTCCCAGGGGGGATCCACAGTTTGCAAAACGTTCCATTTACATAGATAGATGTCCGATGTCTTCCAGGAAATATGAGGGGAAATTGCCTGCAGAACATCTGAAGAAAATCTAAAATGAGTAGAAACTTGTTGAATTCAGCTTATCTGCTAAATTAGCATGATATTTTTTTCCAGGATGTCTTAGGGGGACAAAAGATATCTTATTTTTTTTTGTGACTGTAATTAACGATTTCTGTAAAGAAAAGAGAAATTATCTGAGCAAAAACACTTATTTTGTCTTCATTTTCTATTTGGCTCTGAAAAATGTTAGCAAAGCTTTCAGGATGGAAGACATTGTGTGGGCAAGGCTCTAATTAGTTACAAAATGTAATTGTAGCATTGTATGATGTAGCTTTTTATTTTTTTTTATTTTTACTTTTAGGGTGGAAGCAGATAAATATGTAGCTAATATCTTCCTGCAGTTAATAAGCCAAAAACAGACTCGCAGAGAACATGACGTAAGTGAAGCTTCAGCACATGAGTCACTGAATCCTTAAGATTGGAAAAGTTCTCTAAGATCATCATGTCTCAGCATAAGCCTATCCCTACCGTGCCCACCAAACCACATCCTTCAGTGCCACATCCACACAGTTCTTGAACACCTCCATGGACAGTGATCCACCACCTCCCTGGTTCAACCAGCTGTTGACTAGCACTTATATACTTTTCCACCACACGTCTTGCCAGACACTGTACCCCAAGCCTGTCGCATTGCGTGGGATCATTGTGATCAAAGTGCAAAACTTGGTCTTGTTGAAGCTCATACACTCGACCTCAGCCCAGTAATCCCACCTATCCAGATCCTCCTGTAGAGCCTTCCTACCCTCAGGCAGATAAACACTTCCCATATTGGTGTCATCTGTAAACTAACTGAGGGCGCACTCAGTACCCTAGCTCAGATGGTCAGTGAAGATACTAAACAGGGCTGGCTGCAGTACTGACCCCTGTGGAACCCACTTGTGGCCAGTTGCCAGCTGAATTTAACATGAATTTGTTGCCAGCTTCAGTGGGGCTGAGATTTTTCTTGCAGTGGTGGTGGTAAGGTCAGGCAATCTGTACTGTCAGTGAATTCCCCTGTATGAGCTAAGTCAGTCAGGCCTGACTTCTGAGAAGCAATTGAATGTGTTCTTCTTGTGGCCATTTACTTGCAAGTCAGTAAGCTACCAGTGATTCTCTTGGTTTATTTGCTTTACAGTCTTGCACAACAAATGGTGATCCCTGCTTCAGGGCACTGAAAGCTCAGATCCTGCAAAGAATTATATAGACAGTTTTCTTCACATGCTGCAAAACATCCCAGGAAGGTAAAAGAAGCAAGATAGTGAAAATGTTTCATGCAGTTTGGGGTAGCCTTGATCTTTCTCAGGAGATCACATAACTGGATATGAGCCCGTCAGTGATTATCCTCTATGCAATTGTGAATATATTTATTTATGACAACTCATCAATGCAGCAGTGCTGAAACTAAATTTCAAATCCGGCTTTATTTTCTTTGGTAATTTTTTTAAGTCAGAACTTGAGTTAGTTTCAACCATCTGGGAACTTCAGTTTCTCATCAGTGAAAAAAAAAACCAAAACCCAACAACACAAAAAACAACAAACAAGTTAATACTTCTTCTTTCTCTAAGAAACAGAACAACTCTGTCCTGACATGCAGGGTATGCAATTTTTAATTCTGAATTTATGTACTGAAATATCATTGAAGGGTGAGGGAGGTAACAATTGCCCTTCAGTCATGGCACCTTTTTGTGGTGGTTTTTTTGTGTTTTTTTTTTTGAGGAGCTGAAAGTGCCCAGCCCTTGTCAGGGAGGGTGACAAATTCTACAGGGTCTGCTGTGTAACATTCTCAGTCTGGATCTGAATTTGCACTCTCTCCTC
The DNA here is from genome assembly GCF_023343835.1 of Lagopus muta. NCBI lineage: Eukaryota > Metazoa > Chordata > Aves > Galliformes > Phasianidae > Lagopus > Lagopus muta. The sequence goes on along the minus strand of NC_064472.1, from coordinate 56,952,077 downwards.
TGGTAGCCCTGTCCAAAACTTCATTGATCTCTGAATCCTGAGTTGAAGATGTGCTCAAACGGAGTTCCAGTTATCTCTCCTGTGACTACCATAATGACAGTTTTTATTCATCACTGTGGTGTCTTTCAAGCTAATGAGTTGCCAGGAACAAGAAAGTAGCAGCAGTATGTAGAAACTCCAGTGAGGCTCTTGAATGCACACTTAATATGAAGGAGATAGATGGTACCATAGCTGAATTACATCTCCATTTCAAGGCTGAATCAAACATGCTGTTGTGCAGAACACAATCCAAAACAAGAGTAATCAAATGTAGCTGGAGCCACCATTGCTATGTGGGGCTAACACTGGATACATATAAAATCATTGAGGAGAGATGATGCTGGATGAACCGTTCTCCAAGTATCCTTCCCCATGATGAAACCAATGGTACCAAGCCATCTGTATAAAGCCATTCTTAGGCCAACCCATTCTTCTTTGGCCCCTAGGTCCATCCTCTAAAGCTACTCCACCACGTTTCTATCACAGTCAGGAGCATCAGTTTTATACTGAGAAGGCTTCCTTTACCATGTAATTGCATTCTTTACATAAATTAGTCAACATCTCCACTTAAGAAAATCACTTTTTAAAAAGCACTGTACTTAAAGGGTAGGCATTTAGTGGGGCATGACAGTAGGGCCATAGAGGGTGAGTATGGTGCCTCAGGATGAGATAAGGGAAAATGCCACTGCTCTGTTTTCGATGGTGACTTCCAGGTTTTTCAGGATAGAAAAAGGGTGACTTAGTCCCCTGGCATCTCCAATGATGAATTTATATCTGAGGTGGTGATGTCAGAAACACAGAGGCTGATTTGAGAGGTAGCAGTTCCCAACCTGTGCTAAAAAAAAAACAAAAAAAAACATCCTGCAAGGAAGTTCCCTATTAAAAAACAGCCTGCAAGGAAACTCATCACACAGCCAGCATGTTTGTGGCCATGGCTGTGAAAGGGCAACACCTCCTCACTGCTTGCTCTTCCTGTGTTGGCACAGAAAGCTTCCGGCTAGGTCTGAAAATGGCCCACAAGCTGTAACCCTAAACGCAGGGATGAGATTGCACTTCCACATGCGTGTGCCCCTGGGTGCCCATAAATTACACAGCTCCTCTCAATGGAGCTGAGAGGGCTGGCTATCTGTGTTCTCTTCAGAGCCCAGGCCCGTGTTGATTCAACATACTTGCTTTGAAGTTTTCTTCCCCAGCTTTTATGTGAGATGGCAGCAGTGCAGGTATGAAAGGCACCGGAGTACCTTTCCTAAGCAAACAAGGCTTTTAATCCTTGGCAAAACCCCAGAGAGGGAAACAGGATGGTTTACACTGCTTACTGAGATTCTCTCCGTGACTCCAGGAGACGCAATTATATTTTGTGACTTCCTGCCCTAAGTACAGGTCAAGCTCTCACGGCTTTAGTGCACCCTCCTTGCACCTCAGTCCCTACTCATAGGCCAGTTTTGTGCTGGACTCCACATATTAATGAGTCTGCCCTCTCTGACCCTCTGCATGGAACTTTGCAATATAGGGATGGTGACTTAACATGGGTTGGCACCTTGTTTGCTAACCATAAGACAGTACCTCCATACCCAGAGCAGGCTTTATTCTCCAGAACGGTTGAAATTCATCTGTCCTCACACACTGTGACACATTTAAGGGCCAGGTTGCATATCTGTGTCCACATGGCATTGTGCTGAAGCACCTATGCTGCTTCTAATCCTGCATCTATTATCTATGTTCTCTTTTGATGTTCAGGGTCATGGAGCCAAGCTGAGTAAGGATGAGGTGACCACAAGGTAAAGCACTGTACTGGGTTTAACCCAGCAAGCAGCTCAGCACCACAAAGCCCTAGGCTTACTTCCATAGGATGGGGGAGAGCATTAGGAAAAAAGAAAGTAGAACTCATGAGTTGAGATTAAGACTATTAATACATAAAAGGAAGAGAGAGAAATAAGAGTAATGAAAACTACGCTTAAATATATATATGTGTGTATGTATACCATACAAATGAAATGGTGCACAAGCAATTGTTCATCATCTGTCAACCAATGTCCAGCCGGTCCTCAAGCAACAGCTGTCAATCCAGCCAAATCCCCACTGCTTTTCAAGCTTTTTTTGCATGGTGTCATATAGTATGGAACATCCCTTTGGTCAGTTTAGGTCAGCTGTCCTGGTTCTGCCCTCTCCCAGCTCCTTGTGCCCTCAATCCCCTCACTAGCAGGGCAGTACAGGAAACTGAGAAACTGAAATATTCTTTGGTCTGTGCAGCACTGCTCAGCAACAACTAAAATATCAGTGTGTTACCAACGTTGTTTTCCTCCTAAAGCCAAAACTTACCACCTGACACTATGAAGAAAATCGATTCTGTCCAGATAAAACCAGGACACTGCAATCAAGAAATGCTGGTATATTTATGGCAACCGTCTCTATGCAATTGGAGAAAGCAGAAAAGAAATTTTGGACTCAGACTTGCTTACGTTAGGTGCCATGGAGACAACGTCCCTCAAAACTGGGGGGAGAGAGATGGTAGTGTTTCCTTGGAGATTTAGGACTGGATCCAAGATCTGTGTCTGTATATACAATAAATAGCTGTTTCTACAGTAAACTCACTGAGATATTATCAAGAGACAGAATGTTCCATTTACAGCCAATAAGTAAGGAATATAAGAAAATTTCTGCTCTAATTTCACATTGTGCTTCAGTAAACAAGCCATGTTACCCAGTTAGCCAGCTCAAAAGTCTCTGCACCCAAACATTTGCTTTTTAAATCTAGCTGAGTCACTGGATGAGATGAAATGGATCATCCCTCCTGCAAATATTGCGCCTGTAATCACCATTGCTGAATTAGTGCCTGATCCAATTCTGTACTGAAATCTTTTCCCAAGGCAGACCAGCTTAGCTTACATTGTCCTTTAAAAGTCATTACACAAAGTCACAAGTACAACTCATTCTTAAAAGACTGTTTTTTATTCTCTTAAATCAGGACTACATCCAGAAAAGTAAATCAGTTTAGTCTGACCTGAACACCCTTTGGTTCCTTCACACAAAAATTCCCACTTCTTATTCAATATTCTGGTTGTATTATGCCTCTTTTGTCAGCTGAATTAGTTCCTACCTTTAAAGGCTTATCACAGCTCTGCCCTGCAGGAAGAAAGGCTGATGCTATTGGAAATCCAACGGCAACTACACTTGCTCAGCTGCTCATGGCACACTGCCCACTGGAGTAGTGGAAAGGAGGTGGTTCCTTGCATGTCTCTGGTTTTACTGATTTTTTCACAAGGGTTCTGATGCAAACTGCCGCCTTCAAAGTCCTTGAGGATAGACAGATACACTTCTCTGCTCACCACCTCCCTCTCTGTGATGACTTCTCCAAAATAAGAGTTGTGCATTTTTGGATGCCTTGAGCGCTCCTTCATTCAGTTGAGATATTGTGCAGAGCTCCTTGCACCCTGCATGGTCACTTTCTCTGAACTGGAGTTCACTGCTGAGCCCTTTACCATTCCTCATTAAATTCAGAGAACTTACACTCTCCTCAAAGCAAAACCACTTCTTATTCCCCCAGAGACTGTCTGAAACTTTCACCTGGATGAGAAAAATCTTGCCCTTAACCTAAGCCATACTTCAAGCCAAGCTAGCCATGAAGTGGAAGGAACAGGTCCCTTGCAGCTCACATGGCTTTCACTGAAGTTGGTAAAACTCATTTCCTTTCACAAGGACAAGGACTGAGAAAAAAAACCTTCTGTTTTCAGAAAGAAATCTTAGGCTGAGAGGACCCATCTTCTGGCTGCACTGTGTACAAAGCAGCCCAGAGGCTCACACTTGCTTGCACAAGAAGATTAATTTTTGGCTGTTAAAAGTTAGGCCAGAGACTCTCTGCCTCATGTATCTGAGTCTTCCATTGTCCTCCCATCATTTCCCCAGTGCCCACCAAAATCGCAAGCTGGTAACTACAGCAGTAATAAATTTCACACGTTTAAAAATGGCTGTGCCTGCAACTATCTGCAGCTCTACAACTTGAATGACACAGGTGAGAGCAGCAGAGATCAGCCCCACAGAAACCAGAGGAGGAGACATGAGACATCCATGCTACAGTGACCAACTACAGTGGTAAGAGGGCCTTTCTTCAGCCAGTCACAATGCTGCTTTTGTGCATGTAAGCATTTCTTACAGCTGTAAAGCCTCTGCTAGCCTTGAGGCATGTTTTTTTAGAGATAGTGTGTAACAACAAGCAGTGAGAATATGGGATTCCATGCAGGGCTTTGCTATGCAACTGGTTATGCACACTGGTCTCAGAATCCCAGACTGGCTCTACCAAGTCTGCAAAAGGAGGAAGACCACTCAAAAATGACATTTGTATCTCCTGTAGCAGGTGCTCTGAGGTCTTTGCAACAGCTTCAGAAACTGCATGTCTTCACTTTGTACAGTTCTTCTCAGTACCTGCATTCTTCCTCAAGAATACATTGGCGGTAGTGGCAAAGATCTCAAAAGCTCTCACAGAACCAAAGCCTTTTTCAACAGGCAGCAAACCATAGCAGTAGTAATAGTGTTGTTTCCAGGGCTGTGTACTCAAACCAGTGAGTAGGGCATGGCCCAGGCAAGCATAGGAAAACTACCCCTATCAGCACATGCAGAGAATGAATCATTCAGTATCAAGGGCCATTTGCAGGGGTTAGCATCCAAAAATTTCCCCAAAATCAAGTGACTCACACAATCAAGATCTATGAGAGCCTGTTGTAATCTTTAATTTTTTTTATATCCAATCAAGCGTTTCCTGAACTCTTTGCCATTACTTATTCCTTAGGTCAGTTAGAGGCATCATTTTAAAATCCATTCAGATCACTGCACTGCTGTTTGCTGCCAGCAGCCGTGCAAACATCTGGAGCACATTTCCTTTGTATTGTGGAAGGGAAAAGTTCTTGCTAGCTTTGCATGCTGTTTGTGTCACAGAATTACCTAGTTCTGAAAGAACAAACCAAATCTCCGATTGAGATTCAATTGTAAAAGATTGTAAAAGATTGCTACTACTTTTGATTACTTGGGGATATTTCAGCTTATGTTCCTCTTCTACTCGTAGGTGATATATTAGATTTGAGCTAGGCATGCTTCCAGCAATCTCATCTTTCTCAAGCTGTCTCCAGGCATAAGGAGAAGGAAAAGAGAGGTATCTTACAGGGTTTTTTGTTGTTGTCGTTGTTGGTTGCTTGCTTGCCTTTATTTTTTTTTTCTGGGAGGAAATGCTGGAACACATTTCCTCTTTATTCCCAAGGTCAGCACTCCAAAACCACCTCATGCACTAAGTGCATTGGTTTGTGAAGCCAATCTAGGTGACTCCAAGTCAGCAGTTTCACTTTTCCAGTGCTTCATTCTACTGTGTTTGCTAAATGTAGTTTGGTAATTCTATTCCATGTTCTGTGATGCTCCCCATCAGACATGTCTGATGTGAGTCCTTCACACACTGTAACATGTCATTCATGGTTTAGGCTGGAAAGGACCTCTGAAGGTCACTCGATCCCACCTCTCCTCAAGCAGTGACATCCAGAGCAGGCTGACCAGGACCATGTTCAGATGCATTCTGAAGATTTTCAAAGAGGGAGACTTTACCTCTCTGGGCTACTTGTGCCAGCACTCCATCAACTGCGCAGTAGATAAATATTTCCTGATGTTCAGAGGGTACTGTCTTGTGTCCCAGTTTGTCCCCACTGCCTCTTGGCTGTCACCAGACACCATTAAAGAAAGCCTGATTCCTGTTTACACCCTCCCTTTGGGTATTTGTGCACATAGGTGAGATCCATGCTTTTCTTCCAATTTCTTGTTTCTTTGAACAGAAATATCTTTCCCCCAGAAGGATACCTCTTCTTCTAGCTAACATGATACCACTAAGTATCTTGTGTACATTTACCTGAACCACAGCATTCTCCCATGCAGACATTTCTTAGCTCACATGCCTACAGAAAAGGGGATTCATGTGCTGGGTAAGCCAGCTGCTGAATGACTGCTCTGCTCTTATCAGGAATCAAAGGCAGTCTGCAAAGCACTTACCCAGACATCACAGTAATACTGGGAAGGTTGAAGTACTGTGCTAACAAGCTATCCTTGAGTATCAGAAAGAACATCATTAAAGGGGTGATGGCTCTGACTTCAAACTGTGTAGCAGATCCCTTCTCCTTGCTATAATAGCCACAGAGTCCCACCAGGCTGTTAAAGCAAGCCTTCATCTCAGCCTTTGCCTCAGAAGTGTTGGGGCCTTACCAATTCTGCCTATGCAGGAAAACTCCATTCTCATCGTTCTCAGAGCAGCACAGGGGAAAAGAGTGTGGAATTATCTCAGCAGAGGATTTGGTTGCTGGCTTTTCAGATACAGCACATCAACAGCAGTTACAGAAAGAAAGATGTCTGTATAAAGCTATCACTTTTTAACTTACTGCACGCTGCCTGTACCACGACAGGTTGATCACATCTGCCTGAAGACCTCACAACAGTGCCTAGTTATTGATTCTCATGGTGATACAAAAGCAACACGGAGCTAAGTGAGTGAGGCAGATGTCCTCTTAGGTGTTGTTAGACCTACTGAGCTGAAAATAAATCCTTCTCCAATTGCTAGAAAGACAGAGGAATGTCACAGGTCTGAGCTAACAGTCTTCCTAGGGCAGTGGTCATGGCCCTAAGCTGATGGAGTTCAAGGAGCAGACACTCTTAGACACAGGGTTTGAAATTTGGGTGGTCTTGTGTGAAGCTAGGAACTGGAATTGATTCTCCTTGTCAGTCCCTGCCAAGCTGGGATATGTTATGGTTCTATGATTCTACTGAAGGTTACAGTGATTACTGTCACTGTTATCACAAAATAGCAGAATCATAGAACCACAGGAGTTGGAAGGGACCTCTGAAGATTGTTCAGCCCAACCACCTGCTAAAGCAGATTCCCTACAGTAGGTCGCACAGGAAAGTATCCAGGTAAGTCTTGCAGATGTGCAGATAAGGAGACTCCACAACCTCTCTGGGCAGCCTGTTCCAGTGCTCTGTTACTTTTACAGTAAAGAAATTATTCCTTATGTTAGTGTGGAACTTCCCATGTTCCAGTTTCTGCCCATTGTCCCTTGTTTTATTGCTGCATGCCACTGAAAAGAGTCTGCCCCATCCACTTCACTCCTGTACTGCAGATATATATAAATAGGGATGAGAATCCCCCTCAGCCTTCTCTTCCAGGATGAACAGCCCCAGGTTTCTTAGCCTTTCCTTGTAAGGGAGATGCTCCAGGCACCTCACCATGTTTGTGACCCTCTGCTGGACTCCTTCTAGGAGATTTTATCTTTTTTGAACTGAGGAGCCCAGAACTGGACACAGTACTCCAGATATGACCTCATCAGGGCAGAGTAGAGGGGGAGGATCACCTCCCTTGACCTACTGGACACATTATTTGCAACGTACCACAGGATACCATTGGTCTTCTTGGCTGTAAGAGCAGACTGCTGGTTCATGACCAACCTTTTGTCCACCAGCACACCCAGGTCCTTCTCTGCAGAGCTCCTTTCCAGCAGGTCAGCCCATAACCTGTACTGCTGCATGCTGTTATTCTTCTCCAGGTTCAAGACTCTACAATTGCTCTTGCTGAACCTTATTATGTTCCTCTCTGCGCAGCTCTTCATCCTGATGAAGTCTTGTTGAATGGCAGCATGGCCTTCAGGTGCGTCAGCCACTCGTCCCAGCTTTGAATTATCAAGGAAACTTGCTGAGGGGGCACGTTATCACTGTTTTCCGGTCACTGATAAAGATATTGAGCAAGACTAGGCCCTGCTAGTTACAGGCCTTCATCTAGGCTATATAAATTCTTGAGCCACAATTTATCGCCTTACGTATTACACCATCTTACTGTCATCATGAGTTCCTACATTTTCAGAGGTCACTACATGAGCAGCGAGAAGCACAAGAGTTTTACCAACAAAGGCTGCAGCAAACAGTGCATGCCAGTGTTCCAGGGTTCCAGAAGGAAGCACAGAGAGTGGTGATGATCTGCATAAGCACGATCAAGGATCAGCAAGATAGAGCATAGGAATTTAACCTCAAACAAATAATTCTAGTACTGCAGCTGTGTTTGATTCAATGTGATCTAAACACCAAATGAAAAATAAGAAGAGAAATCCCAAACTTTTCTAATAACCAGTAGAGAAACCTGCCAAAATCATAGAATCACAGAATAGCGTGGCTTGGAAGGGACCTCACAGCCCATCCAGTTCCAACCCCCGCTATGGGCAGGGCTACCACCCACCAGATCAGGCTGCCCAGGGCTCCATCCAGCCTGGCCTTGAACTCCTCCAGGGATGGGGCATGCACAGTTCTCTGCATAACCTGTGCCTCACTGTCCTCTGAGTGAAAAAATTTATTCTAATATCTAACCAAAATCTCTCCTCTTCTAGTTTAAAACCATTCCCTCTTGTCCTATCACTATTAGACTGTGAAAAATTTAGTCTCTCCTCCCGTTTATAAGCTCGCCTTAATCATTGGAAGGCTGCAAGGAAGTCTTCCTGGAAACTTCTCCAGGCTGAACAAGCTCAGCTCCCTCTACCTGTCTTTACAGGACTGGTGCTCCAGGACTCTCACCATCTTCATTGCCCTCCTCTGGTCCCACTCGAACAATTGCATGTCTTTCTTGTGCTGGAGGCTCCAGGCAGTATTGCTGGTGGGGCATCACAAGGACAGAGTAGAGGGGACATTCTCCTCCCTGTGCCTGCTGCCACCCTCCTGTTGATGTAGCCCAGGATACTGTTATTGGTCTTCCAGACTGCAAGTGCTCACTGCTGGCTCATGTCTGTCTTTTCATCCATCTGAACCTCCAAGTCCATCAGGACCACCAAGTCGTTCTCTACAGGGCTGCTCTAAAGGAGTCCTTCTGCCACTCTGTATACATATAAAATACATACCCAGTATTTCCACTGAGATTTCAAACCGGTTTCTGGAAGATCTTGTGACATTTAATTTATGCTCTTGATGATGGTAATTGCAGATACAGTTATTTTTGCTAGAAACAGCTGTGTTCCCGACATTCTGAAGTGTTGGCTTGGACTTTCTTATCCATATTCAACACTGTAACTGTACCACGTAAGAAAAAACAACAGCAGAGACGTGAACAGAGTAACAAAAATGTGTGGCGAAAGAGGAGGGGCAAAAGGGAACAACTCTTAACTCTGCTATGTCATTTCTCTTCTGCTACTAGTCGGTTACCCAGCCCAGTCAAATGCAAGTCAATCAGCTGCCATCTGATGTGTTTTGCAGATGGATCAACAGCAATGCGTATCTGACGCACAGATGTTTCAGCTTGGATTGTTAGCTATCCAGCAATCTGACAGAATCCCGATGCTGATCATTTGCAGATGTTGCAAACAGAAAGAAATTGCTCCATCCACTGCAAACAAATTTATTCCTTTTACTCTTGGTCAGCCACAGCAGCAGTCTCCAATGGAAAGCAAAGTGGGACTCAGTGAGTATGGTTGGGTTTTGCAGTTGGCTGCATTTTGGATATTGCTCCTTTGAAATGAAAATCCCTGAAGCCATTTCTAAAGCATAGAAAGCTTTGTTTTAGCTTTTTGAAAGGCACCTTTGACTACTGCCAACACTGAGGGCTGTGTTTGAAATCAAAGTTGCAGCTGCTAAACTGGCTTCTTCCTACAGTGGGGAGATCAGTCAGCTCACTGGGGAGCTGACTGATGTCCAAGGGGCTGTGGTCTCATGGGACTGCATCTAGGATGACACATGCCACCAGTCTGGCAGTAATGCTAAATGCACTGAATACGTCAGTTTTGTGTTGAAAATATCTGCACCAATTTTCTGGTTCCTTAAAAATCACAGGACGGGACCCAAAATATCAGATAGAAGAGAGGTGAAATTCACTTTATGTCATTTGGGCATGAAAGCTTGATGTGTTCGTTTTTCACTTTCTTTTTCATGATCACAGCTGTCAGAATCCCCCTGTGGCAGGGAACAGCAATCCCCAGCTGCAGCAGGGATGGTGATGTTTTCAGGACCCTCAATCAGCACGCCTCCTGCACCATTTCCACTCTTGAGTGGCAGGTGGTGGCCTCTTTGGCACACACTGCACTCAGCAAACTCAGAAAGCTGTAAATTCAACTTGTGCCCTTCCCTACTTGCAAGGGTCAAAACCAGGAAGCACTGGTCCCTACTGAAACAACCAGTGTGACACTCGGGGAAGGGATTCATCTTCTCCTTCAGACATGCAGTATGTCCACATCAGGCAGCTGCCTTCCAAAGCCAAACCTGTCCTCCCTGACACAACTACACATAGACAAAGGCTACCATCAGCTCACTGAGGTGGAGCAAATCTTCAGCCCTTCACAACCTGATTCACACTATCATGTAGATGTTAAGCAATTTTAAAAAACTGTCGGGTAACCTTCTTCTTAAAGTGTACAGAGTGAAGAAGTCAACTGATCTCTTTTTTTGGTAATAGTATGCCATCATTTGATCACCATCGGACCTCACCTGTTCACCACAGGGAGAGTATTCCGGAAGTGCACACTGCATGTGTAAGAACTGCTGTTGAAAGTAACTATCACTCATTCTTGGAGCAGGAAGATGATGCTTTACTCATACAATGGTTTATCTCTTGTGCAGTAATTTCCCCTTCTCTTGTTAGTTTCGGAGGTACAGAATGAAATTAAAAATAATTTAAAAAAAACTAAAAAATGGGAACAGCTCGTGTGGGAAGAGATTGGTCTTAGTCTGCCTGGTTCCCTGTGATCTCAGAGCAGAGATGAAAACACCCAGTGCATCTGCATGTTGTATGCTGCTTTCAGCTTGACAGACCAGACGGATATTATGGCAGCCTTTCTGATATTTAGGATCTTCCTGAAGAAATTATTTGCTGTTAAGCCACATAAGCTTGCATTTCCTGCAAGGAAGTATGATCCATGATTACAAAGGTTTCTGTAAGAAAATAATAATAATAACAACATAGTCTCTTTAGACAATGAGAAACATAAAATTGCTTTGTTTATTCAGTGCTACCGTTCATATACGAGTACTCTACAATAAGAAGTTCAATATACTGCTTTTACAGAACCGGAGCCACTATTTTCCCCATAATAAAAGAGGGACTGGATTCTGCTACCAGGTTTTTAACATACAACTAAGAGCAGTTAGTGATGGTGAAATGTATACTATGGTGAGAGATGGTCTTCATTTAATAGCTTGGCAAACACTTCCCACTGCATTCATCACAGCAGGTAGTGGAAGGGAGGAATGGAAACATGCTAGTTTTACAGTCCTGAGGAGCAGTCTGTGATTTATCTCACTTGTAGAGGGAAGTTGTGCATTCCTTATCTGTATGCCTGTCACCTCAGTTGATCAGTGAAAATAATGTTTTGTTTGGGTTTCCACAAAGCAATTAATGGGAAGGCACCTCAGTTCTGAGGCTGTGACAATAATGCTATGTTAAAAGTGTATTTTTAAGTGTGTTAAGTTGCATTTACTGCTGAAGGCCACAAAGATAATCAAATGTTTCACCAATAACAACGTATGCTAGGGCAAATGTCAAACTTATTTGCAAAGTTATCAAATGTAACAATCTCTAAAGATTTAGCAGTGAAATACATTACTTTAAAAATGCATCTACTTAAAACTCTTCCATATTAAAATGTCCAGAGGAGGGCCACTAAGATGATCAGAGGGCTGGAGCACCTCTTCTACGAAGAAAGGTTAAGGAAACTGGAATTGTTTAGCTTGGAGAAGGGAAGGCTCCAGGGAGACTTCATTGCACCTTCCAGTACTTGAAAGGAGCTTATAAACAGGAAGGGGAATGGATGTTTACGAGGGTGGACAGTGATAGGACAAGGAGGAACGGTTTAAAACTAAGACAGAGGAGGTTTAGGTTAGATATTAGGAGGAAGTTTTTCACCCAGGGGTGGTGACACACTGGAACAGGTTGCCCTGTTAGGAGGAAGTTGTGGATGCCCCATCCCTGGAGGCATTCAAGGCAGGCTGGATGTGGCTCTGGGCAGCCTGGTCTGGTTGGCGACCCTGCACATAGCAGGGGGGTTGAAACTAGATGAGCATTGTGGTCCTTTTCAACTCAGGGCATTCTGTGACCTTTATGACTCTGTGACCTCAAGACAACTGGCCCCTGCAGAGCATATCTACCAGAGTACAAGTCTTCCTAGACTATGTCAGTTCTGCAGACCTCTACAGAAGTCACCTCATAGAGTTTGATGGCAGAAGTGTAGCCTCCACAGTAAGAGTTAAAACAGATGAATTCCCAAATTGTTGGTTCTGGTAGTAGAAAGACGTGGCATGAATCAGTTTACAACCTGGAAATCTCGTCACTGAAAGGAAACTAGCTCTTGATGGACACTCCTTAACTATCAGATCTGAAAAGTACAAAAAGCCACTTGGCTTTACCTTGCTTTGGCCCTTGCTCATTGCAATTCTTATATACACAGGGTAGCCAACAATGGTTTTCATGTGTAGGAAACCTTAACAAATATCCCAGCAGTTTCCTGCAGCAGTCAGGAGTCTGAGTCTGCTATACTGTAGTTTGTCATGACAAGGTTCCTCAGGACTCCCACGACAGGTTCAGACCTACATGAACAACCTAAGCTGTCACACCCCACAAACAAGGGTAAGCAGCTCTTCAGCTCTGTTTTGAGCACAGACTGTGCACAAGGAAACTTTGTCCCAGAAGCTGGAAGTGCTGCTGGGAAGGAGTGGCAAGCAAAGCCTTAGGCTGGCATCTCCCCACTTTCCTTTATACCACATAGACCCTTACCATGCAAGGGCACCAGAAGTTACAGCATAGTTTAAGAGACGAGAATGGGAACACTCTAGTTCATCACAGCTTCACAAAAGCTTGCTGAGTAGTATTTCTGGTTCTACAAGAGAGAAGGACATCTTATCTCCTTCTGCCATTTCCAATATGCAGTTACTTGCTTGTTTCCAATGGTGGTGTGTGTTGAGCTTTTCATCAAGTCTTCACCTGATACTCCATGTGTCACCAGACAGTAAGGGTGGCAGTAAAGTCTGGCCTGTGAGTGTACGAGCAGCTCCTGGTGTTCCCCATCTGTGGCAGAACAGATCTCATTCTCTACAGAAGCCATTTCCAGCTATCTCAAACCAGCAAAACCCTTCATGAAAGCAGCATCAAAACGTGCATCTCAGGTGGGCTTACTAGAGGTGAGACGCTGTTCCTCAAAGCTGGCAGCACCAGCTGGCAGGGACATGGGGTCAGCGTGGCTGGGAAAGGCACAGAGTTAACTGTTCACCGGAGTTAGGGCACAAGGCTTTGTGTGCATACGCTGAAATCCAGGCAGCTACTGAAAGCTCTGTTGCATGCCAGACTGGCAGGGCTTCACTGTGTGCGTAAAATTCAGTTTCTGCTGGGCCAAATTAAGTTCTTAGCCATAAAGCACTTTAAATCAGCACAAATCTCTCTATTGCTCCTAATACCTCCTGCCACATTATTCTGAGCTGACACATTCCCCCCTCAGAAACATCTAATATAAGTTACTCCTCATGGAAGAGAAAGAAGCAATACTCCCTCTGTCCCCAGCAGATCATCCAGGGATGACAGGAATGAACCTGTGCCTGTAATATTACCACTGCCTCCCTGAGACAGCTCAGAAAAATCCAATCCCACTCTCCTTGAAGCACAAAAAGAGAGGAGAAAAAAAATCTCAGCTGCTTGCTGCCCATCTGGTGTTAGAGGAACATTTGACTTCTCCCCTCCCAGAGCACTATTTCAAGGGCTATTTGAAAAGAAAGCTCCATGGTTATAAATCTCCCTGGAACTACTTGCACGCACGGCCTTCACGTTAATGTACCATGACAAACTTTTCCCTTTCCTTTAAGCAAACTAAGGGTGAAGGTGTACAAACTGAAGTTTCTGAGGTCACTGGCTCACAGAGCTGGGGGTATGACATATGCTTTACGTTGCTTTAAGCTTCACATTCTAAAGGCTGTGCAGACATTCACGCTGGGCTCACACTCGCTCCTCCCCAAGTTCTCTCAAGCTCTTTTTGGTAAGATGCTTGATAATAATACAAATCAAGGGCAGCATTAGAGTAGTATCGTAAGTATTTTGATGAATGTGAAAGCAACATAAACAAGAATAGCATCAGGCTTCATAACCTGAAAATAAAACACTTTTGGCAGAAACAGATGTTTTTTTCTGGGTTTCCCTATCCTCCTAAAAGAACACAAATTATTCAGACATGTTTTCACTTAAAATTCTATTCAAAGAGGCCTCATGAAACACAGACTGACATCATGGTTCTGCAGGAAATCATTTTAAGCATCATGTCTCCAATTGCCTTCTCCAGCCTTCTCAGCCCCTTGCCTTCCTCACACCCCAGACCCCACTTCATTCATGCGTGGTTTTCAGAGAAGCAGTAATTTGTGCTTCCTAATGCTGGGAATGCTACATTTGTTCTCCAAATCAAGATTTTTTTTCCCTTCAAAGAGGCATTTAAACTCTCTCAAAGTCAAGGATTAAGAACAGGAAGAATATTAAAGAGTTTCATGCATATGGGAGTATGCACTGGGGTGTTCCAGAGGTGGGGAGCTAAAAGTCATAGTATTTCTGAGGTAAAGCAGTCTTAGATATTAAAATCCCAGAAGTTCTCTGAAAGATTTGGCAGCATGGGGGACCAGGACAGTAGTGCCTTTCTCCCATTAAACAGCCATTCACATCACATAGCAGCAAAGGAGATCCAAAGGCAGTTTTCTGTCAGACACTTTTGGCTCCTTCTGGGAACAGCAGTTTTTCAGGCTGAGAATTTGAGGTAAGAAATTTCAAAAAGGTTCTTCTCCCATCTATACATAAAAAAATCACTAGACTTACAAACCAGACACAGGAGACCGAATACTTTTCATTGCTGTTGAACGTGTGATGTTTTTCTCCAAGAAGGTAAGAAAGAAAAACAACACTAGGAGTAAAGAGAATTCAAGGTAGATTTTCTTTCTGTTTTTCCCATCACATGGGAGACCTAACTCAAACACATCTAAGGGTGGGAAGGACTGACAAAAAATACAAAGACTATCAAAGCCCACAAAACGGAGAGGAGACAGATGAGAAGAGTGGAAGGTCTGTCTTCATCCAAAGGTCCACTGATGAGGAAATACAACTCCTATTTCCTCTGACAACAAGTCGTTGAATATACAGAGGAGCCCAGCTCACAACATAGTATGTGATGCCATCTACCTGGACTTGTGCAAGGCCTTTTACATGGTTGCACATCACACCCTTATATCTAAATTAGAGGGATGGATTTGAAAACTGGACAATTAGATAATTGATTGGAAAGTCACAGCTGGAGGGTTGGGGTCAACAGGTCTGGTCAACTGGGGGCTGGTGCTGAGTGATGGGCCCACTCTGGAACAGGTGCTCTCCAGCATTCTTGTCAATGACATACACAGTGGGATTGAGTGTGCCTTCAGCAAATTTGCTGATGACACCAGGCTGAGTGGTACAGTTGCTGTCTAGAGAATAGACAAACATAATCATAACCCTTCTGTTGGAATCCCTCTTATGTCATCCAGTGGGACCTCAAAAAATTTGAGAAGTGGGCCCATGTGAACATGGTAAGATTGAACAAGGCCAAGCGCAAGCTGCTGCACTTGGGCTGGGGCAATCTCAGATATGTGTACAGGCTGGGAGAAGAACTTCTTGAGAGCAGCCCTGCGGAGAAGGACTTGGAGGTTCAGGTAGATGAAAAGCTGGCTGTGAGTCAACAGTGTGCATTTGCAGCCCACAGGGCCAGCAGTATCCTGGGCTGCATCAACAGCGGGGCGGCAGCAGGGAGGAAGATGTCCCTCTCTACTCTGCCCTCGTGTGGCCCCTTCTGCAGCACTGCATCCACGTCTGGCGCCTCCAGCACAAGGATGTGGAGCTGTTAGAGCTGGACCAGAGGAGAGCCAGGAAGATGACGACAGGGCTGAAGCATCTCCACTGTGAAAAAAGGCTGAGGGAGATGGAGCTGCTCAGCCTGAAGAAGTCTCCAGGGAGACCTCATTGACGCTTTCCAGTACCTAAAAGGGGCTTACAAAGAGGAGGGAGATCAGCTTTTTACGTGGTCTGGTACTGACAAGAGGGAATGGTTTTAAACTGGAAGAGATTTAGGTTAAATGTCAGGAGGAATTTTTTTTACCCAGAGGTGGTGAGGCCCTGGCACAGCTGCCCAGAGAAGCTGTGGTTCTCCATCCCTGCACGTGCTCAAGGCCAGGTTGTATGGGGCCCTGCGCAGCTGAGCTGGTGGGAGCAGCCCTGCCTGTGGCAAGGGGTTGGAACTGGGTGGGATTTGAGGTCTCTTCAAACTCAAGCCATTCTGAGATCATGGGAAAAATTGCTCTTAAGGCCTTCGTGTTAACAGGTCTGCATTTCATTCAAGTAGCTTAGTATTTGGAGTGTCCCTCCAACCTTCTCTGCCATAATCACCCTTCAGCCAGCATCCAAAGTGCATGTTTGGTTCTGAAAGTGTCCCAGATCTGTCCTGCAAAGTATACTTAAGAATTTAAATGGCCCTGATGATCTCATCTGTCCAAACCAAACTGAGCAGAACAGGACTCATCTAAAAAAATTCTGGATTTTTGAAATATTACAAAGTTGTTTTTTTTCTTGTTATACAAAAGCTGCTAGCAATTCATGCAGGCATGGAGTAGGATTCCAAACATTACAAAGAGAGGATTTACAGTTCAAAATGTGTGTTTCCAAGGCATTCATTTTAATTCTCACACAGATTGCAGAGATGAAACTCCCACTAAATTAAATGGAGGCATAATTAGTCCAGACACATTGGCTTGTTAAAGCATCTATAAACTGTGTATAGGTGCTTCAGCAAAGCCTGACTGAATGTTTGTTTATGTGTTTTATGTATATGAATACAGAAGAGAAATTGCTGCTGAGTAGGACACAGTGGCCTGCTGAGCATACCAAATCAAACTGATTCATAACCAAAACTATGGCAACACCAGTACCATGATGTTTGGATATTTGAGGATGGTCTCCAAAAAGTCTCTCCTGAGGCTCCAGAGCTCTCTGCTCTTCAGATGCTTTAGGTTCCAAGGCAGATTTTGGTGACAAGAGTATACCATGTTTTATGAGTGTTCTGTCCAGTTTTTTGAAAAATACATTGGGTAAAAACACAGCAGAGATTCTCTCTATAAGCTGTTTTTCATACTCAATGCTTTCCCCTACTATCCCCTACCTTCTAAACATCCTGCATCTGTCTGTCACAGCTGCAGGGCATTTAATATCCATTTTGCTGCAGCAGGATGAATACTTCCAGGTCCAAAATATTCCAAGTCTGAAAACTGAATCATTTCTTACTGCCCCTTCCTGCTGTAAGACTGCTTTACTGTTCCCTGGTCCTATCTATGGATCAAAAAGTAAAAACACCATTTCCCAGTAGATGGCACCACCCGTTTTATTGAGTTTTTAATTATGATTATCTTTATTTCTTGTGGTTAATGCAACAGAAACTAGTAGCCAACTGAGCTGCAGGACAAAAGGTTAGCAGCCCTAGAAGACTCCAGCTCTGGCCTTACTGGAACCAGACACAAGAGCTCAGCAAGTATCAACACAGAAATACCATGCCTTCTGAAGAGTGAAGACATACTAGCATTTAAAGCAGTATAGCCATGGATAAGATAACAGCAAGTAAGGCCAACCTTCCTTCTTGTACCATAGGGATGGCTGCACAGGAAGGTCTTGTCCCATGCTCCTCAGACCCACTCCTTGTAGGTTCTCTGATGAAGGGCAACATGTGCCCTTTCTCAGTGGCATAGCCATTACATCTGGGATGATGATGAGAGCATGGCCTGGGCAATGCGAGGCAACATGCTCCATAGCAAAGGTTCACAGAATCACAGAATCACAGAATGGCCAGGGTTGGAAGGGACCTCAAGGATCATGAATCTCCAAGCCCCCTGCCACATGCAGGGCCACCAACCTCCCCATTTAATACCAGACCAGGCTGCCCAGGGCCCCATCCAACCTGGCCTTGAACACCTCTAGGGACGGGGCATCCACAACCTCTCTGGGCAGCCTGTTCCAGCACCTCACCACTCTCCCTGTAAAGAATTTCCCCCTGACATCCAGCTTAAACCCTCCGTCCCTCAACTTAAAACCATTTCCCCTTGTCCTGCTGTTATCTACCGATTCAAGGAGTTGATTCCCCTCCTCTTTGTATGCTCCTTTTAGGTATTGAAAGGCTGCAATGAGGTCACCCCACAGCCTTCTTTTCTCCAGGTTAAACAAGCCCAGCTCCCTCAACCTGTCTTTATAGGGGAGGTGCTCCAGTCCCCTGATCATCTTCATGGCCCTCTTCTAGACCTTCTCCAACAGCTCCCTGTCTTTCTTGTACTGCTGGCTCCAGACCTCAGACCTCCTCTTGTATTGGTATTCCAGATGGGGCCTCACAAGAGCAGAGTAGAGGGGGACAATCACCTCCCTGTCCCTGCTGGCCACCCCTCTCCTGATGGATCCAGGATACCATTTGCCTTCTGAGCTGTGCGGGCACGCTGCTGGCTCATGTTAAGCTTTTCATCTATCAAGACCCCCTGGTCCTTCTCTGCAGGGCTGCTCTTAAGTACTGCTCCTTCCAGGCTGTATGGATGCCTGGGACTCCTCTGGCCCGAGTGCAAAACTCTGCACTTTGCCGTGTTGAACCTCATCAGGTTCACCTAGGCCCCTTTCCAGCCTGTCGAGGTCCCTCTGAATGGCATCCCTTCCTTCCACCATGTCAACCGCACCACTCAGCTTGGTGTGGTCAGCAAACTTGCTGAGGGTGCACTAGATTCCCACATCGATGTCATTGACATGCCAGGACTAAGAGTATCCAGCTTTGCTGGGGAGCTGTTGAATAAACAGACGCACAGACATATGTAGAAGCCGTAATAGTTATTTTCCATAAGGATTTAAGACTTCAGTTGTTGCTGTATTGTTTAGTCAGCGCAGAAGGACAAGCCACACGTTCAATATGAATGTCTTGCTATCATCATCTTTATTCCACAATCCTTAACATATTTATACACATGATTACCACCTACTTGTATGACTTTGCATTTTATACAAGACAGATTTATTGTTTTTCCTAACATTTGCTAATAATAAACAAAGCAGTTTTAGTCTTGCTTAATGAGCATCTGGTACATCCTGGTTTCCCTTATCAAGTGTCCTTCCTTGTATGTCCTTTACCATTTTCCTAATTACGGATGCAGCACAATATCATGATTGCCAAAGCACAAAAGTTATACTCTTAAACGATTACACATTTTTAAGCTTTATACATAGAGCAAGGTCATGGTTGGCTCATACCACACTTTTCCATTAAACTTTTCCTTCATTTTAGTGCACTAAATCCCACATTCAGTATAGACCTTGAAACAATTTGTTCAGGAGATTTACAGATATCTTAAACACACAGCAGGCTGAGGAAGATTTTTTTTTTCCCCTCAAAGTGAATAAATACTTTTCTGCTAATTAATTGCAGAGGAAAAAGGAACAAGCACTAGTGTTTAAGGAGAGAAAAGACAGACTAAAGGCAGCAGGAGGGCAGGTATTGTTGAGATGTGGTGTCCTGGTTGATTTGGGCACCATTTCCAGCTACACACAAGTTCTTTGTGACCGTTGGCACTGCACAGTCTTTCTGAAGCTTACTCCAGTGCCATTTTACACCACAGAGGTCAGAGATGGGCATGCATGACGCATCACAGCCTGTGCATGTGTTGATGTGCACATTTTGTGTTCAGTGCTTCCCAAATAGTTACAGTAGTCCAGATTCAGCTCTTTCAAAGCAAACCTGGAATTAGTAATAGTTGTAACCTATATTCTTGACAGTAGTAATTGAAAAAAGCATACATTGGCTATTCTCATGACGGAAAACCTACTTCGGACCCTCTATTCCCACACTGAAAAATGCCCACTAGGAATATTTTTTAGAATTTATCAGGCCTAACTTCATCTGAAAGTTTGATCTCTTCCTGATATCCTCTTTCCAATACAGTTTTGTTTCTAATGAACAATTCCTAACTAATTAGAAATAAAAGTCCAACTCTTAAATGTGAGTTATTACATTTATGTAAATGCTTAAATGCTCATGTTTTATGCATGAAGCATTCTATCAATCACTCACTTTCACCAACCAGGAAGGGAGAGAGTTAACAGCCTTTTCTCTAATGGGATGCACTCATGATGGTGTGCAGGACTGTTGGTATCTCTGTAAATATAGAGGAATGTCTTATCAAGCCCAGCTCTTGTCTGATTTTCGGTCTGGCACTGGGAAACTTCAAAGCCCTGTCTAAGGAAGCTTTAGTGGTAGGCCATGATTGGCACGTAGCATGGAATTGTTCCTTTTCCCAGCTGTGACAGTCACCAGGCCCCAACAGCATGGTCAGGACTTGCCAAAACAACGCTAGGCAGCAGTGGCAGTTTGCTTGTTGCATTTCCTTTGCCTGTTAAACTCTTAGAGAAAATTCATCCAGCAATAGCATTTTCTTTTGACTCTGGATTACAGTTGATTTTAAAGAGCTATCTAATCTCATTTTAAAGCCTTTGACTGCTGTAAATCCCAAACCTGCTCTGCTGCACTGCTCAATTACCCTCACAGCTGGGTGCCTGCCGAGACTAGCATGTGCCCCTGGGAGCTGAAGGAAGACTCCTGGCTGGAGGTAGACTGCTGGTGGAAAATCTCATTTCCAGGGGAGGAGTCTATACCTTATTTTGGAAAAATAGGCTTCAGCTGCATCATTTTTGCCAATATCTTTGAATCAATTACCAGGTTCCCGTTTTGCTTCTGATGATGGAAGAGCTGTTTGCATTTACAACCTGCATTTTGTTTTACTGAATTTTTGCAAGATGTCTCAATTTTTTTCAAGTCATTTCAACTTACCACATAGTTAATTGTCTGATTTCACTGTTTGCATGATGGCATCTGAACATTTGCCAGAGCTGAGACTGCAGTTTGTGCAGAGTTCATTTCCCAGATGGTCACACTGCACTGTTTTTCCACTGTCATCTCCCAGTCCACAAACTGTTCTTTTCAGTCATTTTCCACCTTGGCTTGGATTGGAAAGTAAGATCCAGTTAAATCGTGGTACCATTTCCATCTGTCTGTGACAGCTCCTGCAGACATTCATACCTGTTTTTATAGGTCCCTCCTTCAACTAGTGAGGCAGACTCCATCATGCAGGTTTCACCCTTCCTCCCAGTGAAAGCCCACTAACCAGCCCAGGGCTAAAACTGTCATTAAGTTGGCCACTGGTGTACCCAATCCCAGCCCATTGCTAAAGGGGTATTATGACATCTAACAGACCCC
Organism: Lagopus muta; assembly: GCF_023343835.1. Classification (NCBI taxonomy): domain Eukaryota; kingdom Metazoa; phylum Chordata; class Aves; order Galliformes; family Phasianidae; genus Lagopus; species Lagopus muta. The sequence goes on along the minus strand of NC_064472.1, from coordinate 56,930,742 downwards.
AGTCCTGCTTGTTCTTAGGACACATCCTGTGCTATATTCCTTAAACATGTCAGCAAGCAGAATTACTCTTACTGCTGAGCTCTGACGGGAAGGGATGAGAGGCAACTGGGCAGGGTTGGCTGATGCCAGTAAGAACACCTGGATAAAAGCTAAGATGCTGCCATCGTCTCCTCCCTTCTATGTATGTATATCCTCTCTGCAACAGCAAGAAGCACCAGTTTTCCCAGAACTGTGTATCTCAAAAGGCAGACATAAACCCCTTCTCCAATATGGGAGGCCTGTGGTGGCCTGTCATTTCCATCTTAGCATTACAGTTACTTTGTCTCACAGCAACAAATCTTTCTGTACATACACTAATAAGGCTGCCTTTCAGGGTGCTCTGTTCTTTTGTCTGGAGACTTGCATTGCAATACATACCCGAACATTTCCTGATTAATGAACAACTTTGTTATAACTGATGAAGTTAATAACTGGTCATTTTCTTCATGCTTGTTTCAATGGGCAGTCTGATTTTTTTGCTCTTCAGCTTAGCCCTTGTTTTGTTCAGGATATATCCCTGCTCATCCTGAGGATGGGTTCTTTCCTCGTGCCATCCACAGCTTCTAACAGGACACTTTGTGCTTTTTGCTTTCTTTTCTGCGTCCTTTTTCATTTTTTACTCTTTTTGCCTAGATCTTCACGACAATCTTCTCACATATTGTTTGTTTTTACTTCCATATCACACCTTTACCTCTGACTGCAAAGTACTCTCAAGCTTGCATCCAGTACCCTTTCTGAAACAGTAATCAAATTCTTGGTCAGCTCCATTAGAACCAGACAAATCTATGCTTTCTCTGTAATTCCAGCAGCAATGAGTGCCTAAGCTTTCCATGATTAGCAAGGAAGATTAGAAAGTTCAGAATAGCCAGTTATCCCTGCAGAACAGCCACACTGTTACGCGGTGTTACTGCTATGTGAGAAACACGCTCAAGATCAAAAATTTCTCATCACAGATCAGGCAAAGATCTCTGTGAAGAGCAGTTTATTCATTATTGCAATGATGGGCGCACAACCCACTACTGACAAGGGAGAAATTGCATAACCAGTCAGTGAAATCCATTCTATTATGTAGCCTGGGTGTGATGCAGGTAAAGTCACTCACTAGTTGAGTTCACAATCTTCTGATGCTGTAGCTATGTTATGCTTCCATACAATGTCTGCTACCAACCCGTTGTCTTTGGGTACGTTCTGCACTTCTTATAATGATGAGGACAATATTTTCAACAACCTGCACACCAGTTCTGTTCTGTGCTTGCCCTACTGCACACAATTGCCTTACCTAGTGCCTGTGCCAATTTTACCTAGGTCAGAACGCCCCAGTCTCAACTTTACTCTATTCAGCAACTTCCTTTGTGACAGGCAGCTTATCCTATGCTACATACAGAAATACTGGAAATTTCCACTGCAAAAACACAATCCACCTCTCACAATTCCCCCTCTTTTTCTTTTACCCTTTTTTGTTTTTGAACTAGACTATGAAATATTTTTAATATAAGAAAAGTACCTTACTAACCTGGCGTGATGATTGATAATAATAATTTATCAAAACTAATCATCTTGCTGTTCTCCATACTCTAATATATGTATTGATTGTTAAGAATAACAATTTCTTCACCCTTGTATGGTTCAGCCCAGTATGAACAGGTGGTAAATCTTAGAGCATAATCAGCATTACAGGTTCTAAGCTACTAAGGGATGTGGGGAAGATGGGGAAGTCAGTGATAGTAGAGAAAGAAATTTTAGCAAACAGTTTACAGAGCAGGGATAGTCACCACCAGGGAACCTGGCAATGCCTCACTGGTCCATAGGGAGGCGGCAGGTTGGTCAGTGACATCTCACTGGCTTACATGGCTGCTTTTTGGCAAATGGGATTCCCTATTCTTCCTCAGAACTATTCGGGCCTGACTACCCCAATTATCAGGGGCATCGTGTCCTGTCCACCACAGTGATGGTAGCTGTCGGGGTACCCACATTTTTGTTCATCAGGAGGAACAGCACATCTGTCCTCTTACCACTTTGCTCATGGTAGTCAGCCATTAACTTCAAAAACTTGTTGGGCAGGTCATGGCTTGGATGGGTGCTGCTGAACAGGCTTTGAGCCAAGCATTCTCCAGCTTCTCATGTCTCAGATGGCTGCCTCTGAACAAACTTTGAGCCAAGCATTATTCTCGCTTCTCACACCATCCAACGGAGCAAAGCTTGCTATCACTGTCCCATGGTGGTTTCAAGAAAAAAAGATTAAGAGGAATGAGGGGAGAAGGGAAAGATACATGTTAAAATCACACAAAAGCAAAGGAGCAAAATGTGAATGCTGCCAATGCGCACAACAGAACTTACCTTACCCATGGATCACCAGGAGGCTAGAAAAAGTTAGGAAAAGTAATCTAATACCTAGGCCAACTTTCAGATTCCTTGCGTATTTCGAGCTGGGCCAGTCGTCTCAGCATGTGCCAGACTTTCACATAAATATGATTACAAGCAATAAACACAGAATCACAGAATGGCCAGGGTTGGAAGGGTTGGGACCTCAAGAATCATGAATCTCCAACCCCCTGCCACATGCAGGGCCACCAACCTCCACATTTAATGCTAAACCAGGCTACCCAGGGCACCATCCAACCTGGCCTTGAACACCTCCATAGACAGGGCATCCACAACCTCTCTGGGCAGCCTGTTCCAGCACCTCACCACTCTCACAGTAAAGAACTTCCCCCTGACATCCAACCTAAATCTTCACTCCTTCAACTTAAAACCATTTCCCCTTGTCCTGCAGTTACCAACCCTTTCAAAGAATTGATTCCCCTCCTCTTTGTATGCTCCCTTTAGGTACTGAAAGGCTGCAATGAGGTCACCCCACAGTGCTCTTTTCTCCACGCTGAACAAGCCCAGCTCCCTCAGCCTGTCTTCATAGGGAGGTGCTCCAGTCCCCTGATCATCTTGGTGGCTCTCCTCTGGACCTTCTCCAACAGCTCCCTGTCTTTCTTGTACTGCTGGCTCCACACTTGGACACAGTACTCCAGATGGGGCCTCACAGGAGCAGAGTAGAGGGGGACAATCACCTCCCTGTCCCTGCTGGCCACCCCTCTTCTGATGGATCCAGGATACCATTTGCCTTCTGAGCTGTGCGGGCACGCTGCTGGCTCATGTTAAGCTTTTCATCTGTCAAGACCCCCAGGTCCTTTTCTGCACGGCTGCTCTCAAGGACCGCTCCTTCTAGTCTGTATGGATGCCTGGGACTCCTCTGGCCCAAGTGCAAAACTCTGCACTTTGCCGTGTTGAACCACCCTGGTCCCCACCTGGAGGTTTAGGGATGCAGGGCTCAGGAACATGAGAAGTACTGGAACTCACCCAGGCCGCCAGTGAAGGTCGAGGCAAAGAACTCATTCAGTACCTCAGCCTTCTCTTTGTCTGTTGAAGCCAGTTCTCCTTTTACATTTACCAAAGGCGGTACACTCACTTTGGCCTGTCTCTTCTGGCCAATGTACCTGTCGAATGTCTTCCTATTGTTTTTTACATCCCTTGCCCAAGTTGAGTTCTGCCTGCACCTTGGCTTTCCTGATCCCACAAGAAAGGTGGTACAGAAATGTTGCTACAGATAGTCATGTTGCAATAATTTTTCTACCTAAGCAAGATTAATTCCAATTGAGACAGGTGGCAAATCTTGGATTGATGTATAATTGAACTAATATGATGTAACTGGCACTGAATAATTAAAATCACACCCCATAATGTTAGTGAAGTTACAAACAGACATTTGAACGATTGCTTGTATCTACAGTAATATTACCTACGAGTATAAAATTGTAAGAGGTCCTCATGCACACACATCCTTTTCCAATATAAATGAGCACTATTTCAAGGGTCTTATTGGGATACCTCTAAAAATGGCAAATATTTTGCTCAGTGTCGAGACAAATGTCTTGAGTCTTGATGGTATTACTCTCACAAATAAATCCTCCCTGTTCCCATACAGCACATGAACTAACATCAACAGTTTGTCATTTGTTTCCATTCTGTTGAGCCTGTACTCTGTGTTCCAATAGGTAGGGCAGAACCCCATTGTGATTCAGTCCCAGTGCAATGATTGGGTACACGGTATGTACTGAAGCATTGCACATTGTTAGGACAAAAGCTGTGGCAAAGTTATTAACAGGATGAGTAAAATTAACTAGATGCCACTAAGATTGAAATTCTCTCTCAAATTTGTTTGCACTGTCCCAAATCATCCTTCAAATTTCAGCGGGTAGAGCGTTTCCTTTACCTTCTACAACTAATAGCTTAGGAAGACATGATTTTGAGTTATGGCAAGTGCATCTACAATTAACTGGTGGTCTTTTATGCTAATTCTTTCCCATTGAGATAATACATTAGAAAAGAACTGCCCATTGGTTCCCAGTGCTGACAGGGAAAATTACAGGGGTGCTGCAATGCACATAGATCACTTGTTGCATCCAGCACCCTACTTTTTGTTCTGCATCTCCCCAGAGTTGCGGGAGTCAGCCAGCACTATCTTGGCCCCATTCATTTCCTGAATATATTTCATCACTGTGCTTAACCATGGTAGAAAGGGTTAAGCCTCTGTTAGAATTAGAATTCAGTCCCATACGCCCAGTATGCCCAATATGGGCACTGTGACCAGCCAGTGAATGTGATAGGGTCAGCATAAGTAATTACAAAAATTAATCTGAAGAATATGCCTGTCCGAAACAGTGACATTAATTATCATAATGTCCCTGGGGATCCCAGAGAAAGGAGCAGGGTGAGAAGGGAACATGTGAGGTACAGCAACAGGATCAGCATTTGTTAGCATCTGGAAAACAAAAGAGAGAGAACTTCCCACTTCCAGAGGAACCAAGGTTAGAGAGAGCATAACTGGAAAAGAAAACAACAATAACTTTCCTGGTCCCAAATGTTGGAAGGTGGGTGAAATCCAGATGGTTAATTTGATACATTTTCCCCTGATCATCTTTGAGCCTTTCAGATGTATTTGTTAAGAGGCTCTTAAAGGAACAGGACCAATGTGCAGCAAATCAATCAACATCAGTTGTCCTGGGGAGTAATCATCCCAGTAAGCATTTCTTTGAGTAAGGAACTACGGGGCACAGTGGTTGCCAGTGGTGAAAAGTATTCCAGGTCCCCAATAACCCTCTGATTCCTTTTCAGTTAACAGGATCTGTTCTCCCTGTCAGTGGCACTTTCCATACATACTCTGTCTCTGATTCCCTAGGAGTGTGACCAAAATCTTTCAGAATAGGTGACCTCCTTGATACTAACATCTGAATACCCACCTTCACTCTCTTCATATGCATGCCCAGTTTCTATCAAAGGGCAGAGAAGGGTCACCAGGTTTTCTGATTTGTCTTTTTGGGCTCTCACATCCCCCAGATTTTCTCCTGGATAGAAGTCACTACCTGAGGAACTCCCTCTCATTTCTCTTGACACAATTTTCTCTAAGGACTTGCTGAAGCAGGACATTTGAATGTTCTTTTTCTGACTGTCCCCTAAGATCTTCTACTTGGTCCTGCAGGTGTATAACCAATTCCTGCAAGGACTGAACAATTTGGGTTTCTGCCATGTGCTGTTCAATGCGAATCTCTACAGCAGCAGCAAGAGCAGCTCCTAGAGCTGCACAAATGATTGATTTTCCCTTTCCCTCCCCCATGCAAGTTTACTTGTGGAGAGAATTTATGCAATCCACGACTCCCTCTAAGCTGGACCAATTGTTCTATGCCCACTCCAGCTCCACGGGGGAGGTTTTGGCACTGTGCTTTTCCAAGAGGTTGAAGAGCGGATTCTTTTTTTTGTTTGTTTTTAATGATCATGCCTCAAAGTGCAGCAATCTCTTCAGGAGGGGTGGGAAACACATAAAATCAACAACTCAACAATTTCCTTACACTCCCAAAGGGTACACACATACTCTCTTCTACCAATAAGGCAGTTGCTACTATCACCTGGACACATATGGGCTGACCTCCAGATACAGGGTCTGATAGCTTAGGCAAGTATGCAATAGGTTTTCTTTTATCTTCCTACTCTTGTGTTAGAACTCCTAAAGCAGCTTCTTCAATGACAGTTAAAAAAAGGTGAAATGGTTCCTTTAAGGCAGGCAGTTCTAACCCAGGTGCTGCGATTAAGTCCCATTTCATTTCAGTACTTCTACTAATTATTTTTTCTCTTTTGTCCATTTTAATATGTTGGGTTTTCCCTCTAATAGTTTGAGATATTTGTGTTTTTTTTTGTTTTTGTTTTTGGGTTGTTTTTTTTTTGGTATGTATGCTTCTATGCATAATCTACAGCATGCAATTAGACCTAGAAACTTTCACAACTCCCTCTTTGTCCTGGGCAGAGGAAGCTGCACAATGTCCTGAATTTTTTCAGAATTCTCCATTTCCCTACAGAAATTACATACCCAAAGTATCTGACTTCTCTTTCCACATACTGCAGTTTATTTTTAAACACCCTTAACCTGTGTTCCCCAATAAATTCAGGAATTTACTTGTAGTCTCTTTTAATTTGGATTCCTCTGTTCCACAAATCAGCAAATCACCCACATACTCTAACAGCTTTACCCCCTCTTCATCCTGAAACTTTTCCAAAACTTTCTCCAGCAGTTGTCCAAATAAATTAGGTGATTCCATGAACACTTGTGGTAAAACAGTCCTCCTACTCAGATCAGGAATTGGGTAAATCAAGCCACTCACATAAGGGTTAAATATACTAAATTTAGAAGAACAATAAGGGAAGATCAGTGGGACATGCTGACCTCTTTGCAGTCAGGACCAAAGGAACTGTGCAAACATAAGGGGAGAACAGCCTAAAGCTACTGGTTTTGACCTGTTTGGATGGGGGAGCTATTGTAAGGTAAAAGGTCAGACCGAGGAAGACTTCTGACTTCATCCCCACGACCACCAGAGGGAGACCCTTGCTATGGACTGCGCACGCGTCAGAGTGGGGGGCAGCATGTAAATCAGTTCCCGGAAAGCAATGAATATGTAGATGAATCTTCTGAATATGTATAAGATGTGCTTATAAATCTGTAACACTTATGCTTGCTGGTGTGCAAGTTAGGAGGAATGATCCCCCTTGCACCCAGTGTCTGCGCAGCACTGATTACAACATACCTGCTTTATAACTACTGTGTGGTTATAGGGTTTGATTCCGCAAGTCAATTTTGGCACCCCAGATGGGACAACCTCTGCTCGGCTGCAGGACCGGTTGAGAAGGGGGACGCCTTCAGCGCACCCCGAGATTTCTCGGAAGGACTCCCCTTCCTCACCCGATCGCTGTGGGAGCAGACAAGGACCATCCATTGGCGGACCAGGTATGTGTATGGAATGAGGGGACCCGTAAGCCGTGTGGAGACGTCCTACGCTGGGTACAGCCACTGCTGCTGCCCCTGGGAGAGTGAGCTCACAGCTTGGGTTGGTTGCCGGCTGGGGTAGGAAAACTCCTCGGGGAGTTCCTACAAAGGGGACCCGTAAGTCGTACGCAGGGATTGGTAACATCAGGTATTTTGTTAAACTACTACTTGGATTCTTGTGGCCATCATACTGGGAATCACAGATTGTACTGCTATCACCACCTGTTGCGTGTGTTCGGTACCGTGTATTTGAGTAACTGCCATCAAAGCACTCGAAAGGAGTCCGAGCTCTGCTTTGGCAAATTGTAAAGCTGGCATTATGTGTGACTGCGAGCGAATGTGTTGAATGCTTGAGGCATGGCACAGCTGCAGTGTGAGTGCGGAGCGTAACGATGATTGTTGTCTGTCTGTCTGTCTTTATGTTTTTGTATGAATTTATGAATGGGGATGATGAATCCATAGAGAGATGCCCGGCCCATTTGGGGAATGACTGTCGACTCATTTATGTAATACTGTGTTCTGTTTGTGTTGAGGTGTGTGAGTGCTGTTTCTGTGGCGAGGTGTTTATAAATGAACAATATGGAGTGTTAGGGGAAAGTTATATGGTATTAAGGGTTTTTGGAAACTGAAGAACTGTGTTGTTTCATTTGTGGGTTCTGAATGGAATGTGAAAACTGTTTTGATGGTGTAAGAAATTGTTAATGGTATACAGAAGTAGAATTGAGAGTACAAATAGTGGAATAACATACAAAAGAAAAAGGGTTAAAGAAAAAGTGAGTTTATCTGCGCTGGCAAGAGAGCAACCCCCCTGCACCGCCCCCTGGAGCAGAACTTGGTGTGAGAGAGTGAGCCGGGGACAGAGACTGCTGCTGTAAACAGCATTACTTGCAAAGGGGGAGGTAGGGAGCGTAGGGCACTGGAAGTGAGAATAGCCTTCATCTGCAGGCATCTAGGGAACCTGAAATCCCAGTGTTTGCACTGGAAGCTTCTGGAGAGGAGGACATGAAATTGAAGTATGATGTTAGTAGCTGATGTAATTATGAGAGTTTGGAAAGCGAAAATTTTGGGAAGGACGCTGGTTGAGGATGGCAAAGATGAGAAGGGTGTGACAGGGAAGTCAGGACTGAAGGGAGGTGAGCGACATGAAGGAATAACAAAAAACAACAGCAAACAAACAAACAAACAAAAAACAGATTGAGAAACAGAGAAAGTAAGGAAATCAGGAATAACAGCAGCTGTTACTGTGGCACTAGAGCAGGGTGGTAGGATCCAGAGATCTACTCAGAGATAGGGGGCTGGAAGAGCCCAGGGAAGGCACTGCCCCACTGGAATGAAAGCAGTGGGAAAACTGCAGGGAAATGGGACACTGGTGGAGAAATCTTACCAAGCTGAGTGAGAGGGAACCATCTCTGATTGCAAACCTGAAGGATCAGAACCTGGGAATTTTACCCTAGCAGATCCACTGGTTAAATTGCAGCTAGGAGAGCAGGGATTTTGTAATAGTAGTAGGAGCTACTGCATAGTAAGAAAAGGCTTACTTTTGGGGATCAACTAAATGTAGAAAAAAAAATGGAGAAAAAGGCTGAGAAAACAAGTAGGAATACATAAATTCTTGTACATGCCAGGCTACTCTGGCAAGATTTATTAGAACAAATGAATGCAGAGATTAAATTCAATAAAACTGGTGCTAAGGATCAAACACTATTAACTGATTGGAAATTGTAAGTCTGCCTTTAACACAAACTGGGAAAAACAAGGTTGTAGCCCCAGAAGTTACAGAAATCTTAAATAAGGTCAGCTTAGGAGTGTGGGTATCACGGATACCTGGCAGAGCCAAAACTGCAGCCCTCAACAGAAGTTAAGTTAAAAGCAAAAGTTAGCCCAGTTCAGGATAAAGCAGTGCCCTTTGAGGCTTTGTGACTGTAGAAGGATAAAAGATTTGATTTATTCTTTTTTTTTATTTTTTTGAGTCTGAATTACTAACTGAATATGAATCCAAATACAATCCAACTATAGCAATACTGTAGTTTGTACAAGATTTGAGGGCAAGTAAATAGCAGTGGTGACAACATACACTTCATTAACCAAGTTAAGGAATTAGTAGTTGGAGTTTACCTTCTGGATTTGAAAGACGCCTTTTCTGCCTGGTTTGGCCAAAGGTTATTTGCCTTTGAACAGGAAAACTCCAATATGGGGAGAAAAGACTCAGTTAACCTGGACAGTCTTACCCTGGGTTGTGAGAACAGCTCAATGATTTTTGAGAGCTGCTCAACTCGTGAACCTGAGATTGGGTTCCTCCAACCCAAGGTAGAACTTTACTGCAGTACGTAGTTGCCACAGAAGCAAAAGAGGACTGTGTGCAATGGACTGTGAGTTTGCTGAATGTCTTGGTTTAAATGATTATCGAGTTTCTCAACAGAAGCACAAATAACTCCATAGCAAGTGACGTATTTGGGATATGAGATTACAGCTGGACTTGAAACCTTAAGGACTGTCAGGAAAGAAGCCATGTGCCAAACCCCTGAGCCACAACCTGCCAAGGAACTCCGTACGCTCCCAGGAATGACAGGATGGGGCTGACTGTGGATACACAGCTACGGACTGTTGGTAAAGCCAAAATATTATATGAAATGGGAAGCAAGGAGGGCATCCCCCAGCTGAAAGAAGAACTTGTGAAGGCCCCCTGCTTTGGGGCTACAGACATGGCTGATCCCTTCTGGCTGTTCTCGCATACAAAACAAGGAATAGCCCTGGGAGTCCTTGCCCAGAGCCATGGACTCTATCAAAGGGCAGTGGCACACTTCTCCAGACAGCTTGATGAAGTGAGTAAGGAATGGCCGGGGTGCTTGAGGGCGGTGGCTGCGCTGGTACTCAACATTCAAGAAGCCAGTGAAGTTATGCTAGGCCAACGAATAATATCTCATACAGTGTCTGCTGTATTGTAGGTAAAAAGAGGGCACTGGCTCTCACTCCAAAGGTTCCTGAAATACCCAGCCATCCTGGTAAGGCAGGATGATGTAGAAATAATTGTAACTAATATTGTCAACCCAGTATCTTTCCTTAGCAGAACTCCTGGAGAACCAGCATTTCACGACTGCTTTGAAACAACTGAAGCTGCATATTCCAGCCAGTCGGACCTGAAGGACAAACCCTTAGAAGATGCAGAGGACAGCTGATGTACTGACAGCAGTTTTGTGGGACAAGGAAACCGTAAGGAAATGCAGTAGCTGCAACTGACAAGATAATCGAAGCACAACCATTACCTGAGGGGACTTTCCCTCAGAAGGCTGAAATAACTGCCTGGACGAGAGCCTTACTTATATTACATATGCTAATTACATATTTGGGGTGCTACATGCTCACAGTACCATCTGGAAAGAGCAAGGATTGCACACCCAAGGAAAACAGCATGATGTAAATCTACTGAAGAGCGTGGCTATTATACATTGTAAAGGACATCAGAAGGGTAACACTGTACAGGAAACTGGAACTAAGATGGTGGGTCAGGTGGCAGAACAGGCAGTTGAAGAGGGCTTTAATTCCAGACGGTAAACTTAAAGTCTCTGAAGCTGAGTCAGAACCTGTACAGTATTCTAAAGAGGAAGGGATCTAATTGATTTAGAAGGGAAGAGAGCAAGCTGATAGATGGGTGCACGCTTGTCTGGACACATTGTTATGCCCCTCAGTATTTTATGGAAATTGGTTCTTTACAGGTGGGGGTTGAGGTGTTGAGTGAGTATACGGTCAGCTTGGCAAAGCAGTTAAAGAAAATTGAGAAAATGGTACCTGGTACAGGATCACGGGCCTGGATGGTCCAATGCACAATGTATTACCAGGCAACTATGTCTATGTTAAATCTCTCTCAGATTCACCTTTGGAACCAAGAAGGGAAGGGACCTATCAAGTGCTTCTGACTACTCACACAGCACTGAAGGAGGAAGGACTGATCGACCACTGTGGACTGTTGCAGAGAAGGAACCTCTTAAGCTCAAACTTACGAAGGCAACATGAATATATTATTTCTTGCAAATAGTGTTTGTAGAACTTGCTTTAGCTTTGCAGGATAATGCTTTTATACAAATGACAGAAAATCTCACTTGGGTTGAATATTTCGAATTGTTGGGTGTGCAATGCCTTGCAAAGAGATGGAGGGATGGAACTCCCTCAACATGGGATTCCGTCTACAAATTGGACACTATGGAGCAAGGCAGGAGGTAGATGTAGGTGCACAGATTAAGATATGACTATAGAAATAAAGGGACCTAAATTTAATTTACAACTTTGGGCAGATCATAATATTACAATACTTAGGAGAAATGGTACAGGTAGATCAATAAGTGTAGGGGAATTTAATGTATCTCTTCAGGATGGAGTACAGTTTTGTAATCTCGAGGGTCCAAGGAAGGATGAAATAGATGACCCTTTCTTTAATACTGCCTTTTATAAAGGGTCAGAAAAGTGCCCCTTGGGACCAGGGTTGTGGTGCTTTGTGATGATGGACAGGCAAGGAGGACCCTACTGAGGAACTGGAGAGGACATTGTGTATGGGGATATTTAGTGCTACATAATTCCTTTTTCAGTGGAACAGTTCCTCCTCCCAGGATACTTTGAACTCCTTGGAAGACGATGAAATGTGTAAATAACCCCTTCATAGAAGAAAACTGACCAGCTTCCATAACTTTGCTAGGTAGTTTATCCTGTTCTTGGGAGTAAGCGAATTAGAAAAGACAGTAGTTAACATTTCAGCTACTTTGGAGATAATAGAAAATGCAACTACAGACACAATACTAGCATTACAAATAGAAGTGTCAATGGTAAGTAAGGTAGTGCTGCAGAATAGGATGGCGCTAGATCTATTAACTGCAAAAGAAGGGGGAGTTTGTGCAATTATTAATCAGAGCTGCTGCGCTTACATAGATGAGACCCATAGAATAGAAACTGATCTGCAAACCATATGGGAACATACTAAAGTACTCCACCAAGTTAGATGATACTTCCTTTGGCTGTACTGAATTGTAGAAAAACTTAACTAGTTGGCTACCCGATTTTGTACAGTTGAAACAACCTTGTTATACTATTTTCCCTACTTGTTTTGATGTGTATAACTTTGAGATTTATGTTGTGGCTTTGTAAGGGTTGGGAGATAGCTATGAAGACTGGAAGAAAAAGAGACTACGGCAAAGATGGAGAATGGAAGTTATTTTAGGAATTTCCTTTCTCAAAATGGGATCATTTAGCAAAAGACTTTGCTAGGTTTAAAAAAGGGAGAATTGAGATCAGGAATGAGGTAAATTGAGCCACTCACATAAGGATTAAGTATACTAAACTTAGAAGAACAATAAGGGAAGATCAGTGGGACACGCTGACCTCTTTGCAGTCAGGACCAAAGGAACTGTGCAAACATAAGGGGAGAACAGCCTAAAGCAACTGGTTTTGACCTGTTTGGATGGGGGAGCTATTGTAAGGTAAAAGGTCAGACCGAGGAAGACTTCTGACTTCATCCCCACGACCACCAGAGGGAGACCCTTGCTATGGACTGCGCACGCGTCAGAGTGGGGGACGGCATGTAAATCAGTTCCTGGAAAGCAATGAATATGTAGATGAATCTTCTGAATATGTATAAGATCTGCTTATAAATCTGTAACACTTATGCTTGCTGGTGTGCAAGTTAGGAGGAATGATCCCCCTTGCACCCAGTGTCTGCACAACACTGATTAAAACACGCCTGCTTTATAACTGCTTTACGGGTACAGGGTTTGATTCTACACGTCACTATATTACTGCCTTCGTCCCGATCTGGGCCCTCTCATTCAAAGGCAAAAGGATCTCAACTCTCTGAGTCTAAAACACAGGTCCAGAAAGCATCTTTTAAGCCTATTACACTGAAACATTTATGTTTTTGTGGGATCAGACTCATTAAAACATAGAGATAGGAACGATGGGGTTGTTGCTTGAGAACTGTTCCATTAATTTTTCTTAAATCTTGCACCAGCCAATAAGTGCCGTCTGCCTTCTGTAATAGCAAAACTGGAGTGTTATAGGATGACATACAGAGTTCCAGAAGACTGCATTACAGGCTTTAGACCTATTATCCATTCTAGAGTTATGGGATATTGTTGCTGTTTCACAGCTTCACTCCCTTCTTGGGCAGTTATTTTTAAGGGAGCAATTGTGAGCCCACCCCAGTTTCCTAAATCCAACTCCCTAAATCCAACAAGCAGCATATGCAGACTCCTTCTCCAAAGCAAAAGAAAACAGAACAAAAAAATAATAAATAAAGGAGTTTACGTGCACATCTGAAGCTTGACAAATGCGATCCTTGTCAGACGCATATTTTGGCCAAAATACTTATCTGCAGCTGGTTATTTAGGCCACACAACAACATAATGTCTAATAATTTTCTGTTTATCCTTATCCCTGGCTGAGAAAAATGAGGTACTCATCCATGCCCATGACTTATTCTCTTCATGTCACCCCAAGCAGAACATACACTATTAGATTGCCCACTATGTCCTTACTCTTCTTAGTGGATATACAGTAGATGAGAACATGGTTTGAAGAAGATGATGCAGAGAAAACATCTACACAAAGCAAGTCATTTAACATTGGCTCAGAATGTGATTTTGAGATAGGGTGATAATCTGAGAATCATGAAGCTATGCCAGTGGGGACCATCAGAATATCTACAAGTGTCCAGCCTACACCATGTTCCTCTAACATACAGCTATTGCAGATGATGAGATCTCATTCATTCTAATGCCAAGACAGTGCAAGCTTATGGTGACACTTCATTTCTCTGGAGAGGCTTTGAAATTACTAAGCCATCTGTCTGATGCATTTTGTTGTTGTCTTGGAAATGGATTTCTCAGGTGACTAGGAAACAAGCTTCAAATCAACCACAACTCTAAAAGATAATGCACAATTGCAGTTGGTGATGTCATCCTCCCACCGTGGTGCATCTGCCTCCCAGGAATTCTCAGCTAGTCCCTGCTTCTTCTGTGGGAAAAATGCTCTCCAACAGGACTACTGCTAGTAGTTCACATCTCCCCTCTGAATGCCTGTCTGGCACACAGACCCTCTGTGCATCACACTCATGCACTTACCTGTACTTTTCCCTACACCTTCCAGCTAGATATCATATACATGCTGCACCACGGCCTACCCCTGTCTCCTGTGTTTGATGGTATGTGCAGTGCTCATGTAATGGCTGCCAGTGCCATGTTTCTTCTTGCCCCTTTGGTACTGGGGAGCTGTAATTAGCAGGCTGAGAGGAATATTAGACCTTGTAATCATTAACTGCGCTGTGTTTAGTGATGCATCTCTGAGTTACTTCATAAATCAAACATGAAACTGTTAGAGTTCAAGGAAGAGGTCAGTCATTCAGGCATAACACTGAAGAGAGACAGCAGAGGCTAGTGAGACACAACAGAAGGGAGACCAGGTGATGAGAGGAAGATCACACTGCAAGCACAGAGCAGTGCATAAAGCCTGGGAAGGCCCCTCCGGTTCTTGACCAGCCATACTGCTAGTACTTCAGCGTGAGGCTTCAACCAGGGCTTTGACAGTCCAAAAAGGCTGTAAAATGCAGTATAAATTCCTACTATCGCAACTGCAAGCCTTGATGCAATGGTCACCTTTATTATCTGCTCCGTGAGGCACTTCTGGGGAGCAAAAAGAGTAGAGATCTTTGGTGTTTGCTTCTCTGCCCCTAGTTGAAAGGCAATTCTGCAAACCCTCCACCACTGTTATATTCAGTGACTCCTCTCATGTTGCCTCTATTACCACAGGCTTGCAAGTTTTCCTTGGGGATGATGGAAAAAGGCTCCTTGAACAGCATGTTACTGTTACAGACAAATGCCTCATCCAGCACCTGGGCATTAGGGTCCACGTATCTGCCAAAGAAATGAAAAACGCATGGAAGAGCAGGAGGAGGCACAGGACCTGCCTTTTCCTGCAGTCCACTTAAAATCAAAGCACAGTGCCAGGTCTGCCCTTGGAAGCACCCTCAGGACAGGGTTCAGCCCCTGCAGCCAGTAGAGGGACTAAACCCTGAAGAGATTACTCCTTTAATGTAGTAGCAGGACCATTCCAGACTGTTTGCCTCTTATACACATCATTTGCAAAGGGTGAGCTGCCCCATGGCTACTGCATCTCTTCAGGTGGTGATAAGGTTCACACAAATGATCAGTGGGTTTGCAAATATATTTCCTCTAGACATGGATCAAACCATGCAGCAACTCTGCATTTGAAGGTTGAGATAGGTACAAACGCAAGAAAACAGTACCAGGTGGACTGCTACCTCCTGGGAAATGAGAAATGTCTCATTATTAAGAACTGTACGATTAGAGTCAGGTCCACTCAGTCCACTCAGTCCACTCAGTCTAGTCCACTCAGGCTCTGCTACCACAGCTGTGAAGAAAGTAGAAGGCATTCTCAACAACAGTGCTCTCCCCCACTTCTCCCTACCCACAGCAAGGAGACAAATTTTCCTTTAATTCCCTTTGCCTGGACACAGATCTGAGCAGAAAAGGCAGAGTGACTGATCCAGGTGGGGATGTATTACTGTTTTGCATAGAAATCATCCTGCCTTGCTACAGATGTCAAAGGGCCACCTGAGATGACAATGAAAAATACTGACAGTACATTTACTTCAGAGAACAGAGTAGAAGAGATAGTTCTTGGGGAATAATGTGAGCAGAATGTTTTCTGAAGGGTCACTGCACCTGATCAACAGCCTTCTTCCCAACTCTTTTAAGCTAAGTCCCCAGAAAGCTGCACGGTCTGGAGCTTTGTCCCCTCCTCCAGCCAGTGGTGCCAGAGAAAACAGGCATAGGTCCCACTAGACTCAGCAGCAGCTTCAGGAAAAATAAGAAAACAACTAAGCTTGGTACTGGTGTGCACAGGTGCCAGTAGTCCTGGGACTGGATGGACATCAGTTTTTGAATCTGCCACCTACGTTATTTGAAACTGCGGTCAAAACTCATAACAGTTCCTTGTTCAGCATTGTCATCAACTACTCAGTGGAAGTCAGGTGGATGTCTTGCTTGATAGGTTAGAAGTCACAAAAAGGCAATTACCTTTTTCATAGAATCATAGCATGGCTTGGGTTGGAAGGGACCTCAAGGATCACCTCCAACCCCCCCGCCACATGCAGGGACAGTGACCTCCATATCTAATACTAGACCAGACTCCCCAGGGCCCCATCCAACCTGGCCTTGAACTCCACCAGGGAAGGGGCATCCACAGCCTCTCTCTGTTCCAGCACCTCACCACTCTCATAGTAAAGAAGTTCCCCTGATATCTAACCTAAATCTTTCCTCCTTCAACTTAAAGCCATTTCCCCTTGTCCTGCCATTATCTACCCTTTCAAAGAGCTGACTCCCCTCCTGTTTGTAGGCTCCCTTTAGATTGAAAGGCTGCAATGAGGACACCCCACAGCCTTCTCTTCTCCATGCTGAACAAGCCCAGCTCCCTCAGCCTGTCTTTGTAGGGGAAGTGCTCCAGCCCCCTAATCATCTCTGTGGCTGACCTCTGGACTCTCTCCAACAGTTCCATGTCTTCATTGTATTGAGGGCTCCAAACCTGGATGCATACTCCAGTGGGGCCTCATAAAAGCAGAGGCCTCCCTGCTGTCCCTGCTGTCCATCCCTTTTCTGATGGAGTCCAGGATACCACTGGCCTTCCAAGCAGCAACAGCACACTGCTGACTCATGTTAAGCTTTTTCATTCACCAGGAACCACAGGTCCTTCTCTGCAGGGCAGCTCTCAAGAACTACTCCTTCCAGTCTGTATGGACCAGCTTTAGATTCTGTTGAGGTCCCTCTGAATGGCATTCCTTCCTTCCACCGTGTCAACTGCACCACTCAGCTTGGTGTCATCAGCAAACTTGCCGAGAATGCAGCCAATTCCGTCATCAATGTCACTGATAAAGATGTCCCCTGGGAGACAGCTGGCCTTCTCCTGGACACAGAACCATTGGGCATTGATTGTCCTGGACACAGGACCATTTCCTAAACAAAGGACCAAGATTACTGGAAAAGGGTGCTCACAGTTGAAAACCAGAGCAGCAAAAATTGTCCGGAATCCTTTTGGTCAGATTAGGCTGATCGCCATTTTCTGCTTGCTGGCTTATGCCCTGTACTTCATGTGCCAGTCCCTGGGGATCCAGCAGCTATGCACCCAGCTCTCTGCAGAGATTAGAAGAATGCTCAATTACATGCTGAAAAGGCACAGGTGACTATATTATCATAGCTTGTGACTTCAGAGCTTTTGGAAAGGAAATCCTCTTCACTTCTGAAGTAGGAAGTAGATGAGTTTGAAGAGGTTCCAGTAGGTAGAACAGCTTATGCTACTCTCATCCAGAAGATGGAGCAAAACGTGAAAACTATCCAGCTGAAGCTGTTTCATGATTCAGATTAAGAGCTGAACTGCTCTACTGTGTACACTCACAAAACTTTGTGGGTGTGAACAAAGCAGCGCCAGTTTTACACTCAATGCCAACACAAACAAGCAGCTCTCTGCCTGAAGCCTATTCCCCATCCCATTCTTTTAAGCTAAATGATTTCCTTCCAGTACTCCACATACCCAGCCTGTTAATTCATTGCTCTTTATCCTCTGTGACTTCCCATGACACCTTTTTCCAACACACAATTCAAACAGCAACTTCCATTTCTCTTTCTCTTAGCAGCTGACAAACTCATGTTTATATTGCTGCTGTTGTGGTTTAACCCAGCAGGCAGCTCAAGCACCACAGTCGTTCATTCACTCCTCTCTACCTCCCAGTAGAGACTGGGGAGAGAATTGGAAAAAAAAGAAGTAGAACACTTGGGTTGAGATTACAACTAGTTATAAATACGTAAAAGGAAGAGTGAGAAATAACAGTAATGATAATTTTATATATATATATATATATATATATATATATATATATATATATATGCATGTATGTATCTACATCCAAGAGATGCACAAGCAGTTGCTCATTGTCCGTCAACCAATGCCCAACCCCAAGGAAGGGTTGCCCGCCCTGCCAAATCTCTGCTGCTTTTCTAGCTTTTATTTGCATGATGCCTTTCTGTATGGAATACTTCTTTGGCCGGTTTGGGTCAGCTGTCCTGGTTCTGTCCCCTCCCAGCTCCTTGTGCCCTCAGTTCCCTTGCTAGCAGGGCAGTACAAGAAGCTGAGACACTGAAATGTCACTGAAATGTCCTTGGCACTGTACAGCACTGCTCAACTAAAATGTTGGTGTGTTATCAACATCATTTTTCCCCTAAAGTCAAAGCAGCATCATACCAGCCACTATGAAGGAAAAATCAACTCTGTCCCAGCTGAAACCAAGACAACTGTCTACACAACATGCCAGTATTCCTTGAGGCTTTGCTGATTCTGCAAAACTTTCATGCCCTGACAATGTGTTCCTGTTTACTAAGTCTGATCTTCTGCTTGTTTTCTCCTTCTAACACACGCTCTATAACATCCTTTTCACAAGTCAGTGTAGAAAATCTGTCCTCCAGAGAAAGACTTAGGAAACTCAGGTACTTTCACTTACAGAAGAGAAGACAGACTGATTCAGCTGCAGTTCTAGACTACGATCTGGGGAGTAGACTTTCAGAAATCTAGGTTAATTAAAAAAAAAAAAAAAAGAAACAAAACAAACAATTAAAACAAAAGAAACAAAATCCACTACCAGCAACCCCGAACTCCCAAGCTCCAAAATGCAAACTCTGATAGCTCTCTGTCCATCTTGCCCTGAATCAGTATCACTGAATCATACAAACATAGAACGGCTTGGGTTGGAAGGGGCCTTCAGATTACCTGCTTCCAACCCACTGCTATGGGAAGGGCTGCCACCTGCGAGATGAGGCTGCCCAGGGCCCCATTCAACCCTGCCTTGAGTGCCTCTGGGGATGGGGCATCCACTACTTCTCTGGGCAGCTGTGCCAGGGCCTCACCATTCTCTGGGTAAAGAATTTCCTCTAAATATCTAACCTAAATCTCCCCTCTTTTGGTTTAAAACTGTTCCCACTTGTCCTATCAGTATCAGACCACAAAAAAATGTGGTCCCCTTCCCGCATGTAAGTTCCCTTCAAGTACTGGAAGGCATCAATGACGTCTTTCCAGAGCCACCTTTTCTCCAGACTGAGCAATCCCAGCTCCCTCAGCCTCACACATACCTGGGAATGCCTCAACCCAAATGCAACACCTTGCACTTGGCCTTGGTGAAACTCATTAAGTTCTCAGGTGCCCACTTCTCAAGCCTGTCAAGGCCCCTCTCAGTGCCCTCCGTTCTATTGTGTCCACTGCACCACTCAGCGTGGTGACTTCAGCAAACTTGCTTGAATTCAAGTATCCTTGAATCTGAATGCAGAGCAGAGAGCGTGATTACACAACTGCAGCAGCCAGTCACTGGGATGGCATTCCCAGCACGCAGAAGATTCTTTATGTCTGAAGTATTTTAAGACATGGGTGATGGGTGTCTGACCCCCACAGAGGGTGTGGTCAGTCTCTCAATGTCCAGAAGAAGGTGGATGTGGATGGTGGCCCCCACGGTTCCGCCATGGGACTGGTAGCCTTCAACATCTTCATCAGTGACACAGACGGTGGGATTGAGTGCACTCAGCAAGTTTGTGGATGATACCAAGCTGTGTGGAGCTGATGACAGAACAGAAAGAAGGAATGCTACCCAAAGGGACTGGAGCAAACTTGAACCCAGTGAGACTCCATGTGTGCTGCAACTCTGTCGAGGCAATCCCAGATATGTGTACAGACAGGGAGAAGAGAAGGCTTTGGGGAGACCTCGTTGCAGCCTCCCAGTGCTTAAAGGGAGCTTATGAACAGGAGGGTGACTGACGTTTTCACAGTTTGATATTGATAGGACAAGAGCAAATGGATTTAAACTGGAAGAGATTAGATTTTAGAAAGAAATTCTTTACTCAGAGCATGGTGAGGCAATGGCACAGGCAACTTAGAGAAGCTGTGGATGCCCCATCCCAGGATGAGTTGAAGGCCACACTGCATAGGGCTCTGGGCAGCTTCATCCATCACAGCCACTATCCTTGGAAAGGAAAACAAATCATCTCTATTTCATCTCAGTGTCCTGCTTCCTGATATTTAATGTTTTTGGAAGATGTGCCTGTCCATGGCAGGAGGATTAGAATCAGGCAATATTAAGGTCCTTTCCAACCTGAGCCACTCTATGATTCTAAGGTTTCCCTTGGGTAGTTTTGAAGCCTGAGCTGTGGAGGTCAGGGAGAATAAAAAATTATCAGTCCTTTTCGGTGGCCTGAAGAATGACACCACTATGCATGCCTCCCACCACATTAATTTTTCTGGCTAACGGCACACAGCTGCACTGAGTCAAGCATCCCCACGTTCAGAGCTTTCTACCCTATACTGGAGCAAGCAAAATGGCTCCTGTTATTGATTAGGTGATAGCTAGAGTCCCTCACCCACAACTGAGTCAGTCTGGTAGGCAGCACCAATCAGGCTGGAGCGTGTATCCCAGCTCTCAACAAATTACCCATCTGCAGTCACAAACGTCAGGATTCCTGAGTTTCAACTGAGACATGCTTTGTGGTAGCTTTTTCTATTCCACAATCTGCAATGTCAACTGAAAGCTAAAGATGACAACAAAGTTGGGCTGAACAGCTCCGAGGTGTAATTGGGTTTGAAATGAAAATCAGTTCTGATGTAAAAGGATATCTCAGCTGTATGCCCCCCTATATTTAACATGCTCTCTCTCACCCTCTCCCCAGCTCTCTTTCTCGTTGCCTTTCACGTAGCGTCTGAATCAGAGCTCCATCTTCTTTATTGTGACTGGGCACTGGTTGCTTTGATCACGTTGAAACGTGGCATTGCGCTAATGATTACCAAAGCCCACCTTTGATGTTGGTTGCGAATGTGCTGCTTTGCCAGAAGAGAGAACTCAGATGCTTTTGTTTTCTGATTATTATCTGTCATGTTTATGAACAACAGCAAGATGGGAAGAGAGCATGAACACTTAATGGACTGAAAAATTAAGGGACTGCCTGGCCCCCAGCATCCGCTGCCGTGTGGACTGTGAGGGGCAAGGCAGAGTGCTCCACTGTGTGCTGGATCATGGGGAAGGGGCTCTCCCCAGTGTAATGCGGTGGAGATGCTCTGTCCCAGCAAGCACCACCTGCACACTGGTGTGCAAGACCACTGAAATGGTCAAGTACAACAATTCCTCTGCAGCACCAACTGGCGTGGAGAGAACCAGCAGACCCCCAGCACTGCTTTGCCTGACCGTGGTCCAGCCCCTTCCAAACTGTTTTGCTGTAATCTCTCTTGGCATTTAAACTATGCCTATTCCCTTGGTATCCAACTGCTTCACAGCGTAGGAAAGTACACACCGTGGCTAGAACTGTTGCCAGTGAAAAACAGCATTGTGACAAGAGCTCTCACTGCTTCCATGCACTTAAATAATCCTGATGGAAAAGGCTCCAGAAGGTGCCACTCAGGCCTTGAGCTCTGCCAAACCAACCAGAAGCATATCTGAATAGCTTACCTGATGTAGCTCTTTTCTTTGGGTACTGCTACTCACTTGATCACATTTACAGCTGAAGTCTGGCCTGATCCTCTGCTTTTTCATGCCCACTGCTTCTGCAGCCTTGGTAAGTTTTTAAGTCACGGATGGTCTTGAGGAGAAGCACTGCCATGAATGGTGCTCGGTAACTGAAGAGCTCACATTCTCCACAGCATGGTCTGAGCCTTCCCTACAGCGCTCATCAGCTGGAAAGGGACCGACTCCATACTTGAACCAAGACTCTTCTCCACCATCTTGCTGCTACAGATTTCCTTAGGCTTCTGGGATCATTTGAGCCGTCACATCCCTGTAAGACAGTTTTTCAAGGTAAGCAAGATTCAGATTTTCTGTATCCTGTTCAGCTATTCATTGCCTTGCATGAAGGACTTTTATCACAGAATCCAGTGCAGTCAGGATGCAACAGCCTGTCACCTTTGAGAAAGCACAGCCGTGTCATACTTAGTGCAGTGAGCCAACAGGAACAACCAAATGAGAGACCTAGTCTGCTTGACAGCTCCATTACATGCTGTAGTAAATCCTTTCAGTAATTTTGAATGCGCTTTGCCTCACTTGGTTATGTCATTTGCCTGAGCCCTGTCATATCACGCACACCAACTTTTAAATTTGTCATCTCAAATGACTTCTTTCAAAGCCATTTTGAACAAGGACAATACTGGTGCTCACACATGCCTATACATATTAATTTTTTGCTAAAGATCTCTTTAGAAAGACAGTGGGAACAATATTATTTTTTTAATCTACTATCTACTGAAAATGGAGTTGCAAATACACCACAAATTTAGTGATTTTTTTGCAATCCTGAAACTTATTCTCAAATCCCTTTATCAAAATGGAAAGCACAGCTACATGTTTTTCACTGTTCACAGGACTGTGTTTAGGCACTGCATCAAAATGCACAGTTATTTGCCATCGCTTGAGTCAGCATTGCACTGTGCCCTCCCCGTGTCCTGGGGAGCCCAGACAGTGCTGATCACACACGCTGACGCTCAGCTGTTGCAAGTGATGGGTGCATGCCTGGGCCGGGTTGGGCCACTCACTGCTGACACCATGATGGTGTGGGGCAGGAGGCGACTGCGGGATGGGCTGTCTGGGCTTCATGCAGCTTCTTGACTGAGCACTGGAAATGTTTGCCCTACAGCATTAAAAAAAGATGATTTTCTGACTCTCCTGCAGCCCAGTGCCACAAAACTTCCTGTCCAAGACTTACTTTTTACAGGATCGTAGAATCACAGAATCATTACAAATGCAAGGTGCTGCACTTGGGTCGGGGCAATCCAGCTACTTACAGAAACTGGGCGAAGATCTCCTTGAGAGCAGTGCTGCAGAGGAGGACTTGGGGGTCCTGGCAGATGAGAAGCTGGACATGAGCCAGCAGTGCCTGCCTGCAGCCCAGAAGGCCAACTGTGTTCTGGGCTGCATTAAAAAATGGGTGTCCAGCAGGGAGAGGGACATGATTGTCCCCCTCTACTCAGATCTTACAGGGCCTTATATATCTCATAGATCTTATATGCAGTACTGTGTCCAGGCACGGGGCCACCAGTGCAGGAAGGATGTGGAGGGAGAGCTGGAGCATCTCTCCTATGAGGAAAGGTTGAGGGAGCTGGGCTTGTTTAGCTTGGAGAAGAGAAGGCTGTGGGGAGACTTCATTGTGGCATTCCAATACTTGAAGGGAGCATAGAAACAGGAAGGGGAACAGCTGTTTATCAGGATGGTGACATAGCAGGGGGTTGGAATGAGGAGATTACTGTGATCCTTTTCAACCCAGGCCATTTCATGATTCATTTGTACCATTTCAAATATTGGGTGTTTTTTTTTTTTTTTTTTTTTTTTTGCCAAAAACGGAATCTGAAAACGTGGGTAGAAAGCTCTGCCTACTGACCCAGTGTCATTTTGAATAGTCAGGTTTATATTGCCACCATCTGGGGTTGGCAAGACCTAAAAATGCCATTAATAGGCTTCAGAAATACCTGGGGTGGTCAGAAGGACAATAGCCTGCGTTACTGTTCTTGCAGCTGCCACAGGCTTCACGTGCTCCAGATGACAGTGACTGATAGATTACACTGCCAGTACCTGTCTGTGTTAGGCTCAGTATTAGACACAAAATGCCTCAGTTACTTTTGCAAATTGGCTTCATATGCCTGTTCACAAGATGAATTCTCCCATCAACATGAGATCACAGAACTTCAGCTGAAATAGAATACATAAAGTTTTATCAACTTCTATTAAGTTCAAATATATATCCTCTCTCTGTAGAAGTATTTTCCCCTAATCAGTTACTCCTCAATAACTGCCACCTGTTCTCAGCTGGAAGTTTTCCTTTGGAGGATGCTGGAATGAGGTCCATCTCAATCTTTTGGCACTTAGCAGAAGATTGCAAAGGGAGGTCCTGCCTTCCCAGGTTTCATTCTCTCTTCCTCATGAGCCTTGTTCTTCAGTTCAGCCTTGGACATTTTGCGGGAGGTTGCAAAAGAAGGCTGTCATCTTCTGGGCTTAGTTTTCTATTCCTCCTCAGCCTCAGCATTTCATCCAGCCCAGGACATCTGGCTGGAGGCTGCCAAACACCTCTGCCATTTTCTTGGCTTACTTTATCCTTGCGTCTCAGCCTCACAATTTCATCCAGCCTCAGATGTTTTGCTGGAGGCTCCCAGTTGAGGCAGGACTTTCCTGCCTTTCTTTTAGCATGGAGCACCAAATCACACATCCTTCAGGCTTAGCAGGACAGCACCCAACAGTCAGCAGCCTTGGCCTGAAGCTTTTTTGTATCTGTTGTGCTCCAACAATCCATGGCAATGGGTGGCTCGGTCTCCTGTTCTCACCACCTGCTAGGTGTGACCGTCCAGGCAGTTCTCAGAGCATCCCACTGCCTGCTGCTCCAGTCCAAACTCCAACAGCTTCTCTAGGAGGAGCCAATGGGTAACTGTGCTGCAAGGGTTCCTCAGGAGCAGGTAGACGCAGCTATGCACTGCTCTCTCCTGAGCAAGAAACCATTCTCCAGCATGGCTCCAGCCAGCTCTCTCCACACCGGGCTGCAAACCTCATCACCAGGGCCCATGGGTTTCTCTCTGTCCTCTGTCTCAACTGTTGCCTGACACAATGGATTGAGTTTACGTGCCAAGGCTTTGCAGCTGGACTGTCCTCTGTGAGAAGGGTTTGCTTAGGTAGAGACAGCGTCCAAAGAAAAGCAAAACATGTGCCATGATACCTTCACACAAAGAGGGGACCATGTATATGCAGGCTGCACGAAACAGAACCTTCAAAATGGTATTTCACAGCACTGCAACAGCACCTGGACGGAGCAAAGGGCTGTAAATACTGCAGCACTTTCATCTGGACTGGCACAGAACAAAACAGATGAAAATAAATCCAAAGCAACAATATTCTTCTGATCTCCATTGCAGAAACTAACATTAAAAATGCACAAGTAGTTTTCTCTTCTTTGGTTTATAACAGGAATCCTTGAATGTCCGAATGAAAGAGAAAGTTCCCCTCTGCAGGGTTAATGTAAGGAATCTTTACGTGGAACTAGAAAATGATCTACATACCCTGAACGGGGCAAATTTCCCACCAAGTTCACTTGAGATAGAAAGGATACAGATCTGGCTATATGTGGATTCACATAAGAAATTTCCTAGAGAGTCCGTCAATCATTCAAAACACTTGAGAACAAGAAATCACACTAAGATAGCACACCTCATGCTATACCTTTCCTGTTTCTATTGTTACCAGAACACTTGCCCCTTCCTTCCTGTCAGTTCCCTGCTCCATGTCATAATAGCTACAACTGGGAAATGCAAACAGCAGTGGCCTCCAGTCAGTGTGCAGTAGACTTCAGAGACCCATGTATTTTTCACACCAATTAGAGTAATTTGAGTTAATGATCAGAACAAGGCTACTGCTGTGGGTGTGCATTTCACTGATGTGGAAATACCATCATGTTTGCTTACTGGGTGATCTTTTTAAGTTCAGTTTCTGCAGAACCCAAACCCACAACCTCCTTGCTAGCATGGATTACCTACTGTACCAAAGACAGAAAATTCAGCTGATAAAAAAGCGAATTGACTTTCTCTTCAGTTAATCTTAGAGTTCAGGTGAGAAACTCCCCAATGTAATAACCAGCTAAGAAAAGTCAATTTGTCCTTTTCATTTTGAATCACCAAATGGAAGCTCTGCTTCATTTTCCTCTAAATGCACTATTTCCCGAGGCACATAGAAAAGAGACTTCACCTTCTGAAGCAGACCTATACACATCACTTAAAACTTAAAGCAGAGTGTTTTGTTTCTGCTTTCTAGTTTCTTTCCCAAAACAGAGCTTAATCTCATTAGAACTTCTTTCTATGTTTTTCATGGTATGGTAAAATAAGAATCACATTGCTTTCGCCACAGCAGATGCATAATACAAAGTGCTAACCAGTAACTATTTCCACATCAAAACGTTATTATCTATATTTAAAACTCACTGAGCTACACATCATAACTCTTACTTTTTTTCTTCTCAATCACTGGCAAGAGGTCTTCTCAAGTCCTTCCCACTCCACGTTAACATACTATGCAAAGTCCAGCCCAAGACAATTACTCTGGGGAAGCTTTTCTAAGGCCTTCCACAGTCACAGCAATTTGTCAGTTCCTCTTTCCTGCAGCTTTCCTCAGATAAATAATTTTACTGCTTTGTGGTACTAAGTAATTATGGCTCATTTTATTTGCCAGTTTGTTTTTTTTTTCCTCCATTACAGGTATCTACTGTTAGGTCTCTCACAGAGAAATCATAGACACACGCTGAGTATCAGGACAAGAACGTCTCAGGCAGTGGTGGAGAATGTGATGTAGCATCACAGTAGACATTCTTGCCACATTCTGCAAAACAAATTATTAAGTTGCCAATTTCAATGGTGCAGATATATTCCTAAGATGTATCAAGTCATTACAGCTTTCTAACATAGAACATTCTTTTTGAGTGGGATTTAGTTTGAGAAGACATAAAGCCTTTACCATTCTACTCTGAGCTCCCCTGGACAGCACAACCTTCTTCCAAAGAAAGGAAAGAACATTTGAGGACTCTTCCCTCAGTTCAGAGGGAAATACTTGCTGAAGTATATATACCACAGTTTCCATCACAGGATCAGAAGTGGGTAGTGTCAACTGTCAGGACATGCTTTAATCAAAGTTCAAAAAAACCCAGACATGCTGTACTTTAGATCCGACCACACTATCCTTACTTCCTTTCCAAGACACGTGGCATATACTGCAGTACTCTTCTACACAGTCTGATGTTTTCAAAACACACATTTGTGATGGACAAACGCGGAACATTTCATATTTGCTGACATCAGGATCAGTTATCTCCATGTACTGAGCAGCACGTACCCAGCCCAGACACAAGGATGAACAGAAATATGCCAGTTGATATTGGTAGTAAAGGAGTGGTGAAAACAAGCTCTATTGTAACATGCCTGCAAAGCAAGGAGTGGATGAAAACATGAGAGCCCCTGTTCAGCACCAAAACATACAACAGTCCTCTTCTGGGGCCATAAAGCACGACACTGAAATTAGTGATGATTCTTAACAGCCCTAAGAAAACAGCTACTAAAACCTTCAGTAATGCAAAGTGAGAAGCTTAAACACAGTTCAACTGCTCTGTACCTGTAATGATTTGGTTATTTACAAGAACCATATTTCATACATAATGTTTAGCATTACTGAGTTTGTGTGTGCCTCGTAAGACTAACAAGTTATAATTTATCAGTGTTCTTTCAGTTGCTCACAATGGCAGCTTGTATGCTTTCCTCCAGTAACACACGTGCTTTCCTCATGTCTTTTCTTGAGAACATTTTAGTGATGTATGAAGTCCTACGCGGTCTGCTTGCCTTATCGAACATCATCAGAAGAATAAAAGACATCAGTGTCTTCTCAATTATATTGTAGGTGAAGGCCTTTAGACTGAGGAAGAAGTGCTGAGGCACTGGCATACGGCAAGCACCTCCGTGATGCCGATGAGTTGTATCCACCCGATTAAACAAGTCATTGGTCACAAATACAGGACATATGATTGACTTGATAATTTCAACTGAAACTTCGCTCTCTTTCCTCTATCAAATAAAGCTTAATGTCAAATAGATCCCATCTTAAAGACAGATCACGAAGATTTTTTTTTTTTTTTTACACTGGATTAACTTCTACTCAAGTATTTAAGAGTAACATTTATATTGGTTTTTTTTTTGTTGTTCTTTGGCACCTGCAATTCATTTATGGAGATGATTTAGAACAGACTTTAGAAGCTAACTGCCCTGCAGAAAGAAGAAAGAATTCCCAAACTTGTTTGGTAACACGAACAATCTATAAAATCAAACAGTAGAAAGGTTTGTATTTTTGACTTAGTATACCAGGACCAATTTACAACAGTGAAAACTGTAGTGAAGAAAAAGAAGAGCATAATTGCAAACCATTTTTCTCTTATTAAAAAAGAAAAAAAAAAAAAAGCAATTCGCTATGAATTTCAGCATTAGGAAAGGCAGCTATTCTATTTTGCAAAATAAAAGAGCATGTTATGATAGCCTACCTTAATGACTAAACAATGCTTCTTTTACAAAGAAAGAAAGAAATTATAAAAACACCATGCACAGTTTGTCACTGTAAGACTTGTCAAGGACAGACACCAGACAGTAACTTGCATCTAACTGTATTTTAAAAGTCTATTGAAATCTGTCCATCTCCATGGCAACTCAAAGCATGTATTCCTCTCATATGATGGGATAAAGAGTTTTTGTGAGTTCTGTTTTCATAGTCAACCTTTTGTTATATACCCCGTGATGTTTGGTTTCTTAATAAATATGTGAATCTATATGCAGACATAAATGAGAAGTGATACATGCTACATGTACTGCTGCTTGCTATACTGTCCCTTAAATCAAACTTAAACCATAAATTCTGTGCTCTTCAAAGGCAAGTACATTTCAATCCTATTACTGTAGCTTTTCAAATATTAATGATGTAAGGCCTGCTTACAAACTAATTTTATTTTCCTCAAAATATGGGACTACTTCAATCCGTCAGAGCTCTCAGACTTCAACAAATCAATCTAAGGAACCAACAGAACTAATTTTCTTAAAAGTAGAGAATCAAAAGAGTAATTACAGGAATCCTTTGTAAACTCAAAATACGAAGCATTTCAATGGAACTTCAGCAAGTTGATGCTAGAGAAGAGACGTATTGAAATTGACTGCATTTTATGGCAGTGACCTAATAATTAATAAATGCAGACCCGAGGCCTGTTCCACCAAAGAGGAACTGCAGAACTCATGACATTCACTAAAGGTATTTAACAAAAACTACACATAGTGAAGTAAATGCAATTCTCAGTTGAACAAAGCATGAGGAGGACTTCACACAACTTTCCAAAAGTTGGTTCCAGAGCTCTTAAGCTGCACAAACCTCTACGATTTAAGGTACAAAAATGTCTAAGATATTAAGTAGAGTGACACAAAACACTCCATGACACTTCATCTCCAGCTTCACCTTCCATGGACCAAACATACCAAATTATGCAGTTATCCACCCTGCACACTCTGAACTGCTCATCGTGCTCCAAATCATTCTGCACATACCTTTCACAACTCAATTGAGAAAATGTTCAAATATTTTCCAGTACTCAAATGGCAAATCAGCTAAAAGCCTTTGATTAGGATTGCTAAGCAATTAGATATTTTACTCAGCACACTCTCTGACAAACTGAAGAAGCAGATGCAACCCAAAGTGGAAATAGTTACTCTTTGCTTCTTTCATGCTCAGCACAGCACTTCTAAGACCATCAGCTGTCACTTACACTCACGGCCAAATTTCTGAACACCCATCCTTCACTGTAACTAAGAAAAATACAAAACACTTCCATAATGCTATTGAATCATAGAACACAGGACTAGAGATGACTGAGTTTTCTGTTAACATCAACCTGCACCAGTCAAGTTGCTATGACTCTTTCCAAACATCCTTCTCACAACACTTGAACAACCATGCTAAAGGAGTTTCCTGTCTGCAGGCAACCTCAAAACTGGCTCAGAAAGAAGAAAGGCAATCACATATGGTACCTTTCCAGGAGCTCACCTGCCAATAACAGTGTGTGTGAAGTATCTTCAGCACTGTGTTTCCACCCTGTACATTCACGGGAGTGAAGTAAGGAAAACCAGCAAACAACTGAAACTGAGATACATTTACAAAAGAAACACCTCTTTTCAGTGATTACAGAGCTAAAATGAAGTCAAAACCTCCCAGATGAGAACTGACAGTTCTCAAGTAGTATTCAGACACTGCATGTGTCTGTGCTCGGGTTTTTTTGTTTTTTTTTTTGTGGTGCTGTGTTTTTGTTGTTGTTTTGTTTGTTTTAAATATCACTTTTATGGTTTCATCAGTTTTGAGTAAAAGCCACCATACTAATTAAAAAGTCTCAAAAATATATCAATACCAGATTAAAAATTACACCAGTGATAGAACAAAAAAAGGACTTTGTAAAGGACAGTGTACAAAAAAAGGACTTCTGTTCTACAATGCAAGTTTTGAACCAATGCCCCTCTGCAGTAGTCAGCGAAGCCTTACAACACCCAGACCAGCCCCAACTGCACCACGTCCTTTTGCCCACTTTTACATTAGATAGGAGCTTCAGAAGGTTTAGAAGCAGTCAACAGGAATTGTCTTTCAAACTTAGCTGGCAAAGGATTCCACCTATTCCCAGTGGATTAAATCTTACTCCACATTCTTTCCCCTGCTCTCTTTTCTGCAGAGACGTAGCAAATCGCCTTGTGTATAATCATTGGATATCAAGATGTACAATCAGTGGATATTAAGATGTTATAATCACAAAAGAACAAAAGAGTTAGGCAAAGTAGACTAAGATAATAAGGAGAATAAATGGAAGGCTTACCCGTATGTCAGGCTCACCTATAGAAAGCACCAGAAGAAGGGATCTCCAGAAGAGATCCTTCCCCACTGGTAGCCAGCTCTTCAATAGGTCTAGGAGGGGTGCAGCCAGGCTCCAGCCCTTCCTGCAGCACAGGTGAATTGCCTTCAGCTGTGCTCCTGTGGCTGACTCATGGCTCGCCTCAGGTGATCAATCAGAGGTTCAGGCCGTGACTCAGCAGTTCCCATACACACTTATTGATCTGACCAAACTCTAAATTGGGCAGTTACGTTTGGTCTCTCTTCTGTAATCTGCTATTTCAACAGAAATCATCCCTACATCACATCTTGTAACTCTGAGGAATTTTTTTTTTTTACTGCTAGAATAGCTGCTGTGCTCCATCTGTGAGTTGCAGGGATATCTTAAGCTGACTTCAGAACTCTCAAGAGTCTTGTTTGACCTAATTAACTAAAGCTGACGAAGAACTCGCAGATCCTTTACTTAGAAGTAGTATAGAATAACAAATCTAACCAATGGGGTAAGAGAAAGTTATCCACCTTCTTGGTATTATTTTTCTCTCTATGGAAGTCACACACTGGTCTGGGCAACTGCCTGACAGCTACACACGTGCACGTCACCACTACAAATGCAATTGTGCATCTCTATCCAGCTCAGTGCCTCCAGAAGTCTCCCCTGAAGACTTTGTTTTGTTTCCTTTTTCTGCCCTGTCTTGCCTCTTTGGAGTACTCACAAGAATAAGCTTGGCTTTCCACAGCAGTACAAATAAGAACACAATTTTATTTTCCCTCCCAGTACATAAGAAGTGCAATATCAGAGAAGGAAATTTCTGGCAACTTATATGCCTTTGTGATACTAAAAAGGTACAAGCAGAATCTTCCTTTAAATTTCTTAGGCTTCCCAGAGAAAGGAAAACGTTACATTATCCAAATCAACCTTAAAGAACAACACAGAGTATATGTGCCACGCTAAAGAATAACACAAGAGAAAAACAGTGTCACAGACTTCTTGACAATAAACATACACCCATATGCTCACATGCATTTCGGCTGCCACGGTCATCAGAAACTCCACCTATGTTATAAGCAACACAGTAAACACAGGTTACACAGCATGCAGTTAAAACATTCAGTTCCTGTTAACTCCTTCCCAAAAATTTCACAGCATTGGAAACAGGAAAATTCCAAGTCAGTAGGTTATACAGCATGGTGACCTTAAGGACACAAAGTAGTTACTAACACCGACTGAACTGCTGAGTGATGGCCTGAACCTCTGATTGATCACCTGAGGCGAGCCATGAGTCAGCCACAGGAGCACAGCTGAAGGCAATTCACCTGTGCTGCCAGAAGGGCTGGAGCCTGGCTGCACCCCTCCTAGACCTATTGAAGAGCTGGCTACCAGTGAATCATAGAATCACCAAGGTTGGAAAAGACCTAAAAGATCATCCAGTCCAACCATTCACCCATTCCCAATAGCTCCCACTAAACCATGTCCCTCAACACAACATCCAGCCTTTCCTTGAACACCCCCAGGGTCGGTGACTCCACCACCTCCCTGGGCAATGTGAAGATGTGTGTGACCCATAAAAACACAGGAAGAAAATTACACTGGGCACCACATTTTTTTGAGTAGATTCTTACAATAATGCCTCCAGGTTGGAAACCTGCAGCACGTTCAAGTCACCAGCTCCCTTAGGACAGAGGTCCCAGGCACAGTTCCTTTACTGTGTTCCTTTACAGTGGGGAAGGATCTCATCTGGAGATCCCTTCTGGTGCTTTCTATAGGTGAGCCTGACATACGGGTAAGCCTTCCATTTATTCTCCTTATTATCTTAGTCTACTTTGCCTAACTCTTTTGTTCTTTTGTGATTATAACATCATCTGTAATGCCTGTAGACAGGCAGATCAGAAGGAGCACTTCTTTATTTTCCAGTACCAGGACACCACATCTGCACACAGACTACTTATTCAAATGGAAATAAGAAATGTTCTTTATTATCTCAAAACCAAAAAAGCATTTACTCTTCTAGAAATATTAAATATTTACTATCATCTGTTACAGATTACTCCAAGTACTTTTAGATGGGCATACAGTTTTTTAACCAGATAACCAGCACTGTTACAAAAAGCATTCAACACAAACTACTAAAAGCCTTGAATAAATTTTCTCCTGGCATTCATACCAGTATTATTTGTATCTCTACACCTTTCCAGATGGAGAGAAACCTCCTGTATTTTCAGAAATCATATTGCTTTCTTAGCACTTAGAGAGAGAGATGTTTTGAGTAGTTGGATTATGATACTACAAAGCACAGAGAACATCACCATACATCATCTTGATTCAAATTTTCTTAAGCACAACCTTCCCTTAAGAACTCACTGCACATAAATGCCTTTTTCTCTACAGTCTCAGCTTCTAGTTCTAAAAACAGCATTATTTAGTTTTCACATTGTCAGCAGAAACTGTAAGACTACTGCAAAACTGCGTGGTACTCAGGCCCATCTTTCCAATATATATATCTTATAGTCTACAAATCAGAAGTACTGCAGAGCTCCTAACTGATAGTTATTCGAGCTTCCCCAGAGTTTCTTCCTGGTAAGAGCACGGGCTCTGAGGTCAGAGAGAAGTGAGGAAGGCTTTATATGACTTGATTTTCTACAGTGGTTTCTCCAACCTGAGCTTTGCCTTATCCTCCCCTTTCTTAGCTTTCTCCTCTCCCCTTAGCTTCTTTCAGCTAAGCTCTTTGTCTTGGATCAGCAGAGCACCCCTTTTCAGGCAGTTTTAGTTGCTCCAGGTTCCCCAGACATTGCAATTCCTGAGTCTGTTGTCTAACTGAGAGGCAGGCAGAAACCTTACAACACACCCCAATTGTTGTACCAGAGGAGGTTCTTGGAATTTTTAATTGAAACAAACTCATCTTCCAAACCATAATCCAAACAAGAAGTCTGCCATAACACAGGATGAACAGCTCAGACTATTCAGAGCTGCCAAGAGATGCTCTACGTTTTGTTTGGCGGTTGTCTATTATGTAGCACTACTGCACTGCAGAGTGCCTGTTGCCATTCATAGGTACTGACCTACTGAAAACATCTGCGCTAACAGCCAGCATTTTAACTTTCACTACAGTTGAGAACTTTCCTACTAAGCTGACAAGGCACATCAGCATGATGAATAACATTAATTAGATTTCTCACATGATTCATATTTCAATGCGGGATTAATAAAAATGTCTGCTGGTGCCGACCCAATACTAAGTATTTCACTTCAGTCCCGTAACACATTTTACGATGTGACCCTTCTGTCACTTCTAACCAAACAGCACACTAGCACTGTCACATCCACGTGCACACCCACTACAATTCCTCAGGCCTCAGAAGGGTGGATTGCCAATGGACACATTTCTCTTACTCCCTAACAACAGCAAAGACTGCTCTTTCACGTCAGGAAAGCTACACTTCCACATCAGAAGCGTTGAACAAAGAAAGTAAAGAGAGCTTTACTTTTTACTGTGAAGGCAGTCAAACACCGGCAGCTTTGCCCGGAGAAATGTTAGAGTCTCTGTCACAAAGAGCATCAAAATCTGACTGGACATCATTCTGGGCAACCTGCTCTGCCTCTGCTAGCAGCCAGCAGGACGGCCTCAAGAGGCCCCTTCTGACCTAAGTGATTTTGTGGCAATTTCTGTATTATTTTTTGTATGATTTCAGAGGGAAAAAGCAAAATGTTTTTTCCTCCGCTTTGAAGCTCTGCCAACTTCTTTTTTGAAGCTGATACCTGCTTCCCAAGTTACATGAAGCCAGTAAATCTTTTCCCCAGTTATTTAAGAATACAATAACATTGTGTGTAATGCACTAGAATAGAAAGAAGTCCCACAGATAAAAACATTGAAGTTTATAGCTAGGCCTTTCTTACTCCCTCTCCTCAAAATGTAGCTATAACAGTCAAAACAAAATAGATCAGTAGAATGGAAGTTTAACTCATTTCTAAGTAAAATAATTCTCCTTTCTCAGCTTCAATACTACTGCCATACTCCTGTTGCCTTCTTCATAAGACACTGAGGAGAAAGAAAAATCTACCTTATAGAAACATACAACAACAGAGAGGTAAGTATTAGGAATGGAAAAAACAAGGAGTGTTGGATATAACAGTGGTACTAAGAAGATTGTATATTGCATGTGTCATCACGGAAGAAGTGGAAGCAACACAAAGGAGGCTGATTTTATAATAGACTTGATTGCTTTTTGAAGGGAGAAAAGAATGTGGCTCATTGTGCTAGAGATACACCAGACTCATCTTTTCTGCCTTTATTTCCCAAATATCTAACTACTAACACTTCAGGTGTAAATAAGGTTCTACATAGAGGTATTTCTCTAAACTAAGGAAAGAAAGGAAATTCATGTTTCAACCACCTACAGTTCTTGGTCCTAATTCAATAGTTACAGCTTAGAATTAGTAAGAAAAAAAAAAACTGTCAATAAATAAAAAGGAAAAAAATGTTTTCAAATATGCAGGTTTCTTATTTGCTGTTCCATAGGATTTGGCCATTAAAAAAAATATAGTGAGGTTATAATGGAAGTGGAGCTAGGTGACATTGTCTATCAGCAACTGAAAATTATATGAAATAGATGAGTGAAAGCGAGTGTCTATTTTTAATACTGGAAGGAGCAATAACATGGAAAGGCTTCTGTTTGAGTTCTTCCTGTATTAAACCCCGGACACCAAAACAAATACAGACTGTACTAATTCTTTGAGGGAACTTGCAGAGATCTTCCATTTTGGTGTTACTAAGCACATTTCTTATCTACTTAAGAACACAATTTAAACAAGGAAGATTTCAGATTTGAAGGCAAAATTTTAAAACTGCAAGAACACAGAAGAGAAGACCACAATGTTCTTACCACATACAGCTGTTTCCAGAGCACAGTCCATTCCTGTAGTGTTGTTGTGACCTCAGTCACAACAGAATCTTCACGTGGAACAACTGTTTCATATTGCCAAAACAAGAAGAGGACAAAAAGTAGGAGAGGTACTCTGGAAAAGGTATAAACAAGTAAGTGTCAGCACAGTCATTTGTAGTCATTTGTAGAACACTAACACTGACATTTTTTGAGCTTTCAACTTAAAGAAAAATGTAACAACTTGTCTGTCATAACACTCAAGCAACTCCAGTTTCCTTTCAGCTGTTCCTCCATTACTTTCCCAAGAATTTGCTTATGTGAAGCATTTTCTAGTTATGTGTTCAATATTTAATCATTCTAACCAAGATCAGTGAAAACACTTCTCGTGATTAGAGCATGTTGAATTACTTTGTCTGTAAGTGGGTCCTTCCATTTGTGTTCCATCTAATCCAGTCTGACCCTTTTATCCCTCTAATGAGCATCCAGTACCACCAAACACCCAGGTGATCTACCATTTATGGACCTTCCCTAACCAAAAGACTTCTTTACTACTGAATTTCAGTTAAACCCAAATAGGACATCCTTTAGCCAAAATAACAGAAATCATCCCTTCACTGCCAATGTCTTCTTTACCAATTAGAGGAGAAGCAGAACACTCTCTCCTCTTATTACACTAAGATATTACAGACAATTGGTGGTAAGGAGGAAGAAGTTAACAGTCCACATTGTGCCAGGGTAGGTTTAGATTGGATATTAGGAATATTTTCTTCACAGGGAAGGTGGTCGAGCACTGGAATAGGCTGCCTAGAGCAGCAGTGCATTTCTCATGCCTGGAGGTATTTAAGGGATGCATGGACATGGTGCTAAAGGATAAGATAAGATATTCCACAGAATATGCTTGTGATCAGAAGCACGATACTTAAGAATATTATACAGTATGCTTTATTATTTTACAAGTGTTCATACCAGTACTTGGAATATATTCTTAAATACAGGGGCAGAATTGGATTTATTTATTTTTACCAACGCATGACAAAGGATGATAATCTCTGAGTCAGAATTGCATTACATTCCAACTACATTCTGCTATATCAATTGGTATACCAATCTTAAGATACTTACTTTTAAAAAATTAATGTAATTGTCCTACTGAGAATGCAAACATTCTGAACTGATTGCCATTCACAAGCAGTGAATTAACTTCAAGCACTAGTAACGACAAATTGGAGGAAACTATTCTTTCCCACAAGGAGAGTGCGCATCAGGAGCAGTCACTCTACATAAGCTATGTGTTTTACTACACTCCAAAGTTATGAAGCATCAGTTCTACTGCTGTCCTTAAAAAGTTTACTAAAGTTTACTCAGCTCATTTGAGAATAACCATACAATGCAAGACTATTGGAAGTCACACCTTTTTCTGCAGGCACTTCACTAAATGTCATCTTTTAGTTTTATCTTCCCAATTTAACCTTCCACCTTGGGTGACCGTCTGAAATGGTGCTCTTCCAAATCTCCCCACAACTGTCCTAATGTAGAAAAGGTAGATAAGAGCAGTTGTGAGCATGCAGGAGTATCAGTCAACCTCACAGGAAACTGCACTAAGAACTCTGCCATCACGTCAGCATCAGCACTGCTATTCACATTAACTAAACTAACCCTAGGCCTAGTCAGCCCTTCTGCTGCAGTGAAGGTAAAAGATAATTCAGCAGAGCATACCTTAGTCATTCTTTGGGCTGAGATAGGGGGGTTAGACGTTTGTTGAAAGTTCCCAAGTAACGTAGTTACCTTGTCAGCTATAAATGCATGAAAATCTGTTCAGAAATGACACCTGCTGCCTACGTGCCAGTGCCTCCCGAACAAACAGAATGGAATATCGCATTCTGCCACTGAGGAGCAACAACAAATTAAAAATACAAATAGAATTCTTTAAAATAGGTGCCTATCAGGCAACACCTTTGAAGTCCTGATTTTATGGAAAGTGGAAAGGAATAAATAACAGAAGTGCTTCCTGCTGTGTGAAAAAAAAAAAACAAAACAGGAAAATCAAGGAATTTATAAGAGAGCTTTGCAGAAAATTGTTTCAATTTCAGAACTTAATAATCACAAACTACAATGAACAAAAAGCACTACACATTTTAATAACTACTTCTTAGATTCCCTTATAGAAAAGAAACTGCAGTTTCTTAAAAGAAGGAAAACCACTCACCCTCTGTTATTAAAAATTGCCTTTTTCAAGTGAATATAGGTTGCAGGGAAAATCCCCTGCAAGAGAAAAACCTGTAAGTTAGAAAGGCAACACTTGCAGTTTTCAGTGTTAATATATTTATACAATTTATTTAAATGTGTATATAATTGCCCATATACCACATTAACACCCTCTCCCTCATCACTGTGACAAAAACACTGCTACAGACTCATGCCAGCATTCAAACTGGACAAGCAATGTTCATCCCACAAAGCTCCCAAAGTGTTCAGAAACACTGTTCTGTGTGGAATGTCTTCTGGTATAAAAACAATGGATAAACCAACTATGACCAAATGAGAAGTCTCATGCTAAGCTTACATGCTGTTGCCTCTGAATGGACATGATCAAAATAAGAGATCTACATTTAGCAAACTTTCATGCTGCAAAGAGCATCTGAGCCCAACGGCATGCTAACAGGTGACAAGCAAACAGGCATGAAGTGTGACAAGTAGAAAGAGCTCTGAGAAATGAGTAGCTTGCAGTTAGCAGAAAGGAATGAGGAAGAGCAGTAACAACCAGGGACGCTGACTGCAGAGATGTAAACTAGCCAGCTCCAGTGCCTGTTGTGCAGCTCACAGCATGACATCAGCACCACTCCAGGCCTCCTCTTCAGCATGCCACATTGCCTTCAGTGACAAGGACTTAGGTTTAAAAAAAAAAAAAGCAACAAAACAAAACATCCACCATTCAATTTGTGTCTAGCCCCTATCCCAGTCTTTCACTGAAGAAACAAGTATTCTGTTTACCTGCATAAAACCGGGCTATCCTTCTAGCAAAAAACTGCCCAAACCCACCCAGAAGAGCTCCAGCAGCCTTCTGCTGCTCACATGACAGAGGGACTCCAACTCTGCCTGTGCTATCAAGTTCTCTATGTTTCATCTCATGAGAAAATAGGTCATTTAAACCAAAATCATCCTTGTACTCCATCACCTCTGTTAAAAAAAAAAAGTCCCAAACGCTCAGAGCAGGCTCAGCTGGTTTGTAAGGACGTGTGGGGAACACAATATCAGCACCGTTAATCTGCAGGTGAAGAACAGCAGTCAGCCACTCACGATTATTTCTGTAATCAAATGTGAGCTTTAAATTTTTAGAACTTCAACACTGTGTAATAATCCAGGAAGACATTTTTTTCAGCATTTTGAGAGTTTTGAAAGGAATTTTAAGAAAATTGTATTCAAAATGTTAA
Source organism: Lagopus muta (assembly GCF_023343835.1). Lineage (NCBI taxonomy): Eukaryota > Metazoa > Chordata > Aves > Galliformes > Phasianidae > Lagopus > Lagopus muta. Next base: position 56,891,546 of record NC_064472.1, on the reverse strand, counting down.
GGAAAATTCCTCCCTCTTGACAGGCAAGACAGACACTGAGGAATTAAAAAGAGGTTAAACAAGTAACAGCTTCAGGAGGAAAAAATACTTTCAGCCCTACCAAAATCTGGGAAAAAAAAAAAAAAATAGCTACTTCAGTTTCTTGCCTGATTCTCTTCAAATCCATGCTTTGTACTTCTGTAATCCTGTGCTGTTACCTAAGAAACCAAGGGAGGTTTGAAGGGCTCTCTGACCAAAAGTGAGCATGTACTCAAGCAGAAGAGGTAGCAGCACACACAAAACAAGCACAGGCTGTTCCAAGGAGAGGAAACAATTCCAGTAACAACAGGAAAAAAAGTAGTCTGAAACATGAGGGATCCAATGTTTTTTCCTTTTTAAATACAAGCTGTATTTATACCAGAAGACAACAAAGGAGGAAAGTATTTACATGTCCTGATACATACATTTACAGAAATACACATGCACTCATCAGGACAGTCAAAAAAGTTCAAGAAACAAAATGGGTAAAACTGGAAAATAACCACATGCAGTAGTTAAATGGTAAAAGTCTGAAACAAAGCACCCTTTTTCATCAGACACTTTTCCGTAATTATCTTAAAATGATAACACAAATTATTAAATGTGCTTCACTAAGCAGCATAAGATCAGCCTCCTTCTAAGGTTTTCTAGGAGTCACGTGGAAAAGGTCCAACTGGATGAGACTTATCAGTATTAGAAAGATTTAATTGTGCATATGGGGAAGATTTCTGATTTTGGGGGTGACAAAAATTGCTCTCTACATTACGGAAATAAATGTAATCTCCTCACATGGAGAAGTGAAAGGTAAGCACAACCTTGGGTAGGGTTGCAACAGCAAAGCAGAGATAATCTACCAGTAAGTGGAGAAACTTACCTTCACATTGGGCTTCTTAATGGAAACACCTCTACCATTCTAAAACCAGAGAAAACACATTACATTACATTCTGTCATTGCTTATGTTACAGTGAAGCAGCTGACAAGAAACTGCAATCACTGAGATCATCTCAAAAACCACTGTCAATACAGAGGTCAGACTTTAACATATTTTTTTGTTTGGCTCTGCAACAATGACAAGCAATTAAGGACTTGGAATGCTCCTATTTCTTTCATCAGGAATAAAAACAGCTCAGTATACTCGGTCACTTCTCTAACAATCATAAGCTACTGTTTAAAGATGTGCTCAGTGCACAATCTGCAATCATTTTTCCCATGTGCTGGCACAGGAGTCTCCTCCTAGTATTTACCTAATGAAAAACTCAGAAATTCAGAAACTTGCTCTTTTACAGACAGGAGAAGTCATTACGATACATTTCTAACATTGTTTAAACCAATATAAATCCTTTGGATGTGTCTGGTCTTATGCATGCCTCAAGAAAAGACTTCAGGATCTCATTTCACAAATCCAATTAACATTCTTGCACCCCCCATCAGATAGCAGAACCAGACAGGACAATACATCAGGACTAAGAGCCAAAGCTACCAGTGAAACAGAAGAACCCAATTACTTCCACTTCCACTCTAGGTGGGGTTAATGTCACTGCAACACAGGGAGTCATCTGGAAAAAAAAAATTAAAAAGCTCTAAAAACACCACCCGGTTTAACCATGAAATTTGAGGACAGATGACATTAGCATGGAGCACTTGAGTTAGAGGATGGAGGTTTTCTACAGAGAAAGGCTGCACTTCATGGACACACATACTGCTTCCTCACTTTCTTTTCCAGTAGCTCAGAACAGACTCAAGCTGCCTGACTCTGCCCAGCCCAGGCAAAGGCAAGCAGGTCACTCCAACTGGTTTTGAATAAATGAACCCCTGCACAGGGTGTGGGGCTTGGATGGAGGCAACGCAGTTTACATCAGCCTGCATACTGTGGATTGGTGGCTAAAACCATGCTGAGAATTGAGCAACAATTGCTCAGCATTGGTGCTTTCTCTCTTCCTCACTCTGTCACCCCAACAAAGTGCTGCTGCAAGAATTCCCCAGTTTCTTAACTGAACTGATTTTAAACACCTGGAGCTTTTAGCTTTCAGTATGCACAAAGCTGAACTCAAGTGGTGCAGAAGAAAACAGAATGAATTGTATGCCCATGGCAGTGTGCTCTGGACAAGTTGCTGTATCTTCAAGCCCTGTTCCACCTTTGCTTTTCCACAGACTGCACCATACCATACTGACATGAGGAATCAAACCCTATAACCACACAGTAGTTATAAAGCAGATATGTTTTAATCAGTGCTGCACAGAAACCAGGGATCATTCCTCCTAACCTGCACACCACCTAGAAAAATTGTGCTACAGACCCAGACCAAACTAATAGATAATCAATAACCTTCCCAGAATTCGGATACATACTCATTACACCCCCAAGAGTTCATTAGCATGCAGACCCTCCCCTCTTGCGCGTGCGTAGTGGGTCGTGGGATGACGATTGTCGTCTTCCTCGCAAAGGCTTCTGACCTTTCTCCCTGTAAACTTCTGACCTTTCGGGGAGGCATCGCCCCAAAACAGTTTCTTCTTGCCACATGGATATCTAATCACCTCCCTGCCAAATGTCCTCGGGCTGTTCTCAAACCCTTATCTGCATGGCCTTCATCTCCCTCACTATCTACGACCCAGTGTCTGCCATCCCTTATTTTCTAACAAGGTCTACATTCTTGCTTCTATAAACTATCTCTAACCATCCCCATTCACCCCCCTTATTCTCAGTCACTGTGAAGCCTTTCACTTATGGGGCCCTTCTCACATTTCAGTTCCCCCTTTTCTTTAATCTAGCAGGATTTCCACCTGCTAGATTACTCTTTCTTAGCATGTGAAATAAGCCCCACTTTCCACCTTTTCTCTGAACTCATGTCTCTTCCATATCTCATACTCCCTTCTAGTATTCCGGCACAGGCACAAAGAACACCTCATTACTTACAGGTAAGGATCACCAATAGTACCAGTACGATGCATGTCAAGAAAAGCCACCTTAACCATCCTAGATTTGGTAACCAGCTAGTAAGTGAGCCCCATAGATCTGTTTCCCAGTCCTGTTATCGATACTTGTCCTATGCAGGACTTTTATTTGCTCCCAGATTTTCCTTAAGTCTGTTCCAATTCTCAGATCCTTATTTACATAAGCACGGCAACTCTGATTTATTATTGTGCATACTCCTCCTTCTTTAACTGTTAACAGATCTAATTGTATCCTGTTTTGGAGTACCACTTTGGACAAAGAGAATACCTCTTCTTGGATTGCTCGTAATGTGTTTGTTGTGGCATTTTCTACTATTTCTAGAGTTGCAGAGATATTCACTATAGCCTATAGAGTTCCGAGAAATCAGTTTGCCATCATTGCCCTCTCTTCTAAATCATTAATTAGATTCCCATCCTTTCTAGAGTATTTTACAGGTTCTGACTCAGCTTCAGAGACTTTAAGTTTACCGTCTGGAATTAAAGCCCTCTTCAACTGCCTGTTCTGCCACCTAACCCACCATCTTAGTTCCAGTTTCCTGTACAGTGTTACCCTTCTGATGTCCTTTACAATGTATAATAGCCACGCTCTTCAGTAGATTTACATCATGCTGTTTTCCTTGGGTGTGCAATCCTTGCTCTTTCCAGATGGTACTGTGAGCATGTAGCACCCCAAATATGTAATCAGCATATGTAATATAAGTAAGGCTCTCGTCCAGGCAGTTATTTCAGCCTTCTGAGGCAAAGTCCCCTCAGGTAATGGTTGTGCTTCGATTATCTTGTCAGTTGCAGCTACTGCATTTCCTTACGGTTTCCTTGTCCCACAAAACTGCTGTCAGTACACCAGCTGTCCTCTGCATCTTCTAAGGGTTTGTCCTTCAGGTCCGACTGGCTGGAATATGCAGCTTCAGTTGTTTCAAAGCAGTCGTGAAATGCTGGTTCTCCAGGAGTTCTGCTAAGGAAAGATACTGGGTTGACAATATTAGTTACAATTATTTCTACATCATCCTGCCTTACCAGGATGGCTGGGTATTTCAGGAACCTTTGGAGTGAGAGCCAGTGCCCTCTTTTTACCTACAATACAGCAGACACTGTATGAGATATTATTCGTTGGCCTAGCATAACTTCACTGGCTTCTTGAATGTTGAGTACCAGCGCAGCCACCGCCCTCAAGCACCCCGGCCATTCCTTACTCACTTCATCAAGCTGTCTGGAGAAGTGTGCCACTGCCCTTTGATAGAGTCCACGGCTCTGGGCAAGGACTCCCAGGGCTATTCCTTGTTTTGTATGCGAGAACAGCCAGAAGGGATCAGCCATGTCTGTAGCCCCAAAGCAGGGGGCCTTCACAAGTTCCTCTTTCAGCTGGGGGATGCCCTCCTTGCTTCCCATTTCATATAATATTTTGGCTTTACCAACAGTCCGTAGCTGTGTATCCACAGTCAGCCCCATCCTGTCATTCCTGGGAGCGTACGGAGTTCCTTGGCAGGTTGTGGCTCAGGGGTTTGGCACATGGCTTCTTTCCTGACAGTCCTTAAGGTTTCAAGTCCAGCTGTAATCTCATATCCCAAATACGTCACTTGCTATGGAGTTATTTGTGCTTCTGTTGAGAAACTCGATAATCATTTAAACCAAGACATTCAGCAAACTCACAGTCCATTGCACACAGTCCTCTTTTGCTCCTGTGGCAACTATGTACTGCAGTAAAGTTCTACCTTGGGTTGGAGGAACCCAATCTCAGGTTCACGAGTTGAGCAGCTCTCAAAAATCATTGAGCTGTTCTCACAACCCTGGGTAAGACTGTCCAGGTTAACTGAGTCTTTTCTCCCCATATTGGAGTTTTCCTGTTCAAAGGCAAATAACCTTTGGCCAAACCAGGCAGAAAAGGCGTCTTTCAAATCCAGAAGGCAAACTTCACCTACTCATTCCTTAACTCGGTTAATAAAGTGGATGGATTTGCTACCACTGAGTGTATGCATTGAACTGTTCTATTACTTGCCATCAGATCTTGTTCCAAAGTGTAGCACTTGCTTTCCAATTTTTCATTGGCAGGTTTGGAGTGCTGTATTTCGATTCAATTAGTAATCCAAACTCCAAAAATTATGTATTATTTCTTTTATCCTTCTACAGTCACAAAGCCTCAAAGGGCACTGCTTTACGCTGAACTGGGCTAACTTTTGCTTTTAACTTAACTTCTGTTGAGGGCTGCAGTTTTGGCTCTGCCAGGTATCCGTGATACCCACACTCCTAAGCTGACCTTATTTAAGATTTCTGTAACTTCTGGGGCTACAACCTTGTTTTTCCCAGTTTGTGTTAAAGGCAAACTTACAATTTCCAATCAGTTAATAGTGTTTGATCCTTAGCTCCAGTGTTACTTAATTTCTTGCCAGAATAACTTGGCCTGTACAAGAATTTATGTATTCCTACTTGCTTTCTCAGCCTACATTTAGTCGATCCCCAAAAGTAAGCCTTTTCTTACTATGCAGTAGCTCCTACTACTGTTACAAAATCATTTATGGGTGATAAGAGGCACTCATACCCACCAAAAGATAAACCCTTTTATCCTGCTCCCCTAGCTGCAATTTAACCAGTGGATCTGCTAGGGTAAACTTCCCAGGTTCCCATCCTTTGGCTTTGCAACCAAAGACAATTCCCTCTTTCTCTACAGTTTGCCCACTGCTTTCATTCCAGTGGAGTGGAGCATTCCCTGGGCTCTTCCAGCTCCCCTGTCTCTCTCTGAGTTGATTTCTGGGTCCTACGGCCCTGCTCTAGTGCCACAACAGTAGCAGCTGCTGTTATTCCAGTTTCCTTACTATCTCTATTTCTCAATCTGTTTTTTTGTTTGTTTGCTTTTCCTTCACGTCGCTCACCTCCCTTCAGTCCTGACTTCCCTGTCACACCCTTCTCATCTTTGCCGTCCTCAGCCTGCGTCCTTCCCAAAATTTTCACTTTCCAAACTCTCACAATTACATCAGCTACTAACATCATACTTCAATTTCATGTCCAAACCACATTGTCTACATGTACAGTCACACTGTAGGCAACCTGTAGGCAGTAACAAAAGCTGAAGAAGAATGCACTTGGTAGCACGTGCAAGTCACTGCCCTTCCCTTTGCCTGTACAGCTTTTTCAGCCGTAAGAAGTATTAATGCTCTCTCCTCAGCTCCTCTGAATCTCCTCTGAATTGCTACAATTCAGCAAAACCTCTGAAGAAGTGGGAAAGAACAATGACATGTTCATATAGAAATCCACAGTGTTGGAATTTTAGAAATCTGCATATTCGGACTGAAAAGCAGTTTTTACAAAGATGTGTCCCACTCAGAAGTCATAGCAATAGTGCAGTTCTAATCGAAAGGACTCTGGGGCAGAATTTACTGGGGGAAAAAAATGATTTCTTTACAACAACTGTACAAAAAAAACCCAAAGAACTCTATTATGACAGGATAACTGTTCTCTTGAATACCACTTAACGATTAAATTTACAAATCAGATTTTGAAATTGCGTGATAGCTAACGCTGTGACAGCTGTACAACCGACAACTAGCATTTGAACTGCGTTTAGTTTTTATTCCATTAAGAAATTATAATTAAATTATGCATATTGTAGATCTTACAGATATATTAGATTATGTATCTAACACATAAATGTATCTTAGCTTCTTATGTTGAATTTTAGATAAGTAAGTCTTTCCAGCCTTCTGAGTAACCATCAGACCTGGAGAACAGCTATCTTTTGGACACATTGGCACACATCAATAATTGCTTCTACCAATTAATCTGCAAGTAAGCCACTTGCAGACTATCTGTATGCACCTAGCATTGCGCAGTGACCTGGAAGAGGGCTGGCAGCAATGAGCAGTCCTCAAAAGCTGCCCAAAGGCGCCCACTGCCCAGAGCAGCCTGCTGTGACAGATGGAGCAGCACCCAACTGCCACCCAGCCTGCTGCCAGCAGGGCCACGGCAGCACAGCCGGATCTCAGCTTTTCATCTTGGCCTCAGCCACACAGAAGGCCATCCAGAAGTCATCCCTGCTGTCCGTAGTAGTCAGGCAATATTTTCCATGGCAGCTGTGTGGGGCCAAGTGAATTATGCTCCCTAGGCACACAAAAGGCAGAGGAAAATGGCCATCTCACTGGAGGCTTGGAAGCGTGGCATAGATACCACTCTCAAGCACTGAATTCTTCAAAACTGCAAAACAAACCATCTAGTGCTAGCTTTCAGGTGTCCCACACACCAAAAGCCTTCATCTGGCCATGCTGTCACTGCTGGATACCAAGGGAGCTAACTATATTACATGTGTGGCGTATGAATGCTGCTACTAACACAGAAATTATACCATGCAGCTTTTAAAAAGTTGCCCAACTACGATTAAAAAAAAAAGGATCTGTTAGTGTGTTACCAGTTATTTATTGTTAGCATTAATAGCCTTAAAGCTCCACTGCACACAAATACAGGCATACATACATATACATACCTGTACGCATGTGCAGGTAAGCACATTTGTTCCTTCACCCTGCAAAGGCCCACAAGGGTCAGCTGCAGAGCTACACAAGAACCTGACACAGGAAATTCTCTCTTCTATTCAGTGTGCTTGAAATGCAACAACTGCTTTCCACACCACTCACTGTGAAACAGTCCTTGCTGTAAGAGTTATTCAGTAACTCATTATCGTTAGAAATACCCACGTTCAGAAGCACAGGTAACACTGCTGTTTATCTATCTTGAACTCTTTTCCATGTCACTAGCACATTCGTGCGCATGTCTATCCTTTCAACCCTTATTCGCATGAGTTAACAGCAGTGTACCCACTCTGTTCAAAACAATCCCCAGCAATTAACGCACAGCGTAAGATGAAGCACAATTCACTCCAACTAAGGACACTGTTAAGCAGTGGCTGAGGCTGATGGGGAGCTCCAGAGCTCACCTAGTACCACTCCTACCCCACAAGGCCAACAAGAGCAGCTGCCCAGCCCTGTACCCACAGCTCTGAGGGACTCACAACCTCTGTGGTAGCCCATATTCAGTCCTGGCACAGCCCAGAAGTATTGGTGATGCTCAAGGACGGCACACGGAAATGACAGAGGAGCTCCACGTTGTGCAGTTCCAGATGTAGCAAAATTAACCCATCATTTTTGGGTATATAAAGTTCATGCCAAAAGTTCCTCACAAAAAAAAAAAAAAAAAAAAAAAAGGATAGTGTGCTTAACAAACAAACAACCCACGTGCACTAAAGCCTCCATGCACACAGGAAAACCTCATACTAGATGGCCTACCTTCCTCAATGATCTGAAGACTGCCACAAACTGCCTTTGAGGAACTGTCCTCCAAATTAAAGAAAAAACACACAGCCCACAGCCCAATTACTGTGACACTGTGACGAGACAAACTGGATTATCTTTTTGCTTTTCTGTAAGCAAGCTGCTCCTTTGGATACCATGCCTTTGTTTCTTCAATTTTGGAAGTTTCCCGGATTACTTGAAATGGTTTGAAAATATCATGCCTGCTTTCAACAATATCACTGTATTCCTTCAGAGTTATATTATTCTTTTCAAATACTTTCTCCTGAGCTTGCGGTGTTCACAAGACCTGGTAAAGCAACCACTATCAACACCACTATCTGAACTATCTGAACACCACTACCTGAAAGCCAGCCATTACACCACACTGTTTTTAAATAAAATACTATCAATTTGCACATGCAATACCAGATGTACTGTTTACAAGATGCTTCTCTATGGATTAAACATCACCACTGAACTGCAAAACTCGCATTCAGAGCTTTACAGGTAGAGGTGAGGAAGCCACCACTTTTCTAAAAGAATCACAAATATTCAGTTACATTTTCACTGAAGAGTTCAGTCAGCAGCTAATCGAACAAAACCCCTCAATGCAAGGGGAAAGCCTTAAAAGCAAAAGACAGTTTTAGGCATGAGAGAAGAAAAAGCAGTCATCTGACAAGCAGCAGGGATGTTTATATAGGAAATCTGGCACTGGAGAAGAAACAGGAATGTAAACTGAACAAACACAAAAAAACCCCCATGGTTTTGTGGAATGTGAGTTTGGAATTTGTGGATTTGGGTTCTGAATTTGTTTTTAAATTGTTCAGGATTAAAAAAGTTATTAAAAACATTATTCAACCTCAGCGTACAGAGAAACATCCTCATACTGTACCTTCACAGCCTCTCTCTCTCTCAATAAACATGTTTTACACCACTTGCTTACTCGGAATGCTAGGATAAAAAACGTTCTCCTTTTAAATGCAACAACCTCAGCCAGATTAGTCCCAGGAATACTGCAAGGGATTGGGATGTGCAGTTTATTCACACACAGACATCTACAGCCACACAAGAACTGTATTTACAGCTATAATGTTAACAATGGCATTCTCCTTCAGGAAGAAAAAGAACATGGGATTCAGCATGCTCCTAAATTGCATCTCTCTGTTTCACAACTAATGTTTTTCGTGTGTTCGGCTATTCCTAAGCTATAAACACTGGTATGCTTCATCAAAACACATTACAGTAACGTTTAGGAAATATGGCTAAAACAAACACAGGCTACACTTTATGTGATGAAAATTTCTTGCAAGACCCAACTGCAACACAACACCAGGTCAGGGGTCAATATTTTCTGGATGGATGGTTAACTTAAAACACCCTGACCCTCCCCCATCAGGCTGCATTAGTGCCAGAAGCGCTCAGCCTTTCCTACAAAACGTGGGTCAGGCTAGTTCTTCATCCAAGTGCTTTGATTTGATGTGTCATTATTCCACAGCAACTTATTAAGATCTGCTGTATTCAAACATTTTTACATTCTTACATAGCAAACAGAGTTGCCTCCTGGACACCACTGTTACCTTCACATTTCTCCAGGATCTGCATGGTCTCACCTGGCTCCAGGACCAAGCCTTGCAGCACAGCTCCTTGGAAAGGAGCATATCACTAAAGGGCAGGGAAAGAAGGAGACACGCAGGGGTTGAATCTGAGCGTTAATTTTCCTTCTAAGCATAGCACTTCAGCTCATTCCCTAAATAAAAATAGCTATCACACAATTGCCCAGAAAACCTGTCAGCCAACTTCTCTGCATCACATTCTCCATTTCAGCCCTTATCACAGGTTAAGCTCAGCAGAGACATAAAAGTTGCATTTCTTATGAAACTTTTGAATCAAGCAAGGCTTGATCACTTCAATCACCAATTCCAGATTCATATTAGACACAAAAACTTCCTTGTCTCACTTCTTACTCTCTTGCACAATGCATCAGAGCACACAGTCCTAACTTCAAAGAAAATAATGAAGAGCTGTAACAGATTTCCTTCAAGTTGCAACCATTGCAATTAACATTTGTGCAATTAATACACTAGGAAAATCCTATACTAATGTGTACTATGATGTTCAACTGGATACCCTGCAGAATAAAAAGGAATCTGTACTTTTCAAGAACTACCACACTGAACTTCTGAAACATTTCTGAAGGCAATTTAATTAACCTCAATTTTAAACACAAATTTAAAAACTGTGATTCATTCCCCACTGCTCCAATTCCCATGTTTGCCCATCAGCACATACAACTCACACAGGCACAGACATAACTCAGCCACCCAAGCCCTTTGCCCTCAGCACACAGGCCCAGACCCCTTGGACTGGCTGCCCAGCGCCTGCACACAGCACAGCACAGTGACGCCAGTGGGATCCCAAGAGCTGGGACCACAACCTGCAGTAAGCACCAGACTTTCACAGTTCTCTTGAATGCTCCCCTTAAATACAAGTGCTTGGCTAAAGGTGAGATGTCTCCCTGTGATGGAGCTGCTGTTCATCTCCACCTTGAATGCCTTTTCGTGTCAAAGACACTGAATCCCTTATGACTGGAGCTGCTTTGTGCAGAACTGCCATCAGCTAACCAGGAAGCCAAGCAACGCAACAACTAGACCCCCCTGCAGTAATGGAGAACCCACGAAGAACTTACAACTGCAGTTTTCAATTAAAGAAAATCACTTCATGTTTCTCCCAGCTGGGAGAGGGAGAAGCATCTCCCAATGGTTCACCAGCAGGCCACCATCAGAGCTCTGGCAACCTTCTCCTTGCCCCTCCAGCAATCCACACGAATGACCTTTAAATTCTGATCATTTTTTTTTTCTTAATCGGGAATAATGACTTACATATATTTAGTCCTATAAGAAATCATACCAATAGATTTGTTAATTCTTAGAAGGAAGCTGTTCGTTTATTAGATATGGGCTATGCAAATCTGCTGTGCTGGACAATTTCAATCACCAATAAGGGTGATTCAACCCCTTCTCATCAGCCTTTGAACTTTGTAAGGATGCCATAGAAGTTCTTTTCAGCCAGCAGTTAAACCAGAATTCCATCCAAAGGGAAAGGTTTGGTCACACACATAGCCATCACCAGGACATAAGTGCCTTAACTGTGCTGCTTGAACTGCTGGGCCACAGCAAAAGAAACGTCTTCCTCTGCAAACTCTAATGAGAAAGGCACAAACTTGTTTGCACAGGAGGATAATCTCCAGCTGTGGCAGAGAATAGGAAGAGACAAGAAGTGCATCACACAGGAAGAGATAGATGGGGAGAAATAGTTTGGAAATCTGAAGAGCAAACAGGAGAGGACAGACTCAGAAATGTTCCCCTAGCTTAGGGAAAGGCACTGACACAGGGCCTTACAAGTTACCTGCAGTAAGAGAAATTGTTTCCAAAGAACAGAATGAAAAAAAGCACAAACATAGCACCTTCAGAAGAGAGTGGGCATGTTTTCCAGTAATCACAGTTACCACAGTTAAGTGACTCCTCACATTAGATAATTAAAGAAGCCGCTTGCTATATGGATGACAAAGATCCAGTCAATGCAATCTACCAGGATTTTAGAAAAGTGGCTGTTCTGAAACACCCGCTATCTAAAGCTCTTGCAGAAACTGAGCTTAGCTGTGACAAAGGGGGAAGGTATTTGCATGGATCAGAAACTAGTAAGAAAACTAGAGAGAAAGATGATTTATTTCTGAGATTGACCAGGAAGCTCTACACAAATCCACGCTGAAGCCTGTTCTTATTAAAATATTTCTAAGTGATCCAGAAAAGCTGGGAAGTAGCCAAGTTTTGCTGCTATGTGAGGCAGCACTGCAGAAGGACCTAGAAGGAATGCACACTGCAGACAGATGCCATTCAGTCCATCTACATAGGAATGAATATTCCTAACCTCACATTTAACCCACAATTGCTCATCTTGCTCCCATCACTCTGAGCAGAAGCCCAGGACTGATATTAACAATTCCTGGCATCAGCTCAGGCACCTCCAAACCCTCTCTGCATGGCACAGCAGAACACTATCCTGGGAAAATAGGCAAGACAGCTATATACAGTACTGTATAAGATCCACAGTAAACCATCATGCGCCAGTCTTCCTCTTTACCAAAAACATATCCTTTGCCAAAAAAGTCAAAACACCATATGGAAAAGTTGAAAGAAGTGCTGCAAACAGAGCACAAGAGCTTTTACATGATGAATTATTAACCAGGATAGGATGCTTCCACTCAGATTAAAGAAGGAGAACAGCAAAAATGAAACTAGCAAGGTACATGACCCTGACCTTGCTTTTGTGACACTAATGCATCACACTGGCTCAATGGATGTGGCTGCAATTCTTACTGAGTTCTCGAGGGGCTCGGAGATTTCTGATGAAGTTTCACCCTTCCTGCACGTCACCTATGTCTTACCTATATCGAGGAGCTGGCTTTGAGCACCCAGCCCTGCAGGCACAAGTCCTGGTCGCTCACCCTTCCCATGTACATTGACTCTCAGCTATCAGCTCCCCCATTTTCTCCTGGGAGACAGAAGTCCCCCACCCAAACACCATTCCCTCTGTGTGGAAAGAACATGGCAGCCCATTTTTGTCCCCCTAGAGCAGGAACAGGGGCTGCCTCATGCCAGCCTACAAAGGGAAGAATCCCACCCCTTGTGGTGCTGTTCTGCACCACTCCTCACTGATAGCGTGAGCCAGCAAGAGCTCCAATGTACTGCTGAACACCAGGAGACACAATAAGAAAGCAGCTCAGTACCAACTGTGCTGGACAACAGAGGTGGCACTGCCTCCCAAGGCAGCCTGCTCAAGCACTTGGCTACCAGTGCTGCAAGAACTCATCTCATGTCCCTGACAGTAAGTGATCACTGCTCCTTGCCTTATCACCAGGCATCCTTGAGGAATGGCTGTGCTGCCTTCCCCACAGCTCCCCAAAAACAGCTAGCCACAAACAGGCCCTTTCCTGCCCTCCTTGCCCACCCTAGCCCCCCATTTGACACCGACAACACCATACAACTCCCAGCCCTGCTGGCTAACAGCCGAGTAACTCCGTCACGTGAAGTTACCTTGGTGGTTACGATCTATTTGCACATTTCCCATCAGGAGAAGGGTGAGACGAAGATGGCAGATAAGAGCACACATAGCTTCTGCACCCCAGAAGAAAGCCCTAGCTGAAATATCACAGCCTACACAGTCTGCAACTGAAGAACTTCTCGGGCCTGTAAAAAGCCACTACTGCTTTGAACCTGCTCCTGCTCAAACAGCGGTTCGTTTGGCTCTGATGTGTGCGTGAGGCTTCATTAATGAGATAAGAAGACAGAAAGGGGAGGAGTATTAAAATAACAGCAGGCAAAATCATCTGGAACTTAAGCTGGGTAACTCACTGACTTGCATTTTAAAAAAAAAGCAAATTTAGAAAAAAAAATATCAATCACCACTACCAACACTAAAACTGTGCATAAGCCTCCCTACATCCTAAGATTTAGAGAAACCTTTGTTTCTGTGTTAGAGTGCTGGTACCAGCTTACCACAGACAGCAGACCGATCTGCCTCTGTGCCACAGCTCTCCTTAAGACCCAGTGCTCCAAGAGTTTAGAAAAGAAAGTGAAGAAGCACTGAATTAGGTCTAGAGGAAATGACCTCCATGTGCTGCAAAGCCCTCAGTCTGCTGTGTCCATAGCTATCAGCCTTCCTATCGCCTTCATTGTGTTTTGACTAGAGACTGTTTAAGATAACACAGGTTATCTTAAGAGGAAGGAACTACAGTTGCACAGAGCTTCCAGGATCTCAGAGATTATAGAGTTGATTTTGGCTTCCAAACACCTGAAGGGAGGTTGGATTCTAACATCAGTCACTCAGTTGAGGTCTTCCATCGCTGTGCCTTGAAGTTCAGCGTGCACACGGATTTTGAAACAGAATAAGAGAAAAAGGTAGTGATCATAACAAAAGCAATCAGTGCACCTGCCTTTGAACAAGATCATACTGCATGCTTCCTTCAACCTCTCGCACAGTGAAAATTACAACCTGAGAAGATGTCCCATTTAATCTATGAAATGCTATACATAACTTTGATTATAGTAAAGGCTGGAGGTCTACAGGCCTTTACAGCTCTTTCCCACCAGAACTATCGCAAACCACTGGTTAACATCCCAATCAGAAAAACTGCTGTAGGTCCATCACATGTGCTCATGCAGATAAGGAGAAGAAACATCCTTCCTCATTTCCAAAGATCCTCTTTCTGTGGGCACTTAAATGCCAACAAATAATTTCACTGAGACTATTCCAAAGCACAGCTACACAACAGAAGTAAACCAATGAACTTATTTCTTGAATGTGCACAAAGCCTATACTCCTACAATCGGGCAATCTATTCTCATTCCCTTTCATATGTAACCCCACGACAAAGCCAAGGCAGTGCCAGTCTCTACTCATCTCCATTCCTGCCCAAAAAGTGCCTCCCAGTCACTCCACACTCACACTAACAGCTCCCCCTCCACGTCCTCCAGAAAAAAAAACCAACAAGTTGGACTAGGAAAACTCCTGAGGGAACTTTCTTACCTATTCTTTTGAGTGAATCAGCAACTGCTTACTTGCATTCGTATTGCAAATCACTAGAAAATTCTTCCCTTCTTATCCCATCAGCAACTTTCATAACATTTGTAGGAAGTGTATGTCTGAAACTGCCAACTCCCATCATAAAACGTTGCTCATCACTGGTGGAGAGATACTGGTAGGTGAGGACACATAGCTTGTACACCTGAGAATTGCCATCCTTAGGAGATAAGCCTGATTGTGAACAGGCCAGAGAGCTTTTTCCCCATTCCACCAGCAAATACCAGAAGTCCTGAAGGCACTGGCCAAACACACCCTACAGCATAACCATGAGCAAGCAAAGTGCTCTGAAAAACATCAAAGCAACAAAAGTTAGAACCCATATTGCAACACTCCAAATCTTTACACCAGCATCACACAACATTCCATACAAACCACACAATAAACTGCTAAAATAACTGCCTGGTCCCTTGCCTTCACACACTATCTGAAAACCTTTTCAACTTTATTTCTCCTGTACTTTGAAAATCTTGGCTAGCTTCTACCATAACATGGGCAGCTAGCATTTAGATGATCTCAAACTAGTATTAGGTCACTTCTCATTCAGCTCTGAAGAACAGTTTTTCATACGAATAGCTATGCTGTCGTCTGGTTGCTGTTTTCTAAGGTAAATGAGCCAAGACACACTCATTTCTTCGCACAAAACAGTATATCCAATGACAGGCTATCTCAGTAACAGAAGTACAGACGTACACTGAACTGAAACTGCACTGCTTGTTCCACTAAATGAAGCCTTGCTAGGCTTTCCTGTCTATACTGAAAGTCTCTGCTCACACACCCCTCAGGAGCTGTTCTCTTCTGCAGGCATTTCGAAGGGTGATTCATTTCTCATTCAGTCAAATAACATTTATGTACCTCTTTTATGACCCCAACCAATTAATTCATTTGCTCATTCTCAAGTCCACAAAGAAAAGCTGTGCTCTTCAGGGCAAAATCTCAGAACTCAGAACTACTCCAATGCACTGACCACCTAGTTTTCCAGACAAATCAGCAAGCCCACAACTACCACCATCTCCCAGAAAACTGTTACTCTGAGGTTTCTGAGCACACGCCTCCGTATGGCTTCGGTCCCAAGACACATCACCGAAGAATATCCTTAGTCACATTCCTACTGCTGCCAGACCATTACAGCTACTGGCAGCAAGGTAAGAAGGAGAAGATGAAATACAATGTACATCCCACAACACAGGACCCATTGCAGTGACTGATATTGCTTCCCAATTTACCAACTCACAGAACAGTAGAGTGGCTTGCGTTAGAAGGGACCTTCCAGCCCCATCCCTGCCTTGGGCTGGCTGAACCCAGCAGACCAAGCTGTCCAGGGCCCCTCCAACAAACAGGGAGATTTTCCCAATTTTTGAGAGGCTTTTCTCCATCTCTCTGGAACTTTTCATTTTAAACGTGCAATAAACTGATCTGGTGATGCAAGGAATCTATAGTGTCAATCACCTCAAAGTACTCCTTCACCTACTCACTGTATAACACGTGAGGAAGTGAGAACTTGTGGGAGATGGAGAGGTCAGCTCGACCTCATCGAGTCTCTACTTGTTGATAATGAGGCCCTGGAAAGGAGATAGAGGGTCTGAATAAACAGGGGTGTTTTGTACCCAGCCATAAGATAATCTCTCTGCTGATTATGAAGACTTGTTATGGAATTTGCTTGCTTTCTAGCCAATGGATTGCTAGTGGAAATGTACTGAATATGCGTGTTACAATATAAAAGGCTTGCTTTAGAAAGTAGAGAGAGACATACATCAAGATTATTACAGCAATAAAGAAATCTTCCTGGCAAGAAAACCCTGTGTCGTGAGACTAACTCACGACAATTGGCACCCAAACAGGGACCAGACCAGAGACTCAGCCTAACTTGAAGACTGACTGGTCCAGAACACATCGAAAAATACACGTCAGGTGTTGAGAAAAAACGCGTCAGACACTGAGAAAAACGTGGAAAGCCCGTATAGGGGAGTGCTGAGATAAACACAGCGGACAGAAGATCATCCCTTCTATTCGATTGCCTCTCACTGGACGAAGGTAAGTGTGCGCACTATGGGGAACAAAATGACCCTGGAACAGAAAAACGTCCTAGTTACCTCTCAGTATATACTCAAGCGGCGGGGGGTGTCAGTATCCTCCCCTGATCTACAGCAAATGTTTGTGTGGGCCACCAGAAAGGATCCCTCCATCACCAGTCAGACAGTTTACAAGCCAGAGACATGGGAGGGGATCGGGGTGAAATTGTTGGACATATCCTCTACAGGTGTCTGGGTTGCAAGAAACCTGGAGAAAAATTTTTGAAGCTTTAAAAAGTCATGTGGGCCTATTGTTGGTCACCCCAGTCCACCCGAGGATGAAGGAGCTGCAGAGTCCTCCTCAGATTTACCCGTTGTGACAGCAACCCCCTCGTTACCAACACCGTGGGGGGGCTTGCCACCACGCTCCTGAGGGCCCTGATAATCTCACTGATCCTGGCCCGACAAACTGATGAAGAGCTGCATCTGTTTCCCCACGATCCACACAATGCATGGGCGCTCGTTCAGAAGGAGGCTAGGAAAGCTGGAGACAGGGATATGTTACGGGCATTTCCTGTAATTACAGACCCAGAACAAGAGTCATGGTGGGAGGCTATATCGTGTAGTATCCTGTGAGATTTACAGCGTATGGTCACAGACCACTGCATCAGTTCCCCGTATACTGTGAATTTGACTCAACCCATATGTAATAGCTCCATTCTCACACCACGTGATTTTAAAATGATGTGTCATCTTATCATGACCGATATGCAGTATACTATGTGGGAATCAAAACAGAGGATTGGCAGACCCAGGCGACTGAAAATCAAGCACTGCCGCAGAGAAATCCGCTCAGGGCTGTAGGTGTGAGTGCTTTGATGGGGGAGGGGAATTTCTCCACCCCAGCTCAGCAGGTGAGAATTCCTGCAGAAGGGCTACAGCAAGTTAAGCAGCTGGCAATGCGTGCCCTTTGAGCCGTGCCTGAGGCGGGGGAGCAGAGACAGTCTTTTGTGAGCATCAAACAGCAGCACCAAGAACCATATATAACATTTCTGGACAGGCTTAAGAATTGGCTAAAGAAGCAGGTCAATAAGACGCAGGCAAGAGCTTTCATATTTCAACAGCTAGCAATTGAAAATGCAAACGTTGATTGCCAGAAGATGTTACTTGCTTTAAAAAATCCCACTACTGATTAGTATCCCACTATTAATGCCTGTACAAATGTTGACATGCACCAAGCTGCACTCATGGCCCAGGCGTCTGCCACTTTATCTCTTAACCAGCAGCGCAGATGTTTTGGCTGTAACCAATTTGGTCACGTTTGCGCAAAGTGTCTGCGGAAGGACAGGAAATCAGAATTATGCCCAAGATGCAAGAAGAGCAATCACAGAGCATGAGATTGTTGGTCAAAATGTGGTATCAATGGCCAGCTGCTTCCTCCAGTGGGAAACTCACAGAGAAGCACGAGGGGGGGTGCACAATGACAGTAAACTCCCCTCAAGCATCTGCTGCAGCTTGTATGCCAGAACCCGGGGTAGTGCCGGTGTGGACTTAGCCACCTCCTCAGACACAGTCCTAAATGATACCACTGTCGCCTTAGCCCCCACGGGAATTTATGGACCGCTGGGAAATGTCATGGCAGCACTCTTAATCGGACAGTCTTCTGCAACGTAGGTGGGTCTTTTTGTTTTGCCTGGTGTTATTGATGCAGATTACACTGGGAAAATAAAGATAATGCTGTGGACACCAACCCCACCTTGCACTGTCCCTGTGGGAAGTCATATAGCACAACTGATTTACTTTAAGCCTAACCCGCCCCAATGAACCAACATCCCATGGAGTGACAATAGCTTTGGATCAACCAGTGAACCTCAGGCTTTCTGGTTTCAGAAAGTCTCGCAGGGGAGACCAAATCTGACTTGCGTGCTGTGATAAGGGAAACAAGAGCTAAAAGTGATAGGCATCCCTGACAGCGGTGCAGATGTTATGATCATCCCTGTGACACTCTGGCCACCACAGTGCCCACTTATGAATCCCAATGCAGTACTAACAGGCATAGGGGGGCACACCGTGCCAAAACAAAGCGCAGCATTTCTTATAATCATTGGGCCAGAAGGCAGAGCTGCCTCCGTGAAACCTTGTGTCTCACATGGCCCTGTCACTCTGTGGGGGAGAGATTGTATGGGACAGTGGGGATTCTCCATCAGTATGGATTTCTCCCAGGGGCCACTGCCTTGCAGCAAATCCCATGTTCAGTATGGAAAACTGATACACCCATGTGGGTGGACCAGTGGCCCCTATCCCAAGAAAAATTACTGCAGTTAAATATCCTTGTTCAAGAACAAGTAACAGCTGGACATATAATGCTGACTAAAAGCCCATGGAATTCCCCTGCTTTTGTGATCAAAAAACGATGAGGGAATGGAGACTGGTACCCGATCTCAGAAAGATTAATGCTATTACTGAAGATACGGGCACTTTGCAACCAGGGCTGCTTTCCCCCACTATGCTTCCGCAATCATGGCCAATAATAGCAAGAGACTTAAAAGACTTATTTTTTTAACATCCCACTGTGCTCTGATGATGCACCACATTTGCATTTTCAATTCCCTCTATTAACAATGGGGAACCCCATCGCAGATACCATTGGACTGTGTTGCCTCAGGACATAAAGAACGCCCGACCACTTGTCAACAACTTATTGACACTGTTTTATCTCCTGTTACGCCAAAGGTTTCCCGATGTCTGCATATATCACAACATGGATGATATCCTGGTTGCCACACCAACAGAGGTGACGGTGACTAAAGTTGTGTCACTGATTATAACAGCAGCAACTCATGCAGGATTGCAGATTGCACAGAACAAAATCCAAAAGACACTACCTTGGCTACATCTGGGCTGGAGGATTTCACTGACTCGAATCCAGCCTCAGACTCAGAGTACCAAATTAACATCTTAAACGATCTGCAAAAGTTCTTAGGGGCTATAAATTGGGTGTGTTCCCTAGTGGGAATTTCTACAGGTCTTCATCCTCTCTTCAGATTACTGGAAGGAGATCCAGGCTTATCATCACCACAACATTAGACACCAGCAGCAGTGACAGTACTGAATACTGCCATCTCGAAGATGACCCAGCAAACAGAACACTGAAGAAAACCTGATCATCCTATCAGTCTTTTTGTTACTAGTTCTCCTTTCCAGCCCTATGGACTGTTAGCGCAGTGGGTCAAGGGGATCCCAACCCGTTGGTAATTTTAGAATGGGCATTTTTGCCACACAAATTTGCTAAGATTGTTACCTCCAGAGTTGATATGGTAACTATGGTCATTTGCAGGGGAAGGGAGCATTTATTAGCTTTAGATGGCACAGATCCAGAAACAATCTATGTTCCATTTGATCTCAAGCAATGGGACTTTGTGTTCCGCATGTCACAACAGCTACAGTGTGCACTGGTGGGGTTTTCAGGGCAGATCAGTATTCATCTGCCAGCGCACAAGCTTTTACAATCTCTTCTCACTGTGTATTTGTTACCAGTTTCTAAATTATCATTAACCCCTCTTGTAGGTGCTCTTAGTGTTTTTGCAGATGGATCCTGCAGGACTGGCCACGCAGTCATTGTATGGAAAGATACTGCCAGGACCTGGGAGAGTGACGTCCATGTCACCACCGGCTCTCCACAAGTTGTGGAACATGCAGTGTGTTCGAGCGATGGTCAGAACCCATCAACATAATAACAGATTCTGCTTATGTTGCAGGCACTGTAATGCGACCGGCACACCCTTATCTAAAGGAGACAACTAACGTGCAGTTGTTTGCACTTCTTTTGCACTTAAAATGGCTTCTAGATAATCGCTCAGAATCTTACTTCATTCAGCATGTTCGTTCTCACTCCCCTCTGCCAGGCCCCATTTCCAAGGGTAATGCACAGGCGGACAAACTGGCAGGAGCAACTGTTGTTCCTGATCAGTTTGCCCAACCATGGTTATCTCATGATTTTTATCATCAAAATGCAAAGGCATTGCAGCATGCCTTTCAACTGACCACAGATCAGGCCAGGCAGAACATACCGCAGACTGTCAAACTGTTGTACCAACACCTTCTATAGGAGTTAACCTTCGAGGACTGACCTCTTTAGAAATTTGGCACCTGACAGGCTTACCCCACTCTCCCACAGGCCAAGCTATTATCAAACGAACCTGTGGTACTTAAAGGCCATGCTTCAAAAACAAAAAAGGGGGGAGCAAGGGTATGACTCTGCAGGAAGGAGTAGCTGAAGAATGCTATGTTCTCAATTTTCTAAATCGCAGGACAATAGAAGTCCAGGCATTTTTTTGGCTGTAATACCTTAACTCCTGGCAAGGCAAAAGCACAGGTTATGGTAAAAAATATAAGCTCCAAACAATGAGAAGGACCTTATTTGTTGATAACTTGGGGTTGAGGTTATGCTTGTGTTTCAACAGGAACCGGCCTGAGATGGGTACAGCCATCCCTTTCATCATCTGCTGTAACATGATCATCGCGCTCTCATCAGCGTTTTGGATTCCAGCTCAACCAAAGCAGAACGTATGGGTCACCCTCGCCAACAAGATGGGACAAGACACACTCTGTTTGTCAACTGCGTCACCAGGAAACCCGTTCTCATGTTTGGTGGGACAACCCCTAGACAAATGGCCCATCCCAAACTCCATTGCTGAGATAGCATTCAACACGAGCGCAGTAGTCGACAAATGGGATGGATGGGTACTACGTCTGCAACAGAGCAATCTGGAACCACAAGAACTGGAACTGTTGGGTTCGGTTAAAATGGATTATTGTTTGTATTTTAACTACAGCGGAAAGAACCAATCATTAGTTCAGTGTGTTAATTCCAGTTTAGCTGCTTATAGAAATCATTCTGCTTGGTGTAATTATACTTCACCTAACTTCTCAAGATCTAGTAGCCATCCGCTTAGCTTGCCAGCAGGAGTTTTTCTCATTTGTGGGGACAGAGCATGGTCTGCTATCCCCTCTCACATCAAAGGAGGTCCATGCAGTTTGGGAAGACTAACTTTACTAACACCTAATATCTCTATGATTACTCACCATCAAAAGCGCTTTAAGCAAGCTGGACATGCTTTTCAATCAGAATGCAAGGATAACGTAGAATTTTGGAATCCTGGGGGAATAGCAGCAGCATCCTTTTTAGCCCCTGGCGTTGCATCAGTTAAAGCATTGAGCACGCTTAAAAAACTTGGATGCTGGCTAGCCAAGCAAACAAATGCTACTTCCTTGGCTCTAAGTGGACTGCTACTAGATAAAGACTCAGTACAACATGCTACATTACAAAATCGTGCTGCTATAAACTTCTTGCTGTTAGCTCAAGGTCATGGGTGTCAGGATTTTGATGGCATGTGCTGCATGAATTTGTCAGAACATCCAAAATCAATATATAAGAGCATTCAGGATTTGCAGAAAGGAGTTAAGAAATTACAGGTTGATGACAGGTTGGATATATTTGGAAGCTTCTTCAGAAACCCAGGAGTGTGGATACAGAATGTGTTAAAGATAGGGTTAGTTTGTCTTATTGCTTTTCTCTGTATTTTAGTTTGCACTCCTTGCTTACTACAGTGTGCTCGGAAAATGATACAAGCTTTAAATCATGCTTTTTTCATTAGTAAAGAAGGAAGAGATGTGGGAGATAGAGAGGTCAGCTCGGCCTCGTCAAGTCCTGACTTGTTGGTAATGAGGCTCCGGAGAGGACAGAGAGTCTGAATAAACAGGGGTTTCTTATACCCAGTCATAAGATGTCATAATATTTCTTATACCCAGTCATAACCCTCTGCTTATGAATTCTCTGATATGAAGACTTGTTAAGGAATTTGCTTGCTTTCTAGCCAATGGATTGTTAGTGGAAATGTACTGAATATGCGTGTTAGAATATAAAAGACTAGCTTTAAAAAGTAGAGAGAGAGACATACATCATGATCATGATCATTAGAGCAATAAAATCTTTCTGGCAAGAGAACCCTGTGTTGTGTGACTAATTCACGACAAGAACTGAGCACGATGGCAGGAGCTGCATGGAGGCAAGGCAGACTTTTTCTGAGTTTTACAGTCTTGCTTTTCCATACGTTACTATGTGTTGCAAGATGCCCAGGCCAATATATAGCAGCAGAGGAAAAAAATGAAGAGACTGATCAAAATGCGGAAGCTACAGTACAGACCTGGAACTAGGACATTAAGATGCTCCAGCCTTTCCTAGCAGCAAGAGAAGCATTTGTTCTGCGCATTCCTGCTTAGAGACTTACTTCTTACTATTACCTACTCAATAATTAAAATAAATACACAAAAATCACTTTATGCAAATAAAGCAATCAACAGATTTTAACCCCAGTAACTCCAAACAAAGCAACAGCAGGTGCTGTTCATGCAGGCAGGTCTTTGCGCTTCCCTGTGATTTAGCACCCACACATGTAGCATGGTCAGCCACAAAGTACAGCATCAACTATGTAGATCTTTGGTTTGGGGTTGTTTGTTTTTTTTGAGCATCACCTAAATGCTCCTTGTACATACAAAGCAGCAAAAATTTGCAGCTTAATTAATTAGGTAATCAGCTCACAAGCATTTGCCATATTTTTAATTAGCAGTTATTTACTAGTGTCTTTTTCACCCACTTAGCTTTTTCTTTTAATTCACTGTTGTTACAGAAGATTTGCTTCAGAAGCCTAATGCAACTAATACTTTAAGAGAGAGGCTGCTTCAGAACCACTGGAGCACTAACGGGCTGGAGTTCGTTATCTGCAATAACGCACTTGGAGAGCTGAGCAGCAGTGTATACAATGGGCTGTGCCCAGCAGTGCCCACAGGAGAGCTGCTGCCATCCCCAGGGCATTCATTCCCAACAGCAGCTGGGAGCACAGGAGCTGCATACAAGCATTTCTACAGGGAGCTGAAGAGAAACGATCGCAGCAGACTGCAGGTAGTAGCAGGGACGAGCAATCAAGGAAGAACTTCAGCTGCGTCATGGAGTTTTTCCACTTCTTTATTTTGAATATCCAAAGCGATTTTTTAGTATCTTTGCTGCAAAAGTATGTGAGGACTTTTGTGCAAGCCAGGCAGTGCTGCACAGAGCTGCAGGCATCCAAGGCTTCTTCAGCTGCAGCTATACAGGCATTAGAACTTTGGAAGTGCCAGAAAGCTTCTGATGTTCCATCAATTACTTTAATCAATTCTCATGCAGTAACAAGTCGGTGTAGCTGCAAAGGGTGCCAGCAAGTGAGTGACAAATGTCTTCTGAAACTCTTTGAAAGCCACTGCAGACTACAAGAAAACCCTTCTGTATTGACACAGTGCGAGGGGAAATCTCCTGAAAAAGATGTAAATGTCACAGTTTTGTGGTTTTCCCATCAGTATTCCACATCAGAAGACCATGTTAAAGAGGTAATGCTGCAGTTTCGTGGACTGTCGACATATTTCATCATTTGTCACCCAGAGTGAGATGAAAGGAAGGCACAAATCAAGAGTTGCTTTCAATAAAGAGAACTGCATCCAAATTCTCTACATTGAGGCACAGTGTTCCTGTGCCCAAAGCACAGAGCAGGCAGCCAGGCCTGCTCAGGGGAACTGCTGTGTTTCACCAGAGAGCTGTGTGATGTGTTGCAGGGGTTTGACACATATTTTCCTCCCCCTCCCCCAACAAGGATGTGACACATACTGCCTCAGTGCAAAGGCACATCAGAAACATTTCAGAGCTTGAGGAGTTCATGGAGAAAAGTACAACTGAGCACAGTGGGTTTCTTGGGATGAAGAGTGATAAATCAAACAAATTAATAAAACCCAAGAGAGAAGCTCATACTAATAACTCATGCCAAGAAAATTCCTTCAGCACACATTCTTTCGTTTGTGGAGGCGGAATAATTTAAATCACCAAGATTTCAAGAAATCAAAACCTACTTTATTTCCCTTTTATATTTTTGGCAGCGCATCTCCCAGCAACAAAACTCCACCTACACCTTCTGCAGCACAGTGCATCTGGCACGGAGGGCTAACAGAGCTCCCTATGCAGCCTCAGCACTGCCTCCACCTGTGGCACCAAACTTCCGACATGAACAATGTTTCCCACCCACTCTCACTGGCCGAGCAGAGCTCAAACCCCCTGAATCCCAAACTCACCATGCCAGCATCTCACAGCAAGGAAAAACAACCACAGAAAGGAGGAAAACCAACACGATGTGGAAGATGAGGAATTGTTTCCGGAACCACAAACTGCAACAATAACTGCAAGTTTAGCACCATGACAAGAGGCTTGGCTTTACACCAGGGCTTCACACTCGAGCAAGTTTCAGAAACTTTGCATCCTCCAAACCACCACACAGTGCGCAATGCAGTCTGTTAATTTTACATAATCCCGGTGATTAGATTTTGCCTCACAGCTTCTCCTCTAACACACTACACTCAATGAGCTTTTCTTAAACAACAGTGAATTCTTGATTCATCTGCATATTACAGAAGCTGTGTGGGACACACCAAACCAAGAGGGTGCTACACTAACCTAAAGCATTGCATTCTGCTGCTTGCTGGCATGTCCTGAGTTTGCTTGAAGCATCACCAGCACTGCAACTTCTGTGTGCGAGCCAACAGTCCAAAGCACACATCAGCAGCGTGGCTCATATCTCTGTAGCAAGGCAGAGGGCATTTTTCATATTTGCAGAAGTTTTGCAGAAGCCGATGACCACAACCCACGGCGGAACTTAAAAAACCCTATACAGACAATCCCTAATGGTAATGATATGTTTAGGGAGACAACCAGGCACATGCTGCCTACTTCTATTATTATATAGCGAACAGCTAACGTTCTCTGCCGGTGGGCACCACCGGGCCCCGGAGCAGGCGGCGCCCCGAGGCCGGGCAAGACGGCAGGGCAGCGGGACGGGGGTCGGCAGCACCTACCCACGCCGTATTTCTCCTTCTCGCCCGGGCTCTACAAGTTGCTGACGCTACGACGTCCGCCGGCCGCGTGTCCCCTGCGCAGAGTGGGGCGGCTGCGCTGCTCCTTCTTCTCCCTCAGGGGGGCGCAGCTCCGCGGCCGCAGCAGCGCACCCCCGCCTCAGGCTGCCCGCGCCCGGTGGGTCGCCTCCTCCCCTTCCCGCCCGCCGCCGGCACGGCAGCTCTCCCAACGCGGTCCCGCTGAGCTGCTCGCCCCGAGCCCCGTCGCCACTGCTCCTTTCGCCGCCGAAGGACTCGCACCCCCGCGCCCCGCCACCGATGGCGCAACTCACACTGCGCTTCCCCCCGTCGCCTCCCCTTCTCTCTCATGTGGCCGCACGAGGCGCGAGGCGCGGGGGCGGCGCTGACAGAGTCGGGCCGCGCTGCGTCAGCACCGGGGCTTCGTGGGACCCGCGTCGCGCTGGGCAGTTCTAGGTGAAAACCAGTACCTAAAACCCTCCTACGAGCTAAAGGTCTTTTAAAAAGCACAGAAAGCCAATCGCTACCCTAGGGGGATGGGAGCTGAGGGCAGCCAAATGGTCACAGCCTGGATCTCGCTCACAAGGAACCGGTTTAAACACCACAAAATCTTGCTCTGGCGCAGGGACAGGGCTTCTCTCACTGTTCCTTGCTACGGAGCAGGAGTGGATGTCCTCTCTCAAGGCCCGTGTTCACCCCAGGCCGTGCTGACTGGAAGGACAGCGAGCAGTGCTGCGCTCCTGCTGCTCTTCTGGAACGCCTCCCAGATTACTCTGAGGAGCAGAAACCCAAGCAGGCATACTTACAGTATACAGTTATTAATAAGATCTTTAACCCAGACACACAGCTTCAGTGCACAGGGCTGACCACAGGAAGAAAACCACACCCTGCACACGGCATTTTTTGAAGCCTCTGGAACTCAATTAATTGATGTCAGGTCTTTGGAGCGTGCCAAACCTTCTAATAATCTAAATTCGAATGCATCCAACACTTTTTAAGAGTATCTGTTCTATCATTATATAACAAAATGTATTGATGAAAGTCATCAATTTACACTACAGAACCTAGGTTGCTGTGGAAACCTTCATTATTTATTTCTTTTTAGTGCTTGCAACTTACTTTTCAGCACTGAACGTGGCTAG
This sequence comes from Lagopus muta, assembly GCF_023343835.1. NCBI lineage: Eukaryota > Metazoa > Chordata > Aves > Galliformes > Phasianidae > Lagopus > Lagopus muta. Next base: position 56,864,563 of record NC_064472.1, on the reverse strand, counting down.
CTTCCTCTTTTGGTTTTTGTTTGCTCTTAGGTTGTTGACTTTTCTTTTCCTATACAGAGAACAAACAGAAAGCAGCCAATAAGTATGTTTTACGCTATTGATGTAGAAAAAACAACTTAATCACTTCTTAATTCAGATCCATAGTTCGGCATACATATTTACAATAGCTTCATTACTTTACTTCACGAGGCACTCCCAAAACATGCAGAAATAGCTTTCCAAATGTACAGAAGACTGGCACTGGGTTGCATCTGTTGGAGATAGGCTGCTGGTATTTATAATTTTAGATATATTTTTTTTTCCAGCAATAAATACCTGTTTATCTCTTGCTACTGCTGAGTGGAGAAAACCTCTGCAGTGACAGGAATCAGTCAGTTCTTCCCAGTTTTCTTCTTCTACAGCAATTCTTGGATTCTCCTCCCTGCCAACTGACCAGCAGTGAAGCAGATCACTTTCTGGCTTAAGGAAAGAAAAGAGGAAAAAAACAAAACAAAAAAACAACAGAATGTTCTTCAGTATATATCCATGCCTAAGTTCACTCTTTCCATTCCAGTAAATACAAAATAAAGGTGGATTTGGGAATATTAGGAGAGAGCCTTGTGAAGTTCAATAAGCTTGAGAAATATGCAGAGGTCTGTAAAACAGCTGAAAGAACAGGACCTGCAAGGAATTAAAAACACACAAATGTTTTGCTTGTAGGCCACTGTGATTTTTGTTTCTTCATCATGGTCACGTAAATGCTAGCATCAACAACTACAGTCCTGCTGATGACTGATGACTTGTATTTGAAATACAGTACATACTACTCATGTCCAACACTTTTTTCTGCACTGCTGTTGGCGATATTTACTTCTGAGCAGTCACTAGCACGTTACATGACCTGCTTATGAAAAATAATCAGTACCTTTGACTGTAGAGAAAGTAGAATGCACGTTTGCATAACTTAAAGTTACCAAATATATTTACACCTGTTCCTCTGATAAGTGCGTTCACAAGTTTAATGAGTCTCCTATCACCTCTACATACATACTGACTGCTTTGGTAGATATTCTTAGCCTAAGCGTAGTGCAGAACAAACGTCTCATCTTGTGAGGAGGCAGAGGCACTAATCTCCCATGCAGCAAGTGGGTATCCAGGATCATCCATATGCAGAAAGACAGACCAAAGTGAACAGCAATATTGTGCTGGGCTGCAAAACAGCTATTGCTTCCATCTTCTACCTCTCAACACAGCTGACTTCTGCAACCTCAATATCCATACTGTTCTGTAAAGCACAGGAAAAGCGTAATGATATTGTGCAAAGATAAGCATGAAATGTGGAAGTTTTCTATGCTCAAATTTTGCCTTCTCGAGATGTTTTTAGTTTTTCTTATCATAATGCACAATTCAAAAGTCGTAACAATAGAACTGGAATCCAGTGCATACTTCATCAGACTGTTTAGAGGTTTTGTTAAAATTAACTTCAGCAATCAAAGTAATTTTTATATTTTCTCTAAATGTCAGAGCTCTTACAAGAACTTATGTTAGTGGACATCATGGATCCCAAATGTAAATGCTTTTCAGAGCAAGGCAACCACCTCTTACAGGAATTGTCGGAGTGGCCATCTGTATTGTACTGTATGGAAACAATGACAAACACACATTCCGAGGCCTTGTTTATTGAAAAAGACACCTCAGGAAAAAAAAAAGCATTAATCATTCTGAATAATTGTGTTGAAAGTTACTTAACAATGACTGTGTACAGGAGTTGTTACGTCCAAAGTGTTGTGAGTTGCTTACGGTTATGTTACAGCAGATGCAGTTGTCCTTATCCATACAGATTAACATTCAACACAGTATTAATTAACGTACATCTTATACCATACTGTCCTGCTAGAATATAATATAGATGTGATCTGAAAGACAGCTGGTTGGGGAATGGAGAGATTTGACACGGTTTCTTTCTCTTAAATACATTGAGGGAACTGCACAATCCTCTTGAATGCTGCACAAGGGACAATGGAAGGTCAGAGTACAAAGTGCAGGGGTACTCATGTCTCCCTACAAGCAAATTCTTCTCCGTTATCCCAGCCTTACTCTATCATGGAATGATGATCTTCTGTCCTCCCTTTCAGGTAAGAGCATCCTCATACTTTCTCCTTTCTTCCCGTTCTCTGGCTATAGATGCTGCCACTTCTGCTTAGATTGTGACTGCAAACCCCTGCTCTAAGCACATAGCCCAGAATCACTGATGTCAGAGAAAATCAGGGTTAAATTTTAACCATCTCTGACAGTCAAATTATTTACCTACATTGCTTCCTTTTCTTCACTTGAGGTTCCAGCTTTATTAATTTTTCTGGCTAATGGCACACAGCTGCACTAAGTCAAGCATCCCCACGTTCAGAGCTTTCTACCCTATACTGGAGCAAGCAAAATGGCTCCTGTTATTAATTAGGTGATAGCTGGAGTCCCTCACCCACAACTGAGTCAGTCTGGTAGGCAGCACCAATCAGGCTGGAGCGTGTATCCCAGCTCTCAACAAATTACCCATCTGCAGTCACAAACGTCAGGATTCCTGAGTTTCAACTGAGACATGCTTTGTGGTAGCTTTTTCTATTCCACAATCTGCAATGTCAACTGAAAGCTAAAGATGACAACAAAGTTGGGCTGAACAGCTCCGAGGTGTAATTGGGTTTGAAATGAAAATCAGTTCTGATGTAAAAGGATATCTCAGCTGTATGCCCCCCTATATTTAACATGCTCTCTCTCACCCTCTCCCCAGCTCTCTTTCTCGTTGCCTTTCACGTAGCGTCTGAATCAGAGCTCCATCTTCTTTATTGTGACTGGGCACTGGTTGCTTTGATCACGTTGAAACGTGGCATTGCGCTAATGATTACCAAAGCCCACCTTTGATGTTGGTTGTGAATGTGCTGCATTGCCAGAAGAGAGAACTCAGATGCTTTTGTTTTCTGATTATTGTCTGTCATGTTTATGAACAACAGCAAGATGGGAAGAGAGCATGAACACTTAATGGACTGAAAAGTTAAGGGACTGCCAGGCCCCCAGCATCCGCTGCCGTATGGACTGTGAGGGGCAAGGCAGAGTGCTCCACTGTGTGCTGGATCATGGGGAAGGGGCTCTGCCCAGTGTAATGCGGTGGAGATGCTCCGTCCCAGCAAGCACCACCTGCACACTGGTGTGCAAGACCACTGAAATGGTCAAGTACAACAATTCCTCTGCAGCACCAACTGGCGTGGAGAGAACCAGCAGACCCCCAGCACTGCTTTGCCTGGCCGTGGTCCAGCCCCTTCCAAACTGTCTGTTTTGCTGTAATCTGTCTTGGCATTTAAACTATGCCTATTCCCTTGGTATCCAACTGCTTCACAGCGTAGGAAAGTACACACCGTGGCTAGAACTGTTGCCAGTGAAAAACAGCATTGTGACAAGAGCTCTCACTGCTTCCATGCACTTAAATAATCCTGATGGAAAAGGCTCCAGAAGGTGCCACTCAGGCCTTGAGCTCTGCCAAACCAACCAGAAGCATATCTGAATAGCTTACCTGATGTAGCTCTTTTCTTTGGGTACTGCTACTCACTTGATCACATTTACAGCTGAAGTCTGGCCTGATCCTTTGTTTTTTCCATGGCCACTGCTTCTGCAGCCTTGTAAGTTTTTAAGTCACGGGTGGTCTTGAGGAGAAGCACTGCCATGAATGGTGCTCGGTAACTGAAGAGCTCACATTCTCCACAGCATGGTCTGAGCCTTCCCTACTGCGCTCATCAGCTGGAAAGGGACCGACTCCATACTTGAACCAAGACTCTTCTCCACCATCTTGCTGCTACAGATTTCCTTAGGCTTCTGGGATCATTTGAGCCGTCACATCCCTGTAAGACAGTTTTTCAAGGTAAGCAAGATTCAGATTTTCTGTATCCTGTTCAGCTATTCATTGCCTTGCATGAAGGACTTTTATCACAGAATCCAGTGCAGTCAGGATGCAACAGCCTGTCACCTTTGAGAAAGCACAGCCGTGTCATACTTAGTGCAGTGAGCCAACAGGAACAACCAAATGAGAGACCTAGTCTGCTTGACAGCTCCATTACATGCTGTAGTAAATCCTTTCAGTAATTTTGAATGCGCTTTGCCTCACTTGGTTATGTCATTTGCCTGAGCCCTGTCATATCACGCACACCAACTTTTAAATTTGTCATCTCAAATGACTTCTTTCAAAGCCACTTTGAACAAGGACAATACTGGTGCTCACACATGCCTATACATATTAATTTTTTGCTAAAGATCTCTTTAGAAAGACAGTGGGAACAATATTATTTTCTTTATCTACTTTAAGGATGGTAAATTAGCTTCTATAATACATATGCATATAGCATCAAATATCAGGAATGGCTTTTGTGCTGTACTTTCCTAGGATGACATGTAGCATGAACTTCAGACCAATGCATACATGCTACGTTTGTGATATGCCCGTATTAGAGCAGCCCAAACCTTTCAGGTAGAATATTTCCACAAAACAAGTACGCCACTTGTCAAAAAGCAAATATTTCCAAAGTAGAAACACTGATTTCAGCCACACTACATCTCAGAGAATCACAGAATCGTTGTAGTTGGAAGGGACACCTGGAAGTCGTCTGCTCAGTCAGGCACACTTAGAGCAAGCTGCCCAGTATCATGTGCAGGTGTGTTTTGAAGGTCATCAGCCAGGAGACTCTCCCACCTTTATGGGCAACTCCTGCCAGGGCTCTGCTACCAGTACAATACAGAAGTGCTTCCTGCTGTTCAGACAGAATCTTCTGTGTTCCACTTTGTGCCCACTGCCTCTTATCGCGTCTTGGGCACCTGTCAACAGTTTACGGGCTGGTTCGGCTCAGTGAGCATTAACAATTAAACTCCCAGTGCTCTGCATGATGTTATCATGTGGAATACTGATAACCAAAGATCATAAAACCATGACAGTCCCACTGAAAAGAGCCTGGCTCCATCCACTTGGCATCAGCTCTTCAAGTATTCTGCACGCATGGTTTTCAGTTCTGAGAACAGACAATAACATTATGGAGAAAATTTCAATCTTTGGCTGTCCTGTTCTGCTGACTTAGCAGAAACATACTACTTCCATACTGCTGGCATGGGATGAGTAGAAACTCTTCTTACCAAGCATTCGTACAATTAATTTCATTCAAACTTGAGAAATTTCTGAAGCACGTAATAGATGTTACAGGGATTTCAGTCTGCATCTGAACTTTCCCCAGCTTTCAGAGAAGGCCTCTTCCTTTGCTTTGCATTTTACAGCAGTGTGACTTGGGCTGCTCTGGAAACAACTTCCAAAAGCTTTGTTCCTCAAAATACACATCAATCCCTGGCAGATAAGTGACCAGGGAGTGCAAGGTCCTGCTCAGCAGATCAATGCACATCAGCTATGCATTCACAGAAGCCCAAAACACACAGAGATGTTTGCTGGCATCAGCCTGGTCCATATAGAAATGTTTGCTGCTATTCCCAACTCCACGAGTGCTGCTTTCCGGTCTTTATTCAGATTTACAAGTAACTGTTTACCTTCTTGCTGATGATACATCAGAGGTGTGATCTCCACCCCCCTGCATTTCCCAGGTGAGGCCACATCTCAAGTATTATGTCCTGTTCTGGGCTCCCCAGTTCGAGGCAGACAGGAACTTCTGGAGAGAGTCCAGCAAAGAGGAACAGCTGGGCTGTTTTCTGTGGTGCCTGGCAATAGGATAAGGGACAATGAGCTCAAACTGAAACACGGGAAGATCTGTCTCCATGCAAGAAAAAGCTTTTTCACCCCGAGTGTGACTGGAACAGGCTGCACAGAGAGGTGGGGGTATCTCCATCTCTGGAGATACTCAAAACACACCTGGATGGGATCCTTGCAATGTTCTAGGTGACCCTCCAAGTGCAAGGATTGGGCTAGATAACGCCAAGCAGTCTCTTCCAAGCTCAACCCTTCTGTTATTCTGTGAAGTCAGTGTGACACAATGCATTTTTGTAACCAGCAACTTTACCCCACAGTGCTATCTATAAATGCAATCTTTTTCCCTGACAAAAAGTCAGTATCCTAATCCCAATACCTTAACCTCAAATCTGATGCTAAAGCCTAAACCTGTAGTCCCTCTGCCTCACTCTTACCCTAACCTTTGCCCCAGCCCTCAACAAAGCCAGCCCACAAAGTGAGCCTGTGCCATGAACACTGATCAGACACTCTATGCAGAACACCAAACCCTCTCTTAAAACAGGTCTACTCCCTCACCTTGAAAGGCTAATCCCTGAATCCTGATCAGAACATATTGACTTCAAAGCCTTCTGTACCCATACTCCAACCCCCTGACCATTTTCTTCTCTCCTAACCCTACACTAAACCGTGTGGCTCCCTGGAGCAGGGAGGGATCCTGAGATCCCAGTCATATTGTGTTGGAAGAGGAACATGAGGTGACATGTGTCTGATCAGCTTGAAGGCCACATGAGGGAGATGGGTGGGAATGCTGTGACAATGACAGTCAGCTCTTTTTCAGATTCTTGTGGGCCAGTAGGAGAGACAGGGCTACAAAGGTGGCTGGGAGGTCGCTTCTGTCTCTGTCAGTGGTGGGCTGAAACCAGGAGGTTGACTGAGAGAGCAACTGTGAGGTCATTTGTTGCAGAAGTGGCTGACAGGTCAGCCCAGGTCTCAGGGCCGGGGTCTGGGCTTTTAAGTTCCCATCTGTCAGCAGCATGATAAACCTCTGCCTAAATACCCGACAGGTCCCACACAGAAAGAGCGTTGTTATGTCCATTCTGGCTGAGTATGTGACTGGTCATGTCTGAGAAGCTGAAAGGCCAACAGAAGGAACATGACTTGGAAGATCACAGAGAGACTAATTCTGCCTCGTCAGCTGACAGCGGGTCACAAGAAGGCTAATGGGCTGGGATATTTGCTTGAAGGGTGCTTTCTGAGATAATGGAACTTGATTATGGGAAGCAGCAGGAGAGAGAGACGCTGCCACCAAGTGCAGCTTGGAAGATGGAGACTGGGACTGAGTAGGAGGAACATTCCACAGAGGGCAGAGCTGTGGTGCCAGAGATCCCCAGAGAAAGCCTGTGATCAGTGCATGGAGCTGGGAGTTAAGGAATAGCCAGTGAGGGTGGAAGGACCTCGGCGAGGATATGGAAGTGCCAGCACTGAGACTGACAGCTATCACAGAGCACCACTAGGATCTTCAGCAGCTCCAGGTGGGTCGTGAGCAGAGAGCACTCGCACATTTCGTGTGGCCCAAGCAGCCTGTGTCCCAGTAACTACATCCCACCCCGATTTTACATTCATAGTGCTTTCAAAGAAAGCCAGCACACAATTCCCTTGAGGTGAGCATTATTGAGTATACAGAGAACAAATCTCTCTCTCTCTCCAAAATAATTTTGTTTCTTCCTTTAGTTTTTTGTTCTTCCTAAGAGAAAAACCTCATATATCTCTAATACTGAACCCTAGAGCATGTACGTCCAAACTCTTGGCATGCCTGGACCTCGTAGAGTGAAGAGGAATTGTCTTGGGCCGCATACAAGATAAATAAGATAGACAAATAATACAGTTAATGTGATAACCAGCAAAATATTTTTCTAAGTATTTTTTATGACAAAAGAGAAAAAGAAAGCAACCAACTGCAAAACTAGTGAGCTACTTGATCTTGTTTTAGTGAAACTAATGCATCAGTCTGGTTCAAGGGAAGCAGTACCAATTCCTAGTGAGCTCTCAAGATGCTATCAGAGTTTTCTGATTCAATCTTACTCCTCCGTACTTTGTCCTTGAAAACAGTTGCTCACAAATGTGCATACTTCCAAAAAACAATGACACGAGTCAAATGTGATTGTGAAGTAGGAGTCTGGTAGAGTGACACGATCAGAATTTTCTTTGACTTGATTGCAACTCTATGCATTCCATTTGAAAATTTGCATTCACTTAGTTATGTCAACTGAAAATGGAGTTGCAAATACACCACAAATTTAGTGATTTTTTTGCAATCCTGAAACTTATTCTCAAATCCCTTTATCAAAATGGAAAGCACAGCTACATGTTTTTCACTGTTCACAGGACTGTGTTTAGGCACTGCATCAAAATGCACAGTTATTTGCCATCGCTTGAGTCAGCATTGCACTGTGCCCTCCCCGTGTCCTGGGGAGCCCAGACAGTGCTGATCACACACGCTGACGCTCAGCTGTTGCAAGTGATGGGTGCATGCCTGGGCCGGGTTGGGCCACTCACTGCTGACACCATGATGGTGTGGGGCAGGAGGCGACTGCGGGATGGGCTGTCTGGGCTTCATGCAGCTTCTTGACTGAGCACTGGAAATGTTTGCCCTACAGCATTAAAAAAAGATGATTTTCTGACTCTCCTGCAGCCCAGTGCCACAAAACTTCCTGTCCAAGACTTACTTTTTACAGGATCGTAGAATCACAGAATCATTACAAATGCAAGGTGCTGCACTTGGGTCGGGGCAATCCAGCTACTTACAGGAACTGGGCAAAGATCTCCTTGAGAGCAGTGCTGCAGAGGAGGACTTGGGGGTCCTGGCAGATGAGAAGCTGGACATGAGCCAGCAGTGCCTGCCTGCAGCCCAGAAGGCCAACTGTGTTCTGGGCTGCATTAAAAAATGGGTGTCCAGCAGGGAGAGGGACATGATTGTCCCCCTCTACTCAGATCTTACAGGGCCTTATATATCTCATAGATCTTATATGCAGTACTGTGTCCAGGCACGGGGCCACCAGTGCAGGAAGGATGTGGAGGGAGAGCTGGAGCATCTCTCCTATGAGGAAAGGTTGAGGGAGCTGGGCTTGTTTAGCTTGGAGAAGAGAAGGCTGTGGGGAGACTTCATTGTGGCGTTCCAATACTTGAAGGGAGCATAGAAACAGGAAGGGGAACAGCTGTTTATCAGGATGGTGACATAGCAGGGGGTTGGAATGAGGAGATTACTGTGATCCTTTTCAACCCAGGCCATTTCATGATTCATTTGTACCATTTCAAATATTGGTTTTTTTTTTTTGTTTTTTTTTTTTTTTTGCCAAAAACGAAATCTGAAAACTTGGGTAGAAAGCTCTGCCTACTGACCCAGTGTCATTTTGAATAGTCAGGTTTATATTGCCACCATCTGGGGTTGGCAAGACCTAAAAATGCCATTAATAGGCTTCAGAAATACCTGGGGTGGTCAGAAGGACAATAGCCTGCGTTACTGTTCTTGCAGCTGCCACAGGCTTCACGTGCTCCAGATGACAATGACTGATAGATTACACTGCCAGTACCTGTCTGTGTTAGGCTCAGTATTAGACACAAAATGCCTCAGTTACTTTTGCAAATTGGCTTCATATGCCTGTTCACAAGATGAATTCTCCCATCAACATGAGATCACAGAACTTCAGCTGAAATAGAATACATAAAGTTTTATCAACTTCTATTAAGTTCAAATATATATCCTCTCTCTGTAGAAGTATTTTCCCCTAATCAGTTACTCCTCAATAACTGCCACCTGTTCTCAGCTGGAAGTTTTCCTTTGGAGGATGCTGGAATGAGGTCCATCTCAATCTTTTGGCACTTAGCAGAAGATTGCAAAAGGAGGTCCTGCCTTCCCAGGTTTCATTCTCTCTTCCTCATGAGCCTTGTTCTTCAGTTCAGCCTTGGACATTTTGCGGGAGGTTGCAAAAGAAGGCTGTCATCTTCTGGGCTTAGTTTTCTATTCCTCCTCAGCCTCAGCATTTCATCCAGCCCAGGACATCTGGCTGGAGGCTGCCAAACACCTCTGCCATTTTCTTGGCTTACTTTATCCTTGCGTCTCAGCCTCACAATTTCATCCAGCCTCGGATGTTTTGCTGGAGGCTCCCAGTTGAGGCAGGACTTTCCTGCCTTTCTTTTAGCATGGAGCACCAAATCACACATCCTTCAGGCTTAGCAGGACAGCACCCAACAGTCAGCAGCCTTGGCCTGAAGCTTTTTTGTATCTGTTGTGCTCCAACAATCCATGGCAATGGGTGGCTCGGTCTCCTGTTCTCACCACCTGCTAGGTGTGACCGTCCAGGCAGTTCTCAGAGCATCCCACTGCCTGCTGCTCCAGTCCAAACTCCAACAGCTTCTCTAGGAGGAGCCAATGGGTGGGTAACTGTGCTGCAAGGGTTCCTCAGGAGCAGGTAGACGCAGCTATGCACTGCTCTCTCCTGAGCAAGAAACCATTCTCCAGCATGGCTCCAGCCAGCTCTCTCCACACCGGGCTGCAAACCTCATCACCAGGGCCCATGGGTTTCTCTCTGTCCTCTGTCTCAACTGTTGCCTGACACAATGGATTGAGTTTACATGCCAAGGTTTTGCAGCTGGACTGTCGTCTGTGAGAAGGGTTTGCTTAGGTAGAGACAGCGTCCAAAGAAAAGCAAAACATGTGCCATGATACCTTCACACAAAGAGGGGACCACGTATATATAAGCTGCACAACCTTCAAAATGGTTCCTCTCCTATGAGGAAAGTTTGAGGGAAATGGGTTTGTTTAGCTTGGACAAGAGAAGGATCTGGGGCCACCTTATTGAGGCCTTTCAATATTTGAAGGGAACATATAAACAGGTGGGAGAATGACTGTTTATAAAGGCAGATAGTGATAGGACAAGGGGGAATGGTTTTAAACTAAGACAGGGGAGGTTTAGGTTAGATATTAGGAGAAAGTTTTTCACGGCGGTGATGCACTGGAACATGTTGCCCAAGGAGGTTGTGGATGCCCCATTCCTTGGCACTAGTAAGAATGTACCTACAATAATGTATTCGCTTCCCTTGTCCTTCTGGACACACTATTTCTGATACAAACTAGGATGCTGTTGGCCCTAAGATGCTGCTGGCTCATGTTTAGCCATCTGTGAACAAGTGCAGATGTGTCCGTGAGCCTATACCTTGTGACCCTTGTGACCCAAATGCAGCACCCAGGACTTTCCTGTGTTGAATGTCATGAGAGTGAACTCAACCCATGAATCTAGCTTATCCAGATCCTTCTGCAAAGAATTCCTACCCTTAAACAGATCAACAATTTTACCTAACTTGGTGACCTCTGAAATGTTACTGAGAATGCAGTCAATCCCACTATCTGGGTAAATGATAAAAATATTAAATAAAACTGGACAAATGCAGAACGTGTTTTGGCACAGAGTCAGACTCCAAGGTACTGACTACTCATTTACTAAAGGAAAGTAAGGCGAAAAGCTTCAGTGAAATGTTCTTTTTTTGTGTAGCCAAATTTGCTCTAGTATTATCATAGGTGTATCACCTACCCTTCCATGTAATCATATATACATGGAGCATAAGTATGCTAATGTATGTACCTCCCTTTATAGGCACATGTATAGGTAAATGTAAATGTACGTCCATTCACTAAACACTCAAAGCACCTTTCTTAGCAACACTCTTGAATGGAGAAATTCTCATTTGAGGAATTTCTATTGCCTCTGTCAACATGTCCTCACAGAGTACTGGGACCATGTTTCACTTTGTTACCTAACTCATGCTGACAGTCTGTTTAGAGAAGCCCTTGTAATCATGCAATCATGGAATGACTTGGGTTTGAAGGGACCCTGGGGATCATCAGGTTCCAATCCCCCTGCCACAGGCTGCACCACCATCCTCCAGATCTAAACCTGGTACTAGACCTTTATGCCAGCCCTCCTTACCTCTAGGTAATTCTAGCCCCAACTGGCCTTTGACTTCCCCGATTCCACTTCTGCACCCACAGGCCAGGTCTCCATTTGTCTTCTTGGTCCACTGTTTCATCTCTACCTTCTCTTCATTTTATTCTGATATTTGAACTCTTAAGTCAGGAGTCTCTGTTCACCCATGATGGTGTCCTGCTTGGCCCTGCTTGACTCCCTGCACATTAGATTGGTATTTCAGATTTATAGCTGAGATACCTTTCAGTGTCAAAACCAGTTCTCATTTCATATCCAATTATACCTCTGATCTGTTCAACCCAACATTGCTGTCAACTTTAGCTTTCAACTGACACTGCAGATTGTGGAATAGAAAAGCTACCACAAAGGATGTCTCAGTTGAAATTCTTCCTGACGTTTGTGACTGCAGATGGGTAATTTGTTGAGAGCTGGGATACATGCTCCTGCCTGATTGGTGCTGCCTACCAGACTGATTCACTTTTAGATAAGGAACACTGGACAAATATTTCTGCACTGCAGCTTGATCAGACACCCCCCCCCCCCCCCTTTTTTGTTAATCTTCTGCTCCCCCCTTCCATTAATATGTGCTTGACTCCATGGGAAATGCTTCAGACTTTCCCAAGTTCCTGTGAGATGAAAAAATCTGCAGAAAGAATTCAAAAAGATGAAGAAAATGCTTGAGTTTCAGTGAAGAAAATGAGAACACAGGAGCTAGAAGCTACTGGAGATGCTGCTCATCTTAGTCCGTGGTCTGAAAATAAGTATCACATTATCAGTAAAAAGTCCAATTAAGTTGTTTAAAATGTATTTGTGCTCTGTAGGAAGAGTGATATAATTGTACGGAGTGGGCTGCAAAAAGAGATAAACTTTCATAAGAAAGCTCATTTGCTGAGCCAGACAGCAGGCAAGGCAGCTTCTGCTCCCTGTTCCTTCAAAAAATATCAGCAAGCCTAAACTGAGTTCAGTTCCCATTCATAAAATGGAAATGATGACAGAGATGCACCCCACTAGGAGATCAGGAAGCTTCTATACTGGTCTCCTTCAATATTATAGAACAGAGGAGATAGAAAAATAAAATAAAATACTGTTGATATGTAGGACATCAGAATTGGCCACGCGTCCCTGTCATTAAGAGTCATAAATAGTCTGTTGGCTATATCACAAAAAAGGTTTGAACCAAAATTTTGTGAGAAATTCAAAACAGAGAAACCTTGATTTATTTTGAAAAACAAAATACCTTTGTTTCTTTCTGCACGTCTGAGAAAAAAAACAAAAACAAAAACAAAAAGTGACTTGATTTTAGATTTGTTCTTCAGTTTTACTTGGTGTCAGAAGGCTGACACATTCTTGATCCCTTAGTCCCGTGGCTATTACCTGGTATTATCACTGTCTTGTTATAGACATGGCCAGGGATGAGGAATTGATTGATTTACCAATAAACAAATAAATAAAATCAGGTTTTTGCCTGATAGAGTCACAAATGTGATTCTACAATTCTAAATAATTCGGTTGTCACCAATTGCAAATGCAATTCAGATAATGTTGTCGTTTTGTGTTTTTTTACTTAATGTCAAGATCAACACTTGGAAAAGAAGGTATTTCCAATCATAGTGAAGGGGAAGCTTTGTTCTGAAATCCTTGTTTAAATATCCCAACTGCTTACATTAACTGGAAGATGCTGAAATCGGACTGGTTTTGCAATAGCACTTGTCAAGCTCTTATTCTACACTGTGAGACATGGACGCCATAGTTTATGGGGAGTTCCCATGCCACTTGAGGGGATCAAGACTGAGGCTGGGCCTGAGCAGGAACATCAGAAGATGCCTACGATGCATACCCCAACAGAGGCCAAGGCTCCTCAGAGTGGGATCCAAAGTGTGCCTTGCCAGCCGTGGGAGTGCGACTGTCGTAAAATTAAGCCAACAGTGCCCTCGAGTGTTGGAAATAAAAATCACATCTCGGGTGAGTATGGTCTCACCTATAGATGCTCAATGCTCCAGGTAGCCATCATGGCAGCAGAAGAAAAAGGTTAAAATTTTTTCAGTTAAAATAAAATAATAACAGATGCAAAAGATGCAATATGATCTTGCTGTTTAGTGATTTTGCTACTTTTTGCTTTCAGAGCTCATCTCTCATTAAACTTACCCTAGAGGCAATGTTACCTCTTCCCTCCTCAGAGGCCAATCGCCTTGACTTTGTGCATCTTCCTTTAGAACCAAAACACAGATTTGTCTTCCTCAGTATGGGAAGATATCCGTGGGCTTCCTTGTGGCTGTTGTACCACTATTCTCATACAAGGTGCTTTGCTCCTCACCTTAGGTTCAGGACCATCCTGACACAATCTTTACAAACAATGTTAAAATCTTTCTTTGTCTGCCTAATGGCATGAAGGGTGGTATAGCAGAATTTAAGATAACTGCATTGTACAAATCAAGAATAATACATAAAATTAACTGTGGTGTAACTGAAACAAGAAAACTAGATGTTCTGCATTGGAAAGTAGAAAAAGTGTTTACTGGAGCCCATGTAAAGACTGCTCAAAGCCCCATCCAGCCTCATCTTGGACACCTCCGGGGAGGGGGCATTCACAGCCTCACTGAGCAACCTGTGTCAGTCTCTGTCACAGTAACGAATTATTTGTTCCTAAATCAGCCTTCTTCCAATTTTTTGCTCCAGCCCTCTGATCATCTCTGTGGCTCTCCTCTGGACCTGCTCCAACAATTCCATGTCCTTCTTGTGTTGGGGAACTCAGAACTGGACACAGTACTCCACATGGGGCCTCACAAGAGCAGAGCAGAGGGGTAGAATCACCTCCTTCGACCTGCTTGTCACAATTCTCTTGATTTAAATCAGGACTGACACTGTATCTTGTGGCAGCGAGCAGAGTGAGAGCAAAGAAGATAAGGAGATGGGAAAAAGCAGTTCAAACAAAGCTGCAAGTGGCAGCACGATCAACCAGAAATCTGTGTAGGTCGGTGAAAGTGACCAAAAATCCCCACTCAATGTTTCTAATCCAAAAACATTAGTGAACTGGTAGGAACACAGGACTTTACATCTTTGATTTTTTCTGCAATAGTTATCAGCAAATCTTCAGGGGGTGGAGGGTCCTACTGTCATGGACTTCCTCGAATAGTGTTTTCTTAAAAGGTGGATGATATCCATTTTCTTTCATTTCCTAACAGAAAAACAAGGTTCCGTTGCATTTTTCAACTTGTATGATAGTTAATCCTAACTTCCTGCAGAAGGCAAGCTGTATAGTTTCACCCTATAGATAGGTGTTCTCTCACTTAATATGAAGCATGTGCTTCACTTGAGTATAATTTAAACATCTAATCTTTTGAACTTATTTTCTGTTGTTGTGGGAGATGAATGCTTGTTTAACCACTGTCATAAAGTAAAATAATGATTAAATAAATAAATTGGGCAATTACTCTGTCTCTGTGTTGATCAGCAAGTATGCCTGTTTTTTTCTGTTATCATGCTGCAAGACAAGGAGAAATTCACAATAGCCATATGAAGTTACTACAAGTTACCAGCTCTTCTATAGTTCCCGCTCTGTTATGTTAACATCCACTAGATGACATATAGTATTTCATAGGCAATTAGAAATTCAGAGGAAAACCCATCATCTAAGGATGAAATGTCAGGCAGGCGAGTGCATCACTGTTTGTTCTCTTCAGTGCACTTTAAATTTTATCTTCTCCAAAGAGATTTTAGAACACAGTCATTATCATCCCATTTTTTTCCTCATTAAAGAGTGGGATTCTCAACAGAGCTCAGTATTGCCCTAATTCTCCTTCTACTGGTCCCAAGGGTAAAATACTCTGATTTCAGTGGCAGGAGGATAAAGAGAGTGCCTAAGCCTATGTTCTCTCAAGAGACAAACTGGAAGCTCCAGGGATAAGAAGTCTCTACTGATTAGCAATGAATCTGCAGAGATGGAAGGACCTTCTCACTGCTCCTCCAAAGACAAAGCTCAAGTTAGACACAGAATGCATTCACTGGGTGGACACTGCAAGGAGCAGAGCATCTAAACCATTCTGCCTCAGTAGTCTATGGCTGCTTGCAGTCTCTTACTAAGTACTTATGGATTTTGGAATACAAACTCCCTGTGAATCACAGAATCATTGATGTTGGAAAAGACCTCCATGATCATCTGGTCCAACCATCTACATAGCATCAATATTTCCCCACTAAACAGTGTACTTCAGTACCACATCTGAATGTTTCTTGACACCTCCAGAGATGGCGACTCAACCACTTTCCTGGGAACCTCTTTCCAGTGCCTGATCACTATTTTGGAAAATAAAATTTTTGCAGTAGAATTCCTATTAGAATTGTTTGGGTTGTAAGGGACCCTTAAAGGTCATCTACCCCAAATCCTGTGCAATGAACAGGAACATCTACAGCTAGACCAGATTGCTCAGGGCTTGGTAACATTTGAAGCAAATTTGCAGGGCTAAGCTGCCTAGATTTTCGAGGTGTTCATATAATAGCAAAGGAAAATGTTAAGTAGTCATGAAAATGTTAAATAGTGAAGAGGTAGAAATTTTAGTTATACTCTGTGTGTATCTCTGGAGACATAACTTATTCTACATTTCTAGCAGAATAACTGATCTCATCCACAGCTTTCCTGATGCAGAGCTACCTGTATCTCAGCTGCCTGAGTTGTATTATAGTTAACGTGGAAATGCTGTACTCTTACAACTAGCTTCACTACTTTTTCCTGTGAAATTCACTGAGTAGATGCTCCCTGACCTAAAGAACGGCAGATCCTGGTAGGTCAACAGAAAACTGTGAAGGATGAAAGTCTGTGATTTTCCTTCACAGATCCACTGCTGCCCTGGCACAGAACTGTCTTCTTCAGAAGCGTGCACATGAACGCTCATCTCTCTGTACAAGGGGAAAGATCAAATAAGAAAGGTAGTGTTCTCCTTCATTTTGCAACTTAGCATCCCTTATGCAACACCTCTCCAGAAAAGAAGCTTCTCCAGCAGCTCTATTATGAGTAGGAAGAAAAGGAGGATGCACCTGGGCAGTCAGGTGACAGCATGGGACACAGTTCTGCTATGATGGCATGTTAGTGGATGGAAAGACAGGTAGCCCTCTCTTAACACACTGCAGCAGGAAGAATGGAAGTTTGAGAAGGCCACTGCGCAAAGAGGGACAGAATACAAGTGTGTTCAGAGCCTTCAGGCCCCCAGGCAGTTCAAATTAATACAGTGTCTCACTGACACTCGCAGGGCACTTATGACAAACTAACTACTATGATCTTCATCCAAGAAGAGGTCCTGCTGTAAAGCTGGAGGCTGCACGACTTGGAGTTCTCTGAAAGCAATTCACGCATTTTCCTCATCAGGCAGCACGAGTGACTTAAAAGGAAATAGTATTCACATGGAGAGCTGTTTTCCTAGAAAAACACTGGTGCAATTTTTCAAAATAGCTGATAAAATTAATACTGCATTGGTACACAAACTGTGTTCACGATTCCTCCGGCATCCCTACAAGCTGGGGTTCTTCCTTAGTCAGTATTTTGCCAAGAACAGCATCGTAGTAAGGACTGAAGACCATCTTGTTGTAGTTGACAAGACGAACATACTTGACAACAATCTCTTCCAGCTCTCTCTGAATAGGGCCTAATCCTCCAGGAACAGTCGGCACCGCTTTCTGGTGACTAGATGCAAGACAATGCTCCAGAAACTTCTGAATTCGAGAATCTATTAGTTTACAGATGGCGTTATCAGGGTTGGCCACTGCTTGGATCTGTCCTTTCAGCACAGTCTCTTTCTCAGCTGTGAACGGTGCAAAGCCATGCTGGGAAAGGCGGCTGTTGACTTCAGCACACACCTTCTCACCAATGGTGGCCAAAGACTCCTTCAGGTTAAAGGAGGGGAGATGCATTCCTGTCAGCAGCACCCTGACAATGGTTTTGATTTTCTCAGCAAATCCAGGCACATCGATGAGAGCTGCGCCCGCTGCATTGAACGTGACCAGAAGGACAGTCCCAGCCTTGAGGAGCTGCTCCAGTTCCAGCTGTATTTCCTGAAAGCGCCTCTGGTCCATGAGCACTGTTTCTGGGAAAGGCCTGTTTGCGTGATCCCACTTCAGCAGCTTCAGATATGCCTGATTCTGTATGGCAGTGGAGCACAACGCAGCAGCTCCACCAGCAGCACCAACAGCAGTGCTGGGGGGAGGGAACTTTTTATGTCTCAGCTTTGCAAGATCATCTGCTGCTTCCTGCAACCAGTGTGTGACAAGGTCTAAAGAATTTGGCTGTTTCTCAAGAAACTCCTGAAACTTCTTTCTTTCATATTCAGCAGACTGCTGCATTAATTCTGGCCTAATACTAGCGATAGTGAAGTTTGCCATATCCATTTTCATTAGGTCTAACACAGAGAAAATTGCTCTGAAGAGAGGAACTATTTCATGTATATCTTTCAGTTTCTTAATTTCTTCATCTCGAACTGGAGCACAGAGAGTCCCCATCATTCCAGTAACAAATTCTATCAACTTAGCAATGTCCAGAGCCCCATTTTCGGCCTCCTGTTTTATCAAATCCAGATCAAGAACTTCCATAATCTGGTTTCTTAATCTTGTATGACCAGGAAGTAAAAGAGACAGAAGATTCTCTTTAATTTCTCCCAACAGTTTAATTGCGTGGTCGTATGTCGGTGGCTCTTCCTTCAGCTGAGCTTCCAGACAATCCCAGAAAACTTTGTGCACAATCTCTCTTACTTTTTTTTCCAAGCTATGTTCTGGTAACTCAGCCGGTTTGATCTGGAAGTCTCTATTAACAACAATCTCGTGTACTAGTGCCATGTTGGTTATTCCCTTAGCTGTTTCCATTAACTCTTCCACTGACACAGGCCGAGGAGGGCTAGACTTTGGTGTATCATCTCCACGTGAACCTGGAACACTTTGTTGTATTCTCTTCCTGACAGACTGCTCCGAGTTGTCCAAGCTCTCTTGATCATCCTCCAAGGCACTCAACTTTTCTTCACTTGAATGCGGCTTGTGGGGATTCTGAGACATTTTCAGTTATTTCCGTCGCACGCCGACCCCGCAGCGCCCCTGGGAAGATCATGGAACAGATCCTCCTGGACAACATGCTCGGTCACATAAAGAATGAGCATGTGATCCGAGACAGCCAGCACGGCTTCACCAAAGGAAGGTCATGCCTAACTAATCTTGTGGCCTTCTATGATGGAGTGACAGCATTGGTGGACGAAGGGAAGGCGACCGATGTCATTTACCTGGACCTGAGCAAGGCCTTTGACATGGTCCCCCACCACATCCTCATCTCCAAATTGGAGGGAAGTGGATTTGATGGGTGGACGACCCGATGGATAAGCAATTGGTTGAAAGGCCGCAGACAGAGGGTGGTGGTCAATGGCTCTATGTCCAGGTGGAGGCCGGTAACAAGTGGTGTCCCCCAAGGGTCTGTCTTGGGACCGGTGCTCTTTAACATCTTTATTAATGACATCGATGAGGGAATTGAGTGCACCCTCAGCAAGTTTGCTGACGACACCAAGCTGAGTGGTGCGGTTGATACGGTGGAAGGAAGGGATGCCATTCAGAGGGACCTCGACAGGCTGGAGGGCTGGGCTCGGGTGAACCTAATGAGGTTCAACACGGCAAAGTGCAGGGTTTTGCATTTGGGCCGGAGGAACCCCAGGCACCTGTACAGGCTGGGAGGAGTGGTCCTTGAGAGCAGCTCGGCAGAGAAGGACCTGGGGGTCCTGATGGACGAGAGACTGAACATGAGCCAGCAGTGTGCTCTGGCAGCTCGAAAGGCAAATGGGATCCTGGGCTCCATCAGGAGAGGGGTGGCCAGCAGGGACAGGGAGGTGATTGTCCCTCTCTACACGGCTCTTGTGAGGCCCCATCTGGAGTACTGTGTCCAGGTGTGGAGCCCTCAGTACAAGAAAGACATTGAGATTTTGGAAAGGGTCCAGAGGAGGGCGACTAAGATGATCAGGGGGCTGGAGCACCTCCCCTATGAGGACAGGCTGAGGGAGTTGGGCTTGTTCAGCCTGGAGAAGAGAAGGCTGCGGGGTGACCTCATTGCAGCCTATCAATACCTGAAGGGAACCTACACCCAGGAGGGGAGTAAACTCTTCAAAAGGGCTGACAACAGCAGGACTAGGGGAAATGGTTTTAAGTTGAAGGAGGGAAGATTTAGGTTGGATGTTAGGGGGAAGTTCTTTACTAGGAGAGTGGTTAGGCCCTGGAACAGGCTGCCCAGGGAGGTTGTGGATGCCCCGTCCTTGGACGTGTTTAAGGCCAGGTTGGACGGGGTCCTGGGCAACCTGATCTGAATGTGTATGTTTGGTGGCCCTGCTAGGCAGGGGGGTTGGAACTACATGATCCTTGGGGTCCCTTCCAACCCGGGTGATTCTGTGATTCTGTGATTCTGTGAAAGCACATGAAAGATCAGCAGGGACAACAAATTCACTGATGTGACTCCCCACATACTGCAGGAGAGCCCATGTATACCCACAGGCTTCCTGCCCAAAATATGTAGGAGACCTCGCAACTATTTTAGGAGAAACTTTGCGTATTCAATGAAGAATCCTAGAATATCTCAAACGTGTGAAATTCTCTGCTCTTCAGAGTGCCCCCTCATCAAGATAAAAGTGTTCAAATGGTGACAATTACAGAGAAAGTCAGTATGGACAAAGTATCCACATCTTCTCCCCTTCACATGGTTGCCATCCTACTTTAAACTTCTCACTTTCCAGCCAGGAAGGGAAAACACAATTAGGCTTGGACCCCTGAAGCCATCCACTTTTCTGGCCACTGCCTCTGGTAGTCTGACAGCTGTTATCACACTACTGGCACTACTGATTTGCTGTCCTTCTCCTTCTCTATAGTAATTCCAGTATTATTAATCACATCCACACTTTCTTAAAAATCAAAGCAGAATAACTGAAAAAAGAATATAAATAAACATTTTTTTTTTCCCGTGTTTCAGTGCTTAACAAGGATCTCTAAAATCAGGACAAAGCCCAAATTATGAGCAGTGAAGTGTTTTTTCAGGTTCAATTGATGACAAGCTTCAGCAATTTATGCTGACCAAAAATAAAAAGTACAAAAAGTGAATTTAGTGTTCCAGAATCAAAAGAATGCCCTTGCACCTGTTGCACAAATTCAAAGGAATGCACAAAGACACAACACACGTGGCACCTTTCAATGAACATGTCAAACCAAGGTTTTTCTTAGCATCCTCCAATTTTGCATTTCTGAAGTAAAAGATGATCTTGACACACAAGGAACCCAGGCTCAGTTTGTAGGTGAAAATGAGTTGCCAGATCCTTGATCTGTAACAGAAAAAATAAAGGAACATACATCATAGCGTAAATAAAAGTTTCACCAGCACTCACCTAAATAAGCAGTGGGAATGAGTGCCTTTGAAAACCATTTACAGACATGACATCACTGGCTCCAACCTGACAGCTGAGTGATTACTACAGTTATCTAGTAATGAGGGACTGAATCTTGAATTCACAGTTCAGATGTACTTTTCTGAATGCTAACTTTCAGTCATAGTATTCCGGTGGAGACAACTCAAATCTTAGAAGAGCAATCTCAGCCATTTCTTTAGAAACAATGAACCAACTCCTAGCATGCTAGGCTGTAAGAGCTCTCTATGTTGTTTTAAATTTCAGGTAGCCCCTGAGTGTTTATATCATCAGGAGATTAAAAATAGCTACATGTGACGTAATTTACGTGTTTCTGCTCCAGCATGGGCATTGGACTAGATGAACTTCCAAGGTCCCTTCCAATCCTGACATTCTGAGATTCTGTGATTCTGTGGTATTGGCTGAAATATGTGAAACTTCAAGGAACGTTCGCTTCTGCTGGAAAGGAAGAGGACTAAAAAATAAAAGTGAAAAAAACTACCAGGTTTCCAACACCTCCTTCCAACTGAATGAGTGCAGGATTTCTTTCTAACTGCTCTGCATTCCTTTGAAAACAAAAGCCATGAGTAATCAGACTCACAACACGACAAGGTCCCACAAGCAATCCTGTAGCAAGAAGTACCACAGGTCCCATCCTCCACAAGCAGTTCTATGCGAGCTCCATGACAGTATGTGCAGCCTGAAATTTGATCGTTATGTATGATATTATTCATGTTTTTGATATGATAAATTTGGTGTCTCACTGAATAATATGATATATTCATTTTTTCTTATTTTTTTCAGCCTCAAGAACCTTAAATTCTTTTTACTTACAATGTCCTTCATGCTATTTCTTAAACTGCTTATAAATCGATGTAGCAAATGCAGGAACAAGCAAAGTATCAAGTAAGCCTTTACCATTCCAAAGTGAGTGGCTGGCAAGCATGAAATGAGTGAAAAGAAGTAGATCTGAAGGAAGGGTAAGAATTGAAGGGTAAAGTTCATGCTGAAGTTATGAAGAACAGAAGCAAAAAGAAATTTAGAACTGGGAAATTTACAACTGAAAGAACAAGAGAACATGTGTTTCTGTCTCTCCTGTTTGCACCATGCCTTAGAGATGTTGCTAGTGGACTGGTCATTTGCCAAGCTGCACACTCACAATTTCCTTCCTTTTCTTCTTAGATTGCAGATAGCAAGGGGAAGATAGAGAAGTGTGTCTCCATGTCTTTCTTTTCATTTGCAGTGCACTAAAAGGAGGTGAAATCCACACTGGAATCCAAGAAAGATGGGGAAGAAACTAGGAAGGTATCTGGGGAAGTCTGCAGGTCTGTGAGAGCAGGTGATGTAACCTACTCTACCCATTACTCTGGTTCACACCTGTTTACACTGCTTGGTAAATAAAACCACTGTCTCATCTTCAGCTCCTTCCCAGTGCATCAGAATGATCATTCCAAAACATTTTCTCTCCAATCAGGTTTTTCATTTCTCTTTTTTTTCTCTTTCTTTTTTTTCCTTTTTCATTTATTTTCTGAATTTCCAGAACTTGTTCTGAGTCTTTGGCTTAGACTGTTTCAAGGAGGCATTTGACACAACAAGCAGTCTAGCTTGTGGAAATAACTGTGTCTTCCAGTTTGCACTGCCCCAAGACCAAAGCATCATGTAGTATTTTGGATTCATTTCCATTACTCCCTACTGCTATCATCAATTTTTCCTCATTAAATAAAGAAACTTCAGGTATTTCAGAACTGACAGCACTGATAAATCTTCATGTTGATTCAAAAAGTCCAATTAAAACCTACAAGGAGTTTAACAGAACTCTTGCAAGCTTCTGCAAAGGAAACTATTCATCTTCCCACAGCTCAGTCCCAGAAAAACACGATGAGGAGTGGTATCTCTGAAATCCCAGTATGCAAACAGCCTGTGCTTAATGGGGGTGAGGCAATGAACACACTTTTATAAGCACAGGTGTTTATGAAGAGATTGCGGAGCATGGCTAGTGAAACCACCTAGGGTCAAAGAAATCAGAAGTGGGTGGGCAAAAAAAAAGTTCCACTTCTCACTTCCATTTCTTGTGGGGTAAAAAGAGAGTCAGCGCTATCTTTAGGTAACAGGGTACTTCTGTACAGCAGAAAACTGATCCCGACACTCAGCAGGCACCCTGGAAACACACCGGCTCTGGCAGGCTACCCTTCAGTCACAGCGCTTTGCAGTTCTTATAAACCATGGTCCTTCTGTAGCACTCCAGATGATTATTACCAACACACAGACAGCATCTGGCTTGTGTCAAACAAATGCTTCCACCCACCCTTCCCTCACATGGGAAGCGCAATTTGTTTCATCAGTCCATGTCTGCAATTAAAATGAACTCTTGGTGGTGCTTTTGTTACTCTGATTCTCACCCTTGTGATTCATTGTCTGTGCTTTGCCATGAGGAGAATGGCTCACTGAGGTGCTGACAGGAGGCTGCTCAGGGGGAGATGGACCTGTTCAAAACCTTAAAGAAAGAAAAGGGAAAATGGGAGAGTGGGCATCAGAGGTGTCTTCTGCAAAATATTCGCTGATTTTTGACCAGGAGATAGGAACAATAGCAACAAAGACAGAGCTGCAGTGGGGAGTATAAAAAGGAGAGAAATTAAAATAAAATTGAGTACTAAGAAAAATGAAGACTGAGAGAAGAGAAACTGAGAGCAAAATGGACATCTTCTATGTTGCTATCGCCCTCCAAAGCTTCAGCAGAAGGCTTAGAGGCCACTTCTCAGAGCAGGAATGAGTGTGGCACTGCCTGTCAATCTTACGCTGCTCAGAGCCAGGGGCACCAGAATTCCTCTGCATTGGATTAGAATGGTCTCCTTATGCTCCCTTCTTTCTATTGCAGAGACACTTGCTGTCTTTTTCAGGGATTCCTGTGCCTCTAGGCTTCTGTCCTAGTGGGCTTAGACAGCAGACCTTGTGAGTGGCATACAAGGGAGGCTGTCCTTCCGACCCTAAAAATAGTATGTGCTGAATGGAGAGATTACTCTCTTGGCTTCCATATGCACTTAGTAAAACTTTATCACTTCAGTGCAGGCAGTCCTGACTTACCATGTGCAAAGACACTCTTCCAGATGCCTTCATGGCAGGAGGATGGGATAATGTTGATGGAATTAAAAAAAAAACTACCAAATTCTGTGTGTCCTTCCCAGGAACTGATACAAAGAGGAGACTGCTAGACCTTAGCTTCAGTGCTAACAGCTCTATAAGGTATATAAATTCAAAAGTAAAGGGAGGGGCTGAAACTTGGTGAGAGTGTTTTCTATGTGTTAAAATCCCTGTGCTCTCTTGACATCTCTCCAAGATAAGTGTGATGTAAATTGACCCAGCTCCTCTTACTCTAGCAGTGCTGCCCAGGCACTAACAGAAGATCTGGTCTGCAGACAGCACCACCAGCATGGACATGGGCCAAGGTTCAAACAGGGTGTACCACACTGCTTCTCCATTGCTGCTCATCTGACCACAGGGGGAAGGGACTGTTTTATAGCAGCTGAGGATACCACCTCAGAAACGTGGAATGTTTTTATGCATATGTGAAGCAAGAAAGGAGCTCTTTAAAGCACAAGAGACCTTGAGATCTACTTGTGGAGATTCTTGTAGGGCAGTTTACTTCTCTGCCCAATGTGTATCCCTGCTGTGGATGTAAACATATGTTTGAATAAGAATAGGCAAAGAGATAGAAAACTTCAAGAAATAACACATCTGCTAAAATAAAATAAAATGTCACAGCTAGTGAGAGCAGACCAGGATCTGAATTAAAACTGATGCTATCTCAAATCTGCTGTGAAGACCATCACAAAACACTTCTGTCTCATCAGTTTAACCAACCTTACTGCAGTTTGGACTGAGAATGAATTTCTGAGGATCCATGGTGAATGTCACCATTGATTAAGAAGAGAAGTGAAAGAGATATTTAAGTAGTAAAACCATTACACATTACTCTATGCTGTGTTCTATCATCAAGAAGTTATTTCTTGGGGATTTTATCTCACTGGCTTCAGCAATTCTCATAGTATTTAAAATAAATATCCAGTGTCCCCACTGTCATCTTATTGTGAGAGCAGATCTTAAATGTAGCAGACTTAAAGGATTAAATTAGGGTAAGTCTCCAGACTTTCTGCTTCCATCACCTGAGGCGGGTCCTTCTGTACGATTCTGGATTTAGTCCTTCCACTCAAACTGAGAGATGGAGCTTATGTGGGCTGCCTGTTCCAGTGCCTCACCACTCCCTGAGTAAAGAAATCCCTCCAAACAGCTAATCTAAATCATCCCTCTTTCAGTTTAAAACCATTCCTCCTTGCCTTATCACTACTGGAGCATGTAAAAAGTTTATTTCCATCTTGTTTCTAAGCTCCTTTTAGGTACTGACAGGCAGCAATATGGTCTCCCCAGAACATTTTCTTCTTTAGATAAGAGATTTGACACAAGACAAGAGGTTTGACACAAGCCAATTCCATCAGCCTTTCTTTATAGAAGAGGTACTCTAGCCCTCCGAGTGGCCCTCCTCTGGACTTGCTCCAACAGTTCCATGTATTTCTTGTGCTGGAAGCTTCAGACCTGGATGCAGTACTCATCCCTTTGTTGATCCTGATGGCCCAGGATGCAGCCCAGGGTGCAGGTGGACTTTTGGGCTACAAGCACACACTGCTGGCTCAGTACCAGCTTTTCATCCACCAGAATGCTCAAACCCTTCTCCACGGTGCTTCTCTCAAGGAGTTCTCGCAGTTTGTACATATATCTAGGGTTGCCTCAACTGAAGTGCAACACCTTGTGCTATGGCCATGTTGAATCTTACTAAATTCACGAGCCCACTTATCAAGCTTTTGCAGTCCCTTTGGATGACATTCCTTCCTCCTGTTGTGTCAGCTACAGATTTGTTTGATCTGCAAACTTGTTGAGAGTGCACTCAATTCCACTATTTAAGTTATTGATAAAGATATTTAATAATAATACCATATTAATAGAGTCTTATTAATAGATTCTTATTAATCAAAACAATTAAGGTTGGAAAAGAATTCTAAGATCTGGTCTGACTATCAACCTATCACCATCATGCCAACTATGACCCTCAACACCACAAACGCGTATACCTCCAGAGAATACCTCCAGAGACAGTGTCTTCTATCCTTATATGGTGTCTACCTCCCTTGGCAGCCTTTTCCATGCTTGACCATTCTTTCTGAGAAGACATTTTTCCTAACATACAGCCTGAACCTGGGAGGATGCAGGAGAGCATCTCAACAAGTTTGCTGATGAAACTAATCTGTATAGTGCTGTTGACATCCTGGAGAGATGAGAGGCATTACAGAGAGATGTAAATATATTAGGGCATTGGACAGTCATCAGTGGGATAATGTTTAACAAAGAAACATGTCCATCTTTACAGCAAGTACACAGCAATGCCAGATATGGGCACAGATAGGCGAAGAGTGGCTGGAGAATAGCTCAGCATGAAAGGATCTGGGTGTGCTGGTGACAGAAGCTCAGCATGAGCCAACACTGTATCTGGGCAGCCAAGAGGCAACTGCACAGCCAGTCATGATGCTTCCACTATACATAGCACTGATGTGACCTCATCTTCAACACCCCATGCGATTCTGCTCTCCACAATATAAAAAGGTCATGAAGGTCCTTGAAAGTGTCCAGAGAAGGGCAGCAAAGCAGGCGACAGACTGAAGGTGCGTAGTGTGAAAAAAGGCTGAGAGCACTGGGCTACCTCATCTGGAGAAGGGGAGGCAGAGAGGTGACCTCACTGTTCCCTGCAGTGTCATGAGAGGGGAATGCAGGGTTCTCCTCCTGGGAATCCATGGCAGAATGGGAACAGTACAGAGCTGCACCAGATTGGACACTGAGAAAAATTTCTTTACTGTGAGAGTGGTCAAACATTGGAACAGTCTTACTAGCCAGGTGCCCCAGATTATGCCAGTGCTCAAGAGACATTTGAATACCGTCCTCATTAATATTCTTTAACTTTTACTTAATCTTGAAATGAACAGACAGTTGAACCAACTGTACTTTATGCATCACTTCTAACTGAACTACTTTACTCCACACCACTCCACTCCACTCCACTGTATTCCACTCTGTTTAGAATAAGCCTTTCTACACAAACAATCCATTTTTCAGTGAGCTGCCTACAACGTATGGTAATATTCTTCCTTGAAGGCAACTGACTTTGTTCTAGACTCTTCATGGGAGTAGAAAGAAAGCTTTATACAAAGTCCAGTTCACTTCCTAGCCATATTTGTAATGGCTGGATGTTGTAACTCTCTTTGAAACTGTTCTTCAAGTCAAATGCCTCAGGAGATTTCTAAGATGTATTTTGATGTTGTTTCTAGTCTTTATAAGAAGCCTTTTAAAAAGATGTTCTCTCACTTTGCATATGGGCTGTTTCTTTTTCACTGAACTCTGCAGTGACATTGTTAATGTGACAGCTCACATTCTGCCCCAGCATGTCTCAATAAAGGAGGTGTAAATTCAAAAAACCCTTGGTAACTGAAGAGTACAATGTCTTCTGCAGTTCCCCTGCTAGAGGGAAGAACAGATGTCCACTACTGTTCTTGATCCTGTGTCACAAGCACAAGATTTCTAGATATCACAGCTTTCAGATATGAGCAAGTTTTGCTTGAGCAACATCATCTGCAATCAAGCCAGTCAGAGACACAAATCGTGGCTCAAAAACCTGACTCAGGGAATATCAGCTTATATTTGAGTTGTGGTGAGAGAAGAATTTCTCCAGAGCGCTGTGAGCAGGCTCTGATTACCAGTCAGTTCTTCAGAAGCTGATCTCACTCTATTAACTTGGATGAGTTGCTTAGGAGTAGACATACTCTAACATTGTTCTACCAAACACTATAGAGCAAAGCAGCTTCCTAGTTAATATTCAGACACATTTTGTCTCTTCAGAAATATATTACAAAAATGATCAGAAAGAAGTCCTCAGATTGGACACAACTTCCTGCAATGGAAACTTGAATATCTGAATGTTCTACAGATTTTTCAAATTGGCTCTCAGGGTTATTTAGTGTTGTTATAGGGATTGCTATACATTTGAGAGCATGGAAGACAATGAAATAATGAAGACAGAATGCTTTGAAATGCATGTCATCCTTTTCTAAAATAGGAAGTTTTTATCTTTCTAAAGCATTTTTAATATTTTCTTTTCGAGACATTCTATACAGAGCATTCATTTTTCTTTGTGTAGATAAATTCATACCCATAAAAACATATTTCTATGTGATTAATTTCTATGCAGCAGTCACAGATAATATAATTCAAAATGTTTGGATGAAGAGCAGCATGAAGATATCATTACTAGTAGTGAGCGTTGCCAATACAGATAAATTCTATGTAATTTTATCAGAAAGGTGTTAGTTATATAATTTACATCTGTAGCTGTTCCAGCTAATGACTGTGATAGAGCAGTGGGAGCACAGGGACATTAAATATCGTGTTTTAATAGTATCACCAATCTTCACCAGCTAAGATGAATCCTATGCAAGGCAGATAATCCACAACAGTCACAGTGCAGTGGCCCTGCCATGTTCTTTGCAATTTACAGCTGTGACAGCTGTCACAATGAAAATCCAAGTTGGGTTGTCTGTTGAGAGTAAGCATGAAAATTTCTACTAACAATACTACAATACTACTGCAGCTGTCTCATACAACTGTTCTTCAGGTTTCAGCACAATGTACTGAGAAAGCAGCCACCTGCCATCCTTGTAACTGCCGTCTGTGTGATCACTCCATGTGCAAATGGGAGAACACCATCTTCCCTGTTCTGCAGCATGATGCCTTCAGTCTATTCACAGACAGAAATATCATAGCCAAAGAGAGACCAAGAGCCTCTTAAGATTTCTCCTTAGACATTTCCCTCTTTACTGGGGACACTGTTGGGGGCTTTACCAGCTAGCCTTTAGGAGAGACCAATCTGTTCCATTCTGTCATTCATTTGATTTCTTTCCAGAAGCAGGGCAGAAAGTTTAAGAAATTGCTCTGGGACTGTGTAGGTTCTTCATTTCCCCTGAAATGATATGCTAAACTCAATAATGTAAATGCAAATATCAAAATTCCAGGGATTTTCCTATTTGCGAATACAAAAAACCACACAATAAACCCCTTCTAAGTAAGTTGTTTGTTTTAGTTTTGTAGACAGTTTACTGTTGCACCTTAATTCATGGTAACTGCATTAGTATACATCACTGTATTGAAAATTCTCCCAAATATTCCCTTAGCAAAGGCCATAAATGTATGAAAAAATTAGGATGCAACCCTCCAAAGTTAGAGTGTATAGAGCAGGAATCAAAAATAATATAGCATATTCTCCTGCCATCATTGCATGACCAATATGACTTTTGATCTCCCCACGCGATGAGGGATAAGTTAAATATTATGGTATTGATGGAGTGAAATAAAGAAAATGAAGTGACAGATGTGTGAGGAATACTGTGTGATGTCCAACAAGTCCTGGAAGGAAGATGCAGTGCCAAGCAGAGAGACAAGTTTATGGGCCTTTAGCTCAAACTTTCTATTTGAAAGTTCTCAGTTAAGATGAAATATTACTAAATCTGCTTCAACCAAACAGCTGACTCCAGTTTTGTCTTGAAAAAAGCCTTCAAGTTTTGGAAGAGCAGGTAGAGTTAGTTCCTTAAAGGTTTTTTAAAGAACTTAAATTCAAGAGGACCACAATGTTAGTTATCATATCACCATATGGTAATATTTTACAAAGATAGGAAATTGTATGACATGGCAATGACGCTTTGCGTTTCTGGAGAAGGTTTGATGGCAACTTACAATTCAATTGAACTGGTTGAACTAATATTGCTTGTGCTGAGGATGTATTGGAGTCCACAAAGATACACAAACTGAAAGCAAGCTCTTTCCTGACTTCTGTATCAGTGAAGGTCAGTCAGTTGGCAGGGATAATCTGTGATGATGTTTTTCAACTCTCTTTATAGCATGATACAAATAAATGGCACAGTAGGCAAAGATGTGGAAATGTATGTGAATTAGTTTCAGTCATTTAACAAAATAATGACAGTGTCAAAAAGCAAAAGTTATAATCCCCGTACCTCCATCAACCATATTCTTGTGTCCTACAATGCTTACATTATTCAACAACACGAACTTGTGACAGTGTGCTCACCCCCACCACCTGCAACTGTCTCTTTCAGTGCGTCCATTATGCCCAAGGCCTTGCTCACAAAGAGGTACCATGACCTTGCTCAGAACTAATATCAATCAAGTCATCACCAAGACAGATATCAACTGCAGTACTGTCAGTATTATATACTAACAGCAATACTGTCCAGCTGAGCATGAGCTAAATACTATGACTATGAATTGATCGTCTAACCTCCTGAACAGTGAACAGCCCAACAGCCTCATGGGCTTTCCTGCTTGGCATCTGGATGAAGGCAGGATCCCTCCTTGAGTAGAGACATCTCTTAAGCCTTATAACTTGTCATCAAGATGCCTTGCCAACACCTTAGTAAGTGGCCAATAGTTTTTGTTTTGCTACCTTCACTGAGATTATAAATTAGATTGATGGTGCACGTGTAATCCCTTGGACATAAACTGTTTAACAGCTCTGGGACTAGGACTAGGAGTGGATTCAGCCACTCTTAGACTTCATACCTTTGTGCTGTAAGGAGTTTAGAAAACAAGGGTGTTCATTCCTAACCTCGTGACCTAACAGCCCAGATTAATGTGTTTAACCCTATCCTCTATGCAGTAAATAATTAGGTGTAAATAATTAGGTGTAATCAGCTATCTTGAATCTTGTTGAGTTTCTGTCTTCTTCATGACATTTCTACATTATATCAATAGATATATTCCAGCCTCTCTCTTACAAGTGAAGTGTATAGTGCAGTGTGATTTCCATCTGTGAAAGAGAACGGCAGTATATCTTACAGTTTAAAAGACTTTTGATACAAATAATCTTTCAGAAATACATGGATTTCCTCCTTACTTTCAAGAACAGGCAACCAGCTGGAAACACAGATTTTTTTAATATGTGGGGCTTCTGCTGCATACATTTTGACTGGAAAATTGTTGTTTATATAGGAGCTGTTTTGTGACTAGACTGCAGGCTCCTACATCCCAGTCAAGTCCAATCAGCTCAATGAAATTCCAGAAATTTTATTTTCTATTATTTTTCTCAGATATAAAGCAAGTTGTCATAATCATTTAGATTTCTTTCAACAGACAATTTGAGTTCAAACCAGAAAGTCTTCCTTCTCAAGAAATGCTGTTTCTGACTCAAGTGTTACATTCTCTTGCTCTCTGCAGGTCTGACCTCCCAGTTCTTAAAATATGCAATCAGCTCTTTGAGGCAAACCACTCATATCAACATGAAAGACTATTATTGCTGTGAAAATGGAGATGTACCTGTTGTGATTGTTGATTGAAACAGCAAGATTTCATTTTTGTCATTTATTAACATCTATTATTTAGCTCATGCTAGAGTTTACTCTTTAAGTGCAAAAAATTGTGCTGCTGATAAGAATCACTCAAGAAATGTTCTGATAACAACAAATGCACCACCTTTTATAGGTGTGTATGTTTGCATACTGACCACAAATGCATGTGCAGAAGTATTGCTCACCATGACTTGTAGTAATCCACAGCACTCACTCAGTACATCTCCTGATGTCCTTATGCACTGAAATTCTCATGAAAATTATTTGGATAAGCAGCCAGTGAGATGCACTAAAAGCTGGCTGAACAGCTGGGCCTAGATGGTGGTGACGAGTGGTGCAAGATCTAGTTGGAATGCCAGTAACCAGTAGAGTCAGCAGCTTATGGGCTGGTTCAGCCTGATTCTGTGACTACTGGGGTGGAGGGATCCACAGATCCACACCCCACGAAAAGGAAAAAAAAGGAAAAAAGGGGAATAGGGTAGAAAGTTGGGCCCAAAAAAAAAACAGCAGCAACGATCTGAGGAGAAACAATCTAATTTATAAAATAAGGTATCGGAATGCAAGGTAACACACTATAATACAACATAATTAGAATTGAACCGAAGGCCTTACCCTAATGCTGAGGCGAGACTTGCAATTGAGGTGAACAGAAGGGAAGAGAGAGAAGTCTCGTGACTTTGCCAGGTGTGTTATCTCTGAACACAAAGTCCTCTGGAGTATGTGGGTCTTCTTCTCTTCTGGGACAGGTACCTGGACCTGGAACATTGCATCAGCGGATTGTTGCCACCTGTAAGGACTTTGACAGACTGGAGAAATGGGCAGGCAGAAAAAAACTTGGAGTTCAGCAAGGGGATGTGCCAAGTCCAGCAGCTGAGGAACTGTATCAACCATCAGTACACGCTGGGGCCCACCCAGCTGAATACAAAACCATTGAGAAACGACAGCGTAAAGTCCCTGACCTCCCTCTTCCATCTGCTTGAACTGAGAGGAACTTCCTCTTAATTAAACAAATCACTGCTGGCTCTTACAAAGCTCTCTACTGTTTTCTTATTTAGATATAATACACAATCAGTTTGGGTGGAAGTCTGGGGAAAGTTTAATATGATAGCACTTCAAATTCTTAAAAAGAATATCACAAAAGAGTTGATAGGACTTTTTTTTTCTCCTCTCCTTCCCAGGTTCTGCCTTTTGCTGCAGTCTCCATGTACTGCTTTGTTTTTGGAGGCAAACTAGATGGATTGCCTTTTCAATAAAACAATTCTAGCTGCAATATTAAAAATTTAAATCCCGTACAAAATATATCAGAAGTATTTTCTCTTTCTCCTTATCATTCTTTGAAAATCCATGCTTATCACTAATGGTAGTAACAGGCATTACAATCTGAGTTCAGAAATATCGTTAATATTTGCTATTCTTGCACTATTCATGCACTAACTGTTCACTTAGTACAAGTTAAACACACATCCATTTCTGAAGTGCAACATCCACACAAGGGATTAATGATGTCCATCTCTACTTAGAGTATAAACTGTCATTCTTACCTGCCTTTCCAGCGGAGAAGCAGAACCTGAAATGCATATACATGACATTATACTGAAAGAAAGCAAAAACAACAAAAAGATGGATGACATTCACTTACTGTCAAAGAAACCACAAATACTTTCTTCATAAAATATGAGGGGAAAAAAAAAACAGCAATTTGGACAAATTTGATACAAAAATGCAAAAGGTTCTCCCTTCTCTATACATCAGTGTGTGCTTAGAAATGACGTATATATATATATCAAAATAGGAATGTGATACACAGTATGTCAAATCTTCCTGTTCTAAACACTCGTGGCACTTTTACTTTTAAAAATGACAGTTGTAGCACTGGATGCTGGGCTTTTCTTTCATTCTGAAGGCTTATTGTGGGTTTCACAGTTTCCATGTTCTGATTCTGCAGTTTTGTTCAAGATCTCCTGGAGCCATAAACACTTACAAGTGATACATTGCTCCTTTGCAGATGCAGAAATACTCAGAAGTGGTAGGTTTGATTCTTAATTCATTTCCACAGCACTTAAATAGAAGTAATGGCACTGACTTCCCCAGATTTCCTATAGATCTGTACAGCTGTGAATGTGAGAAGGACCAGATCCTACTTTTCAGTTACTATTTCAGTTATATACCAAAACTTCTCACATAATCAATCCTTTGAGGTTGTCCTGGAAAGGCTTTGACGTGAAAGTCCCAATGAAGATCAAAGGAAGAAGTATGCACTGTATTCCTCCCAGCATTTAGAGTGCTGTCTCCTGGATCTTCCTTTCAGCATCCTCATCAGGAAGGAAGAGGGAAGAGATACCAGAAAGAAGTGCTTTGCTTGATGAGAAACAGCATCTACACATGCTTCTGAGAAAGTGAACAGTGGTTTCTTCACTGCTTGTCCACAGATATCTCCTTTGTGCAGAAATCTCCAGACTGGTGGTAGGAATGCATGGCACTGTACTGGCTCTCTCTTTGTGACATAAAAGATGTCCTCAGCTACACAAACCGAAGTACTGGCTGCACAAGCAGTTCAGACAAGCTGTCCATTGCAGCAGGTACATTCCATCTGCAGGAAGACAGATAGAGAGGCATTGACTAAAATAGGACAAAATCTAGTCTTTGAATTGTGATTTCATTAAAGCTGAGAAAAATTTCCTAGATGTGAGGATGCACTGGAAAATATGAAGGTTGGCCTC
Organism: Lagopus muta; assembly: GCF_023343835.1. Classification (NCBI taxonomy): domain Eukaryota; kingdom Metazoa; phylum Chordata; class Aves; order Galliformes; family Phasianidae; genus Lagopus; species Lagopus muta. The sequence goes on along the minus strand of NC_064472.1, from coordinate 56,830,330 downwards.
TGTCATTCTGTATTTGTCCTTCAAGAGTTAGGAAGAGGCTGGCACTGTGTAGCACAGTCCGTCTTTGAGAATCACATTTAAAAGTTAACCCAGATGATGTACTCACACAGAGACTCTGCAAGGATGGAGTGGCCAGTGAGTTTCCAGCACAGAAAGAAACCTAAGCGTGGAATATCCATCTGGAGGTAATTTATATATTTCCCAGGGAATACTGATTTGAAATTCATTATGTGTTTGCCCAACACTCTTTTAAAAACCATCACAAAAGTGGTCCAATGCACATCTTTTTTTCAAAAATAAGAATCTTGAATCCCTTGTGCCTAATTTTCTGTATCATTTATCTCCCAGGTTCTTCTTCTGAGGACTGCATTAAATTTTTCGTATTTCTTGATGTGCAGAGGCCTAGCCTCAAAGATATAACCAACTGAAGCTGTGCCAAAGCTGAGGAGAAAGGACAATGCCACTTTTGTTGTGTACATACAACCCTCACACTTCTTTTATTGCTCCCAAGGGAGTTAATACTATAGAAAAATGTAGTTCTTGAGGAAATACTTGTATTGAACTGCATGGTAGCAAGTTCTCTCTAAATCTGTGCTCAAGATTTAGTTGCTCTTCATTTTATGTATGTGCATACAATCCTTCTTCCTTTATGCAGGAGTGTAAGAGCAAAGTATTGAAAAAAAAAGAACACATCCTTGGAGCCGCCTCAGGTATGGCAAACATGCCACTTTGCCATGCACTTGGACTCTGCCTTGAAGACAGAGTCTTCTCTTTATATCACCACCTCCACCTGTTCTAGCCTTTGAAGAGTATCCCAATGGGAGACAAATACTGCTGTGCCAAGAGGTGCTGAATTCACTATTTCCCCATTTATTTCAGTTTAGACTGTCTAACATAAATTGAGGCAAGGAAAATGTTCTCTTTGAAGGCCAGAAAGAGCCACACAATTAGAATTCTAACAAATCTTGAGATGATTTCCAAGCACATGACAAATTAGTTGCTGGATGACACATCCATGGCGTTCAGGATCTCCTTTATGCTCTACAGGGAAAGTATATGTGAACTGCTAAGGAAGAGTAGCACCTATCCTGTAGTGCTCAGTGGCTCATGGCTAGAGATAAAATGATCTGTACAACAAGACCACCTAAAGTAAAAGTAGAGCTGTTGCAGTGCAGAAGTAGAGACATACAGCAGTGATGTTATTATGGTAATTAATTTCTTTAACTGCCAGAAGTACCTTGCTCTTTCCTCCTTTCTTCCAAATTAAGTTCTTATTACCAGACTTCAGAAATGGTGGAAACCCCGTCTTTTAGCTTGAATGTCACTTTGATATTTAATCTCAATTTTTGAAATAGAAAAAGGTGAAGTACATAAGCTCTCTCATTAATTATTTAATTGGCCAATTGAAAAACAGAGTCTTTGGATTGAGAATTATAAAAAGAAATGGTGCATGGACAAAGTCCAGCATCTGTAAAGTGAATACTTGCTCCTGTACAGCTTGTACAGCACTGTTGTACGCTACATCTTTTTTGTGGACCTCCAGAGGATGCTGTTGAGAAGAGGGTAAATCTAAATCTTAGGAAAGCACTTTCTGGAGATGTCTCCATGCTGAGGCTGATGCTCAGAGACATATAGCTACAACACTTCGGTAACTTAAATCAACATGAATCACTGTGGCTTGTGCTAAACAGGAGATAGTTAATCTCAGTTTCAAAGTTTAGGAGGCTATTTTTTGCTCTGTAAACACAAAGGACTGCTATGGGAAGAAAGAAAATGCAGAAATTGTGGCAAACTATTCCTTCTGCAAAAAAAAAAACAAAACCAAACAAACCACCAAGCCCATTATCCAGAATGACAGAGACATGGAATTACTGTGCTATAGCAGTTCTAAGCTATTCTCAGCAATTCTAAGCTGTAGTCAGCAATTCTTACAGAGGCACTGAACAACCTGAGAAGAGTTGCATATACCTGTTGTCTTTGAGAATAATGACAGTGCAAGTTTAATATTAACATTTATCCCAAATGCAAGTTCAAATAGTGCAGTGAGTATCTTACTTAGCTTTCTAAATATATAGTAAAACACAAATGATGTAGGACATAAAAGTCGTGATACCACTAATGTTTTCAGAATGGCACTGTTGTTCTTAACATCTTCCACAACATGAGTGGGGGGCAAGCCATCGCTTGAAGGCTGTGGAACTGAAAGACCTTACAGATCACATAAAGGTGTAAGAGTCTACTGTAAAGAGCAGGAAAAAAGCTGTTCCTCATATCCATAGTGGGTAAAACAAAAAACCACAGCTGTAATATCACAGAAGGAAAAAGTATAATGGACACTAGAAAAAAAATCCCATGAGGAGATGATGATAAGAACAAATGATACATAAATTTAAATACTTTTTATCAGCACAAGTGTAATTAAAATTGATCCTGACTGTTTTATGAAGTGATCTAAGCAGGTTACTCATTCTCCAACCAGTTATCTAGTTCTATGATATAAGAGAGTATTTGGCTTTGGTTCAGCCCTGAGGAACTTTTGAGCTCATAACAACTGCTTGTGTGTTCACTGCTCATCTGCATCTCTCTCCAGGGTATAATGTTATGACAAGTGATGGCAGCATGAGGAAATGAAAAGCACCACCTTGATTCACACAGTCTCCTGACAGAAAAACCCTACTGAGCTGCATGGCACCATATTCTTGTGGTTCTTGCTGTGCTGCACTGCTCATCCCTGTATTAGCTGCAGTTCTACCCCATTAACATTTCCCAGCAGTAAGCAGGGTAGGCAGCATTTGATAGAAACAAGATAATAGTGCCTAGTGAGGTGTCAGGATGGCACTCGTGTTTGCTGGTAGTGGCAGAGGCCCACAGCACCTTTTCACAAGCAAATCAAGTACCAAGAGGTGCAGAAGGCGTTGGTGCAGAAGCTGTTTGTGAGATAGGCACAGCATTGTGGTGAGAAATGAATGGCTGACACCATGGACTCACGGGATAAAAAAAACAACAAGCAAAATTAAATAGAAAGTCCTTGTGAACGGCACAAAATTGAGTGTACTTGTTGGGGGAGAAGGAGATAATGAAAGAGTATAACTGATCTTCTGAACTCTCAGGCAGAAGATAGCCGCAACCAGGAGAGAATGAATATAAATTTGCTGATAGCTGGACTGAAGAGAAGCAGCACATTGTGAGTCATCCAATTAATACAGAGACATGAGACAAGACCACCAGTTAGGAAGCTTATCATGCACTGTGATTTTTATATAAATAAACCCCAGCATCTAGAACTGCTGCAGGCTGTCATCTACCGTTTCACCTGTGACAAAAGGCAATACAGAAGATCCACTGCACCCCCACTGAGGGCAATTCCCAGTTGCAAGAAGAGAGGCATGAAGATACACAGCACTGACAAAGACTGTTCTGGTGCAGTTGCCTTGCTGACCGATCACTATTCCTCTGCAAATTCTCTGCAGTGGCAAATGCCAGACTCCTCCTTTATAAAATTTGATGGGAGCATTTTTGGCGTTTCCAGACACCTTTCTGGCTAAAGAGATACAACTACAGGAGCATATTCCTATCTCACACAGGACAAACATGCTTAGCTTCTACTAGCATTTCTGGAAATTGCCAGTATACTTCCCTGCACAGTAAGAAGGTAACCTGATATATCTCAAAGTCCTTGAAATCATCACTCATAGCAAAAAATAGTAAATAAATACTTTTTCTACCCTGCAACTGAGTGAAGAAGTTTCCTTCCCAGGTTCTTGTAATTTTGTGTTTGGCAAAATATTCACATACTTGCTGCACTAAATGGCCACAAGGTAATTCAATCAACAGGCACAACTGTTTTACAGTCACAGAACAGATTTGGTAAAAGTCAGGATGTTATAGAGTCTAAAAAGCTATCTAGAAGGAAAGCAACAGGCATTATCAGAAAACCATATGTGATTTTGTCTCGTAATTTGTATTATTTATAGTCTACCTAAAATGAGAATTTTCAAGTCCCTTCAGTGATTGCATTTCCAGGTAGTTTGACATAAATCTAGACGTAAACACAAGGGAACATGATTGTTGCTTTCAGGGACTGTACTAGCCCACATTTCTTGACAGGTTTTGAAAGAGGAAAGAGGAGAAGAAAAGGAAAAAAAGAGAGAAGAGATATGGTAACAGGTTAATATAGTATGAAGGAGACGTGCGTTAATGTATTTCTTACCAAATACTGGATGATCCTGTCTATTTCTGACTGCACCTCATTGTAGTAGGGTGTAATCAATAGAGTGTATCAAATGTACACTAAGGTCCCATACTCAGAAGCAGTTGCTGAGACTTTCTCATAAAAAATGAAGGATGAACATTAATGTTCTACTTTGAAACTGAAGTACAATATATGTGACATTCTGAAGGGGTATTTGCTTATGTTTCCCAGCAGCCAAACGCTTCTTCAGACAGTAAGAATAATCTATCCAGCCCTCTGGGAGAAATGTTACACTAGGACAAAGCTGAGACACTAAGGAGAGAATAAAAGAGCCCTGCAGAAAAGAGAATCAAAGGCAATATAATACACACACCCACAATTTTCAAAGCAAGGACTGCTTTTAAGCCACAGAAGCAATAATATCTCTATGGGCAATAACAGCATAACAAAAGGTACCATCTATTAAATAGAAAACTACATCTGTGCTCATCTGAGGCATGTCTTTGATGAAGAAACACCATTTGTCTGCCATTCAAGGGCAGTGCCGGGTGAGCAATATCAGGTTTCCTACAGCACTCAGACTGGTTAAAAATAAAAATTAAAAAAAAAAAAAGACATAACATTTCTGTTTTGATATTTCTACATATCCATGCAGAGCCTCTCTAGAGGACCTTATTTAGTGTCTTACTTACTTCATGAAGCATCAATAAAAGTAGAAAGATCTGGTGTGTATGTTCGACGTCCTCAAAAACATGGGGATGGCTTGCACTCACATCTCCTCCTCATAAAACACATCCTTTGGGAGGGGCTTTCTCTGAGACAGTGTTTATTCCTAGTGCAAATACATCCTGACTGTTCTGGACCCCACATAAACTTAACTGTATGGGACAACACTGAACCTATATCAGGGTTCCAGGCTCAAAACTGCTTTTACTTCCTGCCTATGCAGATGATTTCAGTAGAAGGCTCAGAAACGACTCTTTTTCTCCCTTTCTCTTTTGCTTCTTGCCATTATCACTACGCCAATATTTGTAAACAGTAAACATTATAAGGCAATCTTGGTAGCACTGCTTCAGCTGCAGGAGGTACACCTGGGATGTAAATGCAGACATGAGGAAGAAACAAACAGAAACTATGTGGTCAAGAACTGAGAGACTGAAAAACAAAAAACGAGTCATCCCTGCCACCTCTGCAGTGTGCATACCTGAAGGAAGATGTAACCAAAGGACAAGTGAGGAAGGCTATAGGAAGAGGTGTGTAGAACCACCAAGAGAGACTCATAATACCTAATATGCAAGAACAGAAAGGCAGAGAAATATGCAGAGAACTTTTCAGAAACAATGTCACCATTTGTGTATGATCATTTCTGGAAATCTAACACATGTATAGCTTAAGCATAAATGTATAATTAATATATGAAAGCAGATGATAGGTGGGGCTATCCCACATG